>NC_058408.1:123233472-123859594 GCF_002201575.2 Neomonachus schauinslandi
GTGTGGGGAGGGGCGGCAGGTAGCAGGGGCAGTGTAGCCTCGGGCACATGTGAGCCCTGGTCACCAAATAGCCAGCCGCCTCACAGGGCAGCCCCTTTGCTGCTGCTAAGAATAGGGATTCCCCAGAGCTGAGGCGTCTGAGCCCGCGGCGGGGCGGGGGCGGAGAACTCAAGAGACTAGTCCCACTACTATGCCCCCCAGGAGGAGGCAAGGAGGGAGAAGAGGAATCAAAGTCTGAAGCCCCATCGTGTTTCCTGGTTTGACTGCAAAAGCAGTGCACAGCGCCCCAGGAGCAGACATCTTTCCCAGTGCTGAGCGTTCTTAGCATCATCGACAGACATGCCCGAGAGGGAGCCCACGGAGGAATTCTCTCTAGTCTGGGACGTGCGGGGCCCACCCAGGGGCCAACGTCCTGAGAACCCACGCTGAGCTCAAGTCTGAACCTTCTGAGTTGCAGCCTGAACCTTCAGATAAAGAGGCAAATGGAGGGCGCCTGGGTGGCTCAGTCGGTTGAGCGACTGCCTTCGGCTCAGGTCATGATCCTGGAGTCGCCGGATCGGGTCCCGCAGGGACGAGTCCCGCATCGGGCTCCCTGCTCGGCAGGGAGTCTCCTTCTCCCTCTGACCCTCCCCCCTCTCATGTGCTCTCTCTCAAATAAATAAATAAAATCTTTAAAAAAAAAAAAGAGGCAAATGGAGATTTTCTTACAAGGATCGGCAACCCTGGACGCTCCAGCTCCGCAGCCTGCAGTGCAGAAAGAGTGAGGCCTCTGGTTTTCCACAGACCGACAGGTCAAACACTGATGTCTCGTGGTCCACAGCCACACTTGCCGGAGTCCCTGACCCCTCCCCCCCAGAGAAAGAAAAATGGGGGACACAGTCCTTACCTGTGCTATGTTCCCCTTCCTCTGCTGACCGCTTGATCCAGTCTCCGGCTTTGTTGATGTGAAATAACTTCAGGTCCTCTTCATCTAAGGCAATGTCTCCCCAAAAGACAGCTGCAGAGAAAAAAAACATAAATGGATCCATTTAGGCTGGAGATCAGGGAAAAAGATGGATTTATTAATGCCCCGGAGGACATTAGATGTTGGGTAGCAAACTCTAGAAATGACAATCCATTCAATCAAATCTCTCCCTGAACCTAACACATCAGGCTGGTAGAGACAGAAGAATGGCGTATAATAGTTCTGTGTACCAGAGCCACAGGGCTGGAGCCAACCACCATGATGATCAAGGCCTAGGTCTGTAAGGTATTTTGAAAGGGCACCCTGTCTTACTCGAGCTGTAAGCAGCTCTGGGCAAAACCACCACATAGAGATAGCTGTTTCTTTCTTCTCCAGAGTCCCCAGGATATAAAAGAAAAGCATAATGTGATAAATGATACTACTGTTCACAATATTTGCTGCCCTTCCCTGGGGGAAGATTATATTTCTTTGCCCCATTAATGTCAGAATCGGCCACTTCACCTGCTCTGATAAATAAATGTGAGAGAAAGCTTTAAGAGTTAGTGCACGATTCACATGTCCTCTTTTCCCTTTCCCAAAAGACAAGCAATGTTCTAGATAGGGGCGACTCTCTCACTCTGAGTTCTAGGGTAAATAGGATGGGGAGCAAAGGTATGGCTGACCAGGATGGATATGTAGCATGAATGAGGAGAATAAAACCTGCTAGTTTTACAAGTCTCTGAGATTTGGGGCTATTTGTTACTAGAACACAGACAAATGTGTTTATCCTGACAAATACGGAAATTGCTATCAGAAGTAGTATGCTGCTATAACAAAAATCCATTGTGTTTGGGCAAGGCAGTGAGTGTCAAGGAAACTGTTACTGAAGCCTGGAAGGAGGTGAACTATGTTATGCAGTGATGGGGTACCTGGTAAAAATATTGGCCTATATTCACTTGGAAAGCAGATGATAAACCGAATGAGCTATGGCTTTAAGTGAAGAGATTGAGAGTCAGAATGTTAATAGCACGCCTTAGTTGCTATTAGCTGTGTTTGATAAGGTGCTACAAGAAAGAAAAGGGTTTCATAGAGAATTGGGCAATTTATAGTGGGAATGACAAGGCGTGGAGAGAGTCCAGAAATTCAAGAAGAGCTAACCTATTCTCATCACTAAGCAATAAAAGAAAAACTGAGAGGGCCTTTGAGTAACAGAGGCTAATTAAAACTTAGCTTTGTGGTGAAGAGAAATGGGAACTCTCACCCATTGCTAGTTGGAAGATAAGATGGTATACTACCTATGGAAAATCATTTGGCAGTTTCCTAAAAAGTTGAACATGATCTTAAAAACATAATCTTAAAATCTGAAAGTTTCCTAAAAAGTTAAATATAATCATATGATCCAGCAATTCCACTCCTAGGAAATCTTCCCAAGAGAAATGAAAAGATATGTTCACACAAAGACATAAACTCAAATGTTTATAGCAACCTTATTCATAATAGCCCCAAACTTGAAAACAACACAAATGTCTATCAGCTGTTGAACACATAAACAAAATGTGGTATATCTATAAAATAGTCAACTATTTAGCAATTAAAAAGAACAAACTATTGGTACATGTATGACACATATATGTATTGACTACAACATGTATGAGTCTCAAAAACATCATGCTAAGTGAAAGAGGCTAGATGCGATAGACTACATATTACATGATTCCATTTATATTAAATGTCTAGAAAAGGCTAATTTATAGAGCTAGAAAGATTAGTGATTGCTAGGGTTGGGGGCAGGACTGAGATTTGGCTATCAATGAGCACAAGGGAGCTCTTCCCGGTGGTGGAAATGTTCTATAATTTAATTGTGGTGATGGTTGCACAACTATGAATTTACTAAAATCACTGAATTGTACACTTACAATGGTGAATTATACAGTATGTAAATTATACAAGAAATCTGTGTGAGAAAAAATAAACCACTCAACCTTATTGCAAGGACCAGTCAAGATGGTGCCCAATACATGCTTTCAGTGGGAGAAGAATGGGGAGGGACAGGAGACCAAAAGCAAGGTTCCCTCAGAGAGGCCTAGCAAATGCCAGGTGCCAGCAACTAAGTCCAGAGAGAGAGAGGCATGTCTAGAAAACAACCGTGGTGTGGCCCCCCCCACCTGCAGCTGAATCAAACAGGAAGACGACTAACATTTCAGAAAAGCATGTGTCAGAAGAGCCACTAGAACGGCCTGCAGGAGACTGCAACTCTTTGAGACTTAAAATGACCCCAAATGATTCTTGGGCCCCCAAGCTTCTATGGGGAAGGAAGTGGGCTGAAAAAGATGTCCTCTTCAGATACAGCCAATGAGAATAACAGAAAAGAAAAGACAGGACCCCCCCACAATGGCACCATGGAGGGCCATGTTGGAAAGATGATCGGAGAACTACTCACAGGAGGTGGAATCAGAGCCCTCCCCTGGAGAGCACACATGGGGAAGACACCTTGTGGCCTGCCACTGCATCCTAGTCCATCTCTGGAGCCAGAGAAGAGCAGAGCTCTAAGATGTAAGTTTCAAAAACAAGAATAGTTCAGGGAACAGCAAAGAGTGCTGGGATTGGTTAGTGATGTCTGCCGTGGGCAAGTGTGGGAGTGGCAACCCTCCAGGGTGTGTTCGAGGTCCCTGCTTTCATCTTTAGGAAGAGAATCAGGGTGATACTGCTGTAGAAAAGAAATCAGAGGTCTGATATAAAAGCAATTGCTCTCCTTAGAAATCGAAAAGAACAAATTGAAAAGTGTTCCCAAATAAAATAAGATACTGTCACAACACATAAGAAAAAATGATGGATCAATGATTAGCACTACACCACTGTGCAATAGTATTTTCTGCAATGGTGGTAGCCATTTCTGCAATATGGTAGCCAATAACTACATGTGGTTACTGGGCACTCGAAATGTGGCTGGTGTAACAGAGGAACTGAATTTTACGTTTTATTTTATTGCAATTAAAATTTAAATTGCTACATGTGGCTAATGGCTATATTATGAATACAATATAAACAATATAAACTAAAATTGTATATGGTATACATAACATAATATAATATAAAATAAAATAATAAATTATATTTAAAATAGCAGCAAAAAGCAACACATATCTAGGAATAACCTTGATACAAAAAGTGTGATACTATGTCAAGAACGTAAAATTCTACTAAAAGCTATAACAAGTGACTGACATGAAAAGAAAAACATACTATGTTCCTGAAACGTTCATTCTTTTCAAATTAATGTGTAGGTTTAATATACTTCAATCAAAATCCCAATAATGCTTTTATTATTGACAAAATGATATTAAAGTTCATCTGCATGATTAGGTGATAACACTCAAGAAAAAGTACTAAAGGAAGACTGGCTTCATTGGACTAATTAATATGTTACATGTTATAACATACATGTTATAAATATGTTATAAAGCTACAACAACCCTGCAACATAAAATAGTCTGGAAGCAATCCCTAGGCTATATAAGAAAATTCATATATGAGGGCACCTGGGTGGCTCAGTTGGTTAAGCGACTGCCTTCGGCTCAGGCCATGATCCTGGAGTCCCTGGATCGAGTCCCGCATCGGGCTCCCTGCTCGGCAGGGAGTCTGCTTCTCCCTCTGACCCTCCCCCCTCTCATGTGCTCTCTCTCATTCTCTCTCTCTCAAATAAATAAATAAAATCTTTAAAAAAAAAAAAAGAAAATTCATATATGAGGAGGTCTCACAAATTTGTGGAAAGAGGGGGACTAATCAATGAATTATGTTGAGACGAATAGGTTAGCAATTCGAGGAAAAATCAGGTTGGCTTTGAACTTACACTACACCAGAATAAATTCCAAATAAGTAAAAAATATATTAAAATTTAAAAATTAAATCAACAAGTTGGCAGAACAATATTTAGAATCAAATGAGCTAATAAGTCTATGGATTCAAAACACACAGCTATTGAATTCTTACCAAAAGGCAAAACATGGCCCCTGGCAATCTCCTAAGAGAAGCTCTGGGAGGGTTCCTTTCTCTTTCCCCCACCAACCCCGGCTACTAAAGTGTAATTCACAGACAAGCAGCAGCATCTCAGAGCTCCACAGAAATACAAGATCGCAGGACCCACACCAGACCTGTTGAATCAGAAGCTGCATGTGAACAAGATTCCCGGGGAGAGCGCGTGCACACTGAAGTCTGAGAAGCACAGACCCAAGGCGCCAGAGATTTTGCCTCCATCAACCATGCCCCTAGGGGCACACAGAGAACTTGAAAGGATAGGCCAGAGGAAGCATCTAAAATGCCCATCAGTGAAAATGGCATGGGCTTCAGTCTCGGCTGACCCCACTGAACTCCAACCTGCAATTTAGGGAGTTGTCACAAGGTGGTGTTTTGTTAGGAAGCTCTGGCTAGTAACTCTGTCGGGAATAGATTATGAAATACAATAGGAAAAATGCTTTTCAGAATCCCAAAATAGAAATCTTTAAAGTAGTCAGGTCCAGTTTTAAATAAGAAATTTGCAAATATAAAAGGAGACTAATTTTAAAGAAATACTTTCTAATGATATCTAATCAGTGATGTGCTGATAATTAACAATTGGCTAGGGGAGGGGAGAGCCTGGTTTGTAGTGTTTGCTGATTTCCCTGGTGTAACTCCCACAGTGGCTGATTTCGAGGTGCCAGAACATGGTGTTGGGAAAAGGAGCGTACCATGGGCTCTCACAAGCTTGCGGGTGAGAACCAGCTCCAGCAGACTACTGTAATAATAATGATGAGTAGCCATAATGTTATGTTCCCCATCTGATCCCATGTGTGTGCCTGGCCCTCAAGGCTTCAAAAGATGACCATGAGTCAGCCTTGCAGGGAAAGGCTCCCATCCCAGGATTCTCACAGCATCTTGCCCTGTCTGTCTTTTCCCATCTACAACAGAAGCATACAGCACTCTGTCTCAGATACCAGGCCAAATGCATTCTATACATCAACCTCAAATGAAGGGCCAGAGAGGAGATAAGACTTGGCCAAGGTCATGCAATCAGGAAGAGGCTTCACAGACGTTTTAAGCTAACCGAGGCCTCCCGGATTCCCAAGCCAGATTTCTCCCTGACCAAGCCACTCTTCCCAAAGTTTCGCATTCTAATAAGAAATGTGGCATTAAATAGCTTTCCTTACTGCAGGACTTCTCAGAGCCTTTACAACCCTAACAAATATCATGAGTCTCTAAGAGAAAGAGAATGCAGCCTTTCCCAATGTGGTTTGCCCTGGGTTCTCTTTTCACTGAATCCTGATCTAAGGAACACCTTTTGGAGGCTGTTGCACTGCTCAGCAATCCTCCAGGAATTATAGACTCTGAGGCCTAGAAAGGGCCCTACTGGTCCCCGGGTCCAACCCACCCACTCATGCCTGAATGGCCTCTTCTCACACACTTCCAGTGACACAGAGCTCACACCCTTCCAACGCATCCCCTTTATCTTGGATCAGCTCTTTTTCTCCCGAATCTGATGTTTCAGTTCTTCTCTCAGGAGCAAGGCACAGAAGAGAAAGGGATTGATCCCCTTAAGCACCAGCCAGATGCCAAGCTCTTACACTCCTCTAACCCTGCCGACGGCAACTCCGTGCAATACACATCATCACACTCATTTTTCGGATGAGAAAAGCAGGCTCAGGTGATTGGGCAATTTGCTCTGGGCCACCTCTCAAGTCCACTCTCAACTGCCATCCATCTTTGCCTTGAAATGATCCAGGCTGCTCAGTGAGGGAGGGAAGCCTACAGAGGAGGGACTAATTTAGCCTGGGGGGTAGAATCAGGAAAGGCCTCACAGAGGGGGTGACACTTGAGTAGAAGGATGAATTACAAGCAGAAGTTTGTCAAGTGGACAGCAAGAGCAAAGGGCCCGTGGTGAGAAGCAGCAAAGCAGTGTCAGGACAGGAGCAGAAGGGGCCCAATGAGGGCAGCCTGGTTGATGTGGGGGACCCACTCATGTGGACTGCCAATGACAGCAAGAGCAAGGGAGGATGTGAGGCCACAGGAACTGAGGGGCTGTGCAAGGGGTAAGAAAGGTCCAGACACTAGGAACAGAATCCGGGGCTGTTAGAGCACCCACGGTGGAGCTGGTCACAAGGAGCCCCCCACTTTGGTTCAGCCCTTTACAGTTCCCTGTGACTCTCCTCTCCTCCCCACCATTCACCCCAGACCCTTTCCACCACTCACCCCTCCCCACCACTCACCCCAGACCCTAGCTCAGAGCCTGCCATGTTCTGGGCCTTCAGAACGTGTTCGTGACAACTGAGGGCAGGTACGATCCCCGTGTCACAGGGGAAAGCTTAGCCAGAACCGTGAGCCCCATTTTATGGGGGAAAGTAAGGCTTAGGGGAGTTAACAACTAGCCCACATTTACAACCTGTGAAAAGTGGATGGGCCTTGAAATCAGACCTTTTGGCTCTAAACTTGGAGCTCAGCTCACTGCTTTGCACAGGACCCCGTTTCTTGAATTGGGACTCCAGATGGGGGCTGATCTCAAGGTCAGCAATAAGAGCCCTGTTTCCAGAGAAGCTGCTGGCCTGACAAAGGCTGCAACAGCCCAGCCAGGGTGCTTCCAGGGGACAGAGTGCAGGAGGGGTGGGCCAGGGTAATCTGCACACCCCTTCCCACCTGAGATTCTGAAAGTCTGGTTGGGGGGGATCCTGCGGGTGTTATAATAGTCCTTGGGTTGAGGCCTACAGAGCTGGGAAGCCCGTGAGCCAGGCAGAAGCCCAGCCAGTCAGGGGGAGACCCCTTTGACTCTGCCATCACCCTGTCACCAACCGTACCCTCCCTAGGATTCTGTTTCCTGGTGCCCTGAGAGTGGGAAGCCCAGGGGGACTGACACAGCTTAGGGATACCCCCACCTTCCCAGTCCACCCTGGGGCCCACTCCAAAACCCGAAGAGACCTGGATCTGTTATCCCATGGGAGTGACTTCCACAGGTGCTTATCTCTCCCTCCCCTCTACCAACCAGGCCATTTCCTCACCTTCATATCTACACTTACAACTTGGGCCTGAGCTAAGAGGTGGTCTAGTTTTCAATCAGCTTCCCTCACAGGGACCTCATCGCACATGTTCCACCGTAGAGCTGCATCTCAGGACACGCCAGCCCAGATTAAAGCAGTGTGGAGCCACGGACATCATCTATACTCAGAAAGAGGGAGTCTGGTTGCTGTGTGTGACGCTGGACAAATAACTTTTCCCTTTGGTGACGTTTTCTTCACCCATACAAGGAGACAGCTGAACCAGCTCGGTGCTTCCCAAGTCATGGTCCACAAACCACTTGGGTTCGAAGTGTCTAAGGAGAGCGTATGCATACGTGTATATGACACTAATCCCCAGGCCCCAACCCAGGCCTATGAAATCAGAATCTCTGGGGACAGAATCTCCAGGAATATACATTTAAAACTCATGCCCCCACCCCACCCCCTTCAGGTGACTCATGCTCACTTTAGTTTGGAGACCAGGGGAGTCCACCGCCTCTGAGATCCCTCCAGCGCTAAGGTTTGATTTCCCTACAATTTCTGTATCCCCCCCACCCAGGGCCCGCCCTTTGTCATCCCGATGACAAGCCATGAAGGAAGGAGATGGCGCTAATGCTCTGTTTAAGAGTCGCCTAGAGAGAAGCCGAGATGATCAGAGGAACTAAATACGGTGCATTCTGACATGGGAATTCCTCTCAGCAAACAGGCTGAGGTAGGGTGCGTGGGCCCGAGGCGGGGACAGTTACAGGGAAATCCTACCCAGAGACACATTTAGTTCACTTCAAGTTTCCAGCAGAGGGATTTAACAGGTTTAAAGCAGTTTTCTGTGAATCTTTGTCAAGGGAGTGTATGTACAAACAAACAGGGAGGGTTTTTTTTTTTTTTTTTAGTAAAAAGTTAATCGGCTTAAAGTGTGCAACTAAATAAGCAAAGCCTACATTAAAGTGACCCACAGAGAAAGGACCCCATGGAAAGAAAGTTCTAGGAAATACAATATGGCCTCTATGTTCTTTTGTAGTTTCACGCTATAAATATTCATGGGGCGGTGTTAATGGGGTCCACAGCTCTATGCAACCACAATAGTTTTTTTGTTTATTCTCAGGACCATGAACTTTGAAACCATGAACCTAAATTTCAGGACTCTGCATTCAGGCGCATTTGCAGAGCACGAGGGGAGAGGTTCGGGCTCTCGGAGGACAGAGGAGAGGAAACAGGGCGAGATGTGAATCACGCCTCCTGGATCTTTTGGTCGAGATTAAAAAGTAGGGTCTGTTTAGTATGGGAGGCCTCCTGTCTCAGGGTGTCCAGCTGCTCAAGCTTGGAAATGGCCCCCACGAGGGACAGATAGCTTAGTTACTCAAGCATATGGCTGAGAGGAGTGGGGAGTTGGAAATATTTTAATTGGATCCGATTCATTGCAAGTTTCACATGCTTTAAAAAAAACTAGTCTGAATCATGGAATTTATAAGCTAGAGAGAGTTTAAAAGTCATCTAAGCAATGTCCTTCTTTTCCATGTGAGGAAACAGGTCCTGGAAGGTTAGATGATGTGCTCAAAATATCACATTCAGAAGCCATGTCTGCCGACTCTCAACAAGTGCTCTTTCCATTTACACCAGGGATGGCAAATATGAGACAAACATGTGCTCCCCTCCCCTCAGGGCAGATATCCCTAATCACGGCCCTCCTGTCCATCCTAACACAGTGCTTCAGAGGGCCAGCATGAATTGATAGAGATGGCACAGGAGCTGGGCCCTATTTGCTATCTACACCCTACACCATGCTGGCAATGTTCATAACCTATTATCCACTGGTTCCAGCTAAGGGTTTCCTATTCAAAGTCACTTACAGCCTGAACTCAGCAATCTGAGAGCACGCAGAAGAAACACCCCCAGGCCTTAGAATCCATAGGGTCCTCCCTATGTTAAAGGTCAGTCAGGACCGAGGAGAGCACCACACACAGATGGCTGAGCTCCGAAGGCTGGTTCCACCTCAGGAGCGCGCCCAGCCCGGCCTTCTGTCTTGCTTGGCATCATCCTATTTTACAGATGAGCCAAGGGCATCCGGCTGGTGCCTGGGCTGGTGGCCACCTTGCTCGAGGCAGATATGGCCTCCTGCCTCGCCCCTGCTTCTCCATCACACTATGGCCACGCCAGCGCCTTAAGGAGCCATGCCGCATCTGTGCTTTCCACGCAGGGCTCGCTTGGCTTAAGAAATACCTGCTTGGCTATCTCCCAGAAAGAAAGGATTATCCACTAGATTGGCAAGAGCAGGAAGGTAGGCCATATTGGCCAGGTTATTTAAGTTTTAGCTCCAAATAGGTTTCATCTCATGCACCAAGCCCACTCAATTGGTCATGTTTCTTGGAGCACCTCGAGGTGACTTCTTGGGCTCATAGAAAAGAGCACCATGGGCAATTAGCCATGTCTGCCTTTGTCACGGGGGAGAAGCGGCATCCTACCTGCCACACATTGGCCATTTACAAATGTACCTTTTAAAGATACTAAAAGTATTTCCATCCATGTAAAAGAATATCTGCAGCAGATCCTGAGCTATGATTAAAGTTATTCTTCCTGTACTTACTCTCCACCCTCTCTGCCCTGCCCAGGAAGGCTGATCCTGTGGCCTGCCTGCATCCTCCACGGCCCCCGGCTCTCTGGCTTCTGGGGGCATTCAAGCAGGAGGAGACCCTGGCAGATGAGATGGAAGAGGAGGGAAAGATCCAGGCATTTCTTCCCTCCTTTCTCCCCCAGCTTGGTGCTCTGTCTCTCGCAGCAGGTGCATCCCTCAGCCACTTCCCCTTGTGCTTGGTTCCAGCTCCTATAACACTGCCCCGTCCCCGTCCCTTCAGCCACAGGGGTGGCTTGCTGGCCTCTGGGTGCTTCATGCTCTTCTTTGTCCCTTAACCCTGCCTCTGTAAGTAGTCTCTTCATGGAGGTCTCTTCGATTGAAACATCTGGGGTAAAGTCTGTTTCCTGCCGAGACCCTGGCTCACACTGTTCTAAGAAAAATCCTTCTGTTATTTCCACAGCTGAACAGGACAATGGCATTCAGACTGATAAGGGGATTGGCTACTTTGGCCTAAGAGCACACTTTCGCTGCTTCATTCCAGCAGAATATGACTTACTGCTCTCTCACACGCGCTGTGTTCCCACAGCCCGAGCTCACAGGCCTCCACTCAGTATTGAAGAGAAGGGTGCAGTTTAGGTCCTAAGAGCCAGAAGCTTCTTGGGCTGTAATTTTTCATCTTATGTGCCTGATTCCAGGACCAGGCATATCTCATAAGCCCTAATATCTCCACTGTGGAATGATCTTGCATAGAGCCACAAGTTACCAGCGCAATTATGCAGGACTCATTCTGAAGACAAAGGCCCATTCGAGACCCTAAGTAGTGCAGAGAGTAGAAAGATATGCAGGCAGAGGGTAAAGGAGACCAGGCATCCACCTCCAGGCCAGAGCTGCCCACAGCGGTCCATGTGACCTTGGACAAGTTACTGCCCCGCCTCCCCAGGCCCTCAGGGTTCTCACGGGAAATGTGAAAAACTTAGAATAAATAATCCCAGTGGTTCCTTCTAGCTCTGACATTCTACAGGATTTTACTCTGAGATCTTACCTTGTATATCAGTAATAGTAATGAGCTTATCATCATTGTGACTAAATTTTCTTCATAAAGGTCCAGCAAGTTTAGTCTATTGTGGCAGAGATCACTTATGGTCCACCAATACCTTTTCTCCCTTCTTCCCTAAGAATGGAACCTCTGATTTTCAGTTCCAGGCCTTCCCAAAGAAACATCCCCCTGACTCCCCTGTAGCTATCTGTGGCCACATGACCAATGAGATAGTAGATGCTGACGGGGCAAATGGCATCTCCTGCAAACCTTCTTCTCACACATTCTTGGTCCCTCTTTCTTTTCCATGTCTCCCATGACTAGACTGTGTTTGTGATGGTTTGAGCTCTGGCTACCATCTTGGGCCATGAGGACACAGGCCTCAACCTCGGGAGAACAGAGGGGCAATCTGTAAAGAGACTGTATCCCGGAGGATTTCCCGGAGCAGAAGACATACTGGCTGGGCCTGCATTGCAGAACCTCCAGACTTGGATGTGAGAAAGAAACTTCTAGCTTGGGTAACTGATGTTCCAGCTACCAATATATTGTTTCTCAGCTCTAAATCTACACTTTCGTGTCCTGCTTTGTGGTGCATGAGCTGGACCCTCGAACCCTTCCTCCTTTGCCACCTGGCATGGCATGAGGCTTTATCACTAGAGGGCACTAGAGGGAGAGTGCCAGAGGAAGGGATTTTTCTTCCCGGTTCCAGGCGTCTCATCTTTCTTGTTCCTATGGAGTGGCTGCCAGCAGTGTTCAGGAGACCCTCGGGTGTCCACCCTTCAGAGTTTGGCCCATACTCCAGTGGGCGACTCCCCACTCAGCAGTCTCTTCCTGTAGCACCTCAGTGAGCTTCTCCAACTTCCAGCGAGCCACAGCCACACCCTGTCCTATGAAGTCAGAAGTTCAGTCTGGGTGGGGAGGGCGGCCTCTCTCAAGTTTACTCCTTCCCTAGTAATTGCTCCGCGTGTCTGCTCGTTCTGTTTTCCTTAGAGTTCTCCAGTAGCCACTTCCGTTTTGCTAGTTTATAATCCTTTATATTAAATTTTTGAATTAGTTTCTCCAATTACTGGTGTGATTTCAGTCTCCCAACTGGACCTCGACAGACATAGCCAATTAATGTGGGTCCATTACTAGCAAACCCAAAATCTTAACTGATACAGCCACACAATCATCGCCACGAAAGAAGTGAATGATATGGTACAGAATAAACTCTCTGCTTTTTAGAGATCTTCTCTCCAAAAATTATTTGTGACAAACGTGACAGATAAAAGGTTGAAGTTCCTAAAATTTAACAGTTTCTACAAAATGTTAAAAAAATGACCATACAATTAGAAAAATGAGCATGAAGAGAAGGGGAAAAAAAGCTCATAAATAAGAAGAAAACAACATGAAATAAACAGCATAAGCAGGAAATGCACATAGCAAAAGATATACAAATGGTCAAAATAAGCTGTTAAAGGTTCAAAATCATTTGTAAAGGACATACAATTACAATATAAATGCAAACTGAGGAAACAGCAAATTATTCTTCTCTTATCAAACCAGCAAAGATTTTTAAAACTAGAATACAGAATGTTAATCTTTTTTTAAATTAACATATGATGTATTATTTGTTTCAGGGGTACAGAACGTTAATCTTAATGGAAATTCAAAGGAATGAAAAAATGTGAAGGGCAGTTTGAAAAGAAGAATCTAAAAGCATCTACACTTTCGCCTCAGCAATTCCACATGTAGGAATTTTTTCTAAAGAACTAATGCTAAATGCACATAAAAATCTAGCAACAAGGATGACTCCAGTGTCACTGTGTATAAAAGCAAAAGAAAAGATTAGGGAAAATCTCTATGGCCAACAATAGGGGATTGATTAAACAAATTATAGAGCATCTGTACAATGATGTACAAAGCAACTTAAATCAACGTTATAGAAGTACATTTATTACGCAAGTAGCTTTACTATCATGCAAAGAAGGTCACGCTACTAAGTGAAAATGAAACACCAGCAGGCTCAAAGCAGAATGTACAGCATTTAAAGAAAAAACATAAACACACATAAGAACTTTTTGGAAGAATATACAACCAAATGTTAACAATTACTTCTATAGGCTATGGAATTACTGGAAATTTTTACTCTTGCTTGCTCTTTATATTTTCTAAATGTTCTTCAGTGGATGTGTATTAGCTGTGTAATTAAGAAAACTGTTTTATGTTAAAAAGTAATCTCCCTTTCCTGCCCACCTCAAGGACACCCCAATGCTTACTGAGCATACCTTGATGAACTCACTCATGTTTCAACTCTGATCTCGAGATGCAGCTCAGCTTGGGATCTCTCCCACACGTAGACCCACGATCTCCCTCCTATCTTCCCTTCCTTTCCATTCCCGAGGCCGTAGCCCAAGTCTGGTCCTCCTGCTCCCAGGCCTAGACCTTCTGGTGGTCCTCCTATTTCCTGCTTCTACAGATCCTAAGCATTATATGTCTTCATTATAATAGTCCTCTGCTCAAGAAACATCAATAGCTCCCCATTTCCTAAGGGACATGTTTCAAATGTCTCAGCTTGACATCCACTGTTCCAAGCTTCTCTCAGTCTTGTCTCTGCTACTCTGCAAAGTAAACCAGAGCAATCCCCCAGCTCCAGACACATCAAAAACACTCCTGCTACCTCACCTTGACTCAGTTCCTAATGTGCACCCCAGCTTCCTCGAATCCCATCCATCCTTCTAGGCCAAGATCAGGGCTTACCAACCCCACTTACCAGGAAGGCTTCCATGATTTTCTTATGGTGATTGTTACCTTTTCCAAATCCCTCTGGTATCTCATTTGCTCAGGTTTTCATTTCACAAATACTGCTTGAACCCCCACTATGTGCCAGGCACTGTACTGCTGACCTGGAAACCAAATGAGTCTAGTTTCTATGCCTTGGAGCTCACTGTCTCATATGTAGACAGACATTGAGCAAATAATCACACCATTGACTATGCCCAGTAACGGACAGTGAAAGTTGCCATTCAAGGAAACAAAGGTGATGAGAGATTTAAGAGAGGAGTCCTGATGGAGAACAGGGCCTAGGAAGGCCTCGGAGGGTCGGGGGTAGGGGGGCGACGATATGTAAGCTGAGGGTCCTAAGCAGATCTGATTTTGTAAATATGATCAAAAGTGAGTTTCAAAAAGAGCACTCTGCCTACGCCATGGAAAAGAGACTGCAGGAAGCAAGTGGGGCAGCAGGGAGGGGGGGTCAGGCACTGTCGCAATCAGCCCAGCGGGGAGCCCACCTCTGGCCAAACAGTGGCAGTGGAGATGGAGGAGGGGGACTGGCAGGACTTGGGCTGGACTGCACGAGAGGGAAAAGAAGAGACAGCTATCCGGGATGACACCGGAGTTTCTGGTTGAAGCACCTGGGTGGACTCTGGTACCACGTGGTACCTGCCGCCACGGAGCCCAGCCTTCGGGAATCAAGCTGAGTCTGAGCCCAGGGTGAGAGGATGGGAGGCCAGTGCCAGTTCAGCGAGGAGAACGGACCCAGGAACGTGAAAAAGAGTTAGGGTGGAAGGTAGTTGGCTCCTGTGGGAAACTGGCTCAGGCAGGACTCACATCAGCTCAAGGCCAGTAACCCAGGTGGGAGGAAGGGGAGGAGGCTTGGTGCAAATTGCAGGATGAGCTTGGAGATAAGTGGCCCAGCTGGCGGAGCGGGCAAAGACTCGGGGCTGAACGTCAACACTCAAGTGCTCATGCAGACGAGCTTGAGAATATTTATTGGTAATTGACAGAAGTGGTTAGAGGGTGGCGTGATCATAGATAGGTCTGTAACCAATCAGCAGGAAAGCTCGGTTTCTGTTGCTATGTTTGCATCCAGGCAGAACTGTATTATGAGCAGGCTAAGAGGATACCATGAGAAACCTGCTTATATGCATTTGGTTTATCTGTCATCCTCCCTCTGCTTCATGGATGAGAGCGAGAGAGCTGTGGAGCAATAAATTATCACTTGCCACATGCTATGGATCCCAAGAGAACTCTTTGTAGCCCTGAGAGGGAGAGATAAGCATACACAGGCCAAAGAGAGATTGTCACTTAGAAATTCTTAAATGGGGAACAATAACAGGAGTAATAGTAACCGTCACAAAGAGAAGAGCCAACAATTAATAACTGCTCACTAAACACTTCTGTTCACTGCCTCATTTAATCCTCCAGCAAACCTATTTGGATGGGTTTTCGTACCATTCCCATTTTCCAAATGAGGAAACGAGTTCAAAGAGGTAAAGAAACTTAGTCAAAACCACACACGGACTGAGGACAGAGGCAGGCTTCATGCCATGGGCTGCCAGAGGCCAAAAACAGTCTCTTAAACATGACATTTCACTGATCTGCTCTGTCTCCCAACGGCCACTCACCCATCTAAGTCCTCTCCCTCCGGGATGAAGAGAGTGACTGGACCCATCATCCTCAACCAGCCTGACACCAGGCACTGCCCCAGGCCTTCAGGGAAAGGGATGGAGGAACAGAGAGGGGACAGATGACATTCAACACTTTGTATCATTTCTCCCCGATGCTTTGGGACTGAGAGTACTTTGAAGGCCAGAAGTGTCTTATCCTTGTTGGAGTCCTAGCCAAGGATAGAGAAAAAGGCAGGGAGGAGGCAGTGGGCTATGGTGCTCTGGGGAGCAAGTATACCAACATGACCTTCAGAGTGGACAGCACAGAGGTGCTTGTTGACGGCGTGGAGGGATCCAGGAGAAGGAAAGTGGCTCCGGGTTTGGAGAGGCCATGTGCTTAGGGAAGACAACAGGGGTTGGAGGTCCTTGTCTCACCACGTATGAGTTCAGTGTTCCACACACGCCCCAGCCCAGCTTCTCCCCTGTGTGCACCTGGACCATATCTCCCAGTGCCCACAGATCATAAGAGTCCAGACCATCTCCCATGAGTGCTCAGATCATCTCCTGGCTATTTGAGAGACCAGTGGAGAGAGGAGAAGGAAAAGAGCTTTGAAAACCATCAGGCATGGCCCCAAGCTCTAAGGCAATGCTGTAACCACCGTGAAGGTTAATATCGTAATTCTCCTTTTGAAAAGCATGCTGAGGGGTGAGAAGGCAAATGTTTGGGGATCAATGAAGTTACATCCTCTATTCAGATTACTTAACTAGGTGTCCATAGCAGAAGGACTGTGCCACCACCAAACATGATGTGGGCCCAAATCCTGCTTGCACCTCAGCTATTTGCAACTTGGGGGAATGTATGCTTTTATTTATTTTTTATTTTTTAAAGATTTTATTTAATTATTTGAGAGAGAGAGAAAAAGAGCATGAGTTGGGGGTGGAGAGGAGCAGAAGGAGTGGGAGAAGCAGACTCCCTGCTGAGCAGGGAGCCCGACGCGGGGCTCGATCCCAGGGCCCCAGGATCATGACCTGAGCCAAAGGCAGACAGTTACCAACTGAGTCACCCAGGTGCCCTGAGGAATGAACGCTTTTAAAAATAAGAGTGGCTGGGGGTCGGGGGGGGTGGGGGGGCATTGGCTGAATGGAGGCTCAGGCCCAACACCATTCACGTATCTCCAAATAGTCAGGGGCTGGCTTCTCAGTGGGGCCTACACAGCTGGTTGGCTTGCAGGGTGCGGAACCACCCCTCTGCCCCTACCTCAGGATAATATCAAGGAAGCCAATGACATTCGTGGCACATTTATTTTCACACCAAGGTCTCTGGATATAGAAGAGCTATGAGCAGCAGTGTCGTCAGGAAACATAAAGCTCTGGAAACATCATCTGGCTTCTGTTGTTCAGATACTTGGTTTCCTGCCACTTGGAAACCTTGTTGAATTTTTGTGAGATGATAGTAATAAAAACAAAAATATTTACTGAATATTGACCATGTTCCAGGCACTATTCAAAGGCTTTGTCTATACTAACTCGTGTAATCTTCATAATAACCCTACGTGGTAGATATTAGTATCCACATTTTCTAGTCGAGTAAACTGAGATTCAGAGGGCTGAAGCAGGTTGCTTAGGGTCCCACAGCCACTAAGTGGTACAGCCAGGATCTGAACTCGGGCACTTTGTCTCTAGAGTCTGCCCACTTAGCCCCCAGGTGTCTCACATCATGCAAGGTGGTGCTGTTCAGGGGACTCAATTTAAGCCACATACTTTTTGCGCATGACGGGTTCTTCCAGGGCCACGGGATTACTGCAATATTTCACATTTATTGAAGGATTCCATTTACTCCAAAGCCTGGGTGCAGAACCAGCAGGCTGGGGAGGAGGCTGCCCAGTCTGGTTCGTGTCCTGAGAGTGGCTAGAGAAGCAGCAAGAAGCAGAAGGTCCCCAACTCACCACAGGAGGTGCTGCTGAATGGGACAAGCTGCTGGCCTGTCTACACCCGCTTCTATCAGCAGCATCTTCTTGCTGAGAAGGTCACGTTCAGCCCTGAGCGTGGTGGGTGCCCTGCAGATCCAGGGCTGCTGTGGATGGCTCTGTGGTTCAGCTCCCGCCCTCCTCTCTGTTTCACTGAGCAGGGGATTAAAGGATTTGCTCCCAACATACATGCCACTCCCAGAAGAGGGTGTGAGACACTGATCACTGCAGGGCTGGCGAAGGGAAAGAAGAGAACAGTGGGCTCCACTGATGTCAGAGTCGGGGATCCACGTTGGATGATACCATTGAGGACTTTGTCTTCAGAACCTGAGCTCCGTCTACAAAGACAACGTCAGAAGTCACAGGACCATCAATGTCAGGCAGAAGGTCTGGGCATGAAGCTCAGTTTCCCCATGTGCAAAATGGGAACTGACAGAGCTGCCTGTTTACTCCTGGGGCTGGGTCAGGATCAATGGGATGGAGTTCCTGCTCTCACTCGGCTCTTGGACTATGCTCATCCGAAGGGGGTCAAGGTGTGCCCCTTCCAGGCCTCTCCTCTCCCAGACACTGCCCACCCCAGTGTGAGTCTTGCCCACTGTTGGGACCTCTGGGTTCTCTTGGGCATCTGAGGGCCACGCTGGCTCTGCTTGCTTGAGTTGCTTGCTGTGTCTTTGTATGACAGTTACTGAGGGGCCAAGACCATGTATTTCCTCACCCAACTCAGCCCTGGCCCATCCTCACCTTCACTTACTTTTTTTTTTTTTTAATCTTTATTGAGCTATAACTCACATACCATAACATTCATCCTTCAACTACTTAGGAGACACTGTTTACCAATAATTTTCAGGTCTGAATGTAAGAATCCCTAACTACACTACATGAAATCAGTTGTTCATTTACTAAAAGAATTCAAATTCCTCTATAGCATGTCAACAAAGAGCTCAAGAAGGGGCTGTGAGTACCTGCTCTGTGTTCTAATGATGTACACATCAGACACTGAACGCTTGCCCAAGCCAGAAGCTGTGCTTGAATCACGTAATCCTTTCAATAATCCTGAACGGTGACTATTAGCAGTTCTTGCCAAGTGGAGGAAACGGAGGCTCAGAGGTTAAGTAACTTACTCCAGGTCACAAAGCCCTGCACAGGCAGCAGGTTTTGAATCCAGGTCTGTCAGGTGTCAAAGCCTGTGCTCTTCCCCACCTCAGGCCTTGCCCTAGTGCACTTCAGGGGGTGACAGGTTAGAAAGAGAGATGAACTAGATGCTGCTCCTGCCTGGAGAAGTGGGAAAATAAACTTCCATTTCCATACAGCCCTGAAATATTTTGACTCCGTCAGATCAGCACCTGCCCATCAGCAAGGACACCATGACAAGTAGGAATGAAAATAAAGTTGTAAAATGCCAGCTGCCCTGTCCTGAGTGTGGCCCGTGGGGGTGGGAGTCTGACAGGAGAGAGCAGTAGGGGTCCGTGGAGACAGGCCTCTAGGAGGCCCCATGGAAACCTCACAGCTGTGCATAAGAAACCAGGGCACCTGCTCCTGCCATGAGGATGGAAACCCCCGGGGGGGGCACTTCCCAGGACCCCAGGACCCCCCAACTTGGAGTGCTCTTAGGAGGGCTGCAGCCCACTGGGCCAGGTCTGCATCACTACTTTCCAGGCTGACAGTGAGCATGGAGATCCCTTCGGCCGTAGACCCAATCCACACAGGGCCAAAGTCATCATTCCCTCCTTCAGCAAATACTGATGAGTACCCCACAACGTTCCAGGCACCGCCCTAGGCACTGGGCTTAGAGCAGTGACCGAAACAGACAAACATCCCCGACCTCACAGACTAGGACATTCCAGCCTTGCATTGGTAATGTGAGGGCTGCTGGCTGCCCCAGAGAGTACTGTCCTTGAGGGCTCTGGGGGGCTCTGAAAATCAGGAGCTGATGGGTGAGGTCACTGTGTCTGGGAGAGCCTGACAAGGTAGAGTAGGGCCCCACATTTCAGGCAGAAGTAAGGTCTGAAAGTGTGGGAAGGGAAGAGTAGCTTCCAGACCAGCACCCTCACCACTGGCTCCTAAGCCATATGCCATCAGCCATCAGGGAGCACTGACTATATTCATTTATGTAGCAATACATGTTTTTATCAGAGGTGAACATGGAGTAGTGAGGAAGGCCCTGGGATTTATCAAGCCGCCAGCTGGAAAGGGAAGTTGACTGTCGGCTAGTTTCCTTGGGTTTAGTAAATCCAGAAGGCTGCACAGCACTTTACAGTTTACAAAGTGCTTTTGCATCATTTGAGCTTCATGTAGACAATTTTGGTGATCTAAGTCACACATCCTCAACTTAACTCTGGGCCGTTCCATGCAGCGCTGCATGTCTCCCCACTTTTCTGCTTAAGAACTTTTTCTGAATCTGTTAGCGACCATGGTGCCTGAACACACAGATGCAGGCTGCATGTACCAGAAATAATGCCTGGAGGAGCATGGCAGGTCCTATTTTCCCAAACTGACTGAGGCAATATCCCCTATTCCACAAACTCTTTTAACAATGTGACTTTGATACTCCTCCCGTGGAGAGCTGGGTTTAGGTTCCTTCCCTGGAATCTGGTAAGGCTTGGGACCACGGTGGAAATGATGATATGCAGCTCCCGAGGCAATACAGCTTCCATCTAGTTCTCTTGGGATGTGAGCACTTAGAATCAAGCTGCCATGCTGTGAGGAAGCCCAACTAGCCCGCATGGAGAGACCACAGAGAAGCCATTTGTAGGCTCCTAAATGAAGCTCCAGATGATTCCAGCCCCAGCTGTCAAGTCACACCCACCTCCATCACCACCGTCTGCAAATCTTCCCAGGAGAGGCTCAGACACTGCAGAGCAGAGACAAATCACCTCTGTAGTGCCCTTTCCAAACTCCTGCAGAATCACCAAAACAATAAAATGGTTGTTGTTCTACACCACCGAGTTTGGGTGGTTTTTTACACAGAAATCAAAAGAACAGGGAGCAAATAATGAAGGACAGCATTTCTTTGGAGAAATGCTCCAGTCCCCTATTGTATGGGCAAGGAATTCTACGAGAGTTTCTGGAAGCTTTGCAGAGGTCCTGGTGGGTGCAAGACTCCATCAACAAAAGCAGCTACTTCAATTCACTCCCTTCGTTGGATTTCCTCCTTCTCTGTTCTACTCTTCCTGCTTCTTGGGATCACCTCCCAAATGAACTATCGACACACAAGTCCTTGTCTGAGGAATCTAGCTACAACTAGCCACAGGCCCGCCCTATAAGGCAAGTGGTTTATTCTCATCCCCATTTTGCAGATGAAAAGACTGAGGCATGAAGAGGTGAAGTGACTTGCTCAAGGCCACACAGGGAGTAAAAGGAATAAGGACCCAGGCCTCTGGTCCTGAATCCAGCTAAAGAATTGTGGATGAGAGCAAATAGGCAGGAGAAGCCCTCAGAAGCTTTGCAAAGGCCGCTCTCAGAGGCATGGTGGTTGGGAGGATATCTTATAATTCACTATCAATTGAACCCTTGGCTGCACTTACAGTATTAGATGAAAAAAAAAAAAAAAAAAACCAGCAGAGAGAGCTGTGGACTGCTAGGCAGAGACCGTGCCCAGAAAGTCCAGTGTACCTCACCAGCCCCAGGCCAGGAGGACCGCACACATTCACTCCCACTCCACCAGCATCTGACTTGAAAAGCATCCCTTTTTACAGCATTAAGTAGATTGTTCATTAGTAAGTTTAAATGTTACACTTTAAAACTTGCTTCAAAGGTCCACATGAAGATGTTCCTTTAACAAGTTTCTAGAAAACCTGTTTGTAAAGAACCTACATAGATAGCAGGTGCTGTTTTAAGCACTTTAATCTATTTGGAATCATCCTCATTTATAAACAAGGACACTAAGGCACAGAGACATTAAGTGTATTGCCCAAGGTCACACAGAATGTAAACAGCAGAGGAAATGATAAAATTCATAAATGGTAAAATGGTAAAAAAAAAAATGGTTTTCAAAATGGTAAAAGCGGTGAAATGGTAAATAGTAAAATAGTAAACAGTGAAACACTTACCAGTTTGGTCAGCCTCTGAGAGGCTGAGCTGGAAGCAAAGGTCATAGAACCACAGAACACTAAGTAGGAAGGAGCCAGGGGCGCAAATTCAAACACCCACAAGGTGTGAAGTGGGCACAGGGCAAGACAGCTGACAGATGTGGACCAAGAGAACCAGCTCTCTGGGCCTGTCAGTTTGCAACCCTAACAAGTCTAACCACCTTATCCTGCAGATGAGCAACTGAGACCCCAAGAGGAGGGGACTTGTCCGAGGTAACACAGCTCCAAGAGGCCAGGACCAGATCCCCGACTCTCCTCCCTGCACTGTGTCTGCAGCATAATGCACTGTGTCCCACTCAAGAAAGGGCAGGTGGGAGGTGTTTTAGATTCAAAGCCCTGAAGCCCTCCTTCTTGGCAGAGGAGTCAGAAGTTGGGATTGACTGGGATAGGATGAGAGGCTGCCCCTAAACATTTGGTTTAAATGTGGAACCAGGAAATGCAGGGTTCCCCCTCAGCCTCGACACATGTCCTTCCATTGAGATCTCAGTGCCCTGGTGAACTGCTTTTTGTCCTTCCAGAAGGCTTTTCCTAGCTCTGGGAATTTCCAGAAGCATCGACAGACTGAGATGTGACCTTTTCCCCAGGTTTCCCTTGCCATCGCCCTCTTCTGGCCACTCTTAGAATGAGCACAGCTTAAGGAGAGGCCAAGGCGACTGAAGATCAAGGATGGCTGTGGAGCTTGCCTGGAGCGGGCTGAAACCAAGCTCCCAAGATCCTCTACTCTCCAGCCCGGCCCGCCCATCCCATCCTGTGTGCGAAGAGTCACAGAACTCGCATGCCCTGGTTATCTAGCATTTTCTACAAAATTATTGGAGGCAAACCTGCCTTACCGTTATTCCACAAGGCTGCGACTGGGAGCTGGAGGGCTCTCCCAGACAGACCTGTGCCTCTTTCACCAGGATTTGCAGCACCCAGCATACCAGAGGTGCTCAGTACATCCCTGAACAGACTGATGGCTTCCCGAGTCGAGGCCCCAGCTGCCCACATCGGGGCCCAGAGGCCCCAGCACACATCCAGTAGAGTCCAGGATCTGACAGGCTCACGGGATGGTTGATTCATCTCCTTTAGACCCCGCCCCATTTTCACAGCCTCAGTCTCTTTCCCGGCAAGGTCACCACCATTCCAACAGTGCTCCAGAGACTTCTCCCTGATCATGGGCTGGGTCCCATGACAAACTGAGATACCTCGGTCGGGACATGCTATCTGCTGACATTTTCTCAAATTACCCAGGAACCAACATTTCTGCCCACCTTCTTAACTCAGAAGCCCCACCAGGTACAGCAATAGGTGGGTATTCTGGAGGACTACTCCTGCAAGGTAAGACCAGGCCCCTCAAGCCTGGTCTTCAACCTTCACAAGATACTCAGGTCTCACAGCCTCTGGGTCCTCCCGCCTCCTAGTGACCTGGTCTTCCCCCAGACTTCGCCCAGTTCTGATCTGTCCGACCCCCAACCTAGCCCATAGCCGCTGCAGTAACAATACAGGTTATTACAGGACCATCTCATTACTCCATTTGCAGAGAATTTTCCCATACATCATGAGACCTCCTATAATACTGCGCCCAGTTTAGAGATGAGGCAACTGAGACTACCAGACGTCTCCAGGGAGTGAAGAAGTGGGGCCCCTGGCCACGGCGCTCCCCCAGCCCGGGCCGACCACAGCACGGGGAAAGGAGGGAGGCCGCGCTCTCCGCTCCGTGTGTTCATCTCTGCGGGCCGCCGGCCGCCGGCCAGGAGCCGTCCCGGCCGGAGCTCCCCAGACTCGTGGGCTCTCGGGAACCTGCGCCCGGGGCCCGGCGGCGCTGCCGCCCGGAGCGCTCGGGCTCGGAGGCCACGCCCCTGGGGACCCACGAGCCGGCTGGTGGCTCCGGGAAGGGAGCCGCGGCGCCCCGGCCCGATGTGCGCCAGAAAGACCCGCGCGTCCCGGGGCGCCGCTTCCTGAGGGATTAGAGCGCGTGCCGGCTTCCATCTCCGCGCCCCCCAGACCCGGACCACGCTGAGGGGGCTACAGGGAACTTGGCGGCAACGCGGGTCACGCGCATTCTCCCTCAGCTACCACTTTCCCTGTGCCCGCCGTGCAGCTTTTCGGGTTTTGTTCTTCTCTTCCCAAGAGCAGGCACGAGATCTCGGGAAACTTTGCGCACAACTTGCAAACGCGGGGAAACCGGGGCCAGGGCTCCCTCCGAGCCCGGGAGCTGCGCGCCCAGCCCCGCGCGTCGGCGGCCGCTCGTGCGGAGCACCTGGCTGTCAGGCGGCCCGGGCGCCCGCCCTCCTCGGCTGTGGGAACACTCCCGAGGCTGCCACCCGGGGCGCGCCGCAGGCCCGCGGCCGGGACGTCCCAGCCGGAGTGGCATTGTTTTCCCGGGGAGCCGGGCGATCTCGGGGGAGGGGAGGGAGACCCGCCCCACAGACGGCCGCACAGGCTTGCCCACCACTCATTTGCATTTCAAAGGCAAACTTCTGCCGGACTTCCCCGGCGGCGGCGGCGGCGGCGGCACCTACCGGCTTTGCACGGGTCGTGGTAATGCTCCAGCTGCTGCTCCGCGCCCTCCTCGCCTTCCAGCGCCGAATAGTCCGGGGCGGCGTCCGAGAGCTCCGCCAGCCCCCCGGCGCCGCGGCGCAGCGGCGGTAGCAGCAGCAGCAGGACAGGCAGCAGCAGGGGCACCGGGACCCCTAGAGCAGTCGCCCGGGGCATGGTTGCGAGGGGCCGACGGAGAACGAGGGAGATGTGAGCACGGAAAGCTCCGCTGGGACCAGGGACCGCGCACAGGGGCAGGTCGGCGGCGGCGCGGCGATTACGCACGGCTGCCCGGCATGGCTCGGGCGCGGAGCGAGCAGAGCGCGGCGCCCCGGTCCGCGTCGGGGCGCCCGGGAAGCCGCCGCTCGGAGCTTCTTGCCCGGCGCCCGAGGCTGCGGCGGCTGCGGCTGTGGCGGTGGTGGCGGTGGTTGGAGCAGTGGCCGCTCCGCCCCTCTCCACCCGGGCTGGACCACACAGCCCTCGCCGGGGGCCCCGGGCAGCCAATCACTCGGGCGCCCGAGGCGAGGCCCCTCCTCTTCCAGGCACCTCCGCAACTTCGGAGGAAGGGGAGAGAGGTGAAGATGCTGAAGGCAAGGACCCGCGGAGCTCCCACGGAGCCCAGGGCGCCCTTCTGTCGGCGCCACTTCGGCCTCTGGCCCCCCGAGAACGTTGCTCCTGAAGATCAAGGCTGGACTTCCCGCTTATTTGTTGGCGTAACTCACTTTACAACTCCCTGATGCACACGTGGACGAAGGCAGGCAGCAGTGGCGGCGGCTCCGAGCTCAGGACCAGGAGCCGGGTGTGCGCGGTCCGCGTCGTTAACCGACTGGCTCTGTGCTTTCGGACAATCGTTTCTCCTGAGGAATGAAGTTAATCTTCTCGCTGGTAGCTTTCAGCTCAGAAAAAAATAAAAGATTACGATTCTCTCAGCTTTCTCAACATCCCTCGTCCAGCCACGAAGGACGCTTGCTGCAGCACCCACCTCATCCAACGTTGGTGGCTGGTGATACGGTGCCTTAGGGGAAGAATTATTTAAAATGACAGATTTCCCCTCTTGGTGACCCTATCCTTTAGCAAAACTGTTTAAGATGCCTCATACAGGCAAAAAGATTGACAAATGAACAGCTGTACGTGCTATTTGTGTTACATTACAGACATGTTTTTATTAAATAAGCCATTCACCATTAACTTGATGGAATAAAAATGACCAATTTCTGAAGTCTGGTTATTTTTTGCCAATTAAAAACATATGCCCAAATAATTTAGAAGAATAATCAAGAGATATTTGAAACCCACTCCCACGCTGTACCTTAAATGTAAAAATTGTCAGAGCTGAGCCATTTTTATAGACATAAAAAGTACTATTACCATGAGGCATTTCAAAGATCTTTTTATGCAAGCAAAATTGCCCTAATCAAGGAGTAAAACACACCAATGTGTAGAGATTGTTCAGCATCACACCCAGTAGAATCTTTTTTCATTTAAACTGCAAGCAAAAAATGAACTAAACTTCCTTTTGGGTTTCCACATGATTTCACAGCCACTAATGACAAACTAGCTGACAGGGAGCCCAGAGCTGGACTTTATATACAGGACTCTAATTTCTTGCATTATGGTAATCTGTCTTACCTATTAACTAAGATAACAAGTCCTTCAAATCAGTAATGGTTCAAAACTTAACCACTGGAAGGTGGCTTTTAGGGTATTTTGTCTTCACCCTTAAAAAGAAATCCAAATTGACCCTGTTTCATCATTGAATGGGCACATACAGAATGGACCCAGATTGGGCAAGACGATCTGATTTGGAACTCCTAAGTGGGAGAAAGAAATCTGGGGGGAATGGATGTCACCAAATGGCAGGGAAGAGGCCAAGTGGCCATTAAACAGGCGATAGGTGTGGGAAGGGGTTGAATGGCATTTCTGCCTGAATGCTGGAAGGAGTCAAACCCAACGCCATAGTTCCCTGCATTGAACCCAATGAAGGTCACCAAGTCCACAAAGTCAACATCTAAAAAGCCTAACAAACTTCTGTGACACCTCCAGGTCTCCAGATGGCACTAGGCAAAGAGCCAACTGGCTTCCTCATTAGCAGGGAATTCCTCTGGAAAGTAGGACATTACAGGAGACCTCTTATACAAGCCCTGAGGTTGTGAGCTTTTATTGCCTCTAAGCCCCACCTGGTGAGTAGCTGCCAGGTCTTCTCACCAACAGTCTTTGTCCAAATATTTAGAAGACAGTGGTGTTCCTGAATGAGCAAGCTGCAGTTTTATGTCAGAAGCCTTGTTTTGCTGCTACTTTGGCTCTCAGTCAACAAATACCAACAAAACATTTGGATCACAGTATTGAGAGATTAGATAGGAACAGCTGAAAAGGGATGGTTAATAATTTTT
Organism: Neomonachus schauinslandi; assembly: GCF_002201575.2. Lineage (NCBI taxonomy): Eukaryota > Metazoa > Chordata > Mammalia > Carnivora > Phocidae > Neomonachus > Neomonachus schauinslandi. Next base: position 123,260,369 of record NC_058408.1, read on the forward strand.
ATCAGCTCCATAGTTCCTGATTTCATAAATTACTTTTATATATTAAACTCTTATCTGGGTTCACATAATTTTTAAAATATGCATTTTTAAATTTAAATCCCATGGGAAAACTAGAGGTAGAATAAAAGGCTTTATGCTCTAAAGCTGCTCATCGTAGTTCCATTACATCCATGATTATTCATAATTTTTGTGGGTTTCCTCCCCCATAGCTCATGGTCCTGTGGAAAGCCTGCCAAGTATACAAGCTTCCCCCCCCCCCCCCGTTTAGTCAGATGTCTGTCCTCCACCCAACTCATTCCATCTATTTCCGTATACCCAGAGCAGACCAGTTCTCTTGCAGCAGCTCTCAAACCCCTGCACAACCCCTAAGTTTTATCCTCAACTACTCCACACAGGCCACTTTCTCATTTTGCCATTCCAGGCCACTACACATCATCATCATCTCCTCCAACGCAGGGAGCAGAACCTGTAGAATAAAGCAGACACTCTCATCTGCTGGCTCATTCCTTTGTTTACATTACCACTGAGAAGGCACTTTGAGTTCCTTAGAGAAGGTTATTAAAATATTTAAGTTACAATCTTTAACAGCTGTTCAAAACCCCTTGTAGCTCTTCTCCAAAACCTTTATCCGAGCTCCAACACACCAGAACTTACGATCTACCATCAGGCCTTCCGTTCACACTTCTAGCCTTGGCTCCTTCCACCTCTGTCCACTCTCCACTCTTGTTGCATTGAACACCTTGCAGTCACCCTAACAGAGTCTTGCTGCTTCACACTCCATGTCTCTGCTGGGTACAACTTGATAACCACACAGCTTGCATCCTCATGCTAAAACCTATTATAATAGCTTACCACACTTATGACACTTACCTATGTATGTCTGCGCTACCCGACTGATAACCCCAACTTGGAGCCACCTTCCATATTTCACTCTCTAGACCCTCCCTTCCCGTCAATGACCTTCAAGGTTAAGTCCCAGAATCTTAGTAGCTTAGACTGAGCCACTATGAATAACCAGGACATTGGCCAGTTAAAATGACTTACAACAACCTCTCCCTACAACCATCTCCTGCACTTTGTAAATCTGAAACTTTTTTTTTTTTTTAAGATTTTATTTATTTATTTGAGACAGAGAGAATGAGAGACAGAGAGCATGAGAGGGAGGAGGGTCAGAGGGAGAAGCAGACTCCCTGCCGAGCAGGGAGCCCGATGCGGGACTCGATCCCGGGACTCCAGGATCATGACCTGAGCCGAAGGCAGTCGCTTAACCAACTGAGCCGAAACTTTTATCACCTTAAACATGCAGTTTTTAAAATGATTTAAAATACATTTGTAGACTATATTACCATTGACTCCATATGTCCCAGTGGAGGCACATTCCCTTTTTTTTTAAAAGATTTATTTGACAGAAAGACACATAGTGAGAGAGGGAACACAAGCAGGGGGAGTGGGAGAGGGAGAAGCAGGCTTCCCGCCGAGCAGGGAGCCTGCTGTTCCCCCTGCTTCTGCTCTCTCTCTTGCTCTGTGTCAAATAAATATTTAAAATTTCCAGCCACACAAAAACTGTTCATTAGAGATCAGAAGTAATCCAAATTTACACTAACTTAAACTATAAGGCCAACAGGAATTGTCAAGTATAGGTATTGACTGAGGCAGCTAATAAAATCAGGGGAAGAAAAGGACTAAGAAGGTTGACAAGGATTTCAATAACTAGTTAAAACTGGAGACGAAAAACAGAAGTACCAATAGACCTGGAGAAATTACTGATTTTGATGTAGCACAATAAAAATAACCCCTTCCGTTGGTATAAAACACTCATTTTCAATATGATCTTTACCCTATATTATCTGCTCCACAGACTAGAGAGGTGGTATCCCCATTTTAACAGTGACAGTGGTCAAGAGGACCCTAATCTAATCTTGGTTACTTTCAGCTTAAAATAATATACTCTTTGGTTGCTCTAGCTTCTTTTCTAGAATATGCACTGGTCTACCCTATCAGCTTCACAGAATGGTTGTGAGGGAACATGGGTGGCACTGCTTTGCCTAGACAACGTATGATCAGTCAGAACGATAGGCATGGGGGTAGTGGGGTTTGAGTGTAGGAATCAGAGCTTGTACACAGAAGTCAAAAGAATGATAATAAAAGAGAAAAATAATTTTGTAAAGACAAACCTTATTCATTGTACCATCCTTTCAACTTTCTGTATATTTAATTTTTTTTTTTTTTTTTCAAAACAAGAAGTTGGGGGAAAAATCAAATCTTAAATTTTAAATCCTTCATTTCAGGGGTCAGCAAACTGTAGCCCATTGGCCATTTTTGTTGTTGTCGGATTGGAAAACTGCCATGCTCGCTGGTTTGTGTCCTATCTACTATGGCTGTTGTGCTACAAAGGTAGAGTAGTTGCATCTGGCACTCAAAGCCTCAACTATTTCCTATCTGCCCTTTACAGCAAAAGTCTGCGGATTCCTGTTTAACTGTGGAAGGCTATCGTATCAGTAAACGCTTCATATGCATACCAGTAATAATGGGTTATCCCTTAAGCCTGGTTCACTTGTTTCAAAAAGGAAAGAAATAAAGCATTCAAGGAAAGTACATTTAACTTTTTATTATTTTAAAAATCCAACTTTAGTTAGATTAACAGACTAGATTAGAACCTCAAATGTATTTGATACAGTATATACTGGATATCTATTACTAAAAAGCCAGTTGGAATATGACCTACACAAACCGAAGGTGGGTACAAAACAGAAGTAATCATCAAGCAATGACTGTTTTCCTTCCCACTGGTATCGACTGCCCGTGCTCTGTGGGGATTTATATAGGTTCAAATTTGACACAGATGAAAAGCCCGACTGGGACTGCTTTTCTGCGTATACTCTCTTGCCCTTCAAAACAGAATTCCTTGCCTTAAGATCTTACTTAGAACATTTATAACTTTCAAATGACCTAAACTGAGGAACTGGGGTAAACACACAAAATACGGCCTTGTCCATCAATTGTCTGCATGCCTAGTTCACCAGTACACATGAGCAGCTTTCACACCAGTTTCTGTTTCCATTCCCTGATACAGTAAAATAAAAACTTAATTTTTACTTTATCTTTGCACAATTCAGCCTACAGCTCCAATAAGAATGTCAACTCAGACGGCTTTCAGAAAAGGCTCGTAAGACAGAATTAGAGTTATTCCTCATACTGAATTTAAATCTTATAAAATCTCTGCAGCTTTATGTTCACTTTCTGACCTACCCTACCTCTAAATCTAGTCTATTTCTGTACACACTACCAAACTATCTTTATAAATTTTCACTGCTCTGATCTCTAACATCTTGATTGCTAAAATACAGCTTCATAACCATGGAATTTTTATGAAGATATAAAACATTAATGAATATTTGCATTTTCATACATCACTGCTCCTATTTATGACTCGTTCCAATAAATCAATAGACTGAAGCACTAAGACATGCTGAAATCTAAACTTAAAACCCAGATGGAACTGCAGTGTATAGATTATAAATAGGCTTTTCTTTCCCAGAATTTATATACAGAAGCCCTTCAGTATGTAGCTTTTCCTCAACGAATTACATTAATACATTTATTTGCTTTACATTTGTAAAAATTCAAGGAAATCTTAAAGGAGTATTATTTGCAAGACATTTGGCATAAGGTGGTTTGTAGACATTTAGGAAACAAAAGTTTTAACAAACTGAACACAATTTGTGGATAAACCCTAAATAAAATGGATTTTGGAAAAACTGGAATTTGCAGCAACCACCCTTATAAAGAGATCCATGCACTGTCAATGGAAAACACCCAATCATATCATTCACTAGGTTCAGATACCAGCACGGTATAATGAATTCTAAGAGGATGGGGCTTGATTTGTGGTCAAACTTCATGCAAATTAGGAGCCCAGCATGATATACCAAAGAGTGCTTTACCATAGTTCCAGCCGTTCCATTTCCACTTTATCCTACCATTGTACTAGGATAGATGAATAACGATGCCAATTAGTACTGTAGCTAAATTTCAGGAGAAGCATGCTTACAGATATGAGAACGTTTATCCTTAGTTTTTGATAGTGTTCAAAGCATCAAGTTGAGCAAATAATGTTAACAAATGGAAGACAGATAAACAGCATTAATGGAGTGGAAGAACCTCACTCTTTAATTAACTTAAATATTTCATTTTACTACTCTATAACCCAGAGTTAGGGAGCTAAACTGTTTGTGGATTACGTCTTCTTCAAGACACACACATGGTCAGACCCTCCATGAAGGCATAAACCAATATATACTTTCTAAAGGACTTTCAAGGCATTTTATATTCATTTTAATATGACACTTAATATATTTGAAAGTTAGAAAACCCTTTTTCATTGAAAATTCCAAAGGACTTGAAATAGAGCTCAATTTAGTAAAAGGAATTGGTATAGCTGAAAGCAGCTAAAGGACTCATTTTTTAAAACCCTACATCTTACCTGGAAGATTCATGAGAAACAGATTTCATTTTACTAAGACAAAAGCTTGCTGTCCAACTGATACTCCATCAGATAGACTATAGTTGTTGTAATTACTTTACATGTAATTAAAAAGTTACATTATATAAGCCACTAAATATTGACGTTCAGTTTCTTTACTTATAAGATCTTGAAGGAAGAGAAAATGGAAGAACCAGTAGATTGCATTTAATACAACATTTTGGCTTGAAGAAGGATTTACCTACAGCTTCAGATCAAACTCCTGTTTGTTCCTGTCAGCCATACTTAAGTGGTAAGAAATCAAACTTTTCACTCTTTATAGTCCTTACATACCACATTATAGGATGCAGAGTCAATTTATAGAAACATATTTTGTAATGAAAACAGCTTACGTAACTATAAATGGCATAAGTTTCACATTAAAGATTACATACAGCGGTTTTGAGTCTTTCTAAAAATACCAATATACAGTATTGTTTTAGGTGGTCATTTGCATAGCAAACTATTAAACTAGAAACTCAATGGTTCTAGGAAAACTTCACATTATGGATAGTTCCAGAAAGATGTATTCAAAATTAAATCACTTCTCTTAAAAAACTGTAACCTTTATTTGCTCATCCAATAGTAAGCTAACCACTTTTACCCCATCCCCACTTTACACAGTACACCAACCTGAACAGATTTTGTGCCACAATCTAATTTGAAGGGCTTATCATTTACTTTGTGACTATATTGGATAATCTAGATGTAAGCAAGTTTGGGGATTTTAAGGTGTGGGTCTCCTGTATTAGAAAAGCATAGTTTACAGTATATTTAAAAAATTGCATTCAGTAATATTGCCTTTTGAAAAGATATCTTCAAATTGCAAACACATCTATTTTCACAAAACAATTTGGTCAGGAAAGTTTATTTTAACATTCTAAAGCACTATGCTTTAGATGTTACTTAAGTGCCCCAGACAGGATTAACAAAATTAAATGTTTCTAAATTACAAATTTAGCTCCTGTAGGAGTCTCAGAAAAGAAACAGAAGAAAACAATCCCCCCCTCCCAAAGGAAGTATGACACACACATTTTGAAGAAACCCCAATGTTTCATGCAGTGGTAGGCAAGATGTAAAAAGCCACCCAAATTCACACATTTCTACACCAATCATCATCAGAAAAAAGTACTCCGTAGTCAATCTGTACATCCAAATGCATTTGAGAATCTACACCTACGTTACATTATTTAATGTTATATACATTTATTACCCACCCCCCTTGTTTTTAATAATTTCTTATGTAAAACCTTCATTCAAACCCAAAAAAGATGTAAGACTAACCTGGGGGAAGGAAAAAGATAATCACTTTAGACATTCAGTTAAAATGTAGTTTATCTAAATCTCAAAATGTTTAATAAAAACAAATATCTTCTCCATTTAACACTTTGCTTTCTAACTGTACAGTAAATTGCATTGTAGAGAGTACACCTCTATCTTCAGACTGTATCTTCTTTGGATGGAATTAAGATGGAACTGAATAGTTTTAAGATAAATAAATGGGAAGCTGGTCCAACTAAGATGACAGCAGATATATTACATGCAGGATTTAATTATTTTTTAATTCTCTCTTTAAAAAAAAAAGGATGCAGTCGGATTGGGGGAAAAAAAAAAAAAAGGTCAAAAAGAACCCAGATTCAATATATAAAAATGTCCCATAATAGGTTGACGATGGCAGTAAAAATAAAGAGCAAAGAGTAATCTTTCTGGAACATCATTTTTCAATAATGTAGAAACACTAAGTGCCAGGAAGATTCTATTCATGTAATTTTAGCATCCAAGTTTCCCTCTATTTATTTTATTGGAACAAATGCTTTAAATAAACTATTTGTCCTCTTCACTGAAGAGAGCTGGTCTATTTCATCTTTAATAAGCTAGTTTTTGGGAAGATTAGCCATGTACTGTAGTAATGCCTACTGCATAAAATCCAAGCATTTGCTGTGAACAGTTGGAGAAAGCAGTCAGTAAGAACCTAGGATCAATGGAAATAGATGTTACTTTAAGCCATCCACGAAAGAGAGACCCACAGAGTACCCAGTGTGAAAGCCCAAATCTCTTCTTGCGCTTTTCTTTTTTTTTGCTGTGAAGTTCCACCCCTATGAAAGAGAAATTGATCCGAAGTTCCAGGTTTTCTTGGGTCTCTAATCAATTTTCACATTAGTATAGATTTTTCGGACAAAGGCACTTGTTCCCATGTAACCAATTGCTCCTGCAAAGATAAAATAAGATGTTTTGAAACAAATACGTATAGGGCAGTACCCATAGTTTACAAATACTAAATGCTCGCTGCTCTGGAAAGTTATTCTTTTTTCAAGATAACATCTTTTATGTTAGTATTTGTTCTGAACTTATTAAAATTGCATCATTTGTTTTGCAAATCACCTATTACTGTCACGCTGTCATATACCAAGTTAGACGTGATGTGATATTTTTAGAATTAGGTAATAGTTATTACATGTATAATAACTATATGAATTAAAATACATCACTTACAAAGCAAGAATAATTTGATAATGATAAAAATTTGTTAAATGAAAAAAACATGTATTTTTAAAATTTGAACATAAATTATGCTAGGTCATTTAAACCATTTTAACATGTTCCCCAAATCATATGCTACCTAATGGAAATAAGTGATGGGATTCTCTCAGAAAAGGACTGAGAACTGTGGCCCAATTAGAGGCATTTTCTGGTGGAATTTTTATCTTTACATTACAGAAGCTCTGTGGTTGGTAAAAAGGAAGACATATTCAAGAAAGTAGATGAGAGAGACAGGTAAGTAGGTCAGGAGTTGTGAAGTGTTTTGAATAATTAGCCTCAAATGAGGCTCAAAACACCAGAAAGCAAGGGATTTCTGTTTTTTTAAATTAGGTATATACCTTAGAGAGTACTTGGCACATGATTAGGTACTCAATAAATATTTGTTGAATGAATGAATGAACTGGATAGCTCTTCACTGCAAATTATACTAAGGGATCTTCAGAACAAGACAGCTAGTCAATCAAGTCATAGAGAAGATTCTCCATTGGATTTAGAAATTTACCATCTGAGCCCAAAAGTAAATCTTCCATAAGTAAATAATGATACACACACACACACCCCTAATTAGTCACCTTTGAACTAACTTCTATTCACCCAACTAGTGTATATAAGGAAAGAAGTAAGTCTACTCTGCCTTTCCTATATATGAACTGTACCTCAAGGTACCAAATGGTTGATGAAAAGAAGTTTCTCCTTACAGAAGTACCCCAGAAATATAAAAGGAACAAAAGAATTAGAATATTACAACCACCAATGCATTATTTGAACTAGGCAATAATTATCAATAGCTGCTATCTTCACAGAGAGAACCAGTGCCTCCTGATAAGTTTATAAACCCCTACTAAGTACTGCTAGACAAGTATTCCTGAGTATGATCAGGCCTATAGCTCTAACTACCCCTTTAGAGGAAATTGGGGAGAAACCCATGGAAAAATATTAAATGACACCTCAGCAAAATTCAGAGTGGAAAACTCTACAGAAATTAAAACAAACAAAAACTCAGTTTCTTACATAATTGCGAGGGAAAAGAGAGAGAACATCAGTAGATTAAAAGAGCCCTAAGAAACATTTTAACCAGGGGGTTGTGTGGCTCAGTTGGTTAGCATCTGACTCTTGATCTCAGGGTTGTGAGTTCAAGCCCCATGTTGGGCTCCATGAAAGGCATGGAGCCTACTTAAAAAAAACCCAACATTTTACATGGACCTTCATTAGATCCTGATGCAAACAAACTGTATTAAAAAAGACATGGGGAGGGCGCCTGGGTGGCTCAGTTGGTTAAGCGACTGCCTTCGGCTCAGGTCATGATCCTGGAGTCCCGGGATCGAGTCCCGCATCGGGCTCCCTGCTCGGCAGGGAGTCTGCTTCTCCCTCTCACCCTCCCCACTCTCATGTGCTCTCTCTCATTCTCTCTCTCTCAAATAAATAAATAAAATCTTTAAAAAAAAAAAAAAAAGACATGGGGATGAGTGGGGTAAATGTGAATACTAACTGAATATTTGAGCATATGAAGGAATTATATATATGTATATACTGAAATATAATTATTATATAACTATATATCATTTTAAATACTATTATAAGTATATAATTATTATACAATTATATATAGTTATATATGTATATTATATATTATATAGTTATATATATACATATATATTTACTGAAATATTTACAGTTAAAAATGACGTGAGGTCTGAGATTCGTATCAGAATAAAATGAGGGATAAGGTGGGATTATGAATAAGACAAGACTGGCCATGTGTTGATAATTACTGATATTAGATGATACATAGGGACTCAGTATATATACGTATTTTTCATTATATATATATATAAATAATTGTCCCTCTTTTTGCATATATTTGAAAATTTCCCATAATTAAATACTAAAAGTATCCTCTTTTTAAAAAAAAAGATTTTATTTATTTATATGACAGAGAAGAGAAGAGAGAGAGAGCACAAGCAGGGGGAGCTGCAGGCAAAGGCAGGGGAGAAGCAGGCTCCCTGCTGAGCAGGGAACCCCATGCAGGGCTCAATCCCAGGACCCTGGGATCATGACCTGAGCCGAAGGCAGACACCCAACTGACTGAGCCACCCAGGTGCCCCTAAAAGTATTCTTAAAACCCACCAAGCAACAAAGCAAACCTATTTCCAATTACTTTTGCAATTAATAGATATTTATTATAATATGAAGTAGTTATATTAACAATTACACTTAGAAATAGTGATAATTCATTCTGAAATAGTTATAAAAGAAGTCCTTACAAAGTAAGGAAAAAGACCATTTAATTTGTAAATAGAAACCTAAATTCTTAGAACATAAAAAAAAAATCTATAAAATTTTAACTAGAATCAAAAATTTAACTGGCCTAATATCATACCAATCTAATAACCAAATCTAATATTCCAGACTTATAAAACAGTGTTCCCCTCTGAGCAGAGATATGCTTAAAAGCAAAAGAGTATCAACCTAGAGAGTCATTTTTCCTAATCTTACGAGTATCTCAAGAGTAAGTGTATAAAAATAGGACTTTATAAAAGGAAGATACTAAATACGCTCTCTAGAAATATAAACGTCTTGAGAATAATAGAGATACACTTTTTTTTTTTAAGATTTTATTTATTTATTTGACAGAGACACAGTGAGAGAGGGAACACAAGCAGTGGGGAGTGGGAGAGGGAGAAGCAGGCTTCCCGCTAAGCAGAGAGCCCAATGCGGGGCTCAATCCCAGGACCCCGGGATCATGACCTGAGCTGACGCAGACACTTAACGACTGAGCCACCCAGGTGCCCCTACAGTTTGTTTCTTGAAAACAAAGCCATGCCAAGTCTGCATTGTCTGTGACATGCACTCATTGCGGGGGAATCATAGAGTTGAATCACCTTTCTGTCTTTTTTCCTTTGGCATTTGCAATCGGATATGCATAAACCAAACTTAACTGTGATTTGAATCTACTGAATTGGCTGCTCCTAATTCCGAATATGGAAACATTTAATCTATTGGAGACATCTAGGTTTTTCTTATCCCTTTTATTTTTTTTTTAAAGATTTTATTTATTCGACAGAGAGAGACACAGCGAGAGAGGGAACACAAGCAGGGGGAGTGGGAGAGGGAGAAGCTTAGGCTTCCCGCAGAGCAGGGAGGCCGATGCGGGGCTCGATCCCAGGACCCTGGGATCATGACCTGAGCCGAAGGCAGACACTTAAGGACTGAGCCACCCAGGCGCCCCAGAAATATACTTTTAAACTTAATTTCCTTAAAACTAAAATGCTACAATCAAAATATGAAAACTCTAACAATCTAATTATTTCCACCTTAACACATTTCTTTTTCAAAAAAATCAGTATTTTTCTTTCAATTACTGACTAAAAAAAGCATTTTAGCAATATAACCTGATGAGGTGCAATTTTTGTATTATGATGACATTTTAATCAGTTCATCCGAACTGTTTCTCCGCGCCCGCCCCCCCCAACCCCGCCAAAACAGACTAGCACTGAAGGCACATACACCCATGACAGAATAAATGCTGGGATGCTGCCATAACAGCAGGCAACTGTAAGTGTGCCAAGATTTTCAGGCAGCAACATGAAATTTCAACAGGAAAAGCACTAAAAAATTAGCTAGATTCATTCCATTTTCTTTGTAAATGTCAAGATATTATCTCTCTAGGTCTTCCTAAGATCACATGTTGAGTCAAGAAAAAAAGATTTAACCCTCTGCATAATCTCATGATTCTATACATCACTGAATGCTGGTGATAATCAAGAAAGATCTCAGATTAAATAAAGAGGGGTTTGAGGAGCAACATTCTTAAGGAAGGTAGGCTAATAATAATACTAAAGGAAACTTCTGATTGCCTAGAGATACACAAGGTGGTTCCCATGTGATACAAATCTAGTTTTAATCCTAGTCCTCTTTCCCTCAAAGTTGGTTAACTAATTATCACAGGGAAAGGTTATCACAGCAGCTACAAATAAAATATGTGATCATAATATAGAGAACTGTCTCTCCTTATAGCTTGTGGAATTAGTTTTACTACTTTACAATGTCATGTGTGTGTGTGTGCGCCCGCGCACATGCACATGATCAAGTACATGGTATATATAAATGGGACAGATTTTAACTGACATACAACATTTGTTTTAGTTCAAGGTGTACAACATAATAATTTGATATACGTGTATATTGTGAAATGACCACCACAATAAATTTAATTAACATCCATCACCTCACATAGTACATAGTTAAGATTTTTTTTCTTGTGATGAGAACTTTTAAGATCTAATCTCTTAGCAACTTCCAAATATACAATACTGTTAACTGCAGTCACCATACATGCCTAGAACTTATTCATCTTATAACTGGAAGTTTGAAACTTTTAACCACCTTCACCCATTTTGCCCACACTCCTAATCCCCCCACCTCTGGTAACCACCAATCTATGGAATGTATTCTTTCGATGGAGGAAAAAAGCAACCTTGGTACCCCAAAGGGCCACAAATGTCATACCAGAACCTAGCTTTTAACAAAATTATCATATCTTCCTTATTCTACTGCCTACCCTATAGCTAAAGATGGAACTACCAAAAAAAAAAAAAAAAAAAGTCAATGGCAAATAACAGAGAAATGAGAAGGGTCTGAATTATAAACTACCTGGAAATGTTTTCATGGTGATTAGTCCTTAAGCCTTGCATTATTCCCATGGGGGAATCAGCCTCACTTATCAAGTGAAAACCGGAACCAGAAGAAAAGTAAGTCACTTGAATGCATTTCCCTTAAGGTACCTCTGCTTAAACTCATGAGGTTGTTCTAAGGTGAAAACACAAGGTGTAGAAACAAACTACAGACCCAGAGACACAATCCCAGAACAGAAGCAACCCAAAAAACAGTGGCATTATCCTCATTTTACATAGTTTGGAGAACCGGATCAAGGGATTATTAGCCCTCGTCAGTGGGGGAACAGCGCAGACACAGTTCACAGAGCATCTGCCTGCCATCTACCTGTTTACCCACATCCAGTCACTGAAGCCTTAACACAACCCTGTGAGGTAGGTGTTACTTCTGTTTTGCAAATGTGAATGTTGAGGAAGAAAGGTTAAATAATTTGGCCAGAGTAACATGGCTATTAAGTAGGGGCACCAGGATTCGCACCTAGGACTAAGTGACCCCAAAAGCCCCAGCTCTTCCCATTCCCCACCATGTCTCCCACAAAACTGAGTCTCTCGAAACACCTGATAACAGACCTGCATTACTCTTGCACTTTACACATGATACTATGACAAATAACTACTCTGAAAAATATGCCCATTTTACAGATGAGAAAATGAGATTTAGAGAGCTCAATATGACTTCCCATGGCCACAAAAAAGCAGCACAGAGATTTGATCTGGCTCTCAAGTCCATGACCTTTCCCTTTATCAGGTTGCTTCCAATACTTCTTTCTTTATTTTCTACGTATTTCACACATGCTAGAGACTCTATCGTGTGGTGATAACTATTACTTCTATTTAACTGTGATAAACCCAAAAAACAGTGGTATTATCCTCATTTTACATAGTTTGGAGAACTGGATCAAGGTACAGAACATACATGTGGCACAGCCAGAACTTAAACCCAGTCTGCAGACACCCAAGTGTGCACTTATAACCCGGACACTGCCTCTTGGACACAGTTATCTCCATGAACAGTCTTAGAAACTTCCAAACAGGAATCATTCAGCAAATACCTTAACCTGTTTACATCATTATTGTTTCCAAAGAGACTAAACTAAAAAAAAAGGCTAAATTTCAACATGAAAAAGAAACTAATTGTGGTACAGAAAAGAGTGCAATACAGAATTATTAGGAACAGAACATTAAAAAAGAATCAATGATGAATTTTTGAGGAATAGTCAAAAGAACTGAAATCAGACTCTTTTTATTTTGTTGTTTCTGATCAAGCAACAAAATGTAATTTCCAATTACTATATTTTTCTGATTCTAAAAATCTCAAAGATTTACTCATGATATTCCAAAAACTTCAGAACTTACCACACATTATCCCCAAGGCTGTGCTAAATACCGCCATATATCCAAAGTAAAATGATGTTTGAAATAAGCCATACATCCTGAAATAAGACAAAAAAATATATGTAGTATATCCATTTTTACTTTCAACATAGGGCCTTAAATTCTATTTATTTATTTATTTTTAAAAATTGGAGTACAGTTAGCTGATACACAATGTTACATTAGTTGCAGGTGTACACACAGCGACTGGACAACTTTTGATTTTTGCTGTGCTCACCACAAGTGTAGCGACCATCTGTCACCATACAATGCTGACGATACCACTGACTATATTCCCTATGCTCGATCTTTTATTCCTAAATTCTGGTATTTAAATGACAACTTTAGTTTCCTAAATACAAAATGAGAAAACGTCTCCACTTACTTTGTTTTGAAAAAATAGTAGTAAAAGGAATACATGTAAACATAGATCGCAGTTGATGCAGCAGAGAGAAAACTTGTCCATTGCCTGGAATAAAAGGTAACTCTTTTGAATAAATGGCACTGAAACAGATTTTAAACCAAAGAATTTTATAAAAACATCCTTGAAAATTCTGTATACTTAAAAACAAATGCATGTAAGGGCGTCTGGGTGGCACAGATGGTTAAGCAGCCAACTCTTGATTTCAACTCAGGTCATGATCTCAAGGTCATGAGATAGAACCCTGTGTGGGGCTCTGCGCTGGGTGTGGAGCCTGCTTAAGATTCTTTCTCTCCCTCTGCCCCTCCCGCACCCTGCACTCAAGCTTGCTCTCTTTCTCTCCGTAAAACAAATAAATCTTTAAAAAAAAAAATGCATGTAGATGGCATTTAATTATATCAACAAGGAGAAAGCCTAAGATTTGGAAGGAGAGATCCTGAATTTTGTCAGATGCCCTATTATAAGTGACCTTAAACCACTTCCTTTTTCAGAACTACCTCCTTTTGTTCAAAATGGATCAATGCTTTCTCATAAAGTTCTTCCCACATCAAGCACTTTGTAAAAATATATAACACAGTGACCATTATGAGTACAAAAACTTTTTTTTGGCTGATACTACTTTTCCTCTAAAATCTTCATTATTTTTATAACTAAAAAAAATTCCTATACTATCTTAAGGAACAAAATTTCTATACAGATCTTTTACTTAATACACTTCAAATGGCATCTTCCTTGACAATATGATAGTCCCCTGAGGTTCCTCCCCAATGTAAGTACTTACCACCTATAATCCTCTGCATTTAGTAGAAAGTATGTGCACACAATGGTCACACAGACGGTCACAATGCACAGGATGACCAGCACCAGCATCATGAAGCCATAGACATAATAGATCTTATATGCCCAGAAAGATGTGAAGATGAAATACCTAAATAAAAGGCAATAAAGACAGAGTTTCTAGTCTTTATTCTTGAAGCTCACCCCGCTTTTGCTAAATCTCACATCTTAGTTCTCACTTTCGTCATACTTAAATCTCAATTATTTTCTTTCAAGTAACTTCCAACTCTCTTACCCTTTTTAATCTATTAAATCCTCCAAAAATCTCTCAAATATATTTTCTTGGATAATCTTTCAAGAACAGATTTTTTAGTAGGGCATTCATCTCTAAGCAAACTGAATAAATTAGAAGCTTAAAGGAGTAAAATGTGGCAAAGAAAAGTGAAAAGAGTTAAAAATTCGTATCTGTAAAATAAAGGCAATTCCTTCATTGTTTCACTTTTCTTCTAGATACAACACTATTCAAGCAATGTATAGTTTATAAAACACCCTAGTAAATTTTAGAAAGTAGGTTTGATAGAATAATACTGTATAAAATTAGGAAAATAAAAATAATTAGAAAAAGAAAGCCTAAAGAAGCTTCCTGCTGTTTTGGAGAACAGTAAGAGATGGCATTAACATTTTATACAAAGAACAAGACCCTCACTCTAATTCCATTCCGCAAGTCATCAGTAGAAAAGGGTCTTTTGGCCTCTCTTCTTGTTCTCTTCCGTTTAGCTCACTTATTGTCACTCATTCTTTCAACAGCTATTTAGAGGCCCTACCACATGTCAGAGAAGCGTGAGAACAGAACTGTGAAGATGACACAGTCTCTCCTCCACCCTCAAGGACTTACTGTAAAGAGGGGATCACCAGTAAGGAGGCAGTCATGACGCTCCATGACATGTGCTTTATCAATGTACCTAAGAGGGGCATCTTACCGGTTTGGTTAGGTGGGGCTCTGGGGAGAAGGGGTAGTGAGAAGAATCAAATAAGGCATGTGGGGGGTAAGGGGAGCCAGAATAGGAACAGCAAAGGCAAAGCTTACAAATAAGGGAATTCACTGTATTTAGAAATGTTCTATGGCTAGAACTTCAAGTGAAGGGGTGAGAGCTAAGAGATGTGGATGGAGAAGCGAATGAGGCCAGATCCTACGTTATGAAGGTCCTTACTGGCTATGTTATGGGATTGGGACCTTACCTCAATGAAAATGAAGAAAAGTCTTTAGTAAAGAAGTGATGTCATCAGATTAACACCTTAAAATGATCACTGTGGCTACTGAGAGGAGAATGGGCTTGAGGGTGGTCAAAACAGAAAAGAACTTAAGGATACAGCAGAGAGGCTATCTAATGGAATGCAGTACTTGAGAAAGTAGGAAGAGATGTGATCCAGAAGGTACTGGGAACAAGGGTAGGGCAGAAAAATAGAGGTCAAGTCAGGGTGAGGATACAAAGCAGTATATAAGCCTAGAAGTACCAAAGAGGTTCATGAACTGGCTTTATTAAAACACAAGCTAGAGTGACACACATTCCAGTCCCTCTATGGTACCGACTAATACCCACAGCACACTCACAGCTGGTAGGTGACCACCAGGGGTGGCCCAAATCTATGTCAATTGTGCCTGTTAGTGTAATTAGATATTGTAATTGAATATGATATACACCAATAAACATGACAGCAAAAAGGATGCATGATTTCTATGAACATTATGTTGAATGTTTTGTAGAAATTTATTAAGGTGAATCACTTAAAAAAAAACCAATATGAAATTAGGTGTGGGTGAGACAACTATGGAAGTCTGGGGGAGAAATGTATAAATCTAGAAGGATTCTGCACTTAGAATGCTTGAGACAGGTCTTAATGTTCTTGTTCCACTTTAAAAACGCTGGAAACACAGAAGATACATTATGAATGTCAAAGGGAAAATGATGGAAACACTGACTAGATATAAATCAAAGACTTTGGCTCTATATTTTTAAAAAATGAGTGAAAGATGTACCTTTAGTTTTTTAAGTTAAAATAAAATGTTATGTATGAATCTTTTTTTTTTTAATAATTCTCTTACATGAGCCAACTTTCAATTAACCAACTATCAGATCCAATCGTGTCCGTTAAGGAGGTGTCCACTGTATGGGAGAGAATCAGCAGTGGGGCATCTGGAAATGTGTAAGGGAGTTCTGAGTAGTCACAATGACTGGCATTCTGTGGGCAAGAACCAGAGGTATATGACTGCAGTTCTTGAGAAAGTCCCATACAAAGAAGTGTCTTGATTAAAATGCCAGAGCATTCCCATCAAGGAACGCTGGACTACAAGCTGAGAAAAGAAAGACTCGTATTTTGCAGTGGTGACCAAGGATGCAGGTATGAAGCACAGTACCTGGGCACCAGCGGGCATACCTTCCACCCCCAAACACATTCACATTTCCCAGCACTCCTGTAAGCCTCTATGGAAGGAGACTGGGAATATATGTATCCGAAGATGTCAAGATCTAGACAGACTGGTAGGTAATAGTTTACCTAGTTGCCCAGACCCTCAGAAATACTTTAAAAATATAATAAAAACCAGTAATTCCTTCTATCATGCATGTGATCAAAGCTGGTCTAGTACTCTTTAGCATGCATTCTTTCATTTCTAAGATCTCCTGTTAGGTGAGAAGGGTCTAGAACATAATACAAAACACAAATTTCACCTGAGTATTTGAGACCACAGCAGAAAACTGCTTTCAGGTAGATTATGTTAGATCCCTTTCTGGGAGTCATGAAATTAGCAGATTAACTCTGTTAGATGCCTTCCCATCTGATGATTCTACACCTACTCTAACTCCTAAATTCTCTTATTACAATTACATCCCTCAAAACATAAATGCATTGCCACAACTTACATTTCAATAAAGATTGACCCAAAAGGTAAAATTCCTCCCAGGCAAACAATAACTGCAGGCTCCATGAACCTGGAAAATATTAAAATTAGCAATAAACGTCTAGTATGATTTTCACATTTTAATATATAAACCCAAATAGAAAGCAGATGCTTGGTACTTAAAAATAATCTAAGGGATAGAAACATACCAGTAAAAAGAAAAACAAAAATTCAAAGAGGTTACAATACAGAGGTAGGCCTTCAAATTAGCCATAGGTTATAGTCAACGTTCTTTCTGGCATAAGAGGCCAAGATAAGAATTCGGGGAATAGAAATTCTTGATACCGACAGAACTCAGGAAAAACTCTTAAGTATTTGCTTCTGTTCTACATCTCTCAACAACTTCTAAAAACTTTACAGGCATTTATTTATAGAAAGCCATAGGAAAAGAAAAGTCTTGAGAGCCCTATCTGAAATAATGTTTCCCAAATTGTGGCCTTGCCATCTCTTTGTTCATGCTTTCCTTGGTTCACTAATTTCTTTTCCTGTGAATTATACAATCAAGGTATTATAAGTTCTGCGTTACCCTGGAGCCAAAGTGTGAATAAAAAAATAAAATTCAAACCTCATTCATTCACTCAAAAAACATATACTGATGCAACTATTAATTCTCCACCTGGAATGCCTTTTCTCGTCCTACTTCTCCCGCAAGCCCTGGCTCCAGCGTTCTCCCTGTAAAGTCCTTCCCAAGTCTCCCAGAAAGAGGTGGGTCTTTCCCCCAGGCCTGCACTGCCTCTTGAACATAACTCTGTGGCAGCACTTACCATATCTGGAACTGTGCAATTACATACATAGCGTACCTCGTTAGACTATAAACTATGGCAGGCAGAAGCTATTCATCTAGGTATTCCCAATGCCCAGCACAGTATCTGACACATAAAAGATACTAAACTACTATCTCTAGTATAAACAAACTAAGAATCTCTGGGATAAACAAACTAAAAAAACCAAGAAGAGGGGAGCGCCTGGGTGGCTCAGTCGGTTAAGCATCTGACTCTTGGTTTCGGCTCAGATTATGATCTCAGGGTCGTGAGATCAAGCCCCAAGTCAGGCCCAATGCTGGGACTGCTTAAGATTCTCTCTCTCCCTTTTCCTCTGCTCATCCCCCCTCCACGTGCGTGCATATGCAGACACACACACACACTCTCTCTAAAACAAAACAAAACAAAACTGAGAAGAAATTGGAGTTTGAAAGCTGGAAAAAAAAAAAAAACCTTAAAAACCATTTAATCTAGTTATCTTTCCTCCTTTTATAGGAATCCAAGACCCGTAGAGGTTAAAAATGATCTGCACAAGATAACACAATCAATCAGAGCCAGATCTAGTATTCAGATTTTAGATCCCATGTAACTATATATGGAAAATAAAGATACACATGAGCCTTCCTCCAACTAACTGTGACCCATGGTTTGCAAGGTCACGTGTTGTTCCTTCCTCCCCTTCACCAGCCCTAGTGACCTAGAGTCTATTCTTGATTTGAAAGAGAAAATGGACTTTAAAAAACAAAGTACACAAGATCTCACAATCACCAATCTAAGAGAAAAGGGAACATGGACAATCCTAAGACTAGAACAGATCACCCTCTTAATTTAAACTGTAAGTGCTGTTTTTACTCAGCCTCCATTTCTATAAATGACCTCCAAGTCTACAAAAGACCATATATGTAAGTATCTGAATATAAATTATGTCTATTAATAAGGTAAAATATCTAGAAACAGAGGCTTTTCAATATATATCCCTTATTATGAATATGTAGAGTCTAATGTATAGCTATTCTTATGAGATGGAGAATGTAATAAACGTATATATGGTAAGACTGCTCTATTTTTGTCCGCTAGTAAGAATTAGGAAAATGAAGTATGCAGAATAGCATAATTCGGACTAAAACATTTAATTTACAAATTTTAAAAGGCAATATATTTATACGAGTTCACATTTTATTCAAATTTGAATTACAAAACTTAGAAATATAACATATTAATGACATCCCATTTTATGTCTGGAATTTGAAAAAATACAAATTATCTCAAGTTAAAAAATGAACTTTCAATGATCAGTCAAATAAACTGTAAACTGTGTGTATACTGCTGCAATTAAAGAATCTCCTCGGCTGTTTAACAGAAATATTCATCATCCTTTGTCAAGATTAATCTTGAATTCTGGGAGGTCCTCAAGAACACATTTTGTGCATAAAATGTGACAGAATGTATTTGAGAGATTCTATACTATCCCAGAAGTGAGGACAAAGAATATTAAGTCAGTAAATTATTAACTGGTCTTAGTCCTAATTCATCTCTCAACTGGTACGACATATGTGGCTATAAATGTGTTATTATTTAGAATAATAAAATATCTGGAAAGGAAAATGAAATTATAAGCCAAGGGTTGTCAAACTTTCTCAGATAGTAAATAGTTGAGGTTTTGAAGGCGATACCGTCTCTATCTGTCGCGGTAGTGTGAAAGCAATCATCGATAATATGTGAACGAACAGGCATAGATATGTTCCAACAGAACGTCTCTTTCAAAAATAGGCAGCAGGTCAATTCTGTCCTGTATACAATAATAAAACCGTCCCACCCACAGAGATGCACTAATGTACTTATCAAAGCATTTAGTTTATCTGTAAATGGCACCAAGATTCATAAAGTGAAATAAGGATATAATTGATTACTACTCCTAACAATATAGGCTGGAGGCAAAAGTAAAAAGACAAATTCTTAAGTTCCAACTTAAGACATACTTATAAATACATGCCAATTCTAAAAGTTATATATACATAATAGCCTTAAGAATTTCTATATTGTGAGGAACAATGACATAGATTTAGCATTCTCTTTACCATTTTTTCTCCGGTATGGGACGAGGCACAGCATTGACACGACAAGGAAAGTTGGGCTGACCAGACAGATTTCGGCCAAGTATTGTACCAACAAGATTTAGAGGAAGAATAACAAAAAAACAGATGCAACAAACGGCGACCTGTAAATTAAATTAAAATGTGTATGATTACTCAGAATAACATTAATAAAAATAAAGGGGACACTTAAAAATTTAAACACAATTTGACCACAAAATAAAATGTTTAAGTTCAATATAGGCTAAAATTGTATAAGATATACGCTAATGAAAAGAGGCAAAGAATGTGTCTTAAAATATTAGAACTGAACTAAATACAAGTCAAATTGCTTCCCACCTCCTGCAGTTGCTCATGTTCCCCGTTCTCCCATGTGCTCTCTGCTGCATCCCTTTTTTCTCTCCTGATGTCACTTTCAGCTGTCATGCTTCTAACATATCCTTTATCTTTTCTCGTTATAACCAACTTATTTACTTCACTGTGTTTTATTGAGCTCAGGGAGCTTTGCATGTTATTTCCCTATTTTATAGATGAAGAAAATGAGACTTAAGGGAGGCTAAATAACCTCCCATACCCACAAAGCTAGGAGGCAGCCAGACCAAAACCTAGGTTCTGATCTCCCTGTCTCAGACAGAGACCCTGCTCTTTTCTATTCCATACTGCCTCAGGATTTTAACAAGTGCATCTCTATTTACACACAGATGGGTCATTACTAAAACGGAAGGAGTATTTTTCTGCCCATCAGCAGTTCAAAGTCTAAAGTTATAGGGAAGACCATATAGAGATTCTAGAACCAAAGCGGTCAGTTAGGAAAATAATTATTTCTATGACTTTTTTCTTTATATAAATCTGGGTATTCTAGGACACACGCTCAAGCTCCTTTCCAGCCAGCATCTGGTTAAGACCACCACTTCACTCTGAACTCCTATAAAATGGGAGGACTGAATTGCCTCTAAGATTACTTTCAATTATACATATTAGGGTTCTAATAAAAAGTAAAAGTGAGAAAAGTTGAAAGAAAATTGTGAAGAAACTGAGAGAAATGAAGAGGCATGGGGTAGAAAATCCAGTTATTACAAGAGAAGAAGAGTCTATTTTGAAGCAACATTAGTGAAACCACATCTTCATTATATCCTTGTGTGTGTGTTTGTGTGTTTTAAACAAGCCAAAGGTTACCATCTTTCTTCCAGATAAAACTTGTATAAACATATGAGAGCTAAGAGTGTCCTGGAATTCCATTTTAAAGATCAGGCTTAGGAACTCAAATTATTGGTATCTCAGTTTAGACCTATTAATAATACGAATTTATGCTCATATAACAAGAATATGTGAAACATGAAAATAAGCTGTTAAGATATATTAATCATCAGAAAATATTGCAAATTATACATTGTCTCATACATACCCGGGGGATGGGTTCGGTCTCAATTTTTGCTGTTGACCGCTTTATTATTGAGATTTGCTATCATTAAGTATACAAGACCCCGTAAATAAATACATTGTAACAGAGACCTATGTATTCCCCTCTTAATTTACCAGAACTCTAATTTCAAATAAGAAATGAAGAAAAACTGAAGAAAATATTCCTATGAGGAATGACATGCTCTAGGAGAGTGGTTTTCAAATTGTTCCACAAACCCCTCAGGTCCTGCTGAAGAGCTTCAGGAATTCCACAAGCATTTAATCTGAATCTTCTTTTGAAAACAGTGTTTTTAAAAAATATTTTAAAGTGTGATAGAAAAAAATACACAGATTCAAATGAGTTCTGTACCAAATATTAATACACTGAAGCTACCATAAGCAGGTTAACTCATTTGCATACAGACCTGAGAATAGTTTCTCCTGTTAACAACTCTGTGTACAGAGTTGGACTTCTTGTAAATGTGTCATTGATTAGGAAGGTTCAGGAGGCTACACTGGTCCTTTGTTCTCCCTTCCCTCCCACCGCTCCAATTCTGGCCTGCACACATTTGTTCACTCAACGTCGTACAAGCAAATGCACTACAGCATGTGTGTGACAGGCGAGTAAGTGGCAAGTGATGGGAGGGCATATATTGCCTGTGTGCTCATTCAAAGCAAAACAATAATCAATGAAGGAAACTATAAAATGTCTCATCAAGCCATTATCAACTGTTTGGTATTTGTCTAATTTTTTCCCCTTTTGTCTGTTTTCTTATACATGATAAAAAAAATGTGAGCAGTTTGTTAGAAACTGTTAGAGACTGAACTGTGAAACCAATTTCCTATTCTTTTATGTTCAAGTTCTGGATGAGTTTACTTGAAGAATTACTCTTGAGATTGTAAGGCAAGCTGTTAAAAGAAAAAAAAAAGTCACATGAACTAAATCATCCGTGATGTCGGGATTTTTCTCAAGACTGACATTCAACCGAATAAATTGGTTACTGAAGAAGATATAACTGAACTCTTATTTATACCCCTTTATATTAGATCTGTATTCATCACAACTTTATTGCTTCTCATTGAGAATGTTAAGATATTGAATTTGCAAAATTTATTTATACTAGAAGATTCATGCTTCTATTTTCTCTATTGGGCTTCCACAAAGTTTCATTTTAAAATGAAATTTAGCAGCTAAAAGTTAAAAACAAAAACAAAAAAAACCATTAGTCTAATACACTGTGAAAACTCTGGAATTCAAACCAATATAGGGCCCTCCCCTAGCCTCCTAGCCACTGTTCCTGGACCAACAGCAAAAATAGACAGTGGGGGGAGGAAAGACTGACTCCAGGTTGAGGGCCTCCACTATCTCCAATAAAAGCAAGTTAGAAACAAGTACTGCCTATCAGTACTTAATACCCCAAAGACGTACCAACTGGTCAGCTCTTCTCAATCTCAGTCACAAATCAAGAATTTGGCTAGTACTTATTCTAGCTCTGCTTCCAGACTGGCCTTTTATGAAATCCATGGTGTGAATGAAATGGAAAGGGAAAATGCATTCTGAGATGGGCTATTTTAGCTTAATGCTAAAGAATATAAATTTTATTTATGGTGATAGATAAGTAATTGCTTTTAGGTAAAGTGATTCTCAGGAAATATACTTTCTTATCAGTCACTATGTTCATGTATTTCTTCAACACCTGCTCAGACTAGGCAATTTTTATTACTTATTTTCTACCTCATACATTTTATACCTTTAAATCTATACACAAATTATGAGCTTCAGTTTAAGCATTTCAACAATAGGATCTACTAATCAGGGCATTGCCAACTCAAACACAAATGCCCATAAGAAGTCTATCTATTTTATGAGATCATTCTCAATATGCTAATAAGTAGCTTCTCCCTCTGCCTTTTTGGACTTCAGTACTCTAACAGAAGAAACACTGGATTTGAAGTTAAAAACATATCTGGTGAACCTAGCACCATCCTGATACCAAAACTAGGAAAAAAAGAAAACTACAAACCAGTATCTTTCATACATACATACAGATGCAAAACCCAGTAAATTTTAGCAAATGGAATCCAGCGACATATAAAATAGATAAATACATCATAACAAACTGAGGTTTATCAAAGGAATGAAAAATGAGTTTAAGATTCAAAAATCAATCAATATAAGTGACCATATTACCAGACTAAAAAATGAAAACCATGGATTATCTCAAAAGATGCAGAAAAGGCCACTGCAAAATCCAACCTCCATTCAAAATGAAAAACTCTCAGCAAACTAGGAGCAGAAGGGCTTCATCAACTTGATGAAGGGCATCTTCAAAATAAATATAGGTAACACTTTACTTGATTGCGTAAG
This sequence comes from Neomonachus schauinslandi, assembly GCF_002201575.2. Lineage (NCBI taxonomy): Eukaryota > Metazoa > Chordata > Mammalia > Carnivora > Phocidae > Neomonachus > Neomonachus schauinslandi. The sequence continues at coordinate 123,284,259 of NC_058408.1, forward strand.
ACTGGATACTTTCCCTCTAACAGGGGGAACAAGACAAGAAAGTCTGCTCTCACTGCTTCTGCTCAACACTGCACTGGAGGTTCTGGCCAGTGCAATGTGGCAAGAAAAAGAAAGAAAAGATATACAGATTAGAAAGGTAGAAATACAAGTATCTTTATTCACAGATAACATGATAATCTATGTAAAAAATCTTTAGGATTCGGGCGCCTGGGTGGCTCAGTTGGTTAAGCGACTGCCTTCAGCTCAGGTCATGATCCTGGAGTCCTGGGATCGAGTCCCACATCGGGCTCCCTGCTCAGCAGGGAGTCTGCTTCTCCCCCTGACCCTCCCCACTCTCATGCTCTCTCTATCTCATTCTCTCTCTCAAATAAATAAATAAAATCTTTAAAAAAAAAAAAAATCTTTAGGATTCTACAAAAAAAGAAAATAAGAGAATAAGTGACTTTTGCAACATTGCAGGATGCAAAGCCAATATACAAAAGTCAATTGTTTTTTAATACACTATTAACAAACAATCCAAATTTGAAATTTTAAAAATACCATTTACGAATAGCATAAAAGATAGAAAATACTTAGGGGTAAACTCAATAAAAGATGTACGAAATTTAAATGCTAAAATCTACAAAATGTTGCAGAAAAAAATTACAGATACCTAAATAAGTCAAGAGCTATACTGTGTTCTATAATTAAAAGACTCAATATTGTTAGATGTCAATTCTTTCCAAATTGATCTACAGGTTCAATACAATCAAAATCTCAGCAGGTTTTTTTGTAGAAACTGACAAGGTCATTCTAAACTTTATATGGAAATGCAAAGAACCGAAAAATACCAAAACAACGTTGAAAAAGAACTGATTTCAAAACTTATTGTAATGCCACAGTAATCAAGACAGTGTGACACTGGCATAAAAACATGACAAATTAATCAATGAAAGAGAACACAAAGTCCAAAAATAGATCCACATTAAATGATCAGTTGATGATCAACAAAAATGCTAAGGCAATTCAGTGAGGAAAACATAACTTTTTCAACAAATGGTGTTGGAACAACTAAACAGCCATAAGCAAAAACAAAATAAAACCCTGACCCTTAACTCATACAATAAACAAAATTAACCAAAAATGAATCATTGATCTTAAATGGATGATATTTAAGAGCCCAAACTATAAAATTTCTAGAAGAAAACACAGGAGAAAAGCTTACTGATCTCTGCTTTGGCAAAAGGACAGAAAAGCACAGACTTTATAAGGAAAAAAAATCAATAAATTAAACTTAATTGCTTTTGCTCTTCAAAAGATACTCTTAAGAGAATGAAAAGTCAAGCCACAAAATGAAAGAATATACTTCCAAAATAAGTATAGGACAAAGGACTAGTATCTACAATACACAAAGAACTCTTCCACTCAACAAAGATAACAACCTATAAAAAAGAGGCCAAAGATTAGAACATGCATTTAAAAAATATAGGGATGGCAAATAAGCACACAAAAATATCTCCAACATGATTAGTTATTAGGGAAATGCAAATTAAAACCACAATGAGACACCAGTATGTATCCATTAGAATGGCTAAAATTAAAAAGACTGACCACATCAAGTGCTGGAGATGATGTGGAGCAACTGGAACTCTTATACAATAATAGTGGGAATGTAAAATGACAAAACCACTGTGGAAAAGTTTAGTGGTTTCTTCTTTTCTTTATCTTTTTTTTTTTTTTTAACTATAGCTGACATACAATGTTATACTTTAGCAGTTTCTGGAAATATGAGAATATCATATGACTCAGTCATTCCACTGTAGTTATTTGTCCAAGACAATCAAATATATATCCAACACAAAGACTTCTATATGAATACTCATAACAGCTTGTTTATAATAGCCAAAAACTGGAAATAACCCATTACTGGGTAAATGGGTAAACAACTGTGGTATACCCATGGAATATATGGAATATTACTAAGCAATACAGAGAAACAAGCTATTAATACATGCATCAATAAATCTTAAAGTAATTTTCTGAGTGGAAAAGGACAAAAAAGAACATACTCTGTGATTCTATTTAGGTGAAATTGTAGGTAACACAAACTAATCTATGATGACAGAGAGCAGATTGGTGGTTACCTGAGAAGGAGGGAGGGTAGGAAGGAGGAGGATAAAAGGGGTGAATTACAAAGGTACACATCGAAACTTCTGGACTTCATAAATACATTCTTGGGCGCCTGGGTGGCTCAGTCGGTTAAGCGACTGCCTTCGGCTCAGGTCATGATCCTGGAGTCCCGGGATCGAGTCCCGCATCGGGCTCCCTGCTCGGCAGGGAGTCTGCTTCTCCCTCTGACCCTCCCCCCTCTCATGTGCTCTCTCTCATTCTCTGTCAAATAATAAATAAAATCTTTATTAAAAAAAAAATTAAATAAATAAATAAATAAATAAATAAATACATTCTTTTTTTGATTGTGGTGATGGTTTCCCAAACATGTACATATATCAAAACTCATTATACTTTAAATACACACAATTTATCATATATTAATTATACCTCATTAGGCTATAAAAATATACAGACCAAAAGAAGACATAAAACATTCTACATTCACCACTCTCAGAATAAAGCTAAAATTTCTCTTGGCAGAAAAGAAGGAAATAAATAAAGAAATAAAAACAAATCATCACCGCCAGCAGCACCACACCAAACAAAATGTGATTTGAGTCAATTACCCTGCAAGAGTGCTGGGTTTCTGCTCCTGTAAAACAGGGATAATGTATATCATCACTAGCTCTGCCTACCTCTTTGGGTTCTTCTGAAACCAGGTAAGATAAGGGGTATGAAAGAGCTTTGTAAACTACAAAATGCTACACAAATGTCTGTGTCCTTATTATAATTCATCTTGTCAAATTTGGCACATCATTTCAGTCAGGTGAGATTATTTAAGATGCTGTCTTCATCATTCCATATTACTAATTTCCTCCCCAATCTCACATCCTTTTTCAATTTAATCATCAAATCACTATGCCTTCATACAAATCATTAACAATTATTTGAATTGGCCAAAGTCAAGATCTACTGAAAGAGAGTATGTGACATATTACCAGTAATATGATCCCAATTCTTTAATTCTGTAATTATTTAATTATACATCTACCTGACTGTACTATTCCACCTACATTTCTCTACCCTGTCCAATAAGATAAATACTTCACATTCCTTTATTCTTCTTGTCTACTAAAACCTACCAAAAAGGGGAAATGAAGTTGTTCTAGCATTTTTGTTTTAATAAATCCATAATAGCTCCTAATGTTCATTATTTCTGTGATTTAAAAAATAAATTTTAATAACATTCTAAAATCTTGTGCTTTATCAAGTTCACCACATTTTGTAAGGTAGAATCCACTTTCTTCCTTTCCCTTCTGGAAAAGTAAATCTGCTTATATCCAGTTTTACAATGCTTCTGTTCCCTTACACAGTTATTCAAACATAACTTACCAGCATGATCTCTCAGTATGTCTAAAAGGTTACTTACATAAGCAGCAAACTTAACAGCTAAGGTGGCTAGGTACTCCTGTACTATCAATCCTCTTACCTATTTTAGGCTTTACTTCCCCCTTATCAGGGATTATTTTCCTCTTGTTTTTTCTTGTTTTAAGGGTTATTTTATTTAATGAATAAAAAGAGAAAGAATGGGGTAGAGCCATTCTTTTTTCAGCCTATGGTCTTGCTATGAAAATATCCTTACAAATTCTTACTTGCCTTAGCATTTGTCAAAAGTTCAGGTTGGCTAATAGAGTTTTTCTAACACTATTTTTATAGATCTTTATTATTCTTTTACATTTAGGTATACTGTATTCTTCTCACAACTTTTGAGAGATCATAAAATAGTACCTGTCCCTTAATCTTGGCTGCCATTTTTTCCTCACTGTGGTAATTTCTGATCACATATCATGAATTTCATTTTTGAGAGCCTCCAATTGTTAAGCCATTTTCCCAGTTACAGTCCAAGACTTGGATCATGAGAGAGGATTTCCCTAAATAGTTTTGAAATCTGATTTCCTAAAGCCTATGGCATATTTCTGGGACGCCTGGGTGGCTCAGTCAGTTAAGCGTCTGCCTTCGGCTCAGGTCATGACCCCAGGGTCCTGGGATCAAGTCCCGCATCGGGCTCCTTGCTCAGCAGGGAGCCTGCTTCTCCCTCTGCATGCCGCTCCTCCTGCTTGTGCTCTCTCTCTGACAAATAAATAAATAAAATCTTTAAAAATAAATAAATAAATAAACTTACGGCATATTTCTGATAATGTTCAAGATGTCGCCCCCCCCAAACTAAAATAGACCTGAAGATGACAAATACAACATGGTTCACCCATGACTCCTGTTTCTTTTCCACCAACTATTCTACCCACTGAGAGACAAAACAATAAAGTATAATAAGTCAAGGATTTATCAGTACATGCTGAGCTTATTATTAGACTAGAGAGGTTATTAGTTTCTATGCTACTTTGCAACTCTGAGTTTTAAAACTCTGCAACTGGTTTTTTGTCCCCTGAAAGCCTACAATAACATCAAATGTAGGATTCGAGATTTACAGCCCACAGAAGACTTCATGCCTAAAGCCTGTTTTCAGAACATCCTGAGAAATCCTTCCTCATTCCTAAAAAGCTCACAGGACCAAAAACTCTGGGTATTAACACCTAAATCATTCTTGAACAAATTCCCAAAAGAAAAAGTTTTTATCTTCCCAGAATCAATCTGATTTCAAGTACACTCTCTCCCTTTCCTTATAGCCAGAATAGACCTCTGGTCAGAACACTCCAACCTCAGGAACAGGTATGTTTGTCTCTGGACAGTCCATGACCCTAAATTTTATTTAAATGCTCTCTTTAGTCTTCTTGTAATACTCTCTTGACTTTAGGCACCATCCCTTAAACCTAGGACACTAGATATCAGCTCAGATCATTACCACCACCCTCTACTTATGTTTATTTTTATTACGCTAAGAAGATTGAAAATTGTTCAACAAGTTTAATCTGACACGGATTTAATGGCTTTTATGTGTAATTAGGTACACTTGAGCAGAGAAGTTGGGAGTCCGAAGACAAACCTTGCCCACTTTCAATCTTATCTTGGGCTAGTCCTGGTGATAACAGCAGTATTCTGACAAAATTCCAGATCCCTAGTGGGCAAAATCCCTATTATTCAGGTGCCTCGACAGGGCAAGACAGAAGCCTGAAGTCACTTTTACCAAGGATGGCTTAAACCCTCATTGTGAAATGTCTGAGAAAACAGAGTACTAGAGACAAGATCACCCAGAGAAAGGGCTCAATGTCCAAGAGATCAAAGGAATGGGGACAGAAACAGCTAAGGTCTGGGGAAGAACATACAGGAGTATCTGAAGACTCTGATTTTCAAACTAGGGTGTTCAGTTAAGTAGGGGCATCCAACTTCTCAGAAACATATGCTTTGGGAGACTTTCAGCTGACAGATCCATCCCCAAATGCTGGGAACTAGAATGAGGTAAAGACCTGATTTAGAGCAAACCTTTAAAAAATTAAAAAATTTAATTTTTCGGGCACCTGGGTGGCTCAGATGGTTAAGCGTCTGCCTTGGGCTCAGGTCATGATCCCAGGGTCCTGGGATCGAGTCCCGCATCGGGCTCCCTGCTAGGCGGGGAGCCTGCTTCTCCCTCTGCCTCTGCCTCTCTCTCTCTCTCTCTGACTCTCATGAAAAAATAAATAAAACATTTAAAAAAAAAATTTAATTTTTCATTGGCGTAGGATGAAACCATGAGTACTGAAATTATTCAAATTCCCAAGGATTCTAATGTGTACCCAGGGTTGAGAACATGCCTTGGAGTTTATGAGACTATATAACCACTTCTTTCATAATGTCAACAAGTCCAATAACTAAAAATATAAATTTCAGTAGTTAAAACACTTAATGAACACAAGGTCAAACATTCACTCAAGTTCTTAAATTTCATGTTCTAAACAAATTTTGATACTTTTAAAAGGAGAAAAAAAATGTTAGACCACACAGCTGATTAAAACTTGAGGGCAATGGAATGTCTTTCACTCAGCATTCCTTCACTCCAAATTAGAATGCAAATTAAGAACATGATATTATAGGTGCCTGCTAAACACCAACAGCCAGTCTTTACATACCAAAGATCAATTTTATAAACCTGCTCTGGCTCAGTATTGAACTCTAATACTGAAATACTGTAATACTGAAACTGTATTCTAGTAGTTATTAATTATTAAATTATCTAAAGGCAAATTACATTGAATATTAACATTTAAAAACCCCATTTACGAGTGGTAAAATTTATAATTTTAGGGAAACAAAGCAACTTTAAAATATAATTTTCACATCAATTCAAAATTTTATGAGGAAAATTAGAGCAGAATCTGAATTTTCATTTTTAAAGTACCATGAAAATAATTAATTCAGCAGATGATCTTTAAGAAGTCCTTGACTCTGTATAGATACTTTCTGATGGCCTGGAACTACTATAAAGCAAATTCTTTTCCAGTTCTGAATGAGATTAATTACTTTACCCTTTCCTAACTATTATCACTTGCCTTGGTTTGCAAAAAACAAAAATAAAAACAAAAAACAAAACAAAAAAACTTCAATTTTGAAGCAATTTTCAAAAACGAAATATATAACTAAATAGTATCAATAACTAAAAAGTACCAAAGACTTAGTAAAACTGTATATGCAATGTCTTTGAAAAACCTGGATTATAAAACAAAATTGGGGGGGGCGCCTGGGTGGCTCAGATGGTTAAGCGTCTGCCTTCGGCTCAGGTCATGATCCTGGAGTCCCAGGATCGAGTCCCGCATCGGGCTCCCTGCTCGGCAGGGAGTCTGCTTCTCCTCCTTCTGACCCTCCTCCCTCTCCTGCTCTCTGTCTCTCGTTCTCTCTCTCTCAAATAAATAAATACAATCTTTAAAAAAAATTAATAAATATAAAACAAAATTGGGGTGCCTGGGGGGCTCAGTCATTAAGTGTCTGCCTTTGGCTCAGGTCATGATCTCAGGGTCCTGGGATCAAGCCCCGCATCAGGCTCCCTGCTCCATGGGAAGCCTGTTTCTCCCTCTCCCACTCCCCCTGCTTGTGTTCCCTCTCTCGCTGTGTCTCTCTCTGTCGAAAACTAAATACAATCTTTAAAAAAAAATAAATAAATAAAATCATCTGGAGTTTTTGTGAAACCATTTGATAACTCTCATATAACTGAAAGAAAACCAAAATAAGATTAAAATTCAGAAAGAGTCCAGTTAAAGTTCTGCCACGATCTGTATGACCTTGACCAAGTTACACAGCCTCTGTGAAGAACAGTAACCATCCTACACCTTGCATACATGTGCATATGAGCGTGCACACGTTTGCATAAGTGTACATTAAGACTAAGTCTACTCCAGGCCTAAAACTGTTTCTAGTAAAAAGGTAACAACAGCAAAAATTTGGAAACTGTGGGTTACCTCTGTAGAGCACTGGTATATATCTGTATTTTAGTTTTAATGTAGCTAAAAAATCCAAAATATTCCTAAGTCTGTGATTACAGGTAAAATATGAGATAGGATTTTAATGTCCAAAGTAACACATATTATCAATATAAATGTTTAATGAGATTCTAAAAATAAGTACACCGCTACTGAAAAAAGAAAATGTGTTCTGGACAAGCTTCACTACCTACCACAACCAATGCACCCACCTATCACCTTAAAACACCCTCATTTCTTTATTCTTCTACAATACAGTCACCAGTTTTTCCCATCTCTGATAAAAAGTATAGTATTCTCTTGTCATACTTATAAGTTGGACTTTCACTTTACTGGCTCACTGAATCAAGAAAAAATTTTCTTCACCTAGATTTCTAGGACTGGGTAGGGACTGGCTGCAAATACCAAACCCCTTCTTACTAAGAGGTACTTCAGAGAGATAGCAGGCCTCATACTGGAATGCTTCTATTTTTCCAGCTTCAAAGTAAGGTTCAAGCAACCTACCATTGTCCCAAAGGGAATGGCTCTTGAAGCATGGTAATAAATGGCTATAAAATTGATGAAGAAGGCAGTGCCACACACCATAGCTGGGATAAGAAATGCCCCAATAAACATCTGCTTTATCCATCTCCTTCCTGAAAGAGAAAGGAAACAATGAAAATCAGAGGTGGGGGGGGGCTATATTAATGTTCATAAGGTACCAAACTATTCTTTATTTAGCACCAAGTTATTTATGTAAAATTCTAATGTAAAGATCTTAAAATTTGCCATTCTAATAATTGTTTCAGGACAACAGCTAATAAAGACCAGTCCGGCTATGTAAGTATGTCTAATGAAAACCTGTACTGGAAAAGAGCAATGGACTATAGTAAAATATTCCAGTGTTCTGTCCTGACCCTGCCACTGAACTGCTGTGAACTTTGGTAAGTCACTCAATCTTGCAGGGTTACAAGTTGGCCTAGATAGGTGTTTTCAAACTAGCACTTGGAGTTTGGGAGCTTCCTAGAGATGCCCATGAAGTCACTGGTGAAGGAAGAGCCCCAAGCCCTGCTTCAACCAGAACAAGTCCATTTTCAACAGTTTTAAAAAATATTGGGAGTTTGGGTGCCTGGGTGGCTTAGTCGTTAAGCGTCTGCCTTCGGCTCAGGTCATAATCCCAGGGTCCTGGGATCGAGTCCCACATCGGGCTCCTTGCTCCGCGGGAAGCCTGCTTCTCCCTCTCCTGCTCCCCCTGCTTGTGTTCCCTCTCTCTCTCTGTGTCTCTCTCTGTCAAAAAATAAATAAAATCTTAAAAAAAAAAAATCATAATTAAAAAAAAAATATTGGGAGCTTCATGTAAGCTTTAAAAAAAAAAAAAAAGTTAAAAAACCCCTGGTGAAAGGGGTCCCTAAATTTACTTTTAGCTGTAGTTATGATTATAAACAAATATTTAGATTTATTTGTTTCAAAAGGGAAAAACACAGTGCATCTCATGAGCTCTCTCTCAGCAATCAGAACTACAGACTTGGGAGTTTCACTATTTCTTTTCTTTCCTTCTTTTTTAAAATTCGGGTCTTGAATTCATGACCCTGAGATCAAGACCTGAACTGAGACCAAGAGCTGGACACTTAACCGAATGAGCCACTCAGGCACCCGTTTCACTATTTCTTTGTATCTCTTTGTACTGCCAAAATTCTGTGAGGTGAGCATCTGTTATTTAGATAATCGAAGGAAACTATGTCAATTTTAAACTATGTCACCAAAAATTCTAACTCATGTTCATATTGATCAGGAGCGTGGAGCTATCTTTCTAATACAGCAGCGTATACAAGCAAGAGCACTACAGAGGGAACGTCTGCACACTGCTCAGCAACAAAACACAAGGATTTCATAGTGGATCATTATTAAAATTCAACCCCACAACCAAAAGCAATATGGACCTAAGCAGGAAGTATGATAAGCAAAACAAGCAATACCCTAACTTCTGTTTTGTTCTATGTAAAGCTCTTTTAAACATCTATCTTATAGAATTACTACCCCAAATCTTAACATTCCTCCAGAAAAACTCCTTGATTCTGAACTTTCACCTCTATTTTATGTCTTTCTCAGGTAACTTTCAAGAGCCCCTCCTTTCCACACTAAGATTCAGCATTTGAACACAAAAGAGTGGCAATTAAAGTATTATTTTTCCTATTTAATTCTAACTCTTTCCTAGCACTCTTTTCCTAAACTTTTCATTATCTTCTCAGATTCAGACATATATTCATAAATTCCATATTCAATTCTATTACTCCCTTTCCCTCCAAAATCAAAAAGAATCACACATTCCACTGGGTGCAATCAGTAGCCCACAAATCTGCATTGTGCTTCCTGCTGCTGACCACACCCTTAGAGATTTTGGTCAAGTTCCAGGCCACCCCTAGCTTCAAATTGGGTCTGGAGGACTATCCAGTACCTTGAGGGCAATGTACAGACCTTGAGCTTCATTGTAGTTCAAATCCTGGGATAACTCTGAAAAATTCTCAATTTTCTGGGTTGACCTCTTACATTAACCTGGTTTTTAGGGATCGCTCAGACAAAATATCAGGACATGATTAGACCTTCTCAAGGCACTGTCAATCAGAAAATAACCTTTAGGGGCACCTGGGTGGCTAGTCGGTTAAGCGTCCAACTCTAGATTTCAGCTCAGGTCATGATCTCAGAGTCATGAGATCGAGGCCCGAGGTGGGCTCCACTCTGGGTGTGGAGCCTGCTTAAGAGTCTCTCTCTCCTTCTCCCTCTGCCCCTCCCCCAGCCCCTCCCAACCTGTGTGCTCTCTTTCTCTCTCTCAAAAAAAAAAAAAAAAAAAAAGAATTAAGTATAGTAAAGTTTGGCTGGTGTTCTTAACTTGTAATCAAACTAAAAGCAAATTTATGTCCAAGTACGAATAAATTTCCTGTTTTAAATAATTTGTTTCTGCTGTGGAGATTTTTCTGGAGGTCATAGCCTAACTAGTTTCCAGGTCAAATTCAAAGCAGAAGTTAACTTAGGCATCCTTCGTTCCTAAGGATGGTAGCCCCATGTAAGACTTGTTTTCCATATCTGAAGGTAAAATATAGACACTGAACAAATAACTAAAATAATTATGGATAATGATACTCCCTCAGGCAATCCAAAGAATTATTTATACTGAAGGTACAGATCACATTAAGTCTAATAGGACCAATAAAAAAAAGGCAATGGTAAACCAGAATATCCTGGAGGAATTTTAAATGATCCTATGTATGCTCTGAGTGCCAATAACCTGTAAGTCTAGTTGACTAAAAAGGCAGGATTCCTTAACGCTGACATTGCTTAGGATGAGCTGGGAAAATCACATGAGAAAGTCTCTATCCTTAGGAATATAATTTTAAGGTCTTTCAATAACCCTTCACTCCCAATGCAAAACTACTATTTTCCGTACTTTTCTGACCCCAATTACAGGGAAAACAAAAAAACTTGAAGACCCTTGAGTGCCATCAAAGAAAGAAACACCAAGGAGCAGTACCTTTGTATCATCTATGTATCCCCCATCATTTGCAGATCACAACAGTAAAGAAGCAGGGCGGGGGAATTTAAGATGAAGTGCCCTTAACAAGATTGTGACACAGAATAACAGAAATCTTTTGCAGGGTCCTTTGATAAATATTCAAGAGTCAATAGAAATAAAGAGCTCTCCTTCCTATTCTCCTTCCAGTCCAGACACTTTGTCCATAAGCCATAAAACACGCCTTTATATTCAGCTGTAACACTAAATACTCTATGTGGAGGCCTCCCATGGAGCACATCTAGGGAGTAAGGTACCTCAAAGCAAAATAATATCATAATAACTTAAATATACTCTTTCCAGGGCACCTGGGTGGCTCAGATGGTTAAGCGTCTGCCTTCAGCTCAGGTCATGATCCCAGGGTCCTGGGATCGAGTCCCGCATCGGGCTCCCTGCTCCTTGGGGAGCCTGCTTCTCACTCTGCCTCTCTCTCTCTGTCTCTCATGAATAAATAAATAAAATCTTAAAAAAAAAAAAAAAAATATATATATATATATACACACTCTTTCCTACATGTTCCTCAGGGCTAACTTCACAGTGGACAATGGAGATAAACTTATTAATTATTCATAATTTTCAGAAATAAAATGCAAAGATTCCATAAAAGCAAAATAGACCACATAACAGGTTTGGTGGAGATTATGTGAAATAGGATAACAAAGTATTTTACAATGGCTGTACTATCCCTTTGAAATTCCAAATACCTCATGGTAAAATAGTAGCATCTGTAATTAAAAATACAAAGTGATAACTTGTAAGTTACCTCCTTGTCTGGCATACAGACTGCCTCCAAAATAACCATTCACTGGAGATGTAGCAGCATAGACAAATATGGCTGTACTGAGCATTGATCCCCTCCTAAAAAAAGGCGAAACAACATATGTATGTGATAAGTTAAAGCCAACAATTTAAAGAAAATATCAGAGTCTATCACATTAACATTAGTTTAATTTCAAAGATAAATATAACAGGAACACAAAAAATATCATCCTGGACTGTAAGGGATCTCAAAAAGTTGCCTAGTGAATTAATTTCTAGTTAAAATTGCACAGGCTGATACTAATTTTTTTAATCTGCAGTTAAATTTCATAATATATTCTAAACAAATATTTCACATTTCTTTGGCAAAAACATTAGAAGCTGGCACTAAAATTGTTTTGCAACCCTGTAAACCAATCACATCATATGGATAAGGATATTCATGTTCAGAAAAATAATTAGAATATTCCTCTTTTTAATTTAATTGCTTAAGATTCTTGCCCACTGATATAAAAAATAAAGTGGAAGTAATATCATCTATATTAGTGATATTACTTCAAATGGTGTAACACTGAGACTTTTCCTATTTCGTTTTCCTTATACTAGTAAAAATTATTTTTTAAAAATCCATTAGGTCCACAAATCAACATTAACCCAGATCAACAATTTCTTTTTCTTTCTTTCTTTTCTTTTTTTTTTTTTTTAGAGAGGGGGAAAGAAGGGAGGGAAGGGGCAGAGGGAGAGAGAGAATCTTAAGCAGGCTCCACACACAGGGCAGAGCCCAATGTGGGGCTCAATTTCATGACCCTGAGATCATAATCTGAGCTGAAATCAAGAGTTGGACACTTAACCAACTGAGCCACCCAGGCGCCCCTCAGATCAACAATTTCTAACCTCTTCTTCCACTAATGATATCTAGAGAATTCAGACCAACTCTCCTGTTGAATAAAACTGAACAAAATATTTTAAATGCCTAATTGCAATGAGAAATATTAAGATGATAAATGACAGTATCATTTGCCATAATACAGAAATGTACTTAAGCCACTAACAATAAAGACTATTTTTGAAACTTATCATAACTAGGAAGGTAAAATAAAGTCTGTAGATAGAACATATAACCTTCTCAGTTTGAGCTAAAGAATATTCTTTTAAAAAGAATTTACAAGAACATCACACTAATGTGTGTACTGGGAAGATAATTCATAAATTAACCACCTTCTGGGTAATAATTATTATATTTCATTGTACACCTATGTAGAATACAAAGGTATCATATAGTCTTGAAATATGTAGCACTCCTCTGCCCAAACACCTATGCTCAACTTCTTAAAGTGGATACATAATAGTCAAAACATTACAGTATTTAATTTCCATCAATATATAGCTAAATATAAATGTGGTAGTAATATAAGAATATGTCATTCCCATGTTTCAAAGATCGTGAGTCTCAGGGCACTTAGCTGACTCAGTCAGTAGAACAGGTGACTCTGGATCTGAAGGTCATGAGTTTGAACCCCATGTTGGGTGCAGAGCTTACTTAAAAAAAAAAAAAAATTAAAAGATTGTGGGTTTCAAAGTTTTTAGAATCAAAATTTGTTTTTTCAACAACTCAAACACTCCAAATACTGTTTCCTTTCAGATTATCATTAAAAAATCTGACCTAGGGGCGCATGGGTGGCTCAGTCATTAAGCGTCTGCCTTCAGCTCAGGTCATGATCCCAGGGTCCTGGGATCGAGCCCCACCATCGGGCTCCCTGCTCGGTGGGAAGCCTGCTTCTCCCTCTCCCACTGCTTGTGTTCCTGCTCTTGCTATCTCTCTCTCTGTGTCAAATAAATAATAAAATCTTAAAAAAAAAACCTGACTCATTCTCTGTTTGTAACTGGGTGTGTGAAGACTGACACAGGTCTAGCCATGCTGAAAGCTGAAAGGCTGCTTTAGTCTAAGACCAGTCTACTACCAGTCAGAAGCTTTTAATATTAGCAGAGAGGGTTCAAAAGGAATGCTCATGTGACTGAGAGTCCAAAATGCCTACCAGGGATTTAAGTTTGCAATCCCTAGAGACACTGCACTAAATGAAGTGTCAGTCACAGTTTTAAAAATCAGACATACCCTTCATCTCTTCGTTCATATATATTCTATGGGCATTTTCCACCCAAAATACACCATCTTCATCTACACTGAAAAATATGCTGACATAGGGAACGGCCTACTTGTTCATTTCTCCAAAACTCGAGGCGGGAAACATTTAAGGAGCTGCTTACACTTGCCAGCTCACCACTGTCCACCCAAAGTTATAGAGCAGCAGTATTTTTCCAGACTTACCCACAGTTTCTCCCACACTATGCCTTCTCAGGAGTTAATATCACACTCATAGGCATCCACAATGATACTGATCCTCTATTTATCTAATTATTATTTCTTCTCTGATTGCTATGGTCAATCACCAACACAAAATAATGTTCACATGTTACATTATCTCCTTTTTATGTTTTAGAATCATTCTGACTCTGGAGTGAGTCTTACAAATGTCATGTGCAAGGTTTTTCATTTTCTCACTACTTTGTATTTTTATTATCTCTATTTTCATTTCCGTAGCAGAGCAAATTAAGAGACGAATTGTGGAGTGAGAGTGAGTGCCTAGGTTCAAATCCCAGCTTACTAACACCCCTAAAAACAGTTGTATGATCTCAGTCAAATTACTTAACCTCTCTGAACTTTACTTTTCTCATGTGGAGAATGGAGAGAATAATAGTCCCTCCACAGAATGGGCATGAAAATTAAAACAGCTAATGTGTATGAAGCACCTAATGGAACCTCAATAATGTTAAGTCACTTTGATATCAAAATAATACAGCTTTAATATTAATGATATAATTAAGTATGTTCACTTCAAATAAGCACAACATAGAAAAACCATTAATAATGACAGGCTAAAATAACAGTGCATGACTTGCCTGCTAATACCATTTACTATAAAGTTTCTTATTTCTAAAGTTGAAGTTCTATAAGCAAAAGAGCTTCTGCATTAAAAAATGAACTGCCAAAACTGTAACCCTAACATCTGAGAAGGAACAAGGCAGAAACTTGAATTCTAGGAGAGGCTGCCCACTGGTAACTCCAAAGACTGTGACTGTGCAGTCAATGCCAATTTAGGAGTGACAAATTTAATCCAGTATTTAAGGCAAAGGATGCCTTTGTGGCAGATTTGAAATGTCTTTCTTGTACGTGGGATTTAGTTCCTCTGAAATATACTGTATCCTAAAAAATGAACTACCCACCAGAACACTAAAAGTTTAGGTTTTGGACAATTATTTTAAAGCTTATACGGTAAATAAGTTGCAAAGGTTATATTAAAGAAATATAACAGAAACTACAGAGAAAGAGCCTTATTGATTAATACAGCCACTTCAGCTTACAAGCACTGAGTACCTTCCACGTGTTTACATAGGTGTTTTGAGAATTCAAAGATAAATTAAGACCTAGTCCTTGCTCTCGAGGAGCTTCTGGTCTAGGTGAAGCAACAGTAATTTATTATCATTAAATATTTAACATAAAAATCAGGAGCCATTCTTTCAGCAACAATTTGTTTGTCCACCAAATGCCAGGCATATATAAGAAAGAATGCATTATGAACTGAAATAGAGGTATGAAATCTAACTGGAAACAAGTGTCATTCTGATAGAGAACTTCATGGGGCAGTATCTAAAGTACCTGAATTATAACCCCTGACACCTAGGCCCAGAGTGTGTCTGCTTCATTGAGATTGTGGCTCTCTGAGCACAGGTTATAGGACCACTCAGTAGGGACAGAGGTCTTCGTAAATGTACAACTTCTTCTAATGATCCAAACACTTCTTGCAACCGATTTTGTTCTCAAAGAAAAAAATGTACCAGAAACCATGTAAAGGTAAGATAAATCATCCATTTATTTTTCTAACCTCATGTGCCTTTTCTACTACTCTTTTTACTATTAATTATTACTTAATAAATATTAAAATTAATAAATGTAATAAATATTAAATTTTTCTTAAATATTATTTATTATTTCTCTTCTGTTCTGTAAAGAGTTTCCGGTTTGGAAGATAAATATGAAGTACTAATTCAATAACTGTGAAATCCTAGTGCTTCTTATAAAGATCTAATTGTATCTTCAGCTTTCAAAAAAATGCTATTCATTTTCTCAAACAGCACTAGCTTATAAGTAACTTTGCTCGTACCTCTAATGGAACATAACCTTTGTAACCAACCAAAATGTTCAGTAAGGCTAGTAAGTTTTAAAATATAACAGAAAAATATACTTCTAGCTGAAGATTGTTGTCCATTATTTATCTGTAATAATAACATTTATGCTATTTAAATTCTAAGATAATTGAAATAAGCAAATATTTAATTATGATTGATTTAAAATGTTTAAGAACAAGAAAAAACAAAGTTAAATACAGATACTTACTCCGTATATAAATCTTCTATCATTGCAACAATAATAACAATAAGAGACACAGCAAATATCTGACATCCAGAACCAATGAGAGAAGAAAATATCAGTGGGTGACTTGATGGTCTAAATACATCTCCATGCACCTGCTTCCATCCATACTCATCTCCTAGGTCTCTATCCTATATACATATATACGTAAAGAGAAAAGAAAGTCATTCAGAATGAAATTAAAATACATAAAGTAGGTGAAAAATTACAATTCCAGTTGAAAGTTCCCTCCCTCCAAACTTGTAGCTATCTAAAAGATTTCAAAATATCTAGAAAAGACATTTCAAATTTAAAATAATCACTGCCTTAATAATTTATAATGTTAAAGTATTATGGCATTTACTGAGGCTCAAGAAGGTGGCTCCCAGTTGTGCTCAGAGAGTATCAAAGAATGGAAAAAAGAAAAGGTCTAGGAGCAAAAAGAAATAGTCAAAATGAGAGAAGAGCACACTGGCTCTCTGAACATTCCTATTCTTGCCATTTATATCACACCTGTGGCTCAAATATAATGAGAGGCCAGGTGGAGAACAAAAGAGAAAAAGAAGATTGAAACCAGTACTAGATGCCCTAAAAATGCAGAAATGTCCTTTATATCCTGGAATCTAAGAAAATATATGAGGAAAATATCAAACAGTTATATATTATCTATTAAATATTATTTGTCTATAGCATTTTTAAAAAGTATTCAATTTTTCCTTTTCAACCTGAATAAGCAAGTATCTAAAATAGTACTTCATAAGAAATACCAGTCCCTTAAGATAATCTGGCTTTTTAGGGGCTGGGGGTGATCCTGGTCAGATGTGTTTGAGAAGCACCAAATATTTTATCTACCTTGTGATACTTCACAATGCACATCTGCATATTAAAATTTTAATCTGTTTAACTCCTTTCCAAACTTAATGACAGAGCATATCTACACAGAACAGCCATTAATAGCCTACAGAACACACACATTGTGTATAATACAGTAAAAGAATTTAGAAAACAAACCTCCCTCCCCTCTGAACCTACTAAACTAAATGTAAATTAATCCTTTCACCCACTCCCTGAATTTTATGCAGTATTTAACAGTATTAGAAAGATGTCAGTACAAGTCTACAACTTCTTTGCTACAATTCTGAAATCAAAAGCTCTGAAAACTGAAAGTTTATTTCGGAAGTCTGACACGTTCTTATTTGGTGGCAAGACTTGAGAGTTGAAGAGGTTATTTGTACTGTTTATCTCACTTAAGGTGAACATTCATATGTTTTGCTGAAAAAAAAATAAATATATTTTATTATGGGACAGGTAATCAGAGCATGTAAAAATATTAATATAAATATAAATATTAGAGACCCCTTTGGGAGTTTTACACCTTTCTTAAACCTGAAAATTCTGAATTCTAAAACTCATGTAACCTACATTCCAACATTCAAAATAACACTGAGTTAAATCACTTTTATAAATACAACGTAGAATGTTTGCTTACCATATCATCCATTTCTTCTTCTTTACTGTACCGGGCATAATCTTTTCTTAGAGTTCTCATTAAAATCATTGAAACTAAGCCCACCAAGAAGATAACCATCATGAAAGAGTTGAAAATTGAAAACCAATGAATCTAAAATAACAGAAAATAAAATATCACCGACATGAAGTATCAGTCACAAAATTCATAGGTTTCGTGATGAGAGTAGCATGGTAGTGCAAAAAAAAAAACAGTTTGTTTTTTTTTTAAACTTTTACATAAAAATCCAAACTTAAGACACAATGGGGTGAGTATTCACTATGCAAAGAGACTGGCTTTCTTTACAGTAAACCTCAGATGCATTAAAAACATGATCTCGTATACGTAGCTTTTCACAATCAATTTTATTGTACAAATAAAGTACAATTGGACCACACGGCATACGGTATTTAGCATCACACAGAAAGAACACGGGATCTGGAGTCAAACAGACCTGGGTTTTAACCCAGACTCTGCCAATTTCTAGCTATGTGACCCCAGCTTTCCTATATCAAAAAGGAAGACAATAATACTATCCTGGTTTATATGGCTTCCCTTCCCTCTAAGTGAGCAACAACCTGGAAACCTTGTTAAAATTCCAAAGACTGAACCATCATAGTTGACTGCCACGGATCTGGGCCACCCACCGGAAGGATGCTTCACTTGCTGCAGTTCATCTTCTCCACCCGGTCACCATCCTTATTCGCTCCCTTCTAACTGAGCTCTCCATGGTACAGAGAACAATGAGGTACCCCGTCGTGTCCCAATGTTCCCAAGGCTCTTGACTTTGATTTCACTCACACATATGTCAGAATTAGGTCCAGATTGTGGTTCATAATCACAAGGTACACTGTATCTCTAAGTGCATCTCAGAACTCAGTGCCTCTGACTTCAAATTCCTTTATATTTTATTTTTTTAAAGATTTTATTTATTTATTTGACAGAGAGAGAGTGAGAGAGAGAAAGCATAAGCAGGGGGGAGCAGCAGAGGGAGAGGGAGAAGCAGGATCCCCGCTGAGCAGGGAGCCCGATGTGGGGCTCAATCCCGGGACCCTGGGATCATGACCTGAGCCGAAGGCAGACGCTTAACCGGCTGAGCCACCCAGGCACCTCTCAAATTCCTTTATATTTTAATTCCCAAAAGTTCCTAAAGGATAGTTCCAAACTTTCTCTTCTCTCACCAAGGCCCCAATTTCATTTATTTTTCTGCATTTTCCTCCTAGCCTTTCATTCCTTCTGTCAATCTCCTAGAAGTTGTTCCCTTCTTAAATCAATCTTTCTACTAGGCTCTACATCTCTTTCTTTCCTTGAGGTGCTTTCCCCCCTCTCACTTTGCACCCCTAAATTTGCACCTTTCTCCAGCATCAGTAATCACCAAAGGTCCCCATCTACAGTGGTATCTGCTCCCTGGGGTGGTTATATGGCTCAAACAAGATAATAAATGTAAAGCATATGGCTTAGAGCCTAGGCTCATAGTAAAACACTCAAAAAATTTACAAGTTGTTATTTCCATTAATATCTTTCAAAGTGTTTACATGATCTTTTGTCCCCTCATTCTTCCTCTTCTTATCTCCCTCTCCTTTCAATGCCAATACTTTTCAAATGAGGAAACAACACATTCTGCGTCCTCCCCCACTTAGTCCTAAAAACGATACAATCTCACTTTGCCCCACAAAATTTCTCTGAAAGGCCTGCAATGAACTTTTAGATTTTTTTTTTATTTATTTATTTGAGACAGAGAGAATGAGAGAGAGAGAGAGAGAGAGAGAGCACATGAGAGGGGGGAGGGTCAGAGGGAGAAGCAGGCTCCCCGCCGAGCAGGGAGCCCGATGCGGGACTCGATCCAGGGACTCCAGGATCATGACCTGAACCGAAGGCAGCCGCTTAACCAACTGAGCCACCCAGGCGCCCCTTTTTTTTTTTTAAAGATTTTTTTTATTTATTTATTTGAGAGAGAGAGAGAGAGAGAATGAGAGAGAGAGCATGAGGGGGGAAGGGTCAGAGGGAGAAGCAGACCCCCCGCTGAGCAGGGAGCCCGATGCAGGACTCGATCCCGGGACTCCAGGATCATGACCTGAGCCGAAGGCAGTCGCTTAACCAACTGAGCCACCCAGGCGCCCTGCAATGAACTTTTAAACCGAATCGGCAATTATCTGTCCACTGTCCTTGCTCTCCCGCCACATCTCACCTCCGCCGCCACTACACCACCCTCCCCGCCGGCCTGCTGCTTCAACTCCTTCATCTTCGGTGCCTGCTCCTCCCTCCCTGCGCGACTCTTCCAAAGGCGCCAGGCTTGGTGCTCTACTGTGACTTCTTGAGGCTCTCAGGACTTCTACCCTAGTGTTCCAGTGATGATGGTAACACCCTCACCTCCAACCCCTACCCTGCCCCAAATCTCTAGCTCTCTTGCTCATTCATGTTTCGCACTTGTGCTAAATATGATCATTTCCACTTGAATGTCTTTCTGGAATTTCAGACTTAGAGTGCCCTAAAGTAAAGTCATAATCTTTTGCCTCACATATAACTCGCTTCTGATTTCTAACTGCTGCTAATGGTACTAACATATGGCTTTGAAAATTTAGAATTATCTCTGGCTTTTCCTTCTCCTTAATCCTTCCTATATAATAATTATTAAATCTGTTTTCCTTTAATGTATCTCTTGTATCTATCCCTTCGTCTCCACTCCCATGCCATCCTCCACACCTTGAGGAATCCCTAACAGCCTCCTACTTAGCCTTCTTTATTTCTGTTCCCTGTCCTTCCTTCCAATCTAGCCTATAAAAAGTTACCCAGCAAATCTTTCTGAAACCTCATGTTCATGTATCACTTCTCTACTCTAAAACTTACAGTGACATTCCCTACTTTTTCACATATCAAATCTAAACTATTTTCCCTAATATTCTGTACCCCTGGTTCTATGGCCACCTACCTTATCTAGCCAACCTTTCTTTCCATTGTGTCCTATATTCCAGTCGGGCCTATCCTTCTTCAGTGACTCACAAATACAGCACGCTCCTTTCCACCTGTATCCTTCTCATAATTTCTTCTCACATGGGATCTACTTCTATCCACCTCTGTAAATTCTATCTACTGTTTAAAGCCCAACTCGAAAACCCTCTCCTCCATAAAACCTCTCTTCTACATATTCCCTTATTCATAGATGTGCTCTAAACTTCCACAGATACATACACAGAATATTTAACATGAACTGTCTTGTACAATCAGGCCAGATTTTAACTTGGGCTGCTAAGTATGTGCACTAGGATGAAGGCAGCCCCAGCTCTGTTACCCACCCTGAGGCTTCAGGAAAGGGACAAACTCTGTGGCTCTCCCTGAAAAACAGGAGATAGCCAATTGCCTCTGCCTCTCTATAAAAATCATTTTTTCCTTCATTTAATAACTTATTTATTGAATACCTAGTGAAATTATAAAGGAAATGATAAATGCATTATATTTGGAAATATTTGCAAAAAAGGGTTACACAGATTTAAGTTTATCATTAAAGTAGCATTCAAGATTTATAAAAGCAGTCTGTAATTATAGACTTTTCCAAAGATTTGATTTTTTTTTCTTACCCTGAGAAATTAATGACCCAAAAAAAGGATGAGAGAAAAAATTATATATATGTTTCTTATCTTCTCTCGGTCAATTTATCAAATTTTTGAAGAGAAAAGAAGTTCTATATAGTTACTATTTAGTAATAAGAAAGATACACCTCAAATGCAAAACTTTCTAACAAAGCTCCCTGCCGTTTTCTAATCTAAGATATAAACTTTAAACCAATACCCGTTATAATGTACTACCATTAACCCATTTTGTAATATCCTTTTATTCCCAAAATTACAAAATGCTGTTACAATTTTGAAATTATTATAGCAATGGAAATATTTCTTAAAAACAATAAAGAAACCAGATGTCACAAAGGGGTTACTAATCCTATGAACTGCTGACTCCAGCACCCCCTAGTGTTGCTGACCCCAAAGCAGCACCCCAGCTTCGTCATAAATTTTAGAACATTGGAGAGAAATAGATACCCAAGTGTGCCACTACTAAGCACCTGTTACGTGTCAAACACTGAACTAAGTACTTTATATACACCATCAAATGGAATATCACAACACTGCCCAGTATTACAGTCCTTGCTTCACTATGAAGGAGACAGAAGCTGCAGAAGCTGAGGAACTGAGCGATGTGACCACGGTTATGGTGGGTGGCAGAGACAGAGTGTGTGTCCAGCCCGAGCTCCTAAGCCTGTGTTTGTAGTATTAGAAACAATCCCTACTGCTAGGCAGGAGACCCTGCCCCTCCCGCCTATTTAAGGAACAGGCTGCAGTAATTCTCCCCCCTCTTGTCTGCATTGTCAGTTTTGCACTCGCTGCTGAACGCTTCCATGTATAAACATGTTTCTTGTATCTCAAAATAAAATCTCCTGACTCCATCCTTCCTTCTGACTACCACTTCATTTCTTTGCTCCCTTTAGCTGTTAAACTTGCGGTCTCCAATTCCTCTCCTCTGTGCTCTTATACCAGCTCTACTCGGATTCTGCCCCACCACTACCCCCAAACCACTCTCTGTCAAGTTTACTGATGACTCCAAATGAATCCGACAGTCACGTTCACCTTACCTGACCCAGCAGCAACAATCCAGAACTAACCTCTCTCTCCTCCATGATACTTTCTTCATTTGGCTTCCAGAACACCACACAAGCTTTTCCCCTCTACCTTACTAGGATCTCCTCAGGGCCTGAGCTGGTTTCTCCTACACTCCCTGATCTTTTCTTACTGCCCCCAGGGCTCAGTCCTTGATCCTCCTCTACTTCTACATACTCTTCCTCGGTAATTGCATCCAGTCCCATGGCTTTAAACACCTTCTATATGCCAACGGCTGCAAAATCTGTATCTCTAGCCCAGACCTCTCTCCTGAACCCCAGACTCATATATTGAACTAGGTGCTACGTATCTCCATTTGGATGTCTTAAGACACTTCAAAACCAGCATGTCCCACACTGTACTCTGAGCTTCCCCCCCACGCCTCCTCCAAATACAGACTCTCTGCCTCAGTGATGGCAGCTCCTTCTAACAGTTGCTCGGGCCAGAAACTCTGTAGAGTTCTTGTCCACCTTGCTTTATCTTGCTATCCATCAGGAAATCCTGCCGGCTCTCCCCTGCACAATATGCCCACAAGGTGACACCTTCTCAGCCCTCCCCCGGCCCCCCGCTGCACCTTGGCCTGAGCCACTAACAGCCTCTCATCTCCCTGCTTCTCCCCTCCCCCCCCCACGGCCTCTTTTCAACACAATAACCTGAAAGATCCTTTGAAAACAGAAGTCAGATTTCTCATGACCCTGTGGAAAACACTACCGCCCCTCTTTGCATTCAGTCTCAACAGCCAGGGATGATCTGGCTCCTGCTACCCTCTGACTTCATCCACTACTCCTCCCCTCACCCTGCTCCAGCCCCACCGGCCTCCTTGCTAGTCCTCAAGCACAGCGAACACATTCCCACCGGAACAGGCTTTTCCAAGGGGTTGCCCCTGCCTGGAAAACTCTTCCCCTGCCCCCATACCCATACTCCTTATTTCCTTCAACTCCTTCAAGTTTTTACTCAGAAGTCCACCTCAGAGGCTTACCCTGAGCACCATATTTAAACTACAACTAGCCTCGTCTGTGGCCCTCCTGCTCTGCTGCTCTTTCTTGAAGGACGTATCTTCGTATCTTCGAACACACTACACCCTCAACTTCTATGTCTATTACATGTGTCCCCCTACTAGAAGGGTAAGCTCCAAGAGCACGCAGATCTTTGACTTTCATTCTCTAATGTATTCCACTTACTCAGTACTGTGCTTGACACATAGCAGGTGCTCATTTAATAAAGGAGAAATATGGTACACTGCTCTACTAGTGAAAGTGCCAAATGGCCGTCCTTCCCCCTAGTTATCAATACCCAACGGCACGAGAAGCAAGGCAGGCTCAGGTGTTCCAGTAGGAAATGTCAGTTGAGAGCCCTCATATATTCGAATATTATCTAAATAGTATCTATTATCTATTTAAGTTATCTGTGCCTATACCTCCACCATGTTCAAGACTGCGTGAACACTACATCTGAAGAGAACACACTGGGGGTAGGGGAAGTGGAGGTACTGGAGGAAATTTTAGCTCCAGGAGTAACACGCTAGGACCCAGAGGAAGATTAGAAGTAGTGACAGGTTCTGGTGAAGTCTGGCAGCAATGATACAAACATGAGACCACAAAAACTTAGATTACCAATAAACTTCAGAATTCCAGTCTAAAAGATCAAAAGATAGAAGAGGCAAGTCAGGAAGAAAGTCAGAAGAATGGATATATCCCCTAATACCCCGCTGTCCCTTCATCTCCATCCTTGAAGGAGGGAGCCATTAAAATAAAATCTATTTTTTCCCATAAAGAACCAAAACTACCACCTGGACAAAACCAGCAACAATGCCAGTGGACTTATGATCTGAGCTCCATCTTGTATCTGCTGGTGGGAAGTGGGGGCATCTCTTCCTAGTCCTGATGTTCCTTTTTATGTGGAAAGATTTCCACCAGCAAAAGTTTCTGGTCTCACTCCACTCTCATCCCTTCCTTCCTAGAGGATGCACACATCTGCTCTGTTTCTCCACACTTTAAGTTTCTCAAGGGCAGGTGCTCATATATAGAAGCTTGAAACAGTCCAGCACTGAATGTGAGAAGTTGGTCTAATTCTGAGTTTCAATATTAAGGCCACCTGTCCACAGACATAAGTCACATTTTTCAATAGTAGCATCATTAATAATAAAAGTAACATTCTGGCTTTTGGTTTGCTGTATCTTTACTCAAAGATTGGTTTAAAGCACAGGCATGATGAAGGTGGCTTTTGATTGCTCGCCTAAAACCCTCTATCACCCTAGGACTCTAAGCTCACAGGTGAAATCACCACAAGCTCAATGTTTGAACTCCACGGCCTTAGCACAGTGCCCCGCATATGGCAGATGCTCGTTAATGTTTGTGAAATTGAGCACATAATGAGTGTCTTAAAATACACAATTTACCTACCCTGTGTTGAAAAAAGGATGGATCGAGATATTTGTCAAATCGATCTTCAAATTTTACATCTGACTTTTTCCATTTCACCTGAAAAAAATTTTTTCACTTAAAAATAAAGGCCAGTAAACAAATTAATAAGCTGATAACAAAGCCCTGAGCAAAATTAGGAAAGATTTACACACTTAGAACAAGAAGCTAGAGAAATGGTGGAAAGTTACTGCCAATTTGAGAAGCTGAAACATGTAAGATAAAAAACTAACCAACTGTCCTCTCTCTGTATTAACAAAACTTCCAACTTTACGTAGAAGGATCATTTCAGTTTTCAAGGACTATTAACTATTGCTGACTTATATACTCTGACCTGATAAATGTGGTTAGGAACTGAATTAGCTAGGCCAGTTAAAATAAGAATCCGTCCATCTTTGACTTTAGATTGCATTAGTTTTATTACAATTATCAAACTTCTTTGTAAGTTCAGTTACATAAATATCATTTGCACTAGTTACATATGCCTAAGCTTTAAAAAAATCTTTCAAAAACTGGCTCCTAGCAATGGATTCATTCCAGTTATCAGGAAAAAAACTGGCAAAGAGAGAGGCTACCTATATCAGATTTTTCTTCTTTCCACTATTTTTAATCCTAATGGAACAGAATTAACTTGACAGTTGCAAAGAGCTCTGACAAGCTCTTACTCTGCAGGAGTATCTTATTCCAACTGATAAAGCAAAACATGGTAAACTATACCCAACCAGCAATTTTCAAAACAGCTTCATCTCTATATGCAACAGTGAAAAGGGAAGAGAAACAACAAGGTATACTGCAATCTAAAAATGTAACCATGAAAAGACATGGCTGGTTCTAACTGCTCAGTTATAATGGTAAACTTTGCTGTAGCCAATGGTAAGTCCTGCAAATGTGTAAACTGTATTTAATACAGACCTGAAGCAAATCTCCCTGCTTTTAGGAGGCTTACTTATATACATTAAGGGAATACAGTTTTAATAATATTCTGTTGCACCCTATTTTCCTTTACTAAAGTAGTAAAACACACTTAACTGTTGCTATTAGGTCACAAACACTTCTTCCTATATACAATTATTTTAATACTTACTGAATATGACATCTGGATTTTAGTATTGGGAACCAGTTTCACCTTTCCTTCACTAGTCAAATTAACATCAACAATTCGATTTCCATTAAAACCTATTTCGAGTTTTTTATACGTCCAAAGATAGTAATCTTCTCCATTTTCATCTGCTTCACCAACAATACCTACAAAGAAAATAGCACTTTATACAAGGTAATATCACTTAATGTTTAAAATATGTTAGAAGGTAAAAGCCCATTTAAAAAGTTTTTATAAACAAGCAATGTTACAATTATTCTTCATGGTTAGAAAAGGATAAAAGTACAGGCTGGACTTCTACTCTTTGTTAACTACTTGGCAAACATAAACCATGGTTATACCATGAATAGCTCAGCATAATCTATCACTAATTTGATCATCAAAGTTCATGCTTTGTCATGAGTAGTATCACCTTCATTGTAATAATTATCACCTTATATGTGTATACTTCCTAATACCTGAAAATTTCAGGGAAGTATGGTCACCATCTGGTACGGTCACCCAGTTAGTAGTAGTCAAGCTAAAATTAAAACCAAGTTCTCCAGAGTCCCAATCCAGTACTTTCTCTAATAACCTAAGATCTACACATTCCTAAGTAAGCTGCACATATGTGTGTTATCAGTACCAAAACTTAAAATGTCTCCTCTTTATGCTTCACGTAGTGGACCTATCCTTGGTAAATCATCAAAATGAAAGAAGTGTTGAAGATAAATGTTAATGGGGCACTAGTTTAAAATGATCATTTTGGGTTTTTTTTTTTTTTAAGATTTTTTATTTATTCATATGAGAGAGAGAGAGAGAGTGCGTGTGCACAAGCAGGGAGGAGGAGCAGAGGGAGAGGAAGGAGCAGACTTACGGCTGAGCAGGGAGCACGACGCAGGGCTTGATCCCAGGACCCTGGAATCATGACCTGAGCTGAAGGAAGACATTTTAACTGACTGAGCGATCTAGGCGCCCCTAAAATGATCATTTTGACCATAGTGTGGGATACTGAAAGAAGACCCAAACAGTGTCAGGACAACAGGTGGTAGCTGAGAATCTACCTCTTGTGCCCTCATAATGTCAGCTATTTATCTATGTTCCCTACTCAAACCTATAGACTTCCTAAGAGCCTTATCCACTAAAACTGACTCCTTAGGGCCTTCCCTCTTTGGTCAATGCATCTCATGACAGTATTAGGGGAAAATAAGATCATTTCTTATTAAGGATTATTTGCTTATTAACCAAAGTTGTTCTCTCAAACTGATACAAATTCAAGGAATATGTTTCATTGTGTTTGGGGTCGCAGAGGGATAATGAAATCCTTCTAACAATTTCATCAAGGTTTATTTACCTATCTACACTGAAAACTCTGGGGGTGGAGACACAATTATACCAAATAAGAAGCTATTCTCTACAGGGCTTTTAAAAGATGCTGAAACACTTACCCCAAAAAAAGTCAAATAAGAATTTTTTTCTGACAAGAATTCCCATAGTTCAGACATTCTTGAACACCCAAATGTACTCTCCTAAACATGGCAGACCCTAGAATCCCAGGGCTAAAAAAGATTTATTTTAGGACAGGAAAGCACAGTTGCCATGTTGTTAAGGAGACCCACAGAAATGACTGAAAAAACCCTAAGGTTCCAGACAATAAACCCAAAAGCAAAGGAAAAGAACAAGGGGGGAACCTGCTCTTTCACCAAAAAAAGAGGAAACCCTAACTAATGGGTTCTCCTGAACCACAGGCTCAGAAATCTTGAGTGAATATTCAGCACATCTTCTTGCTACCCTCGGAGCTGATCACAGAAATGTCTGAGTTAATGTAATACTAATTATAGTCATTATATGAAATGCTTACTATTTATACCTAATTAACATGCAACAGAGCAGCAATGATGCATACAATTATATCTTGAGATTGACTTTCTTACAAATTTCATCTTAGCACTACATTAAACTCTGGTCTGATATTTTCAGTATTTCAGTTTGCTGCTCATGAATATAGTAGTCTGCTAACAATTTTCACAATTAGAATATTCATTATATATAAGAACAGGTGTCCAAAGGAAAAAAAAAAAAAAACAAACTAAGAGACTAATAGGATCAAACATGCTGGCTGATAGCTGGCTGTGCTTTGCATTTAAAGTAATTTAATCAGATTCTTAACAAGTTCGCCATCTTCATGCAGCCAATCCAGCTATATGACTCTCCCTACCCAGTCACTCATATACATCTGGCAGAGCTCTGTGCCTTGCAAGCTGTCACCCATATGAGAAACAAAGGGACAAAGAGCAGCTGTGGTCCCCAAACGCCCTGCCAATTGCAATAAGTAGGCAACTACCCAGGTTTTTTTTCACCCCTTTTTAGAATATTCACTTACTTTATACTGACGTGATATAAACTAACTCATTTCAACAGTACATAGATATAATTCCTTTACCTAATAGTGTTCTCCTGAAGCTACATATAAATATATCCTTTAAAAAAAAAAAAACAAAAAAACAAGCAACTAAAATCAAGTCCAACACAAATAAAGTCTGGATTTTGCATGGGTTTGTATTAACTATGCCATAGCTCCTCTCCACTAACACAGATAAATAAGAGCTAAAACATTAAAAAAATTTTTTAAAGATTTTATTTATTTATTTGACAGAGAGGGACACAGCGAGAGAGGGAACACAAGCAGGGGGAGTGGGAGAGGGAGAAGCAGGCTTCCCGCCGAGCAGGGAGCCCGATGCAGGACTCGATCCCAGGACCCTGGGATCATGACCTGAGCTGAAGGCAGACGCTTAACGACTGAGCCACCCAGGCGCCCAACATTAACAATTTTTAAGGGTGCCTTTCAGTAGGGCATGCGACTCTTGATTTTGGGGTTGTAAGTCTGACCCCATGTTGAGTGTAGAAATTACTTAAAGATAAAAATCTTAAAAAAAAAAAACATGAAAAAAAATTTAAACATACAGTGTTTTGGAAAATAACATAGGAACTAGTGAAACAAGTAATTCAGGAGACTGTCTTATCTAAAAACCATACTACCAGTTCCACGTGAGAGAAAGCCAAAATAAAACTTCAAAATCCTATTTAGTTCCTTTGATTATATTTGATAGAATAAGTCAAAATAAGATATGAAAAAAATGGGGGAAGGGAGGAATTTCAGATTGTTCAAAATACCTTTTAATTCCTTGAACCTGAAAAGTTATACTATGTAAAAGTTGTATTTTGAGGGAGTTTCATATAAGGCTTGACAACATTAAAACCGCTTCAAGTAACAGAAAACCATAAAATTGGTGTTAAAATCATTCTGTGGAAAATACTGAAAACATATTTCCTGATTCACAATCAATCCCCTTAAAACTCATTATATAAGTCATGCTTATTATGCAAATATTCCCAAATTTTAAATATAACATACAATACCTACCCCATATTGGTAAGTCATCTATGTACATCTGGTACCAGTAGTGATTTTTGATAGCATACACAAATGCATCTCTCTTTTCTTTATCTAAGTCAATTTCACAGTAAGTGGCTGGCATCACATCATCTGCATAAGATAAAAATTGCAAATTAGCACATTGGTTTATAAATTAGTTATAGGAAAAATAACACAAGAAAAAGCCAACATTTCCTGAAATTAAAATTTGTATTCATAATCATTGGATCTAGGTGATAAGTATATGAGGGTTCAGTATATAATTCTTTCCCTTTTTATTTATGTTTTAAGATTTTTTTCAAAATAAAAGAATCTAACCATCTTCACTTTCAAAGATTATCTTATTACATGAAAAAAATTGTCCTTTATATAAAGAAAATTATATAAGAACACTTATAAAATAATTTTAAATGAATAATTTGCTTTAAAAAACAAAACAAAAAAAAGCTTAAAACACGTAAGTTTTCATTTAACATACACAAAAACTCAAAAATATGATCCTAAATAGAACAACTTCTAGCTGTAAGATCTCTGAAATAAATATTCATTTTAACATTCTTGGAAATGCAAGTGACTAGAGGCCATAGATTCTATGAGGAATCCCAGTGACTCTTCATAATCAGAAAGATTAAAATAACAAACCTCTATCTAGCAGGTGTCACTGTTTATAAATTACCCAAAGGTCTCCTAGAGATGAGTCATTCCCACTCTTGACTGCTTTCAAAAATACTGCTACCACAAATATTGTTCAGATGGTCTCTAACCTATAAACCTTTCAAATATGTGCTTTCAAAATGTGCTTATAAATAAGTACTAGGGATGCAATGTACAACATGATGACTATAGCTAATACTGCTGCATGACATATAGGAAGGTCTTTAAGAGTAAATCCTAAGAGTTCTCATCACAAGGAGAAAATTTTTTTCTTCATTCTTCTTTTCTTTCTGTTTGTGGTAATCATTTCACAATATGTAAATCAAACCGTCATACTATATGCCTTAAGCTCATACAGTCATATATGTCATTATTTCTCAATAAAACTGGAGAAAAATGTGCTTATGGTCATTAGTTTCTAAACACAACAAAACCCAAAAAACCTGCAAACACGCTAGATGTCCACTGAAATTATTAAATTGTTTTTGTATATTACTTACACAATTAGAATAAAAGATAAATCTTAACAACAAAAAAAGAAAGCACAGTTGTTTAAGTTCTCCTGTACTGTATTATTGGTTATTTAGAACCTGAAATACAATTCCCCACCAGAAACAATGTTAAATTTCTTAAATGTTGATTAAAACTTCTTAAACATAAACTGCAGCTGAACCATGATTAGTGGCCAGCTACAATATTATTTCCATGAGAAATGGCAATCTGAGTTATAACTCCAGACACTAGCAACTTGTCTCCTCAACCCTCAACAAGAGAGAATAGCTTCCCCTTATTATAGCTCAGCCCAGAGTGGGTACCCCAAAACCACACCACCAAAGATGGCAGGAAACACTGAAGTCCCATAAAGGAGGGATAGGGAAATACTCCTACTCCCAAAGTAGGAGAAGGTAACTGCTTTGTTGTCTCCAACAACAATGGTCCCATACAAATTTCCTTTCTATCAAGGCCCTTATAGGCAGCGAGGAATTTAGGATTTTCATAATGACAAACACTGAGGCTGAGCAGAGAAGGGAGGGAAGGTTAGGCCATGAGGTGGCTACAAAGGGTTCCTCCAGCAGGAGCTAGAGAACTAGTAGCAAGAGGTCCCCAAACAGGATTTCCGTGGAGTGCAATAATGCACAAAGGGCAGCAGGCAACTACAGCAACAAGGGGAGAAAGAGAACCACAGGAAGGTCCAGGCTTGGGTAGCAACAAACGGCTGTGGGAGACCTCAGAGCAAAACACTGCAAAGCCACCAAATCCCTTGCTGTTAAAATCAGACAGTCACTGACAATCGCCATTAACAATGTGGCGGTTTTATGTATGAAGTTCTGAGATCTACAATGTGGCATTGACCTGCATGAAGCTTTTCAGATTCCTCACTGTGTGAACTGTGTTCAGCTCTCTCTTGCCCAACTATCTATCGTCCTCTCTCCCTAACTCCAGCCAAACTCAACTACCTGCAGTTCCCACACATCTTGTGCTCTCTTGGCCTCTGGACTTTTTGGCCTATGCTGGAAAGTCCACCACAAATGTCCATCCTAAAATACTTCCCATCCCCTTACCCTCTCCTCCACAGAGTAATCCTTCATTCCCCACCCCTCACACTTCTCAAACCCCACAGCCTGTCCCTTCCTCTGAAGTCCCATGGCTTTCTCTCCACACTTCCCTACGGTACCTAGGTCTATACCACTTATAACCTCATACCAGTATCTTAGTTCCTCAAAAGACCATCATGTATTGAGAGCTATGTCTATACTGATTACATCTTTTTTACCCCCGGCTATGCCTGTTTCAGTACCCTGAACAGAACAGGCACTAAACAAATAAAAAATTTTAGCAAATTTTAAGAGCATGATTTTCCATTTATTCGGCAAAGAAAAACACAAAGTATATTACAGTATGTACATATACATGCATCTGTGTATGATTAGGGTGTCTGTGTGTGTTTGTGTATAGGAGAAAATGCCAATATAAACAAATGAAATTTTTTAGCTGAGTTATCTCAGAATGATTCACAAAGAGGTCTTGAAGAGTATCTTTCACTGATGTAAAATCTAGTAAAGAAATGTGGTCAAAGGGAATAACCTATCTTTATGGCAGGCTATAAAAAGGACCTTGGTTGATCATATTTTAATGAAATTCCTCTTGCAGGCATGTGGGCAAATACAAACATCACAAATAATTGAAGAGTCTGGTTGCTCAACTAAAACAGCACTTTTCTCAGGAGGGAGCCGCTTTGAAGATAACTAATGTAATGTGCCTGAATATGCCAAATCATTATTCAGCATTCTATAGAACTGGAAAACAATCTGAAAAATCTATCACCATAAATCACTGCTTTAACATTATAAAAGGACATACATTTCTCAGATGAAATACACACCTATGAATTCTGAAGAGGATACAATTAAGATTTCACCAATGTAAATATATTACACGGGGGGGGGGGGGGAACAAACAAAACCAAAGGTACTAAGTGGCAACTGTTAATACTGATTTTTCAAGCAGAAAGCAAGAGTAGTTCCTGCAAAACACCTACCAAGTCTGTCATCATTTCACAATAACACTCCAGACTAATAACTGAACAGTGAAAATATTGAAAAAAGAATGTGGTAATTATTTGAGTTCTCTAAGAACATATTATGCCTAGCTTTATTAGCTTTCTCTTGATAGCATTACCAAATTGGAAATCACAAATGCTCTACCTCAAGTTCAACAGCACTCAGCAATTTATCATGAAGTCACTATAGACAAATTTATTAAAAAAATAGTCAGAAACTTGAGTTTTAGTCTGGGTTCTACTATTTATTAGCTATGTGAATAAAAAAAAAAATCATTTAGCTTCTGTGAAGCTCAGATCCCTCGGCCATAAAACAGAGATAACATCTATGCTATCTCCTTCCCAGAGTTGTTTTAAGGATTAAAAGTGTCAGTACATTCACAGACCATGTTAAGTTTCCTTGCACCACAGAAGTCTGAGAATCTAATGAAAGTAGTATCTCCCTTGCCCCCCCCCAAAATGCACATTCACACAAAACTAAGTGTACAATTTCAGAGAACGCATGGACCCCTGAAGCCAGAGCTTCTGGTTCAACTTTGTATATCCAAGCCTACCACACTGCTGATATAGTCATGTTAAGCATATATATGAGTATTGATTAACTGGCCAACCTATCTGCAATATTAACTGTACAATTTTTTCTAGATGACTAATTGGCAATATGCATCAAAAACTGCCTTAAAAATGTTGATATCCTTTGATTCAGTAATTCCACTTCCAAGAATTTATCCTAATAAAAGACTCAGAGACACATTAAAATACTTATGTGCTAGGGTAGCCAAATGCATTATTTCCAATAGGAAAAAAAGGCAAAAAAAAAGCAAGGAATGAAGGGAGGAAAGGAAAAGGAAAAGGGAAGAGAAGGGAAGGGAGGGAAGAGAAGAGAGAAAAATAATCAGAATATCTTATAACTGGGAAATAGGGAAAATTACAATATCCAAGTTACAGAATACTACATAAACACATTTAAAAATTAACAATATGAAGACAACCTCATAGATGTTAGAGTAAAAACTAATTTATATGTAACTTATTAACAGTTAGTAAGTAGTATCTGACAAATACTAAGCTCTGTATGTTACACAAATTTTTTGAAATCATATATATATAACATGAACCCAATTTTTAAAAACTCTAAATAATGTGGATGAATGTAAAGAAAGAAGTAAAAATGGAAGAAAATGTTAATGGTAATTACATCCAGATGATTTTTATTTTCTTCTTTATATTTCTCTGTAGTTTCTAAATTTTGTACAGTGATCTTATATCATTACATCAAAATCAGAAAAAAATATATACATATATATCCTTTTGGGAAAAAAAAAGACAGATATCAATCTGGAGTAGAACAATGTTATCAACGGCTTGAATAAGAATTTATAAAAAGCCCATGCTATTCAAATTTGCAGTTAGCACAAGGCTTAAGGAACTGCTAACACCAAGAATTCAAAATACCTAGATTCAAGATTCAATACAAGATTCAAATTATTTGGTCTGGCTAAAACACTTTGGGTGAAACCAGGAGCACAAAATATGGCACTGAGTGCCCAGACTTCCAATTAAACAAGGCAGGCTAACCACAAGTATGTCTTTTCCCTCCCGAAACTCCATTAAAATGTCAATAAAGGAATAAAAAGGATGTAGTACACAAGGACAAAAAGAAGACATTAAGAAAAAATCTCAACATATTTTTGGAAAATTGAAAATGAATAGAAGATGGCAAAGCAGAGAAAACCATAACAGAACAAAAGGGGGTTGGTGTCACCAAACACAAGAGACACTTGAGACATTCACACATCGAAAAGTAGGGAACAGATATAGGGCTAAACACATAGGGGAATTGCATAAAAATATGTTTATGGAAGGCTTGGATGCCCAAGGCCCCTTCTCCACCCATTACAAAGCTAGATGAACAACCTCAACTCCTCCCTACAGTAGACCAGAGGCATCTTCCCCTAGAGAACTCCACCATAAAAGCTGCAGAATTAGGGACTGCAAGGAGAGTAGAATCCAGGGACTGAAAACAGGGTGGGGGGATTAAGTTAAGTAAAAATCTTTAGGTTGAATGAAAGGACCTGCCACTTTCCCAGCCCTTTCCCCACTCTTTGGCAATCAGGCCTTTACCACCAGACAGGTATCTGGAGGGACACGCTGCATAGTGGTTAAAAGCTCAAACTCTAGCACTGTGCTCAAATCCTTACTCTGCCATTTTCCATCTGTGAATCCTTGGACAAGTTACTTAACCTCAGGGCCCCAACTCCTCACCTGAAAAATAAGGATAATACACCTCATAACATGGAGGAAGAAAATCGTGAAGAATGAGAATCACTGAATTTGAAATACATAGGATTCCAACCAGCCCTTGGCATTTCTCTCTACCTGTAGTACTCTCAACTTATCATTTCACTCCAGAGAAGCAGAAGAAATACTTATGAAACAATTTCATCCCTCTATTAAGTTGGGATATTCAAGGAAAAGAAAATTCAAAAGAAGATCAATAAAACAAATGGGAGGAAAGAATCCTTTAGAAGCCATCAATTTTTCAATAATATCCTTCATTATACTGCAAGCGTTTGCAAATGAAGGGGAAGGGAAGTGGACAGTGACCGCCCCTGGTTAGGAACTACTATTCCAGATCATCCAAAGATCATAGTGGACCAATTATCTAAAGAACAGAGAGGCACAGACTGCTCAGGTGCTACACAATTAATTGAGAGCTTACAATGTCTTAATAGCTAAGGATGCAAGAGTGAGCAAGAATGCCACTGTCTCTGCCCTAGCAGAACTAACTAAAGTACCCAGCAGGCTAGTGCAACAGCCTGAGATAAATCAAATCCTATAATCAGTAAACTAATTTAACATTTCAGAATTGCTAGTACCAAATTAAGTTGGAACTAGAAACCTACATTATGTGCTATTAGTATACCTATCAATGACCATTTTTTAAATGGAAACTATGTATCAGGAACTTTGATAAATGCTCTACATAAATTACCTCACTTAAACAACAATTCTATTAAATAGATATTATTTCCCTCATTTCACAGGTGAGGACAATGAGATCAAAGAGGTGGGATAATTTGTCCATGACTACACAAGTAGGCAGAGGCGGTGCTGGGATACATCAAGTCTGACTTGTTTTTTCCAATCCACAACGGTCAGGTTCCAAGAGGTATCCTCTAAAATCAGAGGATAATGAATTCAGGCCTGGTTCAAAGATACCCCATTTAATTCTGCCCTTTTCTTTTTAATTTTCTCTAAATGTTCTCAATTTAGTATTTTGTCTAGTGGTAGTATATATAACATTATTACAGGGAAAAAAGTTGTGCATAAAATCTCAAGTAAGAGGCATCCTACATTGACTTAAAACTATTGACTAGTTCCCTAAAAGTCTATTTAGTGACCTTCATTTTATGAAATACCAATCCATTTAGCCTGATAGAATCTACTAAATTTAAAAAATACCATGTGTGTATGTATCTATGTGCACATGTGTGATGTATACATATATATAGTATTTTCTAGTTTCAAAATATTTCCAAAATTTTATTTTCTTATACCTTCAGAAGAACCTTTAAAAATCAAATACTTGAGAAGTGAAAAGATTAACAATATAAATATTTCTATAATTCACATAGGGACAGAAGGTTCTAGTTTCTGTGGCATTATTAATATGCTGTGATATGCCTTGGGTAAATCATTTCATCTCTGGGCCTCACTAAAGGGAAATCAGATAACACAATCTCTAAGGTGCACCGAACCTTTGAAAATTCTATGACAGTACAAATAACCAGGAAACCTCATAAAACATTTTCAAAGCATGATCAACTATGTCTTTGTACAAGACAAGCAAGGGACTACAGTAGAAAAAGAAATCTAATCAGCATTTACTTTTTCATCTGGACCACTTGATTTAGCAGCTCCCTTAAGCAGCATATCCGCATTGGAGATGCAGAGCTGACAAGACTCCAAGAAACCGCCAACTCTTGGGGAATAACACCTGGCCAGTTCTTGTTCTTTTCATCTAAAGGTACTCAGTCGGAAATGAAAGTAAACCCCACTTTTATAGCCCATGAAAACTGTTTCCCTCTATCTAAACAATCTTTCCATCTCAGCCTCAAGGAACTAATAAAAGAAGAAAGGTGAAGACAGCTGAATGATTACTCTTCTTTAGTAAAACAGGGTGAGGATTTAAAAAAGTGATGAAATCTGTCCATGGTGTAGCAAAGTAGGACTCAGAGTTTTCACCTATTTGCTCTCTCTGGTTCCTCTTTAGTAAACTAGAAACGTGCACCAAACATGAAAAAGGAGAAAGTTATGTGAAAAAATGCAGATTGAGGTTTTCAAAGATCCCACACTCTAAGTTTTCTCCCTACTTGCAATTAAATATTTAGGTTACCTGATTAAATTAAAACACAAGCCTCAGAGCATGTTTACAATAATTTATAAAGTTACAGGACAGGCCACTGTGGTTTAAATTTACAACTTAATTTTATAATTAAGCCTCAAAGAATATAGTGGTGGAGTGGAATGGGGGAGAAGAATGCAAATACGTATACCAATTTTCAACAAGAGTAACAAAAAATACTCTAAACACAAGAATAAAATTTAACCAATCAAAATTAAATATTATCTTTAAAATATTATTTTAAAATATCTCAATTCAGGGAGGCTGGGTGGCTCAGTCAGTCAAGCCTCTGCCTTAGGCTCAGGTCGGTGGTCCTGGGGTTCTGGGATCGAGCCCCGCACTGGTCTCCCTGCTTAGCAGGGAGTCTGCTTCTCCCCCCACCCCACCCCCCCGCTCCCGCCACACTCACTCCCTTGCTGGCGCGCTCTCTCTTAAATAAATACATAAATACATAAATACATAAATACATAAATAAATAAAATCTCTCAATCACATCTTCCTCTCAAAAGTGCAAAAATACCAGAAGTCAGTTATGTTCATTTTACGCTTGTAGACAATGAAGTCAAAATTAGAGTAAAGAACTTCAGTAAAATCAATACAGTAAAAGAAATAGGATTAAAATTCAAAGCTCCTGATTACAAGATCCAAGCTCTATTCAAAAATCAAGATGCCTAATCAAAGATCCTGTAAAAATTCAATTACTCAGGCTTCTGCTCACTGAGTTAAAAATGTCTATGCAGGAAATACACTCTCTGACAAATTTCACAGAGGAAAATTAAAAGTTTAAACATACTTAAAGGGCCTGATAAAATCGATACCAGCATAATAAACAGATGAGGATTTTTTCCAATTTTAGTAAGTCTTTGACTTAAATTTTTTTTTTAAGATTTCATTTATTTATCAGAGAGAGAGAGAGCACAAGCAGGGGGAGCGGCAGGCAGAGAGAGAAGCAGACTCCCCGCTAAGCAGGGAGCCCAATGGGGGACTCGATCCCAGGACCCTGGGATCATGACCTGAGCCGAAGTCAGACACTTAACCAACTGAGCCACCCAGGTGTCCCTGACTTAAAATTTAAAACCACACTACCCTACAGGAATTGAGAGAGTAAATTAATACACACTGATTAATACATTCTGAGCCAATGGTACAAGTTTGGATTTGAGGCTTTACACATTTTTAAATACCCCATATACCCCGTTACATCCCTGCACCTCCAGAAATTATGAATCTATGAAAGCCTTCCCAACCACATGTATCCAATGACTAGAGGGTTTACCAGAAATCACTTTTCAGAAAGAAATAGGTTAGGGAAGTAGAATTTTATTAACAATTATTTATTTTATTATTTTACAAATATTCCAAATAAATCTTTGTAACTAACATACTTTTCTAAAAGCACTACACTTAACTTGTGGATTAAAACATTTTTTAGAGTCTAGAGCCATGGTTCTCTAAGCTGAATCAGCAATATCCGAGGACAGTTCTGGTTGTCACTACCGGCATCTACTGGATGGAAGCCAAGAACTCCGCTAAACATCCAACAGTGTACAGGTCAGCCTCCCATAAAAAAGAATTATCTGGCTCCAATGTCAACAGTGCCAAAACTCAGAAACCTTGGTCTACAATCTAACTTGTATTATAAGGACTATTAAGGTTCACTTACCTTTGAATTTAATATCCAGACCACTAAATTCCAATTCAACTCCTTGAAGTGCTTCTCCCAGAGTTTCATGGTAATGACTGATACTTTTTTTTGACCCCACACAGAATGGAAGTGAAAAGTACTTATATGTCTCTTGGCGATTATGGTAGGGCCCAACAGTATTCATCCATAAGACAACTTCCTCTTTATCTTGATACTGAAACAAAAAAGCAAATTACAATACGTTTTTTAAAAAATCTAATTCAAATTAAGGGAATATTTGTTATTTGTTCTAAACAAAAGTGTACTGCCTCTGTTTGGGAACCTATAAAATAAAATACTGGAAGTTTATTTTAATCTGATGATCAATGTCCACACCTTAAAAAAGACACTTGGTAAATTTTACACTTGTAGACAATGAAGTCAAAATTAGAGATCAAGACCCTGAGATCAAGACCTGAGCTGAGCTCAAGAGTCGGTTGCTTAACCAACTGAGCTGCCCAGGCACCCCAACACTTTGTGAATTTTAAAATTTTATCTTCTGATTGTGGCCTCAGGCAGATCCACCTTTTCTTAAACTTTGTTTTATAGAAGGTATTGTATAAACAAAGTCCAGTAGCATACAAAAGTCCAATACCACATCAAATAATGATGACCCAGAAACAACATTATTCACCATGCTAATATGGACATGGAAGGAGGAAAGAAAATCAACAGCTTACCCAGAAACTCATGTTAATCATTAGAAACTAAAAAATCTAATGTTGCCAGAAAGCACAAATAAAATTTCATCTACTTTCTAATCTTTTCCATAGCCACTGGTCAAAGTACTAGAAAGGAGAGAAATGACTAAACAAGAGGAAGAGAAAGCCACATTATGAAATCTCCACAGTCCATTCAAGCCATCATTCTATCCTCCCCCCTTTATTAGCCTGAAAGACATACACTGTATGCATGTTTCTTTGAATAAATAACTATGGCTCTCCCCATCAGTATATACTGTATGTAGCTAAATCTGGAGTGTGGTCCAATGACTTTGGATAGGTGACCACCTTTCCAGCATCCAACTAGGGGATGTGCCAAAGATTTCTAAGATCTCAAGTTTAAAATTCCAATGATTCTATGAAAAGCAATTACCCAAATAATTTTAAAACTAGTGCCTGCCACGTATCAATAATTATGTTTGTAACTGAGGATACAGCTTTGAACAAAACATGTTCCCTGCCCTACTGGAGCTCAGAGCCTAAAGGGAAAGATGGACACTGAACAATTATAATAAAGTAAGGTGCTATGGAGCATGTAACAGAGGAAGCTCTCCAACTAACCAAAGTACCAAATTCTTACCTCCAGTCCTCCATCTAAAATATACAAACTTTTTTGATTAAAATCCAAGCTTTCCAAAAACATACTCACCCCACCCAAATCTAGCCTTTCTTTGATCTTTTTCTAATGGTACCACCATTCTCTCAGACAGGAGACTCAAACCCCAAGTCCCTCTGTATTCCAAAAAACAGTGACTTGTCTACTCTTACCCAGAGCATCTGCCTCTTCCTTTTGATTCACACCACCAGCACCCTATGACTTAGATCTAATCACCACATCTTCAAATATAATAAATCTCACTGTTCATGTAAGACATCATCCAGGTCATTTAGAAAGTAATAAACTATCTTACTTTTTGAATATATGAGACACATACCAAGCATAGTGGTATTAAGGATACACAGTTGACCCTTGAACAATGCAGGGTTAGTGTTACCAACCCACCCCAGTGTCAAAAATCCATTATGTAACTTTTGACTCCTCAAAAACTTAACCACTAATAGCCTACTGTTGACCAGAAGCCTTACCGGCAACATAAACAGTCGATTAACACATTTTGTATGTTATATGTATCATATAGTATATTCTTACAATAAGATAAGCTAGAAAAGAGAAAATGTTAAGAAAATTAAAGGAGAAAATACATTTTATCATACTGTACTGTATTTATGGAAAAAAACCTGCATGTAAGTGAACCTAACGCAGTTCAAACCCATGTTGTTCAAGGGTCAATGTACAGATAAATAAAATACTGTCCT
This sequence comes from Neomonachus schauinslandi, assembly GCF_002201575.2. Lineage (NCBI taxonomy): Eukaryota > Metazoa > Chordata > Mammalia > Carnivora > Phocidae > Neomonachus > Neomonachus schauinslandi. The sequence continues at coordinate 123,324,961 of NC_058408.1, forward strand.
TTCCTTTAAGAAGTTCACAATCCATAGTGAAGCCAGACAAGTAAATGATTAATGATGAATAAGTGTTAAAATTAAGGTAATAAAGGGCTATTGTAGCAATAATAAAGGAATGATTAGTTCTGCCTTGGTAGAGAAGAGTCAGAATGAATAACAATATAAAAATCATAAGCTGTTTCAAGTAAATTCAGAAAACAATTGTAGATAATCTTCGCGTATGAAGAAGTGAATCAAAGGTCTGAATATATCCATACATCCCCATTCAGTTGACAAAGCTATGTATGCCACCACTCTTCCATCCAATGCTCATGGTCACTTAGCACTAATCAATCAAGGTACTCCTTTCTGCTAAACATACAGAGATGGTTTTGGCATAAGAATTCTCAAAGCAGTGAGCTAAACCAATCAATTATCAACTGACTAGATTTGGTATTAGAAACGAAACCTGCTTGCTAAGCAGAAAGCTCTCTGCATAGCATAATGTACACAAAAAGTATTTAATAAATATGATGGGAAAACACTGAAAAATGCTGAAATGTGAAGTTCATTAGCAACTTACTAGAAAAAAGGCTTGAAGTATGTGTATTGACTGATATGTGCACTGATTCCAATAGTACCCTCTTAGAGAAAAAAGAAAGGGGATGTAACAAAATACACCCACTTAAGATTAGAATGAGTAAGAGGACCTATCAATGAGGACCTTGTCATTAATCCTGCTGAGTCCGCAGCGATGTTTAAATGTTACTTGTGGAAATAAGCACAAGAACACTCTTTCTATAAATTCCAATACTCATAATTCCTTTAAAAATAGACCAAAACTTGAACATAAAAACAGTTTATTTTATATAAACTGAAACATAAGACTAAAATAACCGAAGGGTCACAGTGTATGTTAATCTACACATTCTAAAGTCACTTATTTTAGCCATTCATGAAACCTGAACAGGGCAGGAGACTTGTGATGACATGATGGAAACTGCATGGTCACAAAACCTACACCATTCTTTTTTTTTTTTTTTTTTTTAAGATTTTATTTATTTTTTTGACAGAGAGAGACCTAGCGAGAGCAGGAACACAGGCAGGGGGAGTGGGAGAGGGAGAAGCAGGCTTCCCGCCGAGCAGGGAGCCCGATGCAGGACTCAATCCCAGGACCCTGGGATCATGACCTGAGCCGAAGGCAGACGCTTAACGACTGAGCCACCCAGGCGCCCAAAACCTACACCATTCTGTAGCCACAGAGTCCTTCTGGGAAGAGGCCTGAAATAATAATTAGAAATATATATACATATGTAATATACACACACCTTCATACATATACATACACACACACACATATACACGGGTGTGGTTAGGGTGAATATTAAGGCAAAATGCTTCTTCTCTTTTACATCACTCCTTATGCAGACCATGGTCAATATAATGAACTTAAAATGTTACTTTCATTGCAGTTCTTGCTTATCTCTGAGAGTAAGTGCTCCCAGGACAAGAGTTCTTTTTCAAGAGAGAAAATGTGTCTTAAAAATATCTTGAAATTAGGGCGCCTGGGTGGCTCAGTCGTTAAGCGTCTGCCTTCGGCTCAGGTCATGATCCCAGGGTCCTGGGATCGAGTCCCACATCGGGCTCCCTGCTCGGCAGGAAGCCTGCTTCTCACTCTCCCACTCCCCCTGCTTGTGTTCCTGCTCTCGCTATCTCTCTCTCTGTCAAATAAATAAATAAAATCTTTAAAAAAAAAAAAAAAAAAAATATCTTGAAATTAGAAAATATCAAAAGGAAGACTTCACACAACTTTTTAAAAAGAAAAAAAAGCCTTTCCTTTCCCTAAAGCTGCCAAGAAAGTCCCTATCTCCACCAGTCTGTGGGAAGAGAGCAACAGGTAAGGCTCTTCTCTTTCCCCGTGGCCAAAAGGCTACCCTAATTCACTTTCAAAACATTCCATGAAGTCCTAGCAAGCTCTTTTTAAATCCTTTCCTTGGAAAAACTCTGAGTTGGCCAATGACACTGAGAAAGATGGAGTTTTATAACTTCCCTGCAGAGTGTAAGCAGAAGGGGAGGAAAAAAGTCAAGGAAGCACAGCAGTGAATCAGGGGATCCCGGAGCATGGCGGTAGCTCCTTCCACAAGGCCTTCCTGGGAAGTAGCCAAATGAGAAGAGGCCAATTCAGACTGCCTGCATTCTTCACCTCATGGTTCCATTCATTTTCTAGTTCTCAGAAGAGTTTCACTGTTACACTGAATTTCTCAGCTGTCCACTCCAGCCAAAACGGCTTATAATACGGTCTTCCCTTCCTTCCCTTTTCTACCTTGTTTCTCATGCCATTCCCGCAAATCTATAATGCCCTCCTTCTCTCCACTTAGCCAGTTTCTACTTATCCTTCAAAACTACTCAAATCCTCCTTTCTCAAACCCTCCAATCCTCAGGTAAAGCCTTAACAGATCAATCTCACCATCTTTTCTGACAGTATTATTAGCTAACACTTAATAAGCACCTACTATGTGCTAGGCATAGTTCTATGGTCTTTACATGAATATTTAATCCTTGCAAAATTTTATAAGATAGGTCTTATTATTTCCCCATTTTACACATTAAACAAACTAAAGAACAGAGATGTTAAATAATTTGTCCAAGATCATACAACTAATTAGTATCATGCTTACAAACTTGGAACTACACTTTTTCTAATCCCTAGTCAGTTTCATTAACTAAAGAGCAAAAACTAAATGAAGAAAATATGAAAAAAAGTACAGTTGTACAAAGCAACTAAAGACAGTACTGAATAGCGAACAACTTTTCCATTTGAACCTTTAATCTGCCCTAAAGAAAAAAACCTTCCTAAGAAGCTACTTGTGTTCTAATTTCCAAAGGCATGACCTTTATTCTCAAGATGTCACCAATGTTAGGCCTCTCTTACTTAAATACTGTTTATGTGCTGGGAAAGAGGAGACAAAGAAGTTTCCCTTCTTGATAGAGACCATGAATTACTTTTTCTTAGGAGGAACACTTTAGGAGATAGTGTTACTGTTGTACTCATGTAAAATCTGAATTAAAAAATGAGAATTTGTATATACAGGCAAAGGACTAACGGTTCAGAATAAGCACCCAAATGCTACCACTTTCATGGGATGAAGTAAAAGATACAGGTTTGGGGGCGCCTGGGTGGCTCAGTCGGTTGAGCGACTGCCTTCAGCTCAGGTCATGATTCCAGGTCCTGGGATCGAGCCCCGCATCGGGCTCCCTGCTCCGCGGGAAGCCTGCTTCTCCCTCTCCCACTCCCCCTGCTTGTATTCCCTCTCTCGCCGTGTCTCTCTCTGTCAAATAAATAAATAAAATCTTAAAAAAAAAAGATACAGGTTTGTTTTAAAATACGTATCTGAGAAAGCAAAATCTAGTTCTGAAAGTGTTTCAGAAATCATAATTTCAATGCTTTTTGTTTATTTAAAACACATCAGAATTTTAATACAAATTATAAAATATAGAAGTGTATTTTTGGATAGTCTCTTGAGATAACTGTGCTCTCTCTCTCCCTCTCTCTCAAAATAGCTTTGTACCTAAATAAACTTTTAGTCTACCATAGAGTACAGCTGAAAATAGGACAATGAATTATGGTATTTCCTAAAACTGATCTATATTAAAGTACTCACAAATTCACCTATAGTAAAGAGTTTGTTCTCTTTATAAATCTTCAAGTAAGTTTTAAAGAGTTCCTATACTTTTTTTTTTTAAGATTTTTATTTATTTATTTATTTATTTGACATAGAGAAAGACAGCAAGAGAGGGAACACAAGCAGGGGGAGTGGGAGAGGGAGAAGCAGGCTCCCCGCGGAGCAGGTAGCCTGACGCGGGGCCCCATCCCAGGACTCTGGGATCTTGACCTGAGCTGAAAGCAGACGCTTAAGGACTGAGCCACCCAGGTGCCCCAAGAGTTCCTATACTCTTAAAGACAAAGAAAAAAGGCTGCTATTTGCCAAAGGAAAGCAAACAAACTATTCCTAAAATCACTCAGTGGTATAACTGTTTATAGCAGAGGCTGACTATAAGCTACCCTAGGAACAGATCAGGTCCTTCTTACATTACCTACCAGAGGTACAATGGGCCATGAAGAAATGGGAGTTTAGCCTAATTAGGGCCCTAAATCACAATAGGCATCCCAAAGACTATGCATCTTAAATGAACAGTGGTCTGGATTTGTTCACTGTGCTTTAAGCAACAGGGTTTCACGCTTCCAACACTGCATATTCTTGTCCCTAGTAGCTCCCTAATTACTCAAGTCACTCAACAAGCCCTGATTAAATACCACTGTGCCGAGCACCGAACCTGGGTATGTTAATAGACCAAAAAAAAAAAAAAAAAATTGACTGTGATCCTGAGGAAACAGAACCCATAAAACTTCAAGTACAAACTATAAAATGTATTAAGATTCTGGTGCCCTTCATTACTGGTTTTTGGTGCTGACATCTTTACATAGTATTACTATGGAAATGATACCTACAAGACAAGTTAGAAAAAGCAAGGACCAGAGAGTCACTAGGCCTCTTCAGGTCATTAGGAAAATGAGTGTGTTGGATTAAATGATCTCAAGACTTCCGAGTTCTAAAATTCTGATTCTCAATTTGAAATCTTTTTAACAGAGTCCTTTGGAATCTTGGGAGACATGGTAATCTAACTATAGATGTTTCCAAGTTCTCTGAGTTTCAGAAAACCAAATAAGCATAAACCACACCTTCTATATCCTTCACTCACTCTAAAATGTCTTTTTTATGACCCTTAATCACATATTAAGGGCTTGTCTTTCATAAAAGGGCTATTTTTTTTTATTCCAAACAGTATGTCCTGCAATCCATGTCTGATTCAACCTTAGAAAGGTGAAAGGACATATCTTTATATATTCTAGATATATACCCTATATAGAGTATATACTCTAGAAGTCAACAGCGTATTTCCTTCTCATTTATCCTTATGAGAATATTAAAAGAGCTCTGCATTTAAAAGCACATAAAAGGGACCCTTGGGTGGCTCAGTTGGTTAAGCATCTGCCTTCGGCTCAGGTCACGATCTCGGGGTCCTGGGATAGAGTCCCTCATTGGGCTCCTTGCTCAGCAGGGAGCCTGCTTCTCCCTCTGCCTGCCACTGCCCCTGCTTGTGCTCTCTCTCTGTCTGACAAATAAATAAAATCTTAAAAAAAAAAAAAAAGCATAAAAAATACCATGTCAAATGGTCAGCTGAATCCTAATTCAGTAGGTAAAATAAGAGAAATAAGGGGCTTTGTGAAACTACATAAACTAGTTATCCCTTCTTAAGACCAGCTATATAAGTTGTGGGACCCAGTCCAAAATAAAAATGCAGGTCTCCTTGTTCAAAACTTATTAAGGGGTTCCTGGCTGGCTCAAACAGGGGAGCATGCAACTCTTGATCTCAGGGTCATAAGTTCAAGGCCCACGATGGATGTAGAGCTTAAAAAAAAAGAAAACTTATTAAAAATTTCTAGATGGTGACAGCAGAGCATCAAAACAAACACAGTATCCACATGCTTGCACACATTGTGTGACTGCACAGGTCAAATGCCCATTAAGTGGGCCCTATCCCTCTTTAATGCAAATCCAAACATCTCCTCAGTAACAACCCATTAATGGAGTTAGACTTAACCAAAAATTTCTTTAAGCACATAAAAGAGAATATCAATACAGAGAACTACTCAATTTAATACTAAGTGTTTTACTGTCCTATTTTTAGAATAAAGGGCTGTAGAGCGTATCCTATGAAAGTGTAAAAGACTATTAATTCAGACTGTCTGAGCTCAAATCCTACCTCATCCCCACTGGCTGTGTGGCCTCAGACAAGTAACAACCTCTGTAGCACTGGTTTCCTCATCTATAAAAAGGTATAATATTATCTCCCTCACAAGGTTATTTATATTTAAAATAAGAGTTAATATATGTAAAGTACTTAGAACAGTGCCTAGCACATGTTGCCAACAAAAGTCATATTAGTTATTATTTCTATCTGGAAACTCTCTTCACAGAAAGTTAATCTAAAGGGCAAACTAACTTCTGAAAATTGTTCTTTAATTAATAATTCAATCCTACAGGTTTTTATTACACACCTACTCAACACCCTTCCCTTGGCAATTTTTCTCCTCCTTCAGTATCATTCTCTCTTCACTAGCTATTTCCATCCTCTTGGTAGGAAAAAAATTCACTTGACCATAACCTTTTCAGTACTTTTATCTGGCTAAGGTAAGTGCCCAGTTTTCAAGAAATATTTTTTAAAAACTTGGGGAAAGTAAAAATTTTGGCTAATAGCCAAAAAAAAAAAAAATGACACATTTAAATTTTATACTTACGGCTTAATGTTATTCTTCCTATAACGTTTTGCTTTTTAAATAATGTATATTAATAACAGGTAACCAAGCTGAGACCAGTTCAATGTAGACATGAATAAAATGAAATGGATTCTAAATCTTTCTGCCCAGCAATTACCCCCCACACACTACTACATCCTCTCAAAAAGCGTTTCTCATATATTTTACATTCTATTACTGGTATAAAAAATTGAAATGTTCCCGGCAATAAAATTTCAGTGAAATCTGTATTTACATTGTTAATCTATAAATTAAACTCAGGCCTTTTTATATACCTCCAATTTGTGAAATATTAATAGTTTTCCCTACCTATAGCAGTTTATATAAAACACAAGATCAAAAAGAATATTAATCTTAAATTTGTATGCCTGTATGGTAAGAGAGAGCTATGAGTTTTGTTACTTTCCCTAAGTATTCAAAAAACTGGAAAAATATTAGTGACAATACAACTGACTAAAAGGATGCGCACTGCAAATGAACAGTTCTTACACTTTTAGATTTTACCTGTCAGAGAAAACAACAGGAAAGAGTTTTTTTAATTTAACTGTTTAAACTGTGAACAAAATTATCTTAAGGTGAAGTCACAAATACAGCACAAAAACATGTCACTGATTTCAGATTCGTGTCTCCAAATACACACACACACACACACACACACACATACACACACACACACACGGAAGAAGTTTCTGGCTGTGACTGAAGGTAAAATAGCCAAAAGCTTAGAGCTCCATTAGCTAAAATAAAAGCCCAGCCAACCCAGAATTAGAGAAAAGAAGTCTGGTTAATTACAAATAAAATCTAAAGTAGGGTCCACTGAATAAATAAGGACGATCGCTTCAATTCCTCACCTATCAGGAATTACAGAAGACTCCCCCAAATCTTTCAGATCTAGTACGTACACAATCTCTCACGAAAAATCACGTCATTAATGAGTTACGATATTAAAAAAAAAAAATTACTCGCTAAGCAACATCTCAATTTACAAGACTTCCCTGCCTGGCTCACATCTACCACTCCGAAAACCATCGAGTTACAGCCCTAAATGAAAAACACTGAAGAGTCGTTAACATCCACGCTTTGATGTGAAAATGCCAATTAAATAAACAGCCAATCAATTTTAAGCCAAACGCAAAAGGGACTGTTCTCGGTCTACAGAAATACTGGGAACCTCAAGACCCCTTACAGCCAGAAGATGCACGGAGACCACTGGGATGGGAGCCTCATCTAAGGGCTAGAAAGGGTGAGCAGAAAGTTACAAGAAAGGCCCAGAACTGAGTGCGTGTAGACTGAGTGCATGCATGTACACGTGTAACCTGCTCTTCACCCCAAGTTTATCAATGCTGTCCCCACGCCAGGGGTTTGATCCGGTTTGGGCAGGACAGACAATAAAGGCCGGTGAGGACCAAGAAGTGGCGGATATTTCCTGGTTAGTGTATGACGGGTAATCGTGATGCATCCATCTTCCGCTGTGTCGCAGCCCCCAGTTGCCAGAGGGCAGCTCTCCTCCCTGGGGGCATCAGCCCCAAGCCCGGCTGCCCGCGGCCCCTCCCGGGGGGAGTGAGCGCCGACCCTCACCACGCTCCCGCCCCGGCCCCCCAGCCCTTGGAGCGTGGCGCCATTTAGGTGCGGGTTGGACAAGGAGGCCCAGGCGCTCGGGAGCGGAGTCCTGCCCCCGGAGCGCACACAAACGCCTCCTCCCAGCTCCCGGGGTTCCTGCTCCGCCAGGCCCAACCGGAAGGCGTCCACGGCGGCCGCGGGGCTCCGCCGGGCCGCCCAGCCCTCCAGGCCGCACCGTGCCGGACCGGGCGGCGGGCCGCGGGCGGCCGCGCCGGCCGGGGGGTGCCTCTCACCGTGTGCTCGTGCTCGTCCGCCCGGGCCCGGGGCAGCACCAGCAGCAACAGCGCGGCGGCCGCCGCCACGCCAGGAGCGCCCGGCAGCGGCCTCATCCTCCGCGCTCCCACCGGCACGGCGCCGGCCCACCGACTCCTCCTCCTCCTCCGCCGCCGCCGCCGCCGCCGCCGCGGCTGATTCGCATCCACGGGGCACGGACAGACGCACGGGGCCCGGGCCCAGCCGCTGGCTCCTCCGCGCCGCCGCCGTCACCGCCCGCTCCCGAGCCTCCCCCGCCCCCCGGCGCCTCTCAGCCTCTTCCTCTGACTCAGCCACGTCATCCCGCCACCCCGGCACACGCCGGAAGTGCCTCGCGACGCGGGGCCGCAACGGCCGCCGGCCGCCCCACCCGGGAGCCGCGAGCCGTGGCCGCCGAGGGGCTCTGCTCCGGCCGCCCCACGCGCCGCCCGGTCGCCCGCCTGGCCCGCTGGGGCCTCCCGGCCGGCCGCCCCTGGGCCTCGGGAGCGGCGGCGCGCACCCACGGCCTCGGCCTGGAGCCTTGCGCGGGTGCCTGACCTGTGCGCGCTTCGGGCCGCGTCCGGGCGCTGGGAGCTGTGTGACCTTGGCCAAACCGTTTAAGTTTTCCTGGCCTCATTTTCCTCGGCTGTGAAATGGGGTGGGACCTGCAGCCTCTGGAGCGTGGGGAATCAGATCAGATAACCCTTTGCAGGCTCCCGGCCACCGCCATGAATCAGTCACGCGCGCCTCTGATCATGGGAGATTGGTTAGACCCGTACTGGAGTGGTTGTGTTTTAGAGTCACTTGACTATTTATCGGGCCCCTACTAGTCGATCTTGTTGAAATTCTTATTCATTTATCTGTTCAATTATATTGTTGGTCTCCTGTCCACAGACATAAACACCTCTTGGAATCTGAGCTCCCCTCCTAAGCAGAGATCCTTTGCACTGCCATTATTTCCTGTGCCTAGAACAGTGCCAGGCCCGTAGTAGGAACTTAAAAAATGCTCGTCGTGTAAATATGGCACCACCATCTACACAGTCCTCTAAGCCAAAAAGCTGGAACTTGCAGTCGGACGGTCTCTTTCAACCATGAGCAGTCGACAAGTGGTTGCATTTGGTCACTTAGAAATGCCTCAAAAATTTATTTTTCCTCTCTTCTGCCAGTAACAGTCTCCATCTCACTACATACTGAAACAGTCTTCCCTGCCACCAATCTTCCCTGTTTATCCTCCCCAACAACTGTGTGAATGATCTTTCTAAAAAGAAACCTGGTTATATCACTCCCTTGTTTAAAACACTCCTTGAGGGTGGCTGGGTGGCTCAGTCGGTTAAGCATCCTACTCTTGATTTCATCTGGGGTCATAATCTGAGGGTGGTGGGATTCAGCCGGCATCCAGCTCCTCGATCCGGGGGAGTCTACTGGAGATTCTCTCCCTCTGCCTCTGCCCCTCCCACTGCTCGTGCACCCTCTCCCTCTCTCAATAAATAAATAAACAAATCTTTTTAAAAATTATTTTAAAATTTAAAATAAAATTAAATAAATAAAATTAAATTAATTAAAATTAAATAAAATTTAAAAATTATTTTAAAATTATTTTAAAAACAATTCCTTGAATTTTGTTTAAATAAGTCATGGAATCACAGCTAAGATTTTCATCTGCCAAGCACTATTCTGAGCCCTTTACACCTGTTGACTCATTCAATCCTCACAAAAACCCTATGTATGTTCATTTTACAGGTATGATAACTAAAGCACAGAGAGGTTAAGTGGCTTGCTGAAAGAGAAGTCAGTCCCAAGCAGTCTGGTTCCAAAATCAGTCTTTCTTACTACTAAATGGACCTCCATCTGTACAACCATTTTTTAAAATGAAATAGACTTATATGTACTGGCATGCAGTGATATTAAGAGATAATTTTTTTTTTTTAAGATTATTTGAGAGAGAGAGCATGTGCATGAACAAGAGAGGGAGAGGGAGAGAGAATCTGAAGCAGATTCTGTGCTGAGCACGGAGCCCAACTCGGGGCTCCAAACGACCCTGAGATCATGACCTGAGCCTAAACCAAGAGTCAGACACTAACTGTCCACCCAGGTGCCCCAAAAGTAAAAGATACTTTTAAATGAAAAATGCTGACAAAATAGAATATAATAACATTTTATTTTTTTTAAGATTTTTATTTACTTATTTTGAGAGAGAGAGAGAGAAAACATGAGCAGGGGGAGGGGCAGAGGGAAAGAGAGAGAATCTGAAGCAGACTCCATGCTGAGTATGGAGCCCGATGCAGGACTTGATCTCAAGACCCTGAGATCACTACCTGAGCCGAAATCAAGAGTCAGATGCTTAACCGACTGAGCCACCTGGTGCCTGGAATATAATCCCCTTTAAAATGGTCCTATATTAGTCTACCCAGAGAAAACAATCTGAAAGATTATGATGCAAACCATTAACACCAGGTAAGTTTCTTCTTTGTACATACCTGTAAATATTTGGATGTTTTTTACAATGACCATGTGCTATGTATGTAATCAGGGGGCAAAGTTTCTTGCTAAAGGACAGCCCTGTTAACAGGCAGCTGCACGATCAGACCCCAATTTATCAGACTCCAGCTTTACCTCCCACCAATCTCTTCGTCCTGGCTCCATCCCTATATTTCCCAAATATACCATGTTTTTTATACTTGTGTGCCTTTGCCTAGAATGCAAATAAGCGGACAACTATTAGATACTCTCCTTCCAGGCCTAAGTGAATTATCACCTCTTCTGTGAAACAGGAAGTTGAACATCCCTTCTTTGGGGTTCCAAAAGCATTCAGTATGTCATGCCACAGTTACCACTTTTCATCTCCTCTTCTGTACTACATTCTGTCCTATTTTAAAATAATCCTATTTTTTAGGACAGAATGTAGTACAAACAAACAAACTTCAACAATTATTAATCCAGTAGAGTTTTCAGGGACGTGTATTTATTGTTTTTTAAAAGATTTTATTATCTGAGAGAGAGAGTACAAGCAGGGGGAGCGGAAGAGCGAGAGGGAGAAGCAGGCTCCCCTCTGAGCAGAGAACCCGATGTGGGCGCTCCATCCCAGGACCCTAGGATCATGACCTGAGCCGAAGGCAGACACTCAACCGACTGAGCCAGCTAGGCGCCCCTACATTCTGACCTTTTATGATGGCAAGGACTATCATTTGTTCATCTTTGTATCTGTCCCAGCTGCTGGAATAGCGTTCATCACATCATAGACATTCAAACTATTTGCTCAGTGAATGAAGGAAGACATTAATAAGTGAATAGTCAAACTGCATAGAGGATTTGCACAATACTTTATAGCCAGTCTAAGAGACATCACAAGGCAGTACATGATTAATTGCTGAATGAATCGTACACCAGTAATTCCTAAAGAAATCAGAGGAGGCGTCTTATACATCTTTGTATATCCCCTAGAGTACCTAGCAAAGTGACTTGCTCATAGTGAAAGCTCAGTAAATGCTCCATGAATGAATAATCACTGCTTTTGAATCAAGTGATGATGTGCAATTGAAGAACAAGCAGTGTAAGTACTGAATTAAGATGGATGAGTAGTTTCTTCCTTGAACATCCATCACCAGCCTCCACAGAGTTGAGGCAGCAAACATTTGGTGTTGTGGGGAGCACTGGGTTGGCAATTGCTTGGGGGTGGGGAGGACACAAGAAAAATTTAAAGCATCCATTTGGGGAGCGTAGACTTAAAACCAGGAAATTATACACATAACAGAGAATAGGCAGGACGGTGTACAAAAAAAAAGGACTACACAAAATGTGACCAACTGTGCAAATGTACAAGAGGCAGTAAGAGCAATGGGTAAGTAGAAAAGAGGAAACCCTGGGGCGCCTGGATGGCTCAGTCGTTAAGTTAAGCATCTGCCTTTGGCTCAGGTCTTGATCCCAGGGGGCTCCGTGCTCAGCAGGAAGCCTGCTTCTCTCTCTCCCCTTCCCCCTGCTTGTGTTCCCTCTCTCGCTGTCTCTCTCTGTCCAACAAATAAATAAAATCTTAAAAAAAAAAAAAAAAAGAAACGAGGAAACCCTATTTTGGTGGAGTTTTTGGAAAAGTTTAATGGTGGGTAGAGCAGATAGGGTCATTAACTCAACAACTATTTATCAAGCTCTACTATGTCCCAGGAATTCCGGTAGGTACTAGGAAATGATGATGATAAATGGCTCTAGGGATACAAGTCTGATTACGGTAGGTATGGAAAGAAGGAATAGGAATTAAATACCGGCTAGAGGAAAAGGAGTGTGGCTTCAAATATCTTTGGAAACTGATGACTTTACACTAAAAAATAGGACTAGGAAGCACCATCAAAATCAGGGCTGGGGGTGCCTGGGTGGCTCAGTAGTTAAGCGTCTGCCTTCCGCTCAGGTCGATCGGATCAAGCCCCACAACGGGCTCCCTGCTCCTTGGGAAGCCTGCCTCTTCCTCTCCCACTCCCCCTGCTTGTGTTCCCTCTCTCGCTGTGTCTCTCTCTGTCAAATAAATAAATAAATAAAATCTTAAAAAAAAAAAAAATCAGGACTGTTCCAGGCACCTGGGTGGCTCAGTTGGTTAAGCGACTGCTTTCGGCTCAGGTCATGATCCTGGGGTCCTGGGATCAAGTCCCCGCATCGGGCTCCCTGCTCAGAAGGGAGTCTGCTTCTCCCTCTGCCCCTTCCCCCCAGCTCGTGCACTCTCTCTCCCTCTCTATCTCTCTCTCAAAAATAAATAAAATCTTGGAGTGCCTGGGTGGTTCAGTCATTAAGCGTCTGCCTTCCGCTCAGGTCATGATCCCAGGATCCTGGGATCGAGCCCCGCATCGAACCCCGCATCGAGCTCCCTGCTCGGCGGGAAGCCTGCTTCTCCCTCTCCCACTCCCCCTGCTTGTGTTCCCTCTCTCGCTGTCTCTCTGTCAAATAAATAATTAAATCTTTAAAAAATATAAGTAAATAAATAAATAAAATCTTTAAAAAAAGATCAGGGCTGTTCTGTCAGACTAAGGAGTAAAAAACATTGATATATCTTGTTTCACCAGTTTCTTCATCTAGATTGATGACCCCATTCCCTGACACCAAAAGGGAGGGGAGAAAACGTGCTAGTGAAAGGGTACACCCCTCCTCCAACCGCTGTCCAGCCTGTTTATGGTAGTCCTAGTAAGACTCAGTTGGTTAAAGGGCTTATGACCAGTAAATGATCCAGAAACCCACCATTTCAATCTTTTATTTTCATTCTTAATAAACATGATCTTCAAAAGTCTTGGTCTATAAATAACAACATATCTTTTGATTTCCAATGTCAGGTACTGTTAGAGAAGGTAATTGAGAGAACATGACCGCCAGTTGACCCTCGTGCCGTATGCTGGCAGTCGGAGGATCCTCACCCCCTTCCCTGTCTTTGGAATATATACTCTGCCCACTATTTCCAAAGTGGGAGCTGCTCCAAGAACATAACCTTGAGGGAGTAAGGTGTTGGTGAGACCATCTGGACGGTATATGTGACTGAACCCAGTTAAGGCCTCTCTATATGAACTTTTAAGACTCTGGTGGGCAGGTGAGGAGATCTACTTGCCTATGGCTGCCCAAGACAAGCCTTGTATAGGGGCTAGTTTCAGATACCCTTTTCTTTGAAATTCTATTTCTTCTTTCTACTTTATGTTTGTCTTTCTAGTTATTTACTTCTGGGGTGGGGCAGTCCTTCCATTGCTACTCATCACTTTGTACATCTCTTTTCTGTTCTAGCTGGAATGTTCTAGGCAGGGAAAAAACTTTCTAATTGTTCTAAGTTCTTTCTTTAGGAAGCAATCACTTAAAAATTCACTCATTCTTTGAAAGAGGAGCACAGAAAACCATCCTATTTCCTGGTGCATATGGGAGAGGGATTTAAAAATCCCAACTACTGAAGTGATACAGGACAGGCTAGAACCTCCCTTTTTTAGTAACAAAGCAAGAAAAATGGAGGGGAGAGTTAAGTACTTAGCTTGACTTGTAAAACTCCTCACTGAAGTAATTTTCATACTATCACTTTGCCTAATTATGGCAAAGCATTAGGGATTATTCACATCATTAAATATGTCAAGTTAAATTATTTGATTCTAACACGAACCTCTTGTTCTAGTCTCTCAGTCTTCGTGCTTTGTTGCTTATATCGTTGGGTTATCTGCTCACAGGTTTGAATATGAGATTAAGGAAGAATACTGGCCTAGGAACTAAAGGACAATGTGCCTTGTACAGTTAGAAGCAAAGGCAATGACCACGAATATGACTAATAGCTTCCCTTTCTATTGAACCAGCTCATAAAATCTCGGGGAAGGATGGTGGCAGCAGAGTTGTCTCCCAAAGCAGAGAACTTTTTTAACAGTCTCTTTGGATACCTACTTACAAATTTAGTTTCTGATCCTCACTGTATTGAAATCCAAGGTTTTGTTACATAATATATTCCTAAAAATGTGTATAAAAGTTGAGTGTGCAGAAGTTGAATAAATTTATGTTATAATGGGTAGTTCTGTTTCCAGAAAATGAAGAATTTCACTTCATTGTTGGAGACATTCTTTGATAACATGGAGCAGCTTGGATGTGCAATGAACTCCTGACCATCTCCACCCATGTCTCAAGTGTGTCACATTTGTCAGACCCAAGTGTCTAATCAGCACTTTCAATTTTATGTTTTCCACTTACTTTCACAGAAGAATAAAATGTAATCAAACATGCCAATATTGTACAAACAGTGATGTGCATACAAAGATGCTAACACTAACAGCTGGCAGTAAGTTTTGCCATGTTATTGATCTAAATGCTTATTAATCAGAGAATGTACAAAAATCTAAATTTGGCCTCTAAGAAGGGGCTCAGAGATACTGAATATTAAAAAAAAAGTGTAGCTTTTGTCAAAATCAAATGTGCTTAAGAGATCATGTATAAATAAGAGGAAGGACAACCATACCAACATTATAATTTCTTGTTCTCCCTCTATCCCACATTACCCTCTTTCTCCCAAAGAAGTGACAAAGAGAGTAAAGGAACCATGCAGAATGGCTACTATGTGCCAGGCATTGCGGTAGGTGATTTGCACAAACACTCTCTTAATGGCCATGGCCAATAGTGTATTTTATGTCAGAAAAATGACCCACGACCCATAAGCTATTAATTTCAATATGAGTCCTTGTTTGCTGGACCGATGAATGAAATTGGAAAACACCACCAACCTGAATCATTAGAAAAGGACATAATAAAACTGTACTTAAATAGATCAGTAATACTGTGGCTTGTATCTGTGTGGAATAGAGAATACATTTCATGAAAAATCACCAGATTTCTGATATTTTTTAAAGAAATATGTCTGATACTAACTTTACCGTATGTTTAAGTATCAAATTAAGGATCTGTGCTCTAAAGGCAGATTTCTGTGCCAGTGACTCAAAATTAATGACATATTAGTGGCATATGACAATTATGACATATTAATGGCTCTCTATTCTTTGTACAGATATCCCAAGTCTAGTGGTAATAATAAGGAAATAGATAAATGTTTCTATTTTACATTCTTCCTTTCTCTTCTGACCTCTTGGCAGAGAAAGAGTCAAGGATCCTTCTCTCTCCTTATGGCCAGAACTAATAAGACCTATAAAGGCTGCAGAACAATAAATGTGGTCATTGGTATCCCAAGCTTCTGGTTCCCAACCATTTACAGATGTTCCTTGGCAACAATACTGTTTTGAAAGCATACTGAATTATAAATGCCCAAATTGAAAAAAATACTTGATAGTCCCATGCCTGGGAGATCTGGAAGGACATTTCTGGAAGGTCAATAGTCAGTTAGTGACCAAATTTCTACATGTGGGCATTTCTTGAGGGAGAGCGATTGGCTATCTAGAGATTGAAAGTGTGGTGACCTGAAATTAAGAGACCCAGCCTCTAAACACATCTCTTCTTCTAACCAATTGTATACTCTGAGTTTCTGTGGAACCTCAGATTTGCCTTCCATATAAAAGGAGTTAGGACTAATCCATCTCTAAAGTCTTTTTCAGTTTGTTCTATTGTGACCAGGCCTGGCGTTTAGACACCCTCCAGAATCTATAGAAAAGTTGAAGAACCTTAAAAATCAGAACATATCTCCTTACCCGTATACTGTAAGTCTTAAATCATAACCACTTCTAGAAGTTAGTCTGGATTAGCAAATAAGTAAGGCCTAATATAAGTGCATTTCAGTAAAATCACTTGTAAAAGTACATTTCTAATCAATCTTCTCAGGCTTCTGACATGCCAAATTTGAGGTAAGTATTCCAATTAAGTCTTTATCCTTCTGGCAAACAAGGCTATGGATCAATATACTTGGTGATGGTGAATAAAATGCTCAGTTTTTCACTTCTTCATGCCTTAAGAATATCTTCTTCAAGGAAAGCCCAAACCAGCAGGGCCACAACAACATCAGCCATGAGAGGAGGTCTTAAGTCAGTAGTCCTGCCATAAAACTCAACATGAAGACATCATTAACAGGCTGAAATTATAAGTCTCGAAGTCCGGATGTAGGCAGGTTTTAGGAGGTGGAGTCAGCGCCCTCTGGGTGGAACAGGTGGAGGGGGGTGGAAGGTCTCCCTGGGAGGAGGCCTGAAATAAAAGATAAAGGAACAATTTTTAAATGAATTTGATTAACTAGTTCTTGGGCATCCATGGTTTGTTGGAAACTTGGTAAGCTATGCAAAGAACATGTTCCGTAATCGATGAGACCATATGGACCGCTGAGTGGCATATCTGCTGGCCGTGCCATCACGACCTTAGCTGCACATTAGCGTCACCAGTGGACCTTTAAAAAATGCCAATTCCCAGGCTCTCTCCGAGACCCATTCCTTCATAACCTCGAGACAATAAGGCTCAAGCATCACAATTTTTTTAAGTGTCCCTCCCCCAGCAAGTTATATTAACCACGTCTTTTATTTATTTATTTTTTTACTTATTTATTTTTTAAGATTTTATTTATTTACTTGACAGAGATAGAGAGAGCACAAGTAGGCAGAGCAGTAGGCAGAGGGAGAAGGAGAAGCAGGCTTTCCACCGAGCAGGGAGCCCAATGTGGGGCTTGATCCCAGGACCCTGGGATCATGACCTGAGCCGAAGGCAGATGTTTAACCAACTGAGCCACCGAGGCACCCCTGCCTTTTATTTTCTGATGCATTGATACCTGGAGGCTTGCTAATCCTGGAGGGACTGTCCCTCCCATGGCAAACTAATTCTTATAGATAGCAACTTGCTGCGGAGCACACCTTTCATATGCAAACTAACCAGTCCCAGCCTATACCCCAGCCACTTCCTTTATGGGCTCCCGCATTTGGGCCACTATCCATCTGCCCTAATCACACGTGGGCCAGGAGTGCCAGGTGCCAGACAACTAGGGACCTTTGCCCCAGAGCCCACTGAAATTACTCAAACTAGCCAATCATAAATCTGCTTATTCTACCTTCCTTGTACCCTCCTGCAGAAACCACAATAAAAGCTCTGGCCCTGTTCCCCAACTCCACTGCCTTTCTCCTGACTAAACCTGGTACTTCCCCAGCGGGCCCCCATGGCATAATATGCCCCCTCCTCTTGGGATGTATGAGTACAACAAACTATCTTCTCAAGAACAGTTGTCTCCTGATCTGTTTATCTTACCATACCTAAATAATAATAAAGCCTTGGGCTCAGTTGGTTAAGCATCTACCTTTGGCTCAGATCATGATCCCAGGACTCTGGGACTGATTCCTGCATCCGGTTCCCTGCTCAGCAGGGAGTCTGCTTCTCCCTCTACCCCTCCCCACTGCTCATGATCTCGATCTCTCTCTCTCAGATAAATAAAATCTTTAAAATAATAATAATAATAAAGCCTATATTTTAAAACACCAGTGATTCAAATATGCAGCCAGGCAGGAGACATACTGTAGGAGAGGGTCCCTTGAGAGAAGAATTAAGAATTTCTAAAGTCTGCTTCTCACAACTACTTCCTCATGGGACCACTAAGTGTGTTATCCCAACTCCACATTTACTTTCCTAGAAGCCCCCCTCCATGTTATTCTGGATGGCTTTTAAACAGTCCTAAATGCCATTCCAGATAGACCTGGGTGAGTCTATTTACAGAGAGGTTCAACAATTGTGGCTGGTGTTTCCACATGTGTGCGTAAAACCAATATTTGATTCTCTTGGAAGCAAGTCAATAAGTCAAGAAAGAGAGCTTTGTCAGGTGCTGTAATTGAACTGTGCTATCCTGGAGGTGCATAGTTGAGGATTGAATGAACCAATGATTAAATATTTACTAAATGTCTCTTGTATGCAAGTTTTACGTAGGTCAAGGAAATGACAAAAGAGTTGAAGAAAGAGGGGCTGTCTCAGGAACAAGGCAGGGAAGCAGGAATAGAAAAGAACTGCCACAAACATCCTCAGGAGGCCCTGCTGTGGCCTCTGGAAGTAGGTGGTTTTGTGTAGTTGCCTCTTTATCCAGAAAAAACAAATGGACCGTCTCCTTCTGCATTCCCAACCTGCCCTATGAACCAGGGCTTACAGGAGAAGGCTGAAGGAAAGTCAGGTAATACCACTCATCACCTGAGTAAGCTTAGGCTTCTTGGCTTCCTGGACTGCTTGTTTGCTTGCTTGCTTCTTTCCTTCCTTCTTACCTTCCCTCCCTCCCTCCCTCTCAAAAAACATTTATCTACTATGTGTCTACTCCTGAGCATGGGATATAGCAGCAAGTTCAATGGACATGGATCCTGCCCTCACAGTGCTAAGAAAGTAATGGATAAAACAGACAATAGGAACAATCGGTAAACTGCACTATTTTGATAGAGGAAGTTCAGAACCTACGGGAACATATAGCAAAGGCAACTACGCACACAGCTGAAGGACAAGTTCCAATTTCTCTGAACATATTTCTCATCAGCCCAACAGAAGTACCTACAGATATGTACATCAGAGTGTTGCGTGAGGCTTGGAGATGACAACTGAAAGTAGGTAGCACAGTTGTGCCTTAGAGTAGGCACTCAAGAAGTAAAGCTAATAATTTTATTATTATGAATAAAGATCTGTTCTTAGTCTTTTCCCCATGGATGCTCCATGAGCCTTAAAATTTATCGTCCACCATAAAGACAGTCATGATGCCCTGCTGGCCCCTTTTCCTCTCTCTCTGCTGTTCCATTCTGCAGCTGGGGTAGGCCTACAAGCAACTTATTTCTGTATTTTATTCTGATGAACAATCCCAACCTAGAATTGGAAGTCCTATCTCAGGGAAATGGATTTGTGATTCTAGACATACCAGAACCATGGAAGTAAAGCGTATTACATCAGAATCAAGGGCTGGTCTGTGGGGAGACAGCCTCTGCAGGACACTGGGGAGCTGGAGTTGGAAACACAAGTGCCCAGAGGTACCTAAGAACTGGCTGTTTTCTCCTCCCTGTTGAGAGTAAGATCTTGCGGCTGACGAGTTTGGTTCAAGAACCCAGCAATCTTGATGTTGGTTAATGTTCTTTCAAAGCAGGACTGTTATTTAGCTGGTATGCTTTTGTATGATCATAACATTGTTGAAAATATTTTTAAACTTCCCTATTAGTAAATAGCTTCTGTCCCAAGTACCCTCACTCCCTGACCACTCCAGCCCCTCCTAGGAAGGGACTCCACAGACCTCTTCACAAGTCTGCATCTAAAGTATTAACCTCTGGCACTGCAGGAGGCCTCCAGAAGAGTGTTCTGATTACACAGGACCCTGGCTTTGCCTTAAAGGGGAGTGCACAAATTGTTAGTGACTGACAAATCACTAGTGAATGGCAAAATATGCTTAAAAAGCAAAGTAGCAATGGCTCAGTAAGATTTGGGGTTTTGTTTTTGGGGTTTTGTTTGTCTGGTTTTGGTTTTTTTGGTCAACTGGCAGGACCTCACCTATGAAGAGTGTGATATTGTTAGCTGCCCACTCTCTAAGGACTAATGCCCTGCAAGGGACATGCTGTTCAGAGGTATAATGCATCTGCTCCTGTTCTTGTCACCATCTGCCTTCCCTGACTTTGAAATACATTAAGAACTTAAAGGTGGGAGTGTGAAGCCTCTTTCCACTAATCTATGACCCACCTGCCCTGTGGCAGATGACCTGATGGCTAACTCTTCAAGAGATGGGTAGTCTAACACAAACAGTACCAATCTCTCGTCCATCCAGTAATTCCCTTACACGATAAATATTTATTAAGTTCCTACTGTGTTCCAGTTACTGTGCTAAGCACTGGGGCTGGGGACAGTAGGAAAAATGTTTTAGTCAAAAACAGTTTCTATTCTTTCAAGGCTCACCATCCACTTGAGGAAACAGATACATAAACAAGGGCCATAACGTGGAATGAATTATAATAGAGGTATTTGGAGAACCATAAGAAGGCTCATTCTGCATAGGAATATTAGGGAAGGCTTCATAGAGGAGGTAATGACTAGCCTGAATCCTAAAGGATGTGCAAGAATTTTCTAAGCAGAGGTTGGAAAGGAGTAGGGAGACAGCATTCCAGGCAAAGACACAGTTCTAAATGGCACAGCTCACTGGGAATGCAGGGGTGGAGCATCAGTGAATACAGGAGAAGGTGGGACTTGAGGCTAGACAGTTTTTAATGCTAAAAACTACAGCATTAAATGTGAAGGCTTTTATGCCAGGAAGTGACATCATCAGCAATTTCTGATCTAGAAAGCGCACTCTGGCAGTAACGTGGAGGAGGGAGGTAAGTGTGGGTCTACAGAGGATGAACATCGGCACAGGCAGATGGAGAGGGGGTGGATCTGAGAGCTGAAAGGGCAGCAGAACGGACAGAGCCTGGAGACACGCTCTGTGGGAGCTGCCAGGGAGGCAGGGTTGGAGGATGACTCCTGGGTTGGTGCTTGGGGAAGTGAGAGAACCGTGCCATTAACGCAGGCTGGGAACTCACCAGAAGAAGAGTTTGAGGCAGAGAATGGCAGGTGGGATTAATTCAGTTTTGCACGGGCTGTGTTTGAGATACCTGTGGGGCATCTGGGTCGAGGTTGCCAGCAGAGAGTAGGAAACAGAGGGCTGAGGTAGACGTGGAAGCTTGGAGTCCTCACTGGCAGCTCAAGTTCTGGGGACAGCATGTGGAGTGAGCAGAGAAGTGACCAGGACTGGGAGGGGGCGACAAGCACTGCACCCCCAGTGCTGTTTGAGAGCAGAGGCACTCAGGAGACATGGCCAAAGAACAGTTACTGATTCCCAGATCTGGAAGGGGAGAGGAGACCCCCAAGGTGAGCCTCCCCTCCTGTCTGTCAGCGGGTCAAGCATGGAAGCCATTTATTGGCTTTATTATTTTTTCAAACATCTCCTCATCTTATTATGCGAATTGCATACATACTTACAAAACAATTGCATATTTGCTAATCTTTCTTCACACCAAAAAGGAACCCAAATGCCAAGTTCTATCAATTACAGATTTCTTTGCAAACACTATTTCTTTAGTAAAAGTGTTTTCCTCTTTTTTGCTCCCATTTTTATCACAACATGCTTCCAGACTCCCCCAAAAGTTTATCAGCCATCTCTGTTTACATATTTATATGTATCCCAATTTCTATCCTTTAGTTTCTGGAACCTGTTTTCCTGGTTGTTCTCTTTTCCTCTCCCATTAACAAAAGCCCACAGAGTCTTGCAGCTATAGTTTCAAACTAACCACTATTTTCATCTTGGTGCAATTAGTTAACTGCCTCCAAACTCTACAATCTTTAGGAATAAGAGGTCTTAGGTCTTGGATCTCCTCCTATTGACACCCTGACCTTCTTGAACAGGTGTCACAAAATGACTAAGACACTAGAGCCTCCAGTCAGGCACACCCGGGTTTGCCACACAGAACAAGTCTTGATCTAGTCCAAGACCCAGTGTGTATATCTGCAAAATGGGATAATCCTAAATATCTATAAGAGTTGTGGAAGGAATTAAGATAATGCATTCAGTGTGTTGAACATAATACCTAGTAGATAGTACACACTCAATACAGATTAGCATTTATTGCTATAGTTCTCCATAAACACCCCTCCCCAATTACCAACTATATAATTTTCAAGCAACAGCACATTATGCCAATTCAGGGGAATGGACCAGATTATCGCTACGGGTCCTTCCAGGAGTAACATTCTACTATGTGACCTCTAGTCTACACCAAGGAAACACGCCGGTGAACGTGACACAGCTTGCGATTGCGGGGCTCTGTGTAACAAGTGTCAGTACGTGAATGTTACTGGGAGCACACGCTAAGGGGGGTGAACAGCAAAGGGAGAAGTGGACAGACACCTAGCGCACAGTCAGCTTCTCTTTCCAGAAAACCAGAAGAAAAGCTTCCTTATTGCACTTTCTCAACAAATTGCACTGACGAGATTCATTTAAGTTTCAACATTAAAAAAAAAACCCTGGTTGAAAAAAAGAAAGCTTCCACCTTTTATTTTTTTTTATTTTTATTTTTTAAAGATTTTATTTATTTATTTGACAGAGAGAGAGACAGTGAGAGAGGGAACACAAGCAGGGGGAGTGGGAGAGGGAGAAGCAGGCTTCCCACAGAGCAGGGAGCCCGATGCGGGGCTCGATCCCAGGACCCTGGGATCATGACCTGAGCCGAAGGCAGACGCTTAACTACTGAGCCACCCAGGCGCCCCAAGCTTCCACCTTTTAATCATCCCCCCCATTATATTTTAGACATCAAAAAAATAAACACCTAAGACAAGCCTAGGTTTTCATTCCCGAGGCCCCTTTCTGCATGGGCGGACACTGAAACTAGCTTTTTTTTTTTTTTTTTTTTTTTTTTTAAAGATTTTATTTATTTATTTGAGAGAGAATGAGAGAGAGGGAACACATGAGAGGGGATAGGGTCAGAGGACGAAGGAGACCCCCGGCCGAGCAGGGAGCCCGATGCGGGACTCGATCCCAGGACTCCAGGATCATGACCTGAGCTGAAGGCAGTCGTTTAACCAACTGAGCCACCCAGGCGCCCTGAAACTAGCTTTGACCACTTTTCCTGTTACTCCATGAGACCTTGAAAAGGTTCCCATCAGAGGCCCGAGTACCATTAAGAGAGACATCAGAGCCCAGCAAACACTCCGAACTTGTCTGTCTAATGCCCATCTCCAAATCTCCACATGCTCATTCTTCTCCTGGATAAGAAAAATCACTCATTCCGTTCAGCTTTTACTATGGGCCAAGATGCCCCCCTTACAAATCTGTGAGGATGTTCTATTGTTATCCCCATTTTACAGACAAAGAATTGAGTCACATGAAAGTGAAATAATTCATCCAAGTTCACAAGTGACTTCTGGACACTGTCCCCAGATAGTGAGTGTGGCACTAGAAACATGCTCCCCACCATGCCAAGCTGCCCCCCACCTTTCTTTTCATCTCCAATTCCTTCTTACCTCCTGGTCCCCAAAAAGCACTGTCCCCACAATACAGCCAAGGGAATTAGTTATTAGGGAGCTGAATTCTAAGCAAACATACCAATATCTCAAAAAGTTGATGTTTACCAAAGTACTTCATTGAGGAAATATTGCACTTGCTATTTAAAGAATCAAATTAATGAAAAGTCCATATTGAAATGCATTAAAAGTAGGCATTTTAGTTAGCTCTGCACTCATTCTTAGGTCATCTTAGATGTCCCCAAATCTTACTCTCCCCCGACTGGAATTCACAAAGTGAGGAAAACATTTCTTATCAGCATCAATGTTACCTCTGTGAGGCAGCTCTGGGAGGTACCCTGGGGGGCCTCTCAAGGGGCAGAGTGGGTGTTCCTTCCACTTGTGGGGGGCCTGGGCTACGACTTCTGGTAACCTCAGGGACTTCATTATCCTGCAGCAAAAAAGATGAGAAAGAAAAGGGGAAGTTACATTAAACAACAAGCATAACTGGACACCCTTATCCCAAAGCCTCTCAGTCCCCTTCAGGCTTTGGCTAAGGTTATTCACAAATTGAGAATAAACCCAGCGACACCAGGTCAGCTTTCCATTGACGCCTACAGTCACTGAGGAGACAATGAAGCCCAAATTATCATTAATGGTCCTTGTTACTCAGAGTGCCCTCTGTGGGCCATCAAATCAGCATCACCTGAGAGCTTGTGAGAAATGCTGGCTCTCAAGCTCCTCCTCAGACCTGTTTGATCAGAACCTGCATATTAACAAGATCCTAGGTAATTCTTATGCACATTAAAGGGTGAGAAGCCTGCTCTGTATAACCAGATAGAGCTGGAGAAATTTTATTTTTAAACCAAAGTCCCTTTTTGGGACAGCAGAACCGTGAGTGGTTCTCCGTCGTGGGTAATTAGTAGAAGCTGCTCACTGGAGGGGTGGCCCACCCACCCCGAGGACCCGATCTCAGGGAGTCTCCTGGGTTGGCAGTGACCCCTCCTGCTCATCCCAGCAACTGGTCACTGGATCAGAATAGACACTCTGACCCAAATTGGGCTTCAGCCTATGGCAGCAGCTCACCCTCTCCTCAGAGGCCTTGTGGCTCTCGGGGGCCTATTTGCCACCATACATGTGGAGGAGCGGAAAAGGCCAGCGTATAGAGAGAGAAGAAAGCAGATATGCCCAGGGAAGAAGAGACGAAAGAGCATGTGGCCCTGGGGATACACGGAGCAGGGGCCTTGGCTCTGCCATTTCTCACTGCTCCTGATCCAGGCCCCAAAATGTGATCTCAACCCCCAGATTCCCTGATAGTCATCCCACTCCTTCTCACAGATGCCCTTTTGGCTTAACCAGTGAGAGTGAATTTCTATTTCTCCCTCCCTCCCTCCCTCCTTTTTCCCTTCCCTCCTTTCCTTCCTTCCTTCCTTCCTCTCCTTCCTCCCTTCCTTCCTTCCTTCCTTCCCTCCTTTCCTTCCTTCCTTCCTTCCTCCCTTCCTTTTTATTGAGGTAAAATTCACATAACATAAAATTAACCATTTTAAAGTGAACAATTCAGTGGCATTTAGTACTTTCACAATATTGTACAACTACCACCTCTATCTAGTCCCAAAACATTTCATAATCCCAAAAGGAAACACAGTACTCCCCGTTTCCCCCTCCCCCCAGCCTCTGGGAACTACCAAATCGGTATTCTGTCTCTGATGCTACCTATTCTGGATAGTTCACATAAATGGAATCCTATATTATGTCACCTTTCTTGTCTGGCTTCTTTCACCTGGATTTCTATATCTTGCAGTGGAATGACCCCTCGGACAAGAAAAACAGGGGTGGGGTCCCCAGCCCTCACCTCATTGTCCCCCTCCATCCCGCTGCTCACACTGAGGAGGCTCCGGGTGCTGGATCGGTTACTCGTACTGCCTGAAGGGTACAAACAAAATTAGCTGGACTGTGGATTCTCTCAGGCTAAAATAAAATGCAGGACTCTAGCACTTATTTTTACTGATAGAAACAAAACATAAGCTGGTGAATATGGGATCTTCAAAATGCTGCCATCTTATACCATTTTATTAGTGTTAGTTTTTCTTTCAGCATAAAATGAAATGGTTCACCTTTTTATTACTTTTTTTTTTTTTGCTTTATAGCCACCGTTTACTGAGGGCTTACCACACATTACATGCTTTAAAAACATGACAGCACTTAATCCCTATGAAAACCCTATCTGATATTAGTGCTCTGGTTTGACAGACAAGGAAGCAGAGATGCTCTATTTCTTACTCATTCAGTGGTATTTCTAAAATCTGCAAACATCTTGTTGAAGTTTTTTACTTATTTAGAAATTATAGCAAGCATGTAACACCCTCCCCAGGCTGACTTGCTTACGCCCATCCCCTCTGGACTGCATGGTTGGTAGGAGGCTCTGGCCCCCATCATCTTCCCTCTTGCCAGGGGGGAGAAGGGCAGTGCCTACCTCTTCCAGGCCTCTGTCACCAGGAGGGAAGATCAGACAAGCATCTAACTCATGCTAGTTTTATATTTTCTCTACTCCATTGCAAGCCCCCTGAAGACAGGCTCCATTTCTTTTTCATCTTTGTATCTCCAGTGTACAGTCTTGCTCAGAATACACAGAGCAATCTTCAAATATTTGGTGGATAAATGAATGAGGGGGGAAAAGTGACCAAATATAATATGACCCTTAAGAAACATGGACCCGACAATCTACGAAAAGGTTAAAAGTCTTTCTGTATTAAAACCTGTGTTCCGTTAAACATAACATTAATATTCTTAACTAAAATCTTACTTATGACCAGATTTAACCTGCATCTGTTTTTCTGTGGTTCCCAAGAGATGACAACTGTGCCATAATACAAATAGTGCCATCTTCAGGGTGCGACCCTGGCGGGTAAAGGGCAGTTGGTAGATCAGGGCTGGGCCAGCTCCACTCTGTCTCCCTGCCCTGGGGACTATACCTATTTGGAAGGCAGTATGTGCCGATAGTGAAGTGCACAGCAAGATCTGGATGTGAATCCCAGGCAGACCTTCTGCCTACTTGGCCTGTAACCCAGGGCCCAACCTCTCAATGTCCGTTTCCTGATCTAGAACTCCCAGCATTGTTGCACGGAATGGGTTAGGTCACATGACACATGCTTGGCACGGGGCCTGCAAGACGAAGCATCTGATTGATGGCAGCAGCTACCATCACTTCATCAACCCCAAGATCCATTAGTGACCCCCAGACCTTCACCTCCCAGGACCCATGGCTCTGAATAGTCCCTTCCATCCCTCCTTCCAGGCATAGCTATGTGGCTTGCTCTTCAATATGACAACAGTGAGTGTGATGCAAGGTAAAGCATAATAAGCACTTGCACACTGGGGTCTATCCTCCTGGAATGTTCCCTTTCTGGATTTTGTTACCATATAAGAAGTTCAGGCTACTGACTTAGAGGCCATATGTAGAGAGGCCCGAAGGATGACAGACCATCTAGGATGGTCCCGCCCGTGCCGAGCTTATAGCTGAGGACATGCGCAGGAGTGACCCCAACTGACCCACATGGTGCGGAGGTGAACCATCTCCACTGAGTCTTGCCCAAGTGCAGAATCAGGTATAAATAAATGGTTGTTTCAAGCCACTGTGTTTTGGGGTGGTTTGTTACACAGCAATAGAAAACTGAAACTGTATAGCAGAGACTGGATGCAGGCAACAGCCAAAGAGTAGAGTAAAATCCACTGGTCTGACACTTAATAACATTTTCTGACCAGATGAGCTAGCTGTCCCTGGGCAATAAACCATTGCACAAAGTAAGAAGCATAGTTTATGCTTTTCATTCTCTTTTCACCTCAAAGTAAAACATACCCATAAAATCACTTAAATTAATCTGAACCTGAAATGAGTACTTTCCATTTGTCTTGTTAAATTTCCCCTCCTCTC
Source organism: Neomonachus schauinslandi (assembly GCF_002201575.2). NCBI lineage: Eukaryota > Metazoa > Chordata > Mammalia > Carnivora > Phocidae > Neomonachus > Neomonachus schauinslandi. The sequence goes on from NC_058408.1 coordinate 123,352,470, forward strand.
TGCCCCGGAATGCCCTGCCCTCACCCTGAGATCTATACCACATCTCTCCTCCACCACACATCTGAGAGACGGGCCACCTGCCTTGTGCTTTCTCAGCCACTGGGGATCACTGGGAAAAGCTCTCCCATTTCTGAACTTGCCAGAATTCTCTAAATTGCCTCAAGAGGGTTTTGGATACACATTACCACCCCCATTATGGAAGGGGAAGTTTTCTCCTCTGCCCACATCCCCTGTGGTGATGTGATAGGCTTTGGGTCTGTTTCAACCAGTAATAGCGAGTGGCGGGAACATGAATCTGAGAGAAGATCTAGGCCTGCTCCCACCTTGGCTTCACTGGCTGTGTGACCTTGCACAAAACTCTTTCCTGCTCTGGATTATAAATACCCAATCTATAAAGTAAGAAGGGAGACTAGTGCTGGGGTTCTTGACCTAAGTCCACAGACAGGCAACCCTATGTGTATATGTATGTACACAAGCCCATGCATTTCTCTGGGAAGCACATCCAGAGCATAGATCAGATTCTCAAACGGTCTGTGATGCAGAAAAGATTAAGAACCCCTGCATTTAGGGTGCCTGGGTGGCTCAGTTGGTTAAGCGACTGCCTTCGGCTCAGGTCATGATCCTGGAGTCCCGGGATCGAGTCCCGCATCGGGCTCCCTGCTCGGCAGGGAGCCTGCTTCTCCCTCTGACCCTTCCCCCTCTCATGTGCTCTCTGTCTCTCTCATTCTCTCTGTCTCAAATAAATAAATAAAATCTTAAAAAAAAAAAAGAACCCCTGCATTTAGATGACTTTCCTGTCCTCATATCCATTTGGAGGTTCTCTGCCTGACATTTAAGGAGCCATGAGTCCTGAAATTCAGTCCTGAGTCTCCTACTTTTTCATTGCTCTCCTCGCTGTTTTGATAACACTAAAAGAAGGGAAACTAGATCTATTCTGCTGGTGAAGCAGGTGCGTCTGAGGTCCACCAGCCCCGCCCTGGATACAGAAACAAAGCCCCCACCTCCTGCGTGTCCATCAGCAGGTGTTGTCTATTGCAGTCAGACTCCATCAAGCTTTCAACCAAAATGTCTCCCCCATTTCCTAACTGGATCCTCGACTCGTCCATAAAGTTGGAATTCTCAAATGTAAGTCCATTGTTTTCTAATGTTTCTGACTTTGGCCCTTTCCTTCCCCTTACCACGGCTGAAGAAGCGGAAAGGATAGTGGTTGAGAATCTGGGCCCTGGATCCAGGCTGCCCGAGTTCAAATCCTGACACCACCACTTATTAGCTGTTTAACCCAGGGCAAGGCACTAAGACTCCAGTTTCCTCCTCAGTAAATACAGGTGATGGTGCCTATCCCATAGAGTTATTGTGAGAATTAAATCGGAGAATCTATAGAACTGGCTTAGCATATAGTAAATGCTCAATAAATGTTAACTAGTGTTATTACTAGGCTTTTCTAGTTATAAAAGGAACGGTGTAATAAATTATTACATAATCTGGCTTCAGGGGATATTGATATAAAGGATCTTTGGCCCTCTGAAAAAAGATAAACTGCACAGGCTAAATGTCCCCCATTTCTTACACCCCCCAAACCCAGCAGATCCCAGTTGGACCTGCTGGGTTTGTGAGTCCCCCAAATCTGCTGGGCTTACAACAGAGACTGGTCCCAAAGCCCAATGGCACCAGCGGGAATGCAGATGTGAAGGCAAGCCCCCCGTCCTGCTCACTTGCTGTGCTGGAGGTACTATCTGTTTTCCAGTCTCCTCGCCTTAGCTCCGTCCTTGGGGGGAAGACGCTTTTCCTGGGGCCGCTCTCATAGACTCCAAACTCCACTTTCCCGGGCAGGTGCTGTGAGTGCCGAATCGGGACGGTGATCTCCAAGTCTAGAATTAGAAGAAACAGAGGTAAGCTTGAAGGCACCTGACTGCGACCCGCCAAACTGCTCGCCTCCCTCTCCACCTGCCTGCCAGGCCTGAACCGGGAGGGTGTCTGCCACGGAAGGGCAGGGAGGGAGAGGGCGTGGGAAGGGGGAGGGAGCCCTGCCCAATTCAACACTGAAACTCCACAGACTCCTGTGTGGCCATCGCTGTGTGCAGAGGAGAGGTCAGAGGCACGTGAGAAAGCCCGACAAATGCTTCCACATCAGGCAGAGAGCCCACGATCAGGGAAAGGTCTGGGGCCTGCAGCTATGCCACCCCCCAGCTGTGCAACATGGATGACTTCCCTACCGGAGGGGACCCGTGAGAGCTGTTGATCCTAATAACTGGTTATCCTGTGCACCAAGCAGAGTTCTGTGAGCTTCCCAACCCCCAGGAAATAAATACTATTATCATCATTCCCAACAGAAACTAGTTGCAGAGAAGTGAAGGAGCACATGGCTGGCAAGTGGGACAGCTGGGATTTGAACCCAGGCTCCAGAGTCCAGGTTCCTAACCACTACTCATACGGCCTCTGAATCCCTCAACAAATGATGGGTGCTTGGTGCATGGTCTGCAACGACAGCAACGGCCCAGAGAGCTAATGAAAGGAGGTCCATCAGCCTCATAAAAGATTTTGAGACTTGCAAGGCTGACCAGTGGCTTTGGAGCTGAGAGATTATTCCTTCGCTCTGCACAGCATTAAACTGGTCTCTTGACTGGCTTAGCCCTGCCTAGGACTTGGTCTTTAGTCCTCCCTAGATTTCCACTCCCTGGGTTCTAGACTGAGCAGAACAAAATATCTGTGGAGGCCCATACCCCACTTCTTCCCCCGGGAAAGTGTGAACACCAGGTGAGCTCGTGTGACAGGGCTCCCGTGATGCCCTGAACGTTCCCAAGCCCGGGGGCAGGGCCCCTGGGAGAGAGAGGTGGGAGCTCCGTGTACTTTTGGGCGGTGTGCTCTTATCTTCATGGTACCACTTCCTCTGGTGCCTCGCCTCTGCTGTGGGATGGGTATGGCCAGGGCTTCGGGGAGTCCAGGGGCAGAGGTGGCTCCGCGTGCCAAAGCCGGAGTCTGCCCAAAAACGGCGAATGGGGAGACTACAACCGTAGGAAAGAGGAAGTTCGAGGACAGGGCAGACGGAGCCTGTGGGAAACACTCCATACAGAGGATGTTACAAAGCTGGACTGTGGTTTACGTGGACCTCACACGTGCCTCACCCTAGAGACGGGTTCCAAGCGCAGTGTTTGGTCCTAGTATTAAACCAGCTTTCTAGGTCTCTGTGTGACACAGATCTTTCTCACACCCTCAGGCTCGCCTCATTACGACGGAGCAGGGCAGCAGCCACCAGAGCCTGGAACCACCTGCACGTGGGTGTGGGCCCAGAGTGGCTCGGGGCCCAAACAGGCGTCATCCTTTTATTTTTTCTCCTCAGCTTTGACCTAGTATTTTTTTTAAACAATACTCTCTTGAAGGGAGGTTCCGATCTGCTTTAATGCACTTCAATGCGGCAATTTTTTACCCTCAACCGGTTCTATGAGGAAGGAAAGTAAAATATACAGGAAAAAAAAATTGGGAGTCAAAAGTTCAAAAAATCAGGGGCGCCTGGGTGGCTCAGTCGTAAAGCGTCTGCCTTCGGCTCCGGTCATAATCCCAGGGTCCTGGGATCGAGCCCCACATCGGGATCCCTGCTCGGCGGGAAGCCTGCTTCTCCCTCTCCCACTCCCCCTGCTTGTGTTCCCTCTCTCACTGTGTCTCTCTCTGTCAAATAAATAAATAAAAAATCTTAAAAAAAAAAAGTTCAAAAAATCAAGTAGAGCCAGTCTAAATGTCTACCAAATCCTGATATTCTTGGAAGAAAGAAACAATGCCAGGAATAGTAATCAGCATTATATCTCACGGTACTTTTCCTGGAGTGTGTCTCCATGGGTCATTATACCTCCTCTGAACTTCACTTCTTCCCTGTGAAGTTGCTAAGTCAGGTACAACCATGGGGGAAGAAACTGAGGCACAGTGTGATTAAAGGGATTGTCCTGGATCATAAAGTGATGCAGTGACTGGAGTGGAGGGATGGGAGCCCAGGCTGCCTGGCAACCGGCCTGCTCTTCCTGGTCCTGCCCCAGATGAGCCCCAGACATACGCAGAACACAAATACAGACTGTCTTCTTTGAGGGTGTTCAACAAGTCACGGGCCATGCCAGCCCCTCTGATCTATACCATCAACGTTCTGCACCATCCCAGCAAGAACAAGACAACCCCCCAAGGCTGAAGAAAGACTAGCACGTTATTATGAACAGACTCTTACTTTTTAATTATCACTGGTGTTCTAACCTAAATTAAAGAAAAACAGTCGTTTTTCTTTTCTAAGGCAAATGAGATTTCTAAATAAACAGAGTCAGCCCTTCTGTTTAGAATGGGCTCCGTTCTAGAAAAGGTCTTTTAAGCAGAAATGCCATTTGTTAACCCTAATTTTCCTACAGATTGATGTTACCCTGTGTCAATGGTTTCTAAATGTTTTTCTTTTTTCTTTTTTTTGGCAGGTGCGGGGAGGAAGCAGAGTTCTTTTTTTTTTTTAGATTGTATTTATTTATTTGAGAAAGAGAGATTGAGAGAACAAGTGGGAGGAGGGTCAGAGGGAGAAGCAGACTCCCCGCCGAGCAGGGAGCCCGATGCGGGACTCGATCCCGGGACTCCAGGATCATGACCCGAGCCGAAGGCAGTCGCTTAACCGACTGAGCCACCCAGGTGCCCAGGGAAGCAGAATTCTTTCATCTGGTGAAAACAGAAGCTCAATGTGGAAAAAAGATTTTTTTTTTTAAAGGAGCTGCAATGGTCAAAGCAGAGTAGGTTGCCCTAAACCTGTCACAATCCTAATCTCTTCCCCGACTTTCCCCTACCCCACCCCCAGTGCCTACTCTTTACTCCCACAAGCACACATAAGCAGCACTGAGGCTACTCAGTGTGAAATAGCCCATTACAAGTTAGTATGCCACTAAATACATAACCGAGTTTTACGGAGTTAAATAATATGCCATATTTAGCCAACCATAAATGATGCCCACTCTTTGGCAGGGGATCTGATGCCCTTGGGCCTCACCACGTAGTATATGGTTCAACTTCCAAACTGCCTGAGGCTTTCTCTGGTAACTAGATGACAAGCACCCCCCCCGCCCCAGCGGGCTTCCCCCAGACACGGGAGCTGGTGAAGAAATGCCCCAGCTCCCTGGCCCCTTCCATGGTGCTGTCCATTGACTCCCAGAGTCTCCAGGGACAAGAAGCTCCAGTCTCCACAGTGGTAACTGCACCTTGCTGGCCACCTCTCTTTCCCTCTCTCACTTCCCCACTCCCCGTGTTCCCTGGGATCATATCCCACCATTTGCTCTCAAATCCTTTTCGGGGAAGAAAAAGTTCTAGAAATGGATCATGGTAATGGTTGCCTGATATTGTGGATATATTTAACGCCACTGAATTGTACTTTTAGGCCCAATGATAAATTTTATGTTATGGGTATTTTACCACAATAAAAAACAAAAACAAGGGGCGTCTGAGTGGGACAGTCAGTTAGGCATCTGACTCATGATTTCAGCTCAAGGCCTGATCTCAGGATTGTGAGATCGAGCCCCGCATTGGGCTTTGCACTGAGCACGGAGTCTGCTTGGAACTCTCTCCCCCGTTCCCTTTGCCTCTCCCTACTGTGCTCTCTCTCTCTCTCAAATAAATCTTAAAAAAAAAATGAAAATGAAAGGAAACTCTTGGTGCTGATGGGTAGAACATTCTCTCTATGGTGGATTGCATGTGGTCCCCAGTTGTTCTTGTTTAGTGTCAAATTAGATATGGTTTAATCTTCTAATAGTTATGACATTAATTAAAACCCCTAATGTAAAAAGTAAAAATACTTAACACCTCCCCATAAAACCTAGTCAGAGGGTCTTCTTGAAGAGTAGAGGGGAAGGGAAGCAAGGGCATTTAACCATGTTCCTTTGAAAAAATGTAGACCTTGACCATTCTAGTGAAGAGACACTGGTGGGTATCGCTTATTCAGAGCCTGATTAGCTTTGGCTGAACTTTGTATAATGTTCCAAAACCCAGGATTCCAGGGCTGGACCCTGGATGGCGAGTCCCAGCCCAGCGCACGCACCCTGGGAGGCCCTGCCTGAGAGGACACCAGCTGCTGGACGGGTGGGTGGTCTGTACAACAGTGCTTCCATGTGCCAGGAACTGTGCGAGACCCCAGCTATCCCCTAACTTGTTCAATCCTCACAGAAACCCTAGTGGGGGAGGCACTTTTATTTGTGCCCCTTCGCAGATGAGGACCGAGGCTCAGTTGGGGGACTTATCTCGCCCATGGTTAGGGGTGAGCAGTGGCTAGGAACTTGACCCCAACCCTGATGGCCCCAGGGCCCACGCCTGTACCCTTTACTCCTCAGCACATGTGTGTGTCTTGCTTCAATATCTCCACCGGTTGGGGGGTAAAGGTGTGATGACACCCAGTGGGCTCAGTTCTGGAGCCCTGGCTGCCCAGCACTCATAACTCCAACACTACAACTCTCTGGCCTTCAAACACTCATGCACCACCAAATCACAGCTTTTTTGAGGCTCCCTATGTGTCAAAGCGTGAAATGTTTCATTTAATCAAGGCTTCTATCTTTGGGTTCATGTGCTATAGTTTTAAAAGGCACCTCGTCCCTTTTCCCACCTAGAACCTATTGTCAGACCCTAAGATGACTATGCAGATCTTGAACCAGATTTTTTGCCTTTAGCCAGGAGGGCAAACACGTGTGAGCTTGGGTGGTGGAAGCATACATTTAAGATCTAGTCACCCAAGCAGACATCTTAGGATGACCTCTCTGACCTTCTGCCATGGTTATAACCTCTGTATGCACCTTTTCCCAAACTGTCAAAATCATTAATATTCAGTAGGCTAGTACCATATGCAAAATACTGTGTTAGGCATTGTGGGGCAGGCTTTAGCTGGGAAAATCAGACCTACACAAGTAACAGACTCATACACTACCCAATGGTGAAGATCATGCCTTACGGGTCTCTATGTCTGGCAGAGAACCTGGCGCTCAGTTAAGTGTTTGTGGAATGAATGAATGGTGTTACCAAACATTTTATTCCAACAGAGATTCCTTGAGCCCAATCAATGTACTGTCCTACACGCTGGGGATTCAGCAGAGCACAGAACAGACAAGCTCTTGCCCTCATGGAGCTTACGGCAGGTGGCGGTGGGGAGATGGGCCAGAAAATAACCATGAGAGTAGGCACATAAGATAATTCCAGTCTGTGATATGTGAAAGCAATGTGAGCAAAGGCACAATGAGTTGTGAAGGATCGCTCTGGAGAGAATGTGGAGAAGGCCTCTCTGAGGAGAACTTAGAGCCAAACTTTGAAGGAGGAAAGAGCCAGTCTAGTGAAGACATGGGAAAAGTGGAGGGGGGACAAAGACCTGGGGGAGGGCTGCTCTTGACTTGTTAGAGGAACAATAAAGGAGTCCTTTGGGACTAGTGCACAGGGTTGAAGGGGAAAGTGGAGGTGAGCTGAGGGGTGAGACCACGTAGGGCCTCTCAGGCCACAATGAGGAGTGTGATTTTACTCTGGGTGGGACCAGAGCCCCTGGAGGGTTTTGAGCAAGGGAGTGGCATGATCTGATTTTTTATTTTTAAAAGGTCATTGGCTGCAGTTTGGAGGATTAACTGTAGAAAAGTGAGAGTGGACACGGGGAGACAACTGAAGAGGCTCCTCATTCATCCAGGAAGAGATGATGGTGGCCTGTCTGCAGCTGTGGCAGGGGAAACAGTCAGAAATAATCAGATTTAAGATGCATTTTGGAGGCAGAACCTCTGGGAATTGATAGTTTGAATACAGGAATGAAGTAATAGCAATCAGAGGCACAAAAAAGAAGTGCCGGATGAATGGAAGGGACAGTAGGTCCTATAAGTGCTCAAGTGGGGAAGGAATGCAGTGGCCCAGCAAGGCCTTGCCGAGCAGGGGCTGCCGGGCTGGGTCTTCCAGCCCAGGAGTTTTCATACAGGTGAGAAAGAAAAGGCATGAGCAAGGGGCCTGTGGAAGGAAGATGTCATTTTTAAAGTCTGGGGTGTCACCTGCCTGGCGAGGGTCATGAGAAGTCAGGCTATTGATGGCAGCTGAAGACAGACTATGGAAGTTATACACAAACTTAGTCCTTCATTTAATGGGGCTCTACTCAAGATCCAAGAGCTTCTGAAAGCCTTTTATTGCCAGCTCTACTTGGTATAAGCTGGCCAAAATAAATCATAGAGACCCACCATGCCGGAGGCTCTTGGTGGAAATATGCAATGTTGGCAAATGCCCATCACTGCTCAGGGCTAGGGGTGCCGAGAGGCCTGGTTGTACACAGTTGGAATATATGGCCCTGCTTTGGACCCCCACTCCACATGGCTGGAGCCCTGCTACACCTGAGTCCTGGCTTCTGAAGCACTGTGTGGAATGGACACCAATGATGCCATTCTCTGCTTCAGTCGGAAACAGATACTATGTGCATGAGTTTTCTCCTGTCTCTGCTCAAAAAACATGTCTCCTAAATGCCAAGGGGAGACTCAGGTGCCTGGGGAAAAAATCTTATCATCCTCTTTGATTGAAAGGATGGGAAATGCAGAGGTGAATCCATTCATTCACTTGCTGACATGTCCTATGTGCCCGGTACTAGAGATAAAGAATAAACAAGACAGGGGCTCCTGGGTGGCTCAGTCAGGTAAGTGTCTGACTCTTGGTTTCGGCTCAGGTCATGATCTCAGGGTTGTGGGCTGGAGCTCTGCACAGGGCTCTGCACTGAGCGTGGAGCCTGCTTAGGATTCTCTCTCCCTCTCTCTCTCTCTGTCCTCCCACGCCCCGCATGCTCTCTTTCTCTCAAAAAAAAAAAAAGAAAAGAAAAGAAAAGAAACAAACAAAACAAAGCCATTGCCCAAAAGAACCTCACACTACAGTGGGTTCCCAGATCTGTAAACAGGGTAACAGGCAAGCACTCTGCCCACTCAGGCCACAGCAGAAAGGAGAGTTAGGGACAATGGATCATAGCAGCCTCCCACAATGCAGCACCCTCAAAAGCTACATACCTGCCTGCTTTCCTGATTTTTGCTTCTCTCTCTGTCTTCGGGTGATGCTGTCCCTTAGCCGTTTAAGATTTTCCTGGAAAAAAATTTAGTTCATTTTAAAAGTATATACAAGAAATATACCCTCCAGGCATTAAAAGTTTCTTTCAGATTTTATGCTGTTTGCAAGATACATCCCATTGCAATAACATCTCCAACATGCAAATGAGGCTGAGTGCATTTGTAATCAGCCCCAGAGAAATTCAAGTACTCTTAGAAGTTGTGCCTGAAGAGAAGACCCCTTTCCTACACAAAGCGTCTCCCCTCCCCTCTGGTTCCCAGCTCCTTCCTAGCCTTATAACCCCCTGCCCTCCTCCTTGTAGGCTCCTTTAGCCAAGCCAGTCCTGTACGTGTTCGCAAACGCTCCAGGCACATATCTGCCCGAGACTGGGTTTTCATGCCATTCCTCTGACCATGAGGGGGAGGATTCCTCCCCATGAGTCTGTTCCAGGTCTCGGTCAAGGTCCACCTTCTGCCTTAAACCTCTCCAGACTGCTCCGGTTGTGCAGTCTGCTCCACCTGGCGCTGAGCTATGCCGCCGGGCCCAGTGCATTTGTGCATGTGCGTGGCTTTGGGGGGGTGTGTGTTGTCTCTTCAGAGAGACTGTGCACTCTCAAAGGGCAAGACACGAGGCCTTACAGCTTTCTGAAAGCCTGCAGTCGGGTCTATCAGTCATTAAACAAATGTTGAATAGACATGTGAGGGCCGAAATTTGTTTCTATTTTAGTCAGTAACAACTACCTCAAGGTGTCTGAAATCCGAGAGAAAATGCCCCAAGGACTAACGTCTAGACATCCAGAAGGGTCCCCTGAGGGAGCCACGGAGGTCAGACTGGGAGGGGTGTTTGGGCTGTGACTATAGCAGAGACTGAGCTTGTCCAGGAAGTAGCAGGAAACACTGGAAGGCGTGGGCTGGGCACAGCTTTAAGGTCTGACAGACTGGAGGCGGGAGGAGTGAGCAGCAAGGAGATCCACCTAGACACTATGTGGCAGGCATGTGACAGTGACAGAAGCTGGCCCTGGGGGAATGGAAAGGAAGGAGCAGATGCAAGAGGAAGAATCACAGAGCGGAACCAGGCAAGACATGCAGCTGGCTGGATATGGGGGACTGAGGGAGAAGAGCCCAAGGGATGGAAAGTCTCTGGAAGTGTCTGGAAGGTGACAGTGTGGTGAACAGAAATAGGGAGCCAGGAAAGGGAAGCAGCCTCAAGGTACAGTTTGTTGCTGGACATGCTGCGAGGCATGGACACCTCAGCAGGACACACCCAGCTGGTGGCTGCAAAGGTGGGACTGGAAAGGGGACACAGACTCAAGAAGGACCTGAAGGGACCCTGGGTGGTGCCTACTCACGGGAGGGGAAGTGAAGGAGACAGAGAAGTGGACAGAGGCGTGGAGGAAAGGGGCAGCCCGCGGAACGGTCTTCACACCCACCAGTCCCTGGATGGGGGATGCTCTAGAAATACCAAGAGGCTCTAGAAATACCAAGAGGCTCTTGGGGCACAGAGTAGTGTCAGCTCCCATGGGCTGGGATTGCCTGCCATGTCAAATATGAGCCCCTATTGTCTGCCACACCCAAGTTCGTGGGACCAGGAGAAGCCTCTTGGATACAGATGGAGACAGAGCGCTAACATTTGTTAGGCGTTTACTGGGTGCCGGGCATGCCAAGTCCTTTACGTGGTTTACATTGTCCAGTGTTCACCCTTCACATTTGAGGTGGGAAACAGAGGTAGAGAGAGGCCGAGGTCATTCAGCCCCACATGACCGAACAAGTATGTAACTCGGGCTGCCTGGCCCCAGAGCCTGCTCTTAATGACTGCGAAACATGGGCACGTGACCTGGCCAGGAGCAAGAACACTGTTGTTTGCCCGGGGCTAGGCTGTCCCGGGAGGAGGGAGGCGGGCCAGCAGAGCAGGGGACCCTCTTGCAGGGAGCACTAAGAAGGCAGAAAGTGTAGCGAAGGGAGCACAGACTCTGGCGTGAGAAAGGGCCCCTCTGAATCCTGACTCTCTACCTCTCCGAGCCTCAGTAGTCTGTAAAATGGGAACAGTGGTACTTCTCTTGCATGCACGCTGGGAGCAGCAGAAGAGATTAGGTCCATTCAACACTGAGCATTGTCAGTAGACTGCTGGCACAGCTGGACAAATGCTGCTCGATGACTCACTTCCCTACTCGTCACCACTCTGAGAGGGGACTCCAATCTCAGCAGTAGGTGGGTGCTGCTCCCACTGCCCCTCCCCCCAACGGCAGGTGTGTCAGGTCTTCTGAGGACAGAGATCAGAAGACACACCATGGGGAGGTGGAGAGAAAAAGCAACCATTCTGGTCCTGCCTTGCTCTCCACTTAGTGGGTAAGTGGTCTCGGACATGTCTCCTAACACCCTAGGCACAGCTTCCTCTTTTTAATATGAAGGAGTTGGACCGCGAATATGCTCCCTAAGGTCAAGTTTGAGTTCTCTGGATTGCTTTAAATTATGCACGGAGTACACGTATGGAGTTATATAGATTCTTACAAAAATAACAGGAGTTTTGGGCGCCTGGGTGGCTCAGTCGGTTAAGCGTCTACCTTCAGCTCAGGTCATGACCTTAGGATCCTTGGATCGAGCCCTACGTTGGGCTCCCTGCTCAGCGGGGGACTCTGCTTCTCCCTCTCCCTCTGCTGCTCCCTCTTCTCGTTCTCTCTCTTGACCTCTCTCAAATAAATAAATAAATAAATAAAAATCTTTAAAAAACAAAACAAAACAGGAGTCTCCTCTAGGAGCCTTGTCCTCCAATCCCAGTCTCCTGAGTGGTCACCCTTGGGATGGCCATGGGGTAGCCTCTCCTGACCTCTGCCTCTGCCTTTGTATACGTGCCTGCAGAAATACAGTTTGCATGTGAGTGTGCTCTGACTTGGGTGGTTTTAGGTCTGTGACTTGTTTTGTTGTCTTAATCCTATTTCTTGGGAACTGTCCAAGTTCTCTGAGTTCAAAGGTGTGATAGTTCTGTGGGAGTGTTGGCACTATGAGTAGAGAGAAGGGCTCTGAAAAGAAAAAAAGCCAGAAAGCCAAAGTATAGGGCCACGTGCAGAGGGAAGCGGCAGCTGAAAAATTAGGGTTGACAGGTGAGTCTTTGTTCCTGATCTCTAGCCTCACGACAACCAGCAAAGCCATCCAGCTCTCAGCCCGGGGGTCGTGTGGGTACAGACGACAGGGGACAGACATACACATGCAATGATTCGCAATGACACTCAGAACACCAGTCATGGGCCTGGCCACAGGTGCTCCGTTAGGGCAGCACACAAGACAGTGCGGACCCCGCCCTCCCTTCTGCCCGGTGGAGAAACGGACCTGAAACACACCAGACAGAGCCCGTTACCTGCTGGAAGCGGAAGGACTCCGACCGCTTCTTCTGGTTGAGCTGCCACTCTTTGAAGTGGAGCACAGCCTCATCCACGTTGACGATGCCCAGCTTCACCTGCTCCTGGAGCGTGATCAGCTGCCGCTGGCCTGGCGTTTTCATCCCAGCAAAAGGGTCATATACACTCGACTGGGGCCTGTCCCTCCACGGTCGGACGAGAGGCTCTGGAAAGGATGGCAAAACTCAGGATGACAGCTCCCTGACTGGGGAGGGCAGGCAGACGAGTGGGGTTAACGAGGTCGGTCATGAGCTCAAGAGGACGGGTCTCAAAAGAACAATTACGTGTGGAATGAAGAAGGGGGGCATATGACATTGAATCAGAGAGGGGGAAGCAGCTAATAATTTCAAAGCCTGTTACACTAAAGTAGACAAGGCCACGGCATTTTAGGAGGTAAGAACAGGATCCACTGGGCAAGTCAACAGAACCCCCCAAACCTGAATGATTGGGAAGCCATTAGACTAGCATTTCTCCGCTTAGACATTATTGACATCTTGGACTGGAGAGTTCTTTGTTGTTGGGGGGCCATCTTGTATGCCGTAGGATTTGTAGCCTCATCCCTGGCCTCTACCCACTAGCATCCCCTGCCTCAGCTGTGACAACCAAAAACATCCCAGACATTGCAAGCATCTTTGGGAGGCAGTGCAGGGAAATGAGAAATCACCTCCAGTTGAGAACCACTGCTTTAGACTAAAATCCACTCCCAGGAAAGAATATACAGGAAATTCTAGGCAGGATGCTTTTCCCAACACACTCCAGCCCTTTACTGTCCTCCCTGCCTCCAAGCTGCATGGGCACCATGACTGTGGACCCATGGGCATGAAATGTCCAAAAGACTAGAATGTCAATGGAACCATGATCTAGCTCCAATGTCACCAGGCACAGATTAGGTGCTGGGTCCCAAGTGGCTCTCCTTGGGTTGTTCCTCTGCCAACCTCTCCCCCACCTGACAAATTCATGGTTCTCTGTTTTGGACATTCTCAGGAAATATGAAGGCAACCCCTCTCTTTCTCCAGGCTGTGACTCCACTAAGTTCTGTGGAGAATGAATTCCTTGCAGATGTGATGGGGCCATTGGGGCTGGTGAGGACAACTTGACATTTTATTGCTCATTTCACGTAGGGCTATCTCTGATTCTAAATTTCTCTAGCAGGACCCCCATGGGCATTGTGATTCAGGGAGAGAGCAAGAAGAAAAAAGAGAGATGACTTCAAAGTCCATTTGTCATTCTTCCCAACCATTCACTCAGATCTGTCTATACACACCCACAAATCTTTCTCCCAGATTTGCCTTCTTCAAGGCTGTCTTTAATTGTGCTGGAAGACGGGATGTGGGGAGAAAACAAAATGCATATGCCAATCAATTCCGCTCTCCTACTACCTAAGTCCTTCGGATGCCTTCCAAAGCTTAGATGGTGTCATGTCTCCTTTTCAAAAGAATCATCGATGGGATAACACTGAATGTCTCTCTTTAGCACAAGGAAGTTAATCAAGAAAAAAGGAGTGCTTATCTCCTCATACTTCCTCAAGAAGTCTTTTGAGGAGGAAAAAAAAGGAAGAAAAATGTTACTCAACCGCAAGCAAAATGTCTCTTAAATAAAGGCTGAATGGAAGTGTCATTTAGCTAGTAGACAGGGTAAGTAAATAGCATGGTAGGACTGCATCTTTAGGTAAAGCCTGGGTGCCAGGCTACCCACTTTCATCCTGTTGGCACCAATCTCACTATTGACACTGTTTTGTGCGCTGTCGCAGACACGTTCTGGTGTGTTCGTGTTCTCGGTGTGATCAATTCGTACACTATTCTAGGGAGCCCCAATCTCTTCCCCTCTCCCCTTACCATGAGTACAGCACCACCTAAGGGGTCCCCTGGGCCTCTCTGTGTTTCAATGCTAAGGAGACATTACACCTGCAGATCACTGAAACATGAACACTTCTACCACCCGGAAGTTCAGGTCATACAAAAGGAAGCTGAGCACATGGAGCTTACCTTTCCTGATGCTCTCTGAGGAGACATAAAAATTCCCAGGCCGCTCTTGACTTTTTTCTGCAAAAACTATGAGATAAAGAATATTCTAGGTAAAAGCCAAATCAGATTTCTTTTTCCAAAGGGCTTTATAATATTTTAGATATTTACTGGAAAAATTACCAAAATCTTATACAAAAACAGAAATGATGGATCACATTTTGGACCACTATATGCAGTTCTGTAAGTCACAACTCCAGGAGGAGGCAATGAGGGTGCCAAAGCTCAGGGGATTATGGGATGAAGACAGCCCAAACAGAAAAGGTCTCAACGCCAGAAAGACAAAGCCAGCCAGAGGACACGATGGATCATTAAAGGAAAGGGTAATGTGAACAAGGATGTGAGCTGGGCTCTGGAATACCCGAACACCTCGAAGCTGGACAATAAAAGGAAGTGCCACTCAACACGTCAACAGGTGCCATAAGAGAGAACTCAGAGCAGTGGGGCAGATAAAATGCGTGCACAGCTCCAAAGGGACTTAGATGAAGTCAGTCGTGAGCAACGGACCCAGCAAAGCTAACAGGAAAAACAGAGAACTGACAGATGCTTACTTGGTGGTAAGAACGCATAGTGATGAAGGTTCCCTGGGCTCTGGAGAATACTCCCCAGATTCAAATCCTGCCTTGGCCACTTAGGAGCCACATGATCTTGGACAAGAGGCTTGGCCTGTCTCTGCCTCAGTTTTCTTATCTATAGAATGATGATGATAATAGTACCTCCCTCCCTGGGTTGTTGTGATGATTACATGAGTTAATATATGGAAAGTGCTTAGAACGGTGCCTGGCACAAAGAAGTACTCAACATTAGCGAAAACTTGAGGTGGATGCCAAGAGCGCAGCAGTACTTGGGCATGCTGGTTAACACGACTGATAATCTGCACGGTGCTCTACAGTTTATAAATGTATTCTCCCATCTGACCCTCACTATCAGGCTCTGCAGAGTATATTAGGTATTATTATGATACATGCATTGATGTATATGTGTATCATTATGAGACCCATTTTACAGATGAGGAAAGGAAAGCTAAAGAGAGTGAAATGACTGACCTCATGTCCCAGGCTGGGAAATGCAAAGGCTGGGACATGAACCCAGGGCCTCTGGCCTCCAGACCACTGCCCTTTTTGTCATCCCCTGCCTCTCTTTTCTTTGCTTCCCCAGTTGCCTACCCAATTCCTTTGGGGATCTTTAGGAATCACCCGTGCCCCTGTCCTAGCTCCCCACAGTGAGCCATAACACTAACGCTCTCTCCTTCCCTCCTGCCATTTAGGAATTATCAATATATATTCACATGCTTCTTCATTTGGGTTCCCTTAGAAGCAGCCCTGGGGACAAGGATCCAGGTGCACGGAGTCAATGTGGGTAGTGATGGAGGTGAGACAGGGAAGTGGATAAAGCCATACAGGGTGGGTATCCAGTAAGTTACTGGGGTGGGCAAGCTGGGGAGCTCTGGAAAGCAATGCAGAACACACAGCTTGGAGTTCTCCCAGCAGAAGGGCAGGGGTGCTCAGCCACCAGCCCATCCATCACTGGTTGCTGGGGCTCAGGGGTGCTAACCACCCAACCCTTCCAGCCTGCCTCGCAAAAGGGCAGAGGAGGCTCCGGCTGCCAGAGAAAGCGGTCAGACTAAGAAACACGGGTCCTGACAGGCAGGGTGCAGCCAGTGGGCACAGAAATATACAGAGCTGGGGAATGTGGGCAGGGCACCAATAGTGTCTGCTACACACGCCGAAGGAGATGTTCCCCAGGGGAATGGCAAACCACAAGCACGGAGAGTACTGGCTATCCATAATGTCCGTTGGCTGTATTCCTACTCAGTATAGGATTTGCCAGGTTTAACAAACCAAAACCAAAACTGAAAAAAAAAAAAAAAAAGGATGCAATATTTGAGAAAGAAATTATTTGCTGTTTGTCTGAAATTCACATGTACCTGGTAACCCTGTACCTGGGGCTCTGGTTGAGGGCTACCTTCCCCAATTTGTGATCGCCTTTTGTCACACCTTCCACAACCTTCTTATGCTATTAAAAATGGGATGGGGGTCAGGTGCACAGTTCTGACAATTCTTAGCTCTTATAGTATTTGGAATCCTATCAATACAATCAAGCCCTAAAAGACAGCAAAACTGAAAATGCATCAGCATCTAACTGATATCCCAGGGACCACTATGAAGAAGTCAAACCCAGCTCTCACCAATTTGTATCAGTGTAGGTAGGTAGACAGCCTAGGACAGTGGCTGAAAGCCGGGACTCTGGAGTCGGATGCCCTGAGTTCAAATCCTGGTAATAGTGACCTCTGTAAGTCTCTGTTTTCCTTATCTGTACAATGGGGACGATAACAGCCCTTACCTAATACGTTATTGTAAAGACTAAATGACATGTTCCAGATAGAGTACTCTTGGTAGGTTTCAACAAATGTTAGCCATTAAAAATTAATAATAATAACATTTCAGGAAATAAAAATTTACCAGGGTTCTTGCCATTTGGAGTAGAGGTAAGTCTTTATATTGCACATGAATGCATCCAGGAAAGCCTGAACTGAATGTGATCATGGCCCGTGAGCCAGCTCCAAAATCTGCCCCGAGCTCTAACCGCATCTCCTGGGGCTGGTTAGAGACCATTCAGAAGAGGACAGTCTCTGAGCAATGGTTCAGAAGTTAAGAGGATCTAGGGAATTCCTGCTGAGGAGCCCCGAACACCCCACTGAGCATCATTCCCTGCCACACTTGCCTTTAGAAATGTATGGCTCATTGTCAGGCAGGTGGTGAGTGCCAGGAGCACTGGCCTCTGGCCTGGGCACCGGGACAGGGGGTCTGTTGGCCAGGTCCACATTAAAGGCCTCATCGTCATCCACCGTGTGATACACATCTTCTTCCTGACCACCATGGTGTAGCTCCCTCTCCAAACTGGCCATTCCCATGCTGTTACCTAGAAACACAGAGAAAGGCGCCAGAAAGTAGTGACCAAACAAACTGGGTGATTGACAGTCATAAGAACAGAGAGAGTGACCATAACTTATTTGTCCAGTACTGCCCTTTGGCGAAGACCTTCCCCTATATCATTTCCTGTATGATTTACTGAGAACCCCACTCGAAGCAACTGAGAAAACGCTGATATCACCTTAATTTGCCACCCATCAATGCAGCAAAAGGGAGTGAGCATTAGGCTCTATCATCTTAATTTTATTGCTAGGATTCAGTTATTCATCCCATTGGGACTAGAGAAAAGAGAGCATAGCCTCCAAAGCCGGGGCAGCAGCGTGAGGGTGGCCAGGAGTCCTCCCCACCAATGGCTCCAGCATCCTCATCCTCCCCATCAAAATGACCACAGCAAATCCTTGCTGTGGACCTCCTCTGTATGAACTGCTATCCCAAGTATATTACCCACGTTACCCCCTTTGACTGTATAACAACACTGTGGAATAACTACAATCATTATTCTCATTTTGCAAATGAAGAAACTGGGGCCTTGGGGAATTAAATAACTTGCCCAAAGTTACGTAGAGCCAGACTGGCATCCAGGAAACCTGGCTCTAGAACTTGTCTCAACCTCCATGCTCTACTGCTTTTTTTGCAACCTTTGCCCCCACTCTGCCCTCCATCAACCAGAAAGATTTAGGACAGAAGCTTGCCGCTCCCCCTCTGTCCCTGGGGTCCCACAGCCATAAGGTTTTCCCTGCCCCCTTTCTGGTGATCTGTGCTGGGACCCGAGTGTAGTGTCCCCTTGGCTTTGAGAATCTCAGCAGACCCGACTGTATGCCATTGCCCTTCATACGCATGAGCTGTGGTGACCTCGGGCACATCATATAACCTCTCTGAGCCTGATTTCCCTCTGAGCCCTACTCACAGGAGTACCGTGAGGACAAAATGAGACGGTACAGGAATGGCACCCAGCTTGGCCTACACATAGTAGGTGTTCTCCTCTCACTTCCTCCTTATCCCCAGCACGACACATTCAACGTATCTTTATTAAATGCCTGTTTGAGATACAGGAATGAATAAAGCTTGGTCCTTCTTCCTATGGGATTTCCAATCCAGTGATTTATTGGAAGTCTTTCAGTTGCATCTTTTCTGAGCTGTGGGGAGACCCCTCTTGGCTTCCCTGTGTCCTGGTCCAGAAGACTGACTGACTGGGGGTCCCAACTCATCCAGGGGCTCTGAGTTCTAACGCTCTGCCTTCGAGAAAGTTTACAACTACTGGAGAAGTTCCCACCTATTCATCTTTGAACATCCTGTACAAGGGCATGAAGAAATTCTGGAGAGGCTTGTCTGATGTTAACAAAATGAGGTGTCCTGGGAGAGGTGCTGGCTACCCTACCAGTGACAGTGATTCCCAAGGTGCCTGCCCCCATGCACACAAGTTCTCAATTCTGCTTTTATAGCATGAAAGCAGCCATAGACCATACTAAATGAATGGATACAAAGTGTTCCAATAAAACTTTATTTTCAAAAACAGGCAGCTAGCCAGGCTATGGTTTATCTACCACTATTCAGAACTGTTCTTTCCTCTTCACTGTCAAAACTACTTCTCCCATCCTGAATCCCATACTCTTAGCATCCTGCTTTCTATGCCTACTTCATCAACAGACTCCACCCCCTGTTTTATAAATGATTATAAATGATTGGACAGAGTTAAGGAGTTACCCACACAATTCAACACCCTCCCTCTCTGATCTTCATTGATAATGACGACGACAACAACAACAACAATCATAAACCTTCATTGCTTGCTCTATGCCCAGCCCCGCTCTGAGGCCCACTAGACAATAAGTCATTTAATTCTCACAACATTCACCTGAAAACACTGAGGCCCAGGGGAGTTGAGAACTTGTCCAAGGTTTTCCAGCCAACTGAAGGGGGAACTAAATACAGATCAGAGTTCATGTTCTTAACCATGACACAAGGCTCAACTTAACAATGTTTGTGTATATTCCCCTATGCTCTCCACATTCACCAGAAAGTCATCTCTTAAGGGCACTTGATCACATCTTATTTTTCTCTGTGTCCTCCAGCCCAACATCCAGAGCAGTGCTTTGCTCATATTGGGTACTCAATAAATTTTAGTCAAATAAAAATAAGCATATCCATTTTAAAACAGGTCTTGCTGGAGGCAACTTGTTACCCAAATGAGTGGCTCCAGTGGTAGGAACTCCTGACCTAATGTAACAGGCTGATGGGGCAGCTCACGGGGATGGAGTGTCTTCAATCATCACACCATATGCCCATTCCTGTGGCAGCCCATTCCTTTAATGGAGCAACCATCATATGGAACCAGGCAATGTTCTTACATTTGTTTCTCTTTCCCTATTTTTGCTTCCCTGCTCACAGTTGCAAATTACCTTCTAAAAACTTGCGGATCATAGAATCCTTAGTGGCCCGAGAGAAACCATCTCCAGGGATTGGATTAGATGTACTGGCCTGAAGCATTTCGACATCTAGAAGAAAAGGAAACTGAGAGTTTATATGTTGTTATTCCACACAGGCAAGGAGATTTTACAGATGGATGTACAAGATTTGATGAATCAAGAGATCTTGAATCAAGAGATTCAAGAATTCATGAATCCATC
Source organism: Neomonachus schauinslandi (assembly GCF_002201575.2). Lineage (NCBI taxonomy): Eukaryota > Metazoa > Chordata > Mammalia > Carnivora > Phocidae > Neomonachus > Neomonachus schauinslandi. Next base: position 123,372,475 of record NC_058408.1, read on the forward strand.
CATCTTCCCATCCATGCATGCATCCATGCATGCATCCATCCATCCATCCAACTATCTATCTACTTAATAAGAACCCACTGTAAGTATGAGGTATAAAGGAGAGCAACATTTCCTAGACCACAGGACTCAAAAGATATAGATATTATGCTCTTTTGCATTTGAAACAATGGGCTTAGTTTTTAAATGTATAACCATTGCATTGTTTTTAACAACCAAAAACCAATGGGAAGCAGGAATAACAAAGAATAGGTAAACTGTGGTTTACTCAAACAACGGAACAGTATGCAACAGTTAAAAAGAACATGTTGGAGCCACTCTTATCAACGTAGTGCCATCTCAACAACATAATAGTACCATCTCAACAGCATAGCAACAAGAACTCTATTTCTAGGTCACCCACGGACTTGATTATTTATAGGGAGGAAGCACATTGACCTTTGGTTTTCACTATTAAACATAAACCCACAAAGACCAAAACCATGTGTGAAAACTATTCAGGTCCCATAGTAGCTTCTACTCTAACCCAAGTAACCAACAGTGCCCTATTACTTTATGATTCTGAAGTATGCTTTTTGGGAGCAAAATATTTCAGCCTTGTATTAAAAGTAGAGCTTTGATATTATCAAAGATTGCATTCATTAAGTCATATCACACAATTACTGAGAACTTATTTGCTTAGGCAAAATAATGTAGTTTGAAGTTGAATAGTTTACTTTGAGAAAAATGGTTTGATTTTAATCAATATACATAGATATGCCATTGCCTTACCACTTTGATCTTTGGGGACCAGCTAAATAAAATCTGGTGAATTTGTATAAGATTTCGATGCAACTATTTATGTCACATTTCCCAAGAACAGTCACTGAAAAGAGGTCATGATCATGAAGTAATGTGAAGGATAATAAACTTCATATGACATAATCCTCGCTTTGAAACAAAATATTTGTATATACATAGAAAAAAAAAGACTAGAGAGAAATACATCAAAATGCATATAGTGGCTATTTCTGAAGCAGTATAGATTATGGACATTTTATTTTCTATTTTATACATGTCTTTCTCTTCCAAATTATCCACGGTGGTTTCTGGGGCTTTCATAAATGAGAAAAACCTTATTAACACTTTTTTTTTTTTAAAGATCCAGGTAGGGGCACCTGGGTGGGTCAGTCATTAAGCGTCTGCCTTCAGCTTAGGTCATGGTCCCAGGGTCCTGGGATCGAGCCCCGCATCGGGCTCCCTGCTCCGCGGGAAGCCCTGCTTCTCCCTCTCCCACTCCCCCTGCTTGGGTTCCCTCTCTCGCTGTGTCTCTCTCTGTCAAATAGATAAAATCTTTTAAAAAAAATTAAAAAAAAAATAAAGATCTGGGTAATTATGACCAAATATGTACAATTAGATTTTCAAAGCAAAAATAACTTCAGGTTATTGAAAAAATAAAAAAATAAATTGTGGTTCACCTGTCAATTATCAGATCAAATGATTTTTTTAATTATAAAAACGACAGATTTTAGGGGTGCCTGGGTGGCTCAGTCGTTAAGCATCTGCCTTTGGCTCAGGTCATGATCCCAGCGTCCTGGGATCAAGCCCCGCATCGGGCTCCCTGCTCCGCGGGAAGCCTGCTTCTCCCTCTCCCGCTCCCCCTGCTTGTGTTCCCTCTCTCGCTGTGGCTCTCTCTGTCAAATAAATAAATAAAATCTTTAAAAAAAAAAATGACAGATTTTAAACTTTCCAGGGACCAGACATTACATTATTACAAAGCACAGCTCTTACTTCCATACTCCTGTGATAATCAAAATATAAATTTTATAACCATAAAAAAACATAACATTGAATGAAAAAGTTGCAGACTGATGTTTTCGGAATGATATGGTTTATATAAAGTTTTAAGGCCTATAAAACATTACATGCTGGGAAGGATAAATGTTGAATTCATGGTAATGGTTACCTCTGAGAGGGAGGGAGGACAATCGGATTTCAGAGAGGATTCATAGGGAGCTATAATATGTAATTTAAAAAAAAACCTGAGACAATAAAAAGAAAGAAAAAAGAAATGCATACCCTTGATGAATTAGAATCTTTAACAAATACAACACTTTAGAAAATCAATATAGAACCTATTGCGCCCAAGAAGATTCTACTTTTGTATTTGCTTGTATATGCAAAAAGAAGCTCTGGAAGTAGATATAAAGAATTAACATCAGTGGTTCCCTAGCACTAAAAAGATGAGGGACAAGGACTGGAGAAAGATTTTTCACCATTCACCCTTTTATAGTTGAGTCTTTTAACCTATTGAAAAAAATAATATAAAGAAATACGGGGCTTGGATCATGTTTGTGTTACCTTAAATATAATCCAAAAAAGAAGAAAAACCAATTCCTTTTTTCTACCTTTTTGGTTTATTGTTTCCTGACACAGTGGAGACATTGCATGGACTATAATGTACCCCGATACTCTCTAGTCCAAAGCTCTGCGGTTCCGGATAGGAACCTCACCTGTCACCGCTGAAGTCTATAACGTAAACGACAGAGAGATCAGGGTGACGGAACAGATTCTGAAACATACCCGGAGGTGTTTTAATTTTAAATTTCTGATAAGAACTCACAAGTAATTCATTCTTTAAAAATTCAAGACTGGAAAAATTCCACTTATTTGAGATTTCAGTGAGTTCAACTCACTGAACTGTGGCTTTATGGAACACTTTCCCCATGGAGTTAGAAACTTGGGAAGAAAGGTGTATTCTATAGGTACGAGCCCTGCTGGGAGAAGGACCCTCCTCTACCTGACAAAGACCCTGTACTACTCTCCCTCTAACCACCCTTACCACAAACCCCACCCCACTAGCCACCTGACCTTGACCCAGCCAACTTTTGAAACTCCTCATTTACACAGCAATAAAACATGGAGGAATCTATCCCAAAGTAAAGACTTGCTTGGATCAGACATCCCTAAAGATGAGGGGAGGGAGAAATTCCACAGGCCTGGTGCAGCACCTTCTAGGAAATCACAGCCCCCTCAGTCTCCAGCATCGCCAAGAACCTGGGCGAAGCAACACCAGGACAATTTCTTTTCTTTTTTATTAAATTCAATTAATTAACACATAGCGTATTATTAGTTTCAGAGGTAGAGTTCAGTGATTCCTCAGTTGCATATAACACCCAGTGCTCATTACATCACATGCCCTCCTTAATGCCCATCACCCAGTTACCCCATCCCCTCCCCCCCTCCAGCAACCCTCAGTGTGTTTCCTAGAGTTATGTTCTCCTATAGTTAAGAGTCTCTTATGGTTTGCCTCCCTCTTTGTTTTTATCTTATTTTATTTTTCCCTTCCTTCGCCTATGATCCTCTGTTTTGTTTCTTAAATTTCACATAGGAGCTCCAGGACAATTTCAATCACCAATAACCAAACCCCCCAGGCTGGCAACGCCAGACTGCAAGTTTCACAACCAGCCACCCATGTTGACAATGGTAACACAGTCACACAACAGCCTAGCTATTTTCACTAACAAAGTTCAATTTGAGAGAACTGATTTCCACGTCCAAGAGATAGATGCACAATTAAAGAAGCTACAAAGAGTATTAGAAAAATAAAATGTGGAAGAAACTCGCCACAGCAAGAGCACCCCTGGCTGGACCTGGTGTGCTAACATAATAAGAATGCAGGCTTCTGCCTCTGGTACGATGACCCTCATCCTAATATGCTGGGGGTTTTGTGGGTTAAAGCATCAAAAAGAAAAAAAAGAATGAGCACTAGTAATAAAACATATCACTATCAGGATCCCTTGATACATTGCACTGGGGAGGACCTAATACCATTTCTATGGTATTCTTCCAAAAATTCACAACCTCGGTCCAATCACAGAAAACATGTGATGAACCCAAACTGAGGAGCTTTCTACAAAGTAAGTGATCAGCACTCAAGACAAGGAATGACTGAGGGACTCTTACAAAGTGGAGGAGACTAAGGAGAAATAACCACATGCGTTGTGAGATGCTCTGTAGGCTCAGCGTCTAAGATCCCATCAGCATCTAGCATCTTACCTACGGGGTTGGGGAAATCTAGTGCAGTGTGAACAAGGCCTAGAGGTCAGTTGGTGGTACTGCACCAACGCTTATCTAGCTTTCATAATTATGCTGCGGTTATACAAGAGCTAGTTATCAGGGAAATCTGGAGGAACGGTATACAGGAACACTAGTGTTTTTGCAACTTCTCTCTAAGTCTAAAAGTATTTCAAAATAAAAAGTTTTTTGTTTTTTGTTTTTTTAGAAAAAAAGGAGAAAGAGGAGGAGGGGAGGAGATTTGAAAAGCAAAGGAGGAAATGCAATGGGAAAACTAAAGAAGCACGTCCCCCAGGGATGACCTACGCTGACCCTTCCCTGTCCACCTACAGACCACATCACCTTCCAGTGACACTTGTGAGCCATGCACATTGAGTACTGTGACCCAGGTTGAGCTAAATGAGCCACCTGTGACAGACAGACTTTTTCCTTTGTTATCACGCCTTAACTGGATCCGCTAAATATCTGTCCTGTGACCTTAGTAGAGTTATTTCTCCTCCCTGAGCCACCCTGGAAGGGTGAATGAGAGGCTTGGGCACTAGGGTCAAAATGCATAGGTTCCAATTTTGATTCTTCCACTGCTGGCTGGAGGACCGCGACACCCACCAGTCTGACACCAAGCAGACTTTTTAGATCCACCTGACGGTTCAGGCTCCCAAGATGACCATGACCATGTTGGCACCAGGCTATTCAGGAGGATGCAGGACGCAGGAGAGCAGGACGGCACCAGGCGCCATTCCTCCTCGAGGGCAGTCTTTGTGCCAGTCCAGCAGTTCACGGGCAAGGAGAGGCGATCCGGGTCAGGCAGGTGGAGGGGCCACCTTGGTGAAAAGCCCCATGGCCCACGGGAGCAGCATTTCTCGTGACCACTCCCTAGGCAGCCTTCCAGGGTCCCCACGAGCAGGCCAGAGTCACTGCTCCCAGGGAAGCCCAAAGTGTGCTGTCCCTTTGGGGTACTTATAGTCCACATTTGGCTCCTCCCAGTTCCAGATGCAATTTACCAACCAATTAGGGGTCATTTTTATCATAGGCAATGTTGCCTAGAAACATAGTCGACGTTTGACTCTTATTACGTTACCAAGGTAACAGAGCTGGAAAGTCAACCGAAGGTCAAATTCTCAAGCAGAAGGGGAAATGATAGCTGTTACATTAACTCTTCACCCACAATTATCTTGGGTCAAGTTGTTTAAATCCTCTCAACTTCTCTTTTCCTGTCTGTAAAACAGTGATAATAGTAGTATGTGTCTCATAGGTTTGCCATGAGTATTACATGAGAAGCTGGCCAAGTGCTGAGCACAGTGCCTAGCCCAGAGAAAAGTCCTAAATAATGCTAGCTGCTATTACTATTACTATTATTACTATTATTGTTATTATTAAATTCTATACCCAGGCTAATGTCCTAAGCAGAGAATAGTTTTTTAAAAAGGACTGAATTTATACTTCTTTCTTTTTTTTAAAGATTTATTTCTTTATTTTGGGGGGGGGAGGGGCAAGGGGGTGGAGAGAGAGAGAGTCTTAAGCAGACTCCCTGCTGAGCGCAGAGCCTGATGCAGGGCTCAGTCTCACAACCCTGAGATCAAGACCTGAGCCGAAACCGAGTTGGATGCCTAACCAACCGCGCCACCCAGGCGCCCCTATACTTATTCTTAATAGTAACTTTGTTGGAAGTCAAACCTCCTTCAGAGTAATAAATGCTTATGGGTTAATTCTAATATCTGAATTTCCACACATATTCTCAAATATCACATGTATTACATTTCCTAGTAAAGAATTATATCCATTCAACATTTTTATATTCGAATATACTTAAAGCATAGGGGAAATCTTAAGATAACAAATGCCAATGCTTTACAATAGAATTATGTGTGGAAATCTGACTCACACACAAGGGTTGCCAAGCATTTTCTGGACCATGGCTCCAAGAACACCAAGTCCAAGACAGAAAGAGCTGCAGGCTTCTCTCCACCTTTGCCAAGGCTCTGCCCATGCAGCCCAGACCCGAGCTGGAGGCCCCATGCCCATTTACCCTGTGCTTTCCTGAGGCCCATCACGTTCTTTATTCGTGGGCTCAGCAATGAACACAGAAATTCTAGTAGCTCTTCACTGCCTTCTGGCCCCATCCTGTGCTGCCAGGATCATAGGTAGAGGCTGATCTTAAAGACAGAGGCTAAACCCAGAGGATGCGAGGCATGGCTGGAAGAGCAGGATGGGTGCAGCGTGCAGGGAGGACGGGGAGGGTGGTCTGCAGATGCAGGAGAAAGCCTGGGGATCCGCAATCAAGACTCTGACTCATCCGCTCAGGGTACAATCATAAGTTAGACGAAGGCAGCAACTGAAGCAGACAAGCAACAGAGGTGAGGACACTGGCCACTGACTGAGTGACCAATGCGGGTCGACATCACGGTCAGAGGTGGCAGTTACCTGCATGGACTCCGGTATCCTGGAGAACTGGGCTCAAGCCCCGGCTCTGACTCTTACTAGCTCTATGTCCTTGAGCAAGATACTTGAGATCACTCAGCTTGTATATGACCATCTGTAAAGTGGGGATACCTAACAGTACCTACCACACAGGAAAACCGTAGGGGCCGGTGGAGACAATGCTTATAAAATATTTAGCAACATTGCCAGGCACTAAATATTAATGGATGCCTTTATTATATAGAGGCAACCTAGATAGTGTATTAGTTTTCTATTGTTGCTGTAAAAAAGTTACCACAAACGTAGTGGCAGAGAACAACATAAATTTATTACCTTACAGTTCTGTAGTTTGAAAATCTGAAACGGGTCTCACTGGGCTGAAAACAAAGTTTTGAGAGGACTGCCTTCCTTTCTGGGAGCTCTAGGGGAGGACCTGCCTCCTTGCCCCTTCCAGCTTCTAGAGGCCGCCTGTACTCCTCGGCACGTGGCTCTCTTCCTCCATCTTCGAGGCCAGCAATGCTGGACTGAGTCCTTCTCATGGAGCCCTCTGTGGTCTGTTTTCTGATTCCTTCTTCCACTTCTCAGTACCCCTGTGATTACACTGAGTCTACCCCCATCATTCAGGACATTCCCTTTACCTTAAGGCCAGCTGAGTAGCAACCTTAATTCCCGCTGCAAATTTCCTTCTCCTTTGCCAGGTCATCGAGCCCTTTCACAGATTCAGGGGCTCTATTGTGCCTACCAAAGATGGAACCAAGGATCAGCACAATCAGCCTGCCCCAAATTCCGTTCCTATACGGGGCTGGCAAGGGCCATACGATATAGGGCTTAGGGCACACTTAAGCAAGTCCATCGTGGCCACACGTGGCCTCAGCAGCCCTGGCCTGACGAGGGCATTACACACTGCCTCAAAGGAAGTTACCTAAAAATGACTTTCTTTCCACTTATATTTTAAATAAGATGATTCTTTCTCTACTGAATTGAACATAAATATCTCAGAGGCAGACCAAGAACAGCAAATACATACATTGGCCTCCATGTCCCTATTCTGTGTACTCAAGGCAAACGCTCATCAGTCGTAGCATTCTTTCTGGCCACGGGATCCTCAGCCCAGCCCCTCGGGCACTCAATACCAACGAACTGACACTGGCCACATGAAGTTACTTCTCAAACACTATTTGCCATATCTGTATTAGGCAGTAAGTCCTAGTAATAACAGACACTACCTTTGTAATAATAAAGAAAGTGCCCAGTTGTTGGGAGTTTGTGAGTAATAAGACTCTCTCAAACTCTAAGTGTGACAACCCCGTGTGCACATACAAATCAGGCACACAGTGAGTACCACAGGAGTTGCTGAAATACACCAAAAATTCTACAGGTGAAGGCAGTCTGCTTTCAGACAAAGGACTTTTTTGTAAAGGAATCCCTCCATTCCTGGATGCTCAGGGTTTGTACTTCAGATTCCAAGCACTTAACCTTCACCACTTGTCAGTTAAAAATAAACTAAAAAGCCCAGAAACATGCTGGTCTAAGGAGAAAGTGCAAAGTTCTTTCACTTCAGCAGAGACAGAAAGAAAAAAATATATATATATATAACAAGGAGACCCAGAGGCCACAGTCTTCAGGGAAGAGCCAGCTCCGGAGTTAAGGCTGTACCTCATTTAGGGAGTCAATCAGAAAGAACCCATTCCTGGGAAGAAAGAAGCTTGAACAGATGAGAGAAATCCTAGGAAGGCACTTAATTAAGGAATGAGTCAAGAGCAATAATGAATTTTCAAAGAAGCCCATATGATACTCCTCAGGGGACATAAATCTAGATCATTTAGCTGCGGTGGAAACTCCATCCAGATTATGTGTTGTTAATTTAATATAAAACCCAATCTGAGTATATAATACAGTAAAATGTCAGATGCCGAGAGGCTATTCTTCTGGAAAGGCTCTCAAGCCCTGAAAGCAGGCCAAGATAATTTTCTTTTCAGCAAGTATTTTTATAGCCAAAAAAGAGCCATAGAGCAAGGAGCAGCCTGGGAAAGCATTTGACGATGACCTGAAACCTGACTGGTTCCACCTGCGCTCAGGTGGAATAAAGTGCTTTCATTGGTCACGTTGGCCAGGTAGTCCATACGCTGATGAAGAAGTGATGGGAGGGAGAGAGACAGAGGGAGGGAGCGGTGGCCACACACACGGGGAGGGGGAGGGAGAGAGAGGAGGGAAAGAGCAATCTGAAATTACAGGGGCTAAGGAGGAGTGGGCAATGAAGAAGGAGGGGCTAAGGATGAACGGGACTAGGAGAAGCAACAAGTCTGGCCGGTCTCTTACGCAGACGAGTGCCTCGATACAGCACTCCTGGCCGGCACACAGACACTCGGCCCGGCCGGAATCTGTCCATGAGCTGAGTTCGCGGCAGGGTGCAGGGGGCACCACAACTTGCTAAGTCGCACGCCCTCCTCCCTCATTCTCCACGTCCGTAGCAGTCCCCTCAGGGCACCACGTCCTCTTCCTCCATGGCACGGTCACGGTTTGTAGTTACATATGTAGTGATGCGGTATTTTTGTTTCATACCCAGCTCCAGAAGGACAGCTCTGGGAGGCAGGGATCATGCCGTCTTGTTTACTGACTCCCTGTCACCTGGCACAGTGACTGAAACCCACGAGAGGTTTGAGAAATACTGCTGAACGAATGAATGTGTGAATGGACAAACTGCGGAGGAACAAGCACATGAATGTGGACAGGGAGGTGTCTGGGCTTTGTGAAGGACTCCGGGCATTTTCCAAGCCGAGAAAAGAGAAGGCAGCAGGAACAGTGTGAGCAAGTTAGAGGAGACGGGGAAGGAAAGGGCAGCCCGGAGGAGCCACTACCGCCCGAGACGTCTCGCGCTCAGGGCCGTCTAACAGAGGTCTCACCACCACCTATCAGGAAAGTCTTTGCACCAGAATGTCAACCAAACTACTCCACCCCACAAAACCCAGAACGACTTTCTATTTTCTGTCACTCTCAAATTCAAGACATAGTTGAGTGCCTATTGCGCACATCATTGTGGACGATACGTGCTTCCTAACGGAGGTGGGAGCCGGTAACCAGAGAAGGACCAGAGAAGCACATAACCAGAGTGCAAAGCCATCAGCTCGCAGCTGCCCCCAGGAGAGCGTGACCCATGGCTATCCAGGTCCAGAGGGGAGCAAGGTCACTGTGGGTGGTGGGGATTTTATCTTATTAGCTTTTAACGCCTTTAATCCAGCATGCTGTCACTAAGTGCCTACGTCCCCGACACAGTTCCCATACACCTGGAGGAATAGGAGCAATAGAACTCAGCCGGTGCCTTCGGCCTCCCTTTGCCCCACTGGGTCAGTTTCAGCCTTCATTTCTATTTAGTGTCTGCACACGCTTACCCTTAATAAAGATATTTATTTCTTATATAGTAATGTGAGGAAGCTGATGGTTTAAATCTGTCTTGAACAAAAAATTCTCAAGAGAATTGGGAGCAAAGTTGAAGGCCTGATAACAAAGACACGGAGTTACCACCTGGTGGCAGCATAGCTAAACTAAAGACCGTGAGTGTGAGGGGCGTGAGTGTGTGCGTGTGCATGCACGTGTGTGTGCGCGCGTGTGTGTCCACCCACAAAAGTTCAGGGGAAGGAGATCCTGGAGCAGAATCATAAAATCTCAGGGTCGGAAGCCAACATCACGCCCCCGCCCCACTTCATTCAACAGGGGCCGTTTCCCTCACAACCTTGCTACTTAGTGGTTGTTTGGATTCCCTTTGGAGAAGGGGACTTCATTCCTAGCCCTTTTCCAAAACTCAAGTCAGAAAGAGACAGATTTGTCCAGACGGAGTCGGTGACCTCCAAAGAAGTAGTAATGAGCTGGCCTAAAGCCTGCACTCCATAATGTTCGTCCTGGGAACAAATGTGGGAATGAATGTAGCCTAAACTCCTTAATATGTTTACTTTCAGCCTCTAGGGTTCAGTGGTAACAAAGGTGGGGCACTGATCAACGTGGCTAGTGAGACCATTTAGAAAGAGCTCCTGTCTAAGTGTCCCTCCCAGAGCTTAGGAGGGCAGGCCAGGAGAGTATTCTACCCCACTGGGGCGGCAGACAGACTTGTCCCCGGGAATGTGCAGACCCAGATTCCTGACCCAGTTCTCCCTCAGTGGGACTTAAATAAGCTACTAAATTTTGGAGCCTTAGTTTTCTCCCCTGTGAAATGGAGCTAATTCTATCCACCAAGGCCGAGGACACCTGGACAAAATAACAGATGAGATAAAAGCAGTCTGCTTACTAGAAAGGGCCGGCAGACGTTGCAAGTTATTATTGTGCCAGGTGGTGCTGCGAATACATATCTTAGATTTATCAGTTTGTCCTGCCTATTTATGAACTAGACTGTCTTCTCTCCTAGAGAGTCACTGCTAATAAAAGGAACGGTTCCTCCACAGGCCCAAGTTGCTGTTCCTTCTGGGCCAATAGGTAAGTGGTCCTTCTCAAGATTAAACTACAGAGACAGAAACACAAACCAAATCAGGTCTAGAATCAGAAAATTCAGAGTTTATATGATCTGGCAAATGAAAAATGCAGTGAGCTTCCTTTCCCCATCCACAAAGCAGCCAAATTCTACAGCCTGCCTATTGGTGGCCTCCTCCTAGCTCCAGGGCAAGCAGAATCCCCCTGACCCCGTGTAACTTTACACCTCACCAACAGCCACAAACCAGGCTCGCTTCATAGCCCTCCACTGCCTTGGGAGGGGCTGGAGAGGTTCACCGTTCCTGCTCCGTGTGGCTGCCTTTAGCATAAGCCGCAGCTTTCCACTGGGTTGGAGCTTCCACGGGGGTAACAGGTGTTAAGGCTCTGTGTCAACACGAAACAGCTAGTGAAGTGGGGCATTCTTTAACTGTTCAACTGCCGCATAGTAAGGACACAGGAGGAAATGCGGATACACAGTCTCAGGCTTCCCAAGTAGGTTCCAGTTGTCCTTCAAATGTTCTTTTGTGAATGGGTCTCAGTTCCAGATTGGAAAGGACAGTGTATTGGCCCCTCTTGTGACCCCAACACCCAGAAGTGGCAAGCAGCTAAAACACAGGAGATGCTCCAGAAATGCCTGTTTGACCCCCCCGGGGAGACAGACGGAAGCGCAAGTGCCGAGGGCACCAGAGGCCGCTTGGTGAGCTGACCTCAGGACTGGGGCTGTGGCAGCTAGATGGCTTCTTTAGAAGAAACCAGGACTAACACTTACGGCATTCGATGGAAATTTCCAGCCGGGAGTAAAGAATATGGCCCTAGAGACAGAGACCTGAGCTCAAATGTGAGTTCTATCACTTATCCGCTGTGAGACTCTGGGAATGTCATTCAACCTCTCTGTGCCTCAGTTTTCTCATTTGTAAAGTGCAGGTTCATCAAAGCATTCTTTTGTGTCTTGGAGGATTCAGAGAGACAGAGGATGTGGATGGGGGGATGATGCCTGCTCTCCTCGCCCTCCCTGCTGGGTCGTGGCTCATTCGGGAAGAGCTTCTACCAGCATGTCCAGTCCTCCCCGTCAGGTGCAGGAAGGGAGCTTCTACCAAGCTTTCCCGCATTCTCCCTGCTCCCCGAGGGGCAGCCAATCGAACTAGCAGGCACCTAACAACAACTGGACCACAGCTTCCAGGTGCTGCGGCTGCCATGTCAAAGTCTGCCTCTGGGGCGCTTGGGTGGCTCAGTCAGCATCTGCCTTCGGCTCAGGTCATGATCCCAGGGTCCTGGGATCTAGTCCCACATCAGGCTCCCTGCTCGGCAGGAAGCCTGCTTCTCCCTCTCCCACTCCCCCTGCTTGTGTTCCTGATCTCTCTCTCTGTCAAATAAATAAATAAAATCTTTTAAAAAAAAAACAAAGTCTGCCTCTGGCCCCTGACTTGCCCACACCCCCTACTCCAAGGCACCTTCTTGGCGCCTGCTCTTCCGTTCATGGGTGGGAAACTCAAGCCCACCTCCCTGCCTTGTGCACCCAGAGCCTCTCTGTCTTCTTCTCAGGCTGAAAGCTGGCAATACTCGATCCAGCCCGTTCCAGAAAGCCCTTCATCAATAAAGCTGATACACAGATGGGTATTTGTCTCACCTTTCTTGAATCTGTTGAATAGCCCAGAGGGAAGGAGGGCTGTTTCAGGCAGTATTTCAGAGTGCTTAGCATTTCATAGCAAATGGTACTGACATATTAAGAAGGTTCTTTGAGGGTCCTTGGCGGGTCCTCCTGCTCCAACACTGTGCACTGAAGTCCAACATTATTTGGATCAGTAGTTCTCAAGGACGGCGCCACTGCCCCCTAGGGGAGGCTTGGAAAATCTAAGAGGGGGTTTTAGGTTGTCACCATGATGGAGGGACACTACAGTAGTTCCCCTTAGCCTCAGGGGCTACACGCCAAGCCCCCCAGGGGATGCCTGAAACCACAGATAGTACCAAACCCTACATACACTATATTTTTTCCTATACACACATACCTATGATAAAGTTCTTAATTTATAAATTAGGCACGGTAGGAGATTAACAATAATAACTAAGAATAAAATAGAACAACTCTAACAATATACTGTAACAAAAGTTATATGAACCTGGTTTCTCTCTGTCTCTAAAATATTTTACTATACTTACCCTTCTTGTGATAACAGAAGATGATAAAACGTTTACATATGAGATAAATGAAGTAGGCATGGTGACAGCATCAGGCTAGCACTGACCTTCCGCAGATAGGTCAAGGGGAGGATCCTCTGCTTCTGGGTCACAGCTGACCACGGGAAAGTGAGACCTAAGCGGAGACTACTGTACCAGCATCTAGCAGAAGCAGGAAAGACGTGGACACTCTGCCATGTGCAGTGCTGTCCTGGGCAATGAAGCGTTCTGTGCCCCTCGTGACTTCTAAATATTGCACTAGTCATACATATAGGTTAAAAAAAAACCACTTATGATATACATTTACACATATATGTGCATTTGTACATATCTGTGCATACGTACGTGTGTATATTTCTTAATTTAATATCAGTAGGTACAAAGAAAAATATGGACAAATATCCCCACCAAACTACTAGGAGCATATGGATGTTTAATAAGGTCATATGGATGTTTAATAACTCGGTTATGACATTTCTATTTTGTTCCAAGTTTTTATAAGAACTTATTAGTTTTACAATTGGAAAAAACAAGTTAACCACAAAATGGGCACAATTTGTTAAAACAATTTACAAGAAAAATCCTGTCCTAAAGATATGATATTTTAGAAATAAGTTTACTATATATTCATCTAGTAAAGTTAGGTTACCCAGAGAATCTGCTTATAAATTTCTGAGCCTAGAAACTAAACTGCTTTGTAGATAAATACAACTCGTATTTCTGCATGGTTTTAAAGTGCACGGAATTTTCCAGGAATTCAGTTAGTACGAAAGCGGAAAGGAGAGTGTGAGGAATCATTCACCATTTAGGAAAATCCAGGCACTGGTGTGCCACATTGCTCGTGGTACGCAAGTCGCCGATACAACAGACGTGCATCGGTCACTCAGCACTTGAGGCCATGACACTGGCAGAGATTCTGAGTGTCGGGGTCTGCAGCTAACTATTTCATTATGTCCTCATGCGCAGACACACTGACCCCTCCCTCTCCTTTCACTTCTCTTACATTTCCACCAGGGTGTACATTTGATTTCTAAATTTTCACTTGTAGGTGGGTTAGATGATATCTGAACGGCACGTCAGGGCACCAAAGGGGGCAATGTTCGCTACAGAAAGGGCCCGTTGGGACTGACAGGGCTGAGAGCCATGGCCTTCACCCCTCGGATCACAAGGCAAGGTGCCTCCATCGACTCGGACCTCCAGGCCCTTGCCTGCACTTTCCAGTCTCTCAGCAGCCACAGCAGAGGAAGTTTGGAGAAGGACTGTGCTTGTCACAGCACATGATGACAGCTCTAACTCTGTGTAAAACAGGATCATCGTTTCTCTGGGGTGGGGCGGGGGTCAGCAAGGGACTTCCACCCTCCCCCTACACCATCTGCGAGAAGGAAGAAAGCCATGTGTCAGCAGCAGGACGGAGGCGGAACTGGGCTGTGCTACTTACAGAGGTCTTCGGTGGCCGCGGGCACGAAGGCAGCCATGGACTCATAGAGCTCCTCGTCGCAGCCGGGGTTAAGGGAACACTTCATGAGCAGGTCTGTGGAGAGGTGGGCCATGGACTCGTACATGGTGTCAGCCTCCTCCCCTTGCATCAGTTCCTCTTTGATGTGACTCTTCAGCATGTCCACAGTTTCCTGAAAGGGAAGACGGGACTCACAGGCGCCCAGGGACACTCTGGCCTTCTGGGTAGAGCGAGGCCTTCGGTGCGCTTGGGACAGGCAAAGAGGAAAGGTTCACACAGGTCAGCGTTCAGCTGTCCCACCAGCCCGAAAGCTCCTGGAGGCCAGGCTCCGAGTCTTTGTCTGTTTGTTTTCTGTGTTCTGTTTTAATCTTTGTATATTCTCCCAATGCTCAGCACAGAGTCATGCACACAAGAGATGGGCATTAAATGTCCAATGAGCATAGGGTACAAATTAAAGACCTTCTCATGAGCTCCTCCTATGGGTCAGGTACGATGCCAGGTGTTTGCCTACACATTACCTCACATCATCCTTTCCACAGCTGCTTGAGAAAGCTGCGATATTCCCTAGCTCACACATGAGAAAACCACAGCTCAGAAAACCCTAGTGCCTTACTCAAGGGCGTGCAATCCTGCCTTCTGACCTTTCTACTCCACCTCGGTTCCTCCAAAGGAAACAACTGATCCCCAAGGCTATAACCCTTACTGACCAACCAGAGGGAAATCCAAATGGGCCAAAGAGGGCTGCAGCTAAGATGTTCTTGCCCTGATGTGTAGTCAGACGGCTCTCAAAAGCCCACTGCCTAGTCCCTGTTCCTTCCAGCAGGCTGCTCGCCAGCGCCTCCCTTGGTTTCACACGCTGCGTGCCAAGAGGAGAGAGGGCCTTGGCGGAAGTGACCCGCAGTAGGACAGGCTGCCCCTGTCCTTCTGCCTCCCTGTGGTGGTGAAGCCAGAAAGCCGGCCTCTCTGAAACCCTGCACAACTTTTCCTGGTAAGAAACTTCAGTGTTTCACAATCCTTATTTCAGCATCAACCTGCAAAAATCCTCATTTTCATCATCACTACCTCAAGAGAGCTAATCTGCTATTGACACAATGTGTTGGTTTCCTGATGAGACTGGCCCAGGTGACAGCTGTGAAGTGCTGGGAGACTCAAGGTCTGGCATTTGGTTTCGATGTGATGGAAAGCGGAAACGGGACAGTTCCTAGAGGTCACAAAAACATGCAGGGACCTTTTGGTAGCAATGCTGAAGATGCACTGGCTGAAGGTGATTATGGTTGGAGAACTGGATTAATTTCGGTGCAAACTGAAAAGCCATCATTCCACTTCCCTGTTACGTAAAGTAAAATAACAAGCCCCAGCACCCGCATCAAACGAGGTTCCCGTCCTATCTCCACCCTTGCTAGAGTGCGACCCGGGCACAACTATTCCACCTTCCCAAGCCCTTCTCCTCCTTTGTTACAGACAGATAACGATACTATCAACCTCCAAGGATTGTGGTGAGCATTAAGTGAATCATGGCATTTACTAATCAAATAAATTCAATAAACAGTAGTCACGACTGTGAACACAGTATGTCCCCAATAAAAACTACTGGTGTAGAAATGATACGCTGCATTTTACACATCTGTGCCTTCAGAGTAAAGCTGAGTAAATACTCCTGGACGGTGAGCACCTTTTAGCCTCATTTATGTCAGGGATGCCCAAAACAGACACTCATGCTATTCTACTCATTCAACACACTTAATCACCCCCAAACTGTGGGGAGCCCCCTCCATGCCTCAGCGAGTCACTGCCTTGCAGACTGTCAAATACAGAGCTCAGAGTTAAGTTTCTGGGAGGTGTAGGCTCACTCCTGTATGGAGATAGAGAGCAAGACTAGATGGTCTTTGTGGTTCCTTTTGAGGTCTCAGCTCCACGAGAGAGGCTGAGAGTCCCCACTGTGACCCGTGAAGATGAAGGAAAACCAGAAAAGGGTGGAGTTAGGAAGGGCAGGGGTCTCCAAGACAAGAGAAGCGATACTGGGGCATGGAGCAAAGCCTAGGCACGGGATGAGATTACACTCAAAGAAGTTCCCAGAAGTCAATGATCAAGGAGGACCTGGGGGTCCAAAACCAGATGAGCAAATAAACTGGGCATATCTCTCTTAAGATCAGCAGAAGCTCAGAAAGAGACAGGCCATTAGCCTAAAGGGGAACCTTCCAGTTGGGCTCTGGGAAGCCTCAAGTGCACAGCTTCGTTGTGGTCTCTGCTAAGGAAGGAACCAATCCTAACAGTTCACATGGACCTGACAGTGGGGGAGGCAGCTGGAAGCATCCCACCAAAGTGCCTTGGAGATGGAGGTGGGGTGGGGAAGAGGGGTCACCATCAACCTGCAGCAGATTCACTCTTCAAATGTCTCTATAAATTCTTTCAAGGTAGACCTCAGTGCTTTACAGACATTATTTCCTTTTATCCTGAAAACCACCCTATGAGCAGAACTAGCATTACCTTCCTTCTGCACTTTAGGAAACTAAAAGAAACAAGGTATGTGATTTGTCCAAAATCACGTGGCTGACAAGCGTTGGCCCAGGAATGTGGACCCAGGTCCATGGGACTCCAGGGCGCATCTTTTTTTTTTTTTTTAAAGATTTTATTTATTTATTCATGAGAGAGAGAGAGAGAGGCAGAGGGAGAAGCAGGCTCCCAAGGAGCAGAGAGCCCGATGCGGGACTCGATCCCAGGACTCTGGGATCATGACCTGAGCCGTAGGCAGACGCTTAACCATCTGAGCCACCCAGGCGCCCGGAAACCCAGGGCGCATCTCTTAAGCCCACACATACTGCCAGAGAAGAGGCAAAGGGGCACACGCTAGGGATGAAATCCAACCGTGTTTCTAGCAAACAGGTAAGCCCTAGGACCACAGAGTGCATTTCCATTCCTGGGGCCTCTCCCACCTTGACCTTACCACATACTCGTCGATGAACTGCCGCAGGTCCCTGAAGCCGTGTTTCTCAGCAATGGTGTTGGGATAGTGGCCATGCTTGTTGGCCACACTGTACGCCTGTAGGGCTCCCGGGCAGGTGAGCAACAAGGCAGTGAGGTTCTTCAGTCCGTACTTCGCAGCAAAATGCAGCAGGGTGGGCAGCTCTTCATCCCTCTGATCTGAAAGATTGTTCAGGAAAACAATGGGCAAATAAGAATGAAGGCACGGCACCCTTGTTCGTGGAGACAAAGCTGGCAAGACTACCAGGGCATCCAGCAGGCACTCAATCATTACTTCTCGGTTGACTGGCCTACCATCTGACAGCTTCCTTTGAGGCACAACTGAAGATTATGCCCTCAGATGACGGAAGAAATGGTATGTTAATTAATTAGCAAATCTAATAACATTTTACCTTCTTTCTCTAAAAGGATCAAAGAATCCTGAAAAATAATACTAATTCAAAAGATGCTGATTTTCTAAAGGCTTAAGTAGCAGCCACAAAGTACAACAGGAATCATGTTTTGACCTTCTCTGTAAATTTCACAGCACTTTATCACAATTGCTTTGTGCTGATTAAAAAAAATTAAGTCCATCTTAGCTCTTATTCCAAATTTCATAAAGCAGGCCAAGTAATCCTAGGTATGTTAATTAGCCTTTCCATGGCCCTTAGTTTTGAACTAGAAGATATTTCCAAACTATCTCAAAAGGGCTGGGAGGATTAATAAGATGGTATTCAGTGAGTTCTTTGTTTAGGACAGGTTTTGAATGTTGGCATTAATACACCTGAACCACAGGATGTCCATTAACCCTCTGATTCATGGGAAACAAAGTACTCCTTAGGGTCACTGGATCCCCGTGACCTCCTCTGCCTACTAATATCTGGATCCAGCAAGTCAAACTCTACCAAGAAAATAGACATGTTTGTGTTATGGAGTTGGGGACAAATCTTTCTTTTGTTTGTTTGCATAAAAGTTGATTTCTAAACCCAACAGTGAAAGATAGATAGACAGACATATACTTTTATGTACACACACACACACACACATAAATATATATGCATACAGATTTTTTTTAGTAAAACAAACCCAGCTTCCTATTCACCAGGATATGATCCTTGGGATGAAGGGTCTGAAAATGTCCCCAGGACCCCACATCGGCAGGCTCTGAAATACTCTTCCTGAGCCCCAAGTTTAACAACAGAGAATATTAACACTGCTGGAAGTAATGCAGGAACATTCCACAGTAGAAAAAGGGGGAGAGGCAATAAGATGCCCTCAGGAGAAGGACGTGAGGGTATTATAACCCCATCCTTATGGCTCTCTTGGCCATGGAAGGATGGGACACCGGGCAGAGGGCAACCAGGTTCCATGATGCAATGTGAAGGAAGAGCGGTATCCACAGAAGCACCCTACCAGGCATCTCGTCAGCCCCCCAGGCACCACCCCCACACGATCGGTTATCCCAGCTCCCAGCATGTCACATGTGCACAGCAGACTGCTCCTCCCTCACTGAACAAATGTTTGTTTCGATCCTACAATTAGCCACCCAGGCATTGCCTCAGCCCTCACTGCGCTGACAGCCTAGCAGAGAAGACAGGCACAGCTGAGGAGAATGAGTACAGAGGACACCCAACATGCTAGGGGAGCCCACGGCACGTAGACAGAACCTACCGAAGGTTCCGAGAGGTCTTCCTGAGGAAGTGCTGTACGGCGTCCTGAAGGCCGCTGTACGGAGGTGAAGAGAAGTTAGCCAGGTGCAGAGCCACCAGTGAGGACAGGAAGAAACCGTACTCCCATGAGTTCAGGTGGCAAGAGGCAGGGCAGAATTTTCATGAGGTGAAAGAAGTTCATACTTTCTGTAGAGTAGAGCCCAGGGACAGTGTAGAGAGAGAAGAGGGCAGAAATGCAGCAGGAACCCCTGGGGAAGGGCTTGCAAACATGGTAAGGAGTTTGGACTTTATCTAGAAGGCAAATGGGAACCACAAAGGGTTTTTAGCAAGGGGTCGAGGTATTCAGATTTACAATTTAGAAGACTCTCTAGCTAGCTAGTGAAGGAATCATTCTCAGAGGATGAGCTGCAGAGCGGGAACCAGCAAGGTGCAAGCACAGGGTGACTGGATGCTGAGACCAGCAAACTAGAATCAACCCACAGCTGGTTTCCTGAGGCTTGACTTTTGACTCACTTGTCATCATATCTTCTTCTTCCAGCTGGTTAATTCCAAAGAGGTGTAGTCCACTCGCAGGGATATTATTCTTCAGGGACTCAGTGAGCAGTTTATCAAGGGTCTCTGTGTTGTAGGGCACAATTTTAAAGGCCTGAACATAAAAGTGAAGACCGTCAGGTCAGATTTTAAATCCAGCCATCTCCCATCCAGCAGATGCAAAGCTGAAGAACGAGCAGAAACAACATGTCCCAAAAACTCAGGCTTCCTTTCAACATCCTTACCTGACACATGAACTCCACGGGATTTGCAGCATTGGACAATAAATTCCCAATCTCTTCCATGT
Source organism: Neomonachus schauinslandi (assembly GCF_002201575.2). NCBI lineage: Eukaryota > Metazoa > Chordata > Mammalia > Carnivora > Phocidae > Neomonachus > Neomonachus schauinslandi. Next base: position 123,392,504 of record NC_058408.1, read on the forward strand.
CAGTATAATAGCTGATCACAGTTTCACACACCACTAAATCCCCAGAATAGATCTTCAAGGAAACATTCCCAGATGAAAGGCCTGAAGAGAAGGAAAAAAAATACCACAAATGTGCCCAGGAGGAATAAGGGTCCAGGGGAACGTGTCCACAGATTCACCTTAATGGGAAAGAAATTAACTGGGGGCTGGAAGAAAGATCTGGGAGGTAGGCCGGGGAGAGAGGGGTGAGGAGAATGGTAGAAGCAGGAAGTGAGGGGACTAGCACCGGAGAGGCCTCTGAGTGAGAAAAATTGTCCTCATTTGTGTCTGCAATTTAATTTTTGGAGGATTTTCACCTGTTTTGTTTGCTACGGTAGGCCCAGGACCATGACAAACAGGAAGAGGAGTTGAGCTGAAAGCACTTTCTACAGAGGTCACTGGTGGCCACAAGGTGGGAAAGATCCTGGCGGGCGGAACTCAGTGCTCCCCCGACACTGGACTGGGATAACTGATTGACCGGCTCTGCTGCTGTCATGACTATGTGCTCTTTAGCTCTTCTCCACCACAGGAAGGGGTTTTGAGGGGGAAAGAAAAAATTAAAAATACACCAACCACAAAGATTCGATTCACAAAAGAGGAAATGCAACAAGTAGAGAACATGGAAAAATAGTCAGCCTCGGATAGTAATCAAAGAAATGCAAATTAAAACAATGGGCTACTCCTTCAAAAGGCATCCAGTTAGCAAAATATTTAAAAATGATAATGCCTAGTGTTGGTGATGACACAGCAAACTCGACAGGAGTAGTATTTCAGAAAGCAAGTAAGCCCTGTTTTCCAGGATCCTGAAAAATGCCTGGCATTTGGGGCGCCTGGGTGGTTCAGTCATTAAGCGTCTGCCTTCGGCTCAGGTCATGATCCCAGGGTCCTGGGATCGAGCCCAGCATCGGGCTGCCCGCTCGGCCGGAGGCCTGCTCCTCCCTCCCCCACTCCCCCTGCTTGTGTTCCCTTTCTCGCTGTGTCTCTCTCTAAGCTTGCTTCTCCCTCTCCCACTCCCCCTGCTTGTGTTCCCTCTCTCACTGTGTCTCTCTCTGTCAAATAAATAAATAAAATCTTGAGAAAAAAAAAAAATGCCTGGCATTTCAGGGGCTCCATCTTGAGGAAATACTCCTCAATCCATGCAAGCATAAAGAGGCTTGATATATCAGAATTTAAAACAATAAGAAGACACTAAGAAATCAGAAATGACATAAATACATAACAATGAGGAGGCGAAAAATTAAAAGATATTTCTTTTCAATGGAGTATGATGCAGCTTTAAACAAGACGATTTATATGATACAAGTCCAACACAAGGAACTGGTTTTATAAATTACGATACATCTATACAAGGGATTAGCTTGCAACCAGTAAACATTATGTTGTAAAGGAATATTTATTAACATGGGAAAATACTCAGAGGTATCTTCCAGGTAATGAAAGTGGCCTAGGAGACTATACGAAGCTATGTACATAGAAACAGAAAAATACAGAAATCACTGATTTCCTTTGGGGTATACAGGCAATTTTCTATTTACTTTCCTTTACCTTGGCTGTCTTCTTCAACTTTTCAGTATTGAGCACACATAACTTTTACAATAGAAAAAATATGTTATAAAATGGAGAGTTACATGGGGACGCCTGGGCGGCTCAGTCAGTTGACGGTTAAGCGTCTGCCTTCAGCTCAGCTCATGATCCCAGGGTCCTGGAATGGAGTCCTGCATCAGGCTCCTTGCTCAGCAGGGAACCTGCTTCTCCGTCTGACTGCAGCTCCCTCTGCTTGCACTCTGTTTCTGTCTGTCTCTCTCTCTCAAATAAATAAAATCTTAAAAAAAAAAAAAGTTACAAAGTCCACATAACAGCATGGGGCAAAAGGATGCTGAGAGAATAAATATAAGATTATATCAAGAAAAACAGAATATTGAAAACAACTGTTTTTAAAATTGTGAACAAAAAACAGTCTGAATTTTTTTCTATTTTTCTCTAATTTCAAAAAAAAATTTTTTAAAGATTCATTTGAGAGAGAGAGTGAATGAGAGAGAAAGCACGAGTGGGGGTAAGGGACAGAGGGAGAGGGAGAAGATTCTCCCACTGAGCAGGGAGCCTGATGTGGGGCTTGATCTCAGGACCCTGGGATCATGACCTGAGCTGAAGGCAGACAACCAACTGAGCCACTCGAGTGCTCCTCAAAAAATTTTAATATGTTAACTTCATAAGGATAAAAAATTTTACAATGTCCATTTTTTCCCCATTGCACATGTATGTTTCTGCAACTTCCTTTTCCTTTAAATAGAACATGCCAACCAGATCCAAATCTTGGCTGTCACTTTTCTCAGTTGCTCAATAAAGACAGGACAAGTAAAAGAAAGCAAGAGTGGGCCTCTTCCTGAACAGGATGCCTGATTTCCAGAGGTAGACGGGGCTACTTACTGGGGGCTTTCACGGAAACGGTGTATTCATTCTCCAGCTTGGCTTCCACCCTGACTGAGGGAGAATCCTCAGGGGAAAATTCTGCTTCTGTTGTCACCCTCTCATCCAACTTACATCTCACAATGACGTAGACAGTGGTTTCCACCTGGAACAGGAGACCAGTCAGTGTCCCCTCTCCCTCCTGGGTGCTCTATCAGGGTGCTGGGCAGAGGGTCTCCTGTCTCCCCGAGCCCCAGCTCTATCTGGTGAGGCTGTCCCAGAGCAGGGCGGGGTCTGCAGTCCAGCACTGGGCCTGTCTGCCATGGGTCCCAAAGAGACAAGTTACAAAGACTGAGAAGTGAACGTTTATAAACCTTTATAGCAATTTGATGGGAGTAATTTTATGTCTGTTGAATCCAATGTAATAATTTAAAATCCTGGGACTTGTATTTCATCTTTTTATTTCATTTTTATCGCATTTCTTTTTTATTGCATTTTATAAAAGCACTGGTGCATGGCAGAATTGGGAATTTTGAAAAACAAAATAAAATGAGTCTTCACAGATAGTTTGAGAAGCACTATTCTGACACGAGCCTGGCTACTCAATGGGAAGCCGGTGGACTGACAGCACTGCAAGTGGATTCGAAATGTAGAATCCCAGGCCCCTCCTGGACCCACTGAACCGTCAAAGTCTGAATTTTACTGAGACCCCCGGGTGACTCACATGCACCTTACGATGTGAGAGGCGCCAGCCTAGAGAAGCCCTCTTGGGTTCCGCTTCTTGCGCTGTTCTTGAAAGGGCACAAATACCTTATTGGAGGACTGATTTTCTCCAGGCATAGAACAATCTGAATAGCTATATCACCTCGCTTGAAGGTCTCCTGCCAGGCCCACAACATGCAATGATCTTGTTTTACTGGGCTCGTTAAATGGGGAATGGGCCTTTTAAGACTTGAACTGATAAGGACAGGCCCTCCAAAGAGCGGGACGTGGGGGGGGGTGGCGGGGGGGGGGGGGATTTCCAGTCATTGCTAATCTCCAAATGTTCATCCTTAGATTCTACTATAAAGACCTCATAGTAGCCCTTCAGGACAAGGGCCACCATTTCACAACAGGTGAGGGAGAGGCTAGGTCCTGGCTTCCGGAGGCTGCTGAGGCTAAATGTGAATGTGTTTGTGGTGGTCCTGTCTCCGGCTGCAGGCCCAGCCCTGTCCCGCCTGCTTCTTCTCCCAGGCGGCATGGGGAGTCAGAGAGAATGAGTGTGTCCTCTCTGTTGACAGCAGGATCCAGCCCCAGCCTGGCCGCCCCAGGATCCAGAGACCTAGAGAAGCTGAATCCTGGAAGCCAGGACAAGAGAAAGAACGAAAGTCTGGAGAATCAGGGAGGTGTGTGAAGGGCGCCATTCTTCAGTTGCAAACACCCTCATGCACAGGTGCCCACCAGCCAGTCTTAGGATGAGAGGAGTTCGGGGAAGACAGGAAGGCATATGGAGAGACTGGAAACTGAAATGCCCACAAAGTCCTGGCCAATGAGGAGGGGGCATGAAGTGGGCTGTGAAGAAAGAAAAGGGATTGGTGGGAGCCGTGACCTAGGGGATGCATGCTTCATCTAATGGGCTGCTGGGCCCGGCCACTCACCTAAGGCCTGGTACTCCCAGATCCTGATTCAAAGGAAGCTGGGAATCGATTTTCATACCTAATTTTTAAAAACACTGTGTAATCTAAACCCAACATGTCTATGAGCTCAATCTAGCCGCAGTCTGCAAAGCAGCAGTCTGCAATCCCCATGGAAGGAGCCCTTGCCCAGCGCCTCGTGGCCTCAGGCTGCATGGAAAATCACTCACAGGTGCAAGGAGGCTAGTACTTCCCATTGCCAAGGCTCCCACGCCCTCTTGCCCCACGGACACCACGGTGGCAAAATTAGTAAAGGGCTCATATCCATAGGGAAGCATTCTGCTGCTCTGAACTAATATCACATATTTTTCATCAAGAAAGGAAAGATAATGAAAAACTACCAATTCTATGGTAGAATTCAAATGACAGTAGACCATCAATTGGGCCATCACATTCAAGTCACCTGTTAACATAGGTGCCACCCTGAAAATGTTAGTCACATTATGCTTTGGCTTTTATCTTATCCCTTTAGCAAGCAATATTGGCAAATTTTAGCCAGCAAGCTTCAAGGCATTCACTTGGGGTACTGGAGTGGTCAGTTGATGGAGAAGCAGGCTTTCAAAATGCCCCCCACCCCCATCTTCGTCCTCCCAGCCTCAGGCTGGCAGGAACAGACCCAGGCCTCTACCTTCAGGGTTGGCCTAAGTGTCTGGTAAGGCTCATACCTGCCACACGCTCTGCGTTTCTGATCTATGAACTTATAAAGTCTCAGATGACACACACTTTCCTGAGCTCACCTCTCCCTTACTTAAAGGAGTGAGGTGTGCTCAAGGCCCAGGTACTGGGATTCCCAGGGCAGCTAATCTACAACGGAATCCCCAAGGGAAGGCTGAGATTACACTCCCTTTACTGCAACAAATACATCCATTAAAAAGGCCATATTCTGCCACTGGTCCACCAGCCCCGCGAGTGCCTACCCCACAGCGAATACGGTCCGGCTGCACCACCATCAGGTTCCCAGGTGAAGTCTGCAGCGGCAGGTTCTGCTGCTTCAAGTAGGAAGGGACCTTCTCGTCCTCCGTCTCGGTGTCGGTGACTGAGTCACAGCCAGAATCTACAGAACAAAAGACATCACTGAATGGGAACACAGGAAGGAGAACCGATGGGAAGTTCCACCCCATGAAAGCCCCAAACATTACCAAATAGGAAGTGGCTCAGAATGCCAAATAAATACCAGCTGACGGGAGTGACTCAGGAAATCATGAAAAACAACCTACTGGGAAAAAGTCAATTACCCGGTAGGCCAAAGGGTAGGGCGACAGCAAGAGGACGACCGTGGAGAAGAAGGCCAAAAAGTCTGAAACAGGATGTTGCCCAAGGCTGGCAAGTCTAGTCTCAACCAGTGGGTTTCTGGAAGCTTTAGCTCCAGGCTTCCTGCACTGCTGGCTTTGGTGGCTTCGAAGAAACAAGGCCACTTTTCCTTAGGTGGGGTCAGGGCTTTAAGTGGGCTGTCCACTTAAACGTCATGTTTTGAACATCAAGTAAAACCTGTGCTGCCCAGGAAGCCATTATTCCTCAGGGTCATGGCTAGCCAATGGATCCTCTCTGGAGCAACAGTGAAATGCAATCTTTTTCAACAAACCTTGGATCAATGTAACTGGGATCCAGATTGGTATCCCAGCCAACACCTACACTGTGCACAGACTCAGAGCAGGTGAGGAGGGGTATGCAGATGTGTGGGGCATGGCACAGAATGAGATGATGCTGAGATGGTGTAAGTGGAACCTACCAGAGCTCTAAGGCAGGGGCTCTTAACCAGGGTTCATCAACTGATAGGCTGTGTGCAAGATTCTGTGTGTGTGTGTGTTTGCCTATACTTCTCTGGAGATAGTCCAAAGCTTTCATCAGATCCCCCAAGAGGAACAATATGGTTAAGAATGGTTAAGAGAAGAAAGGTTTATCTAGTCCCCTTCTTGGGCTTGCTCTTCTTCATTCCTAAACCACTTACAGAGCCAGCCAAACAAGTCAGGCACTGAGCGGACATGAAGATGAATGCCTTCTGACAGCCCACAATCTAAAAGGGCAGGTCCAGTGAGAGGTAGGGGTTCTCTTGGCTGACTCCTACAGGCTGGCCTCCCAGGGAAGGAGGTGGCCACCAGCAGAGCTCACAGCACTCAGTCCTAGTAGAATGCCGGGGTGGTGCATCAGGCCATTGATGTGTCCCCCAGAAAGCTGCACCCATAGGCTTGCACACTAGATCTCAGGTCATACCGGGAGAGAGGCTGTGCTCCCATGACCATGAAGGCTGAGGTGGTGGAGCTGGGCTAAGGGGGCAAGGCACCATCGTGTCCTATTGCTGTAACTGTGAGGCAAGGACCTCCAGGACCTGCTCAGGCTGGGGAGAGGACCAAGGCTTCCCAGAAATGCAGCTTACAAACCCCACAGCCTTGGACAATGGTCTCATCCTAGAGCCTGACATCTGTCTGCTGACAGATGCCTCCGCACGGCCCCAGACTGTGATGGGAAGGAGGCACACTCCTGCTGCTCTTCCCCTCTCTGGGATTTCCCCCCATGACTCACTATTCCACAAGGCCTGGCAGATGCAGCCGGGTGTCTGACCTTGCTTGTATAACAGGAATCCCAGCAGAATTTAGTGCTAAGAGACAAGGCCAAGGACCCTGGGAGTTCCAAGGAGGGTTGATACTGGTTTTCACTAGGTATCAGAGCCATCAATCTGCTATAGCTCTCCTTTCCTTTCCAATCCTACTGACTCCTTTATCAGCGCTAATTATCCCCCTCAAAGGCTAACTGCAGTAGCCTCCCTGCCTCCCTGCTCTCCAGCCATGTTAACGGAGGCTGCCATTTTCTCTGCTGGATCTGCCCTTCCCTGCTGCCTTCTCTCCTTGATGGGTGACTCCTACAACAGCCAGGACCCATCCCCATGGACAGAGCCATACACACCACCCAAGCAACAACCACCCACCAAGGGAGCCTGTTTAGGAAAGAGCCAAAAAGATCAGTGATAATTAATATTCTTCTTCTGAATAATTATATCACATCAAGCTTTAGTATTTTATTATTAGATGCCTGAACCATCCCATTTTTTCCATTTCTGAGGTTCTTCCTGGATAAGAAAATAACCTCATTCACTTAAAACACCCAATCAGTTACTTAAAACTGCAATAAGTTCCCTGGAATTCCTCCAGAATTGTTCAGACCCTACCCTGAGTAGTCCAGTGCCAGGCATCAACTCTTGCCAATTCCCTGTTCTATTTTACAGGCATGAGCTCCTTGGGACAGACCCATTGTACAGTCGTCCATTGCTTCAAAAAAGAAAAACTCTTCATTTCTCCCAAATTACTGACCTATTATTAGTCAGCTGGCCAAAGAGTCAAAGCTCTAGAAAATATACTGAGGAAACAAAAGAGAAAATATAAATAAGCCAATGAGAAAGACATGATAATGACAGATATGGAGAAGAATTTTAGAAACATACTGACGTGAAAACTCTATGCTAAGAATTTTTAAAATTTCAATACAATTTTTATAGAAAAATATTAATTACCAAAATTGTCTCAAAACAAGTAGAAAATCTGACAAAATCAATAATCATGGAAAAAAAACTTCCTCAGTTTTCAAATAAAATTCAGAGAACAAGCCACATAACCCCTCTTCTTGCACTGAATTTTAAATTATAGTTGCAACAATGTTCTTCTTTATAATATCCAATTTCCTATCTAGGGAAATTCCATTTTATAGGTTTTATGCCTCTTACTAAAATTTAAAAAATAATAAAGTGTAGTCCTATTTTATATTACATTTATAAAAAATTAAACAGCAATTAAATACAATGGAGAACCCTAAACTCAAGCTTCATTCTCATAAAAACTTAATACGTGGTAAAGAAAGCATTAAAAATCAGTATAGAATAAAGAAAATGGTTGGTGAGAAGAATGACTCAGCAGATGGTGCTGGAAAAAGTTACCTATTTGGTGGGGAGGATGAAGGGACAGAAGGACTATTTAGATGCCTCCTAATTCTCATATACCCCAAAATAAAGCTTTGATGGATTATAGACTGAAGTAAAAAATAAAATAGATTTTAAAAATTAAGAAGATGAGGGGCGCCTGGGTGGCTCAGTCGGTTAGTCGGCTGCCTTTGGCTCAGGTCATGATCCCGGAGTCCTGGGATCAAGCGCCATGGGGTTCCCTGCTCAGTGGGGAATTCTCTTCTCCCTCTTCCTCTGTTCCTCCCCCTGCCCGTGCTCTCTCTCTTTCTCTCTCAAATAAATAAAATCTTTAAAAAAAATTTAAAAGGTGAAAATTTTATCATTGGTTTGGGAAAAGATTTGTTCATCTTAAACAACTAAAGAAATACAATCTAGACAAGCAATAGGGTTGGTATGAATTTAAAACTTTAGTAAACAAAGTTTTAAAAACCTAAAATCTAAATTATATTGCTTTGGCAGCATTAGTCATAATAGTCCAGGGTGGAAACAACCCAAATATCCCTCAAGTAATGAATAGATAGACAAAGCATGGTATATTATTCAGTCATAAAAAGGAATAAAATATTGAACATTGAAAACACAATGCTGAGGGACGCCTGGGTGGCTCAGTCGGTTAAGCATCTGTCTTTGGCTCAGGTCATGATCCCAGGGTCCTGGGATTGAGTCCCATATCGGGCTCCTTGCTCAGCAGGGATCCTGCTTCTCCCTCTGCCTGCCACTGCCCCTGCTTGTGCTCTCTTTCCCTCTCTCTGGCAAATAAATAAATAAAATCATTTAAAAAAAAGAAAGAAAGAAAAAAGGAAAACATGATGCTGAGTGAAAGAAGCCAGCCACAACAGACCACATACTGTGTGATTCCAAATATATGATATGTCCATAGGAAGCAAATCTATAGAGACAAAAACTAGATTAGTGGTTGCCTAGGGCTGGGGGGCTTGGTGAGAGAGTTGGGCTTGGGGGATGATAGCTAAAGGGTATGCAGTTTCCTTTTTGAGGGTATGAAAATACTCTAGAATTAATTATGGTGATAGCTGCACAACTCTGTGAATATTCAAAAAAATCCACTGAATTGTACACTTTAAATGGGTAACTTGTTTGATGGAATGAGCACTGGGTGTGATATGCAACTGATGAATCACTGAATTCTACCTCTGAAACTATTAACACACTATATGGTAATTAATAGAATTTAAATAAAATTTTGAAAAAATGGGTAACTTGTATGTTATGTGAATTATACCTCAATACAGTTGTTAACAAAAAATCCAATGGCAAATCACAAACTGGTTTAAAATTTGAAATAAACATGCCAAGGGGCTAATCTCCTTAATAAATGAAGAGATCATAGAAATCTCTTTAAAAACACCCAGTAAGTAGATTATTCACAAAGGAAGAAATACAAATTACCTCCCCATCTAAAAAAAGAAAAAAAAAATCATTCATTATCACTGATTATCATGGAAATGCAAATAAAAATAACATATTACTCTTCTACCTTTTCAAATTAGGAAATGTTTGAAGGCGAGGGAAGACAGATACTTACTCTCATTTGATGCTGAGGGAAGTATAAACTGGTAAGACCTTTACCTAAGAAAGGTATATGTCTATATACAGAGAAAGAGAAAGTCTTTAAAATGTTTATATCCTTTGGCATATAATTCCACTAAAAATTTCTCTTAAGTAGGAAAATAAATGTTCAAAATGTAGACAAAGATAATGAACCAAGATGTCTGCTAAATCATTCTTTGCATTGGAGAAAAGTGGAAAACAACTTCACTGTCTGATGAAAGAATATTTAAAAATATTATTTCGGGGACATCTGGGTGGCTCAGTCAGTCAAGCATCTGCCTTTGGCTCAGGTCATGATCCCAGAGTCCTGAGATCAAGTCCCTCATCGGGCTTCTTGCTCTGCATGGAATCTGCTTCTCACTCTGCCTGCCCCTCCCCCTGCTTATATTCTCTCTCTCTCTCTGACAAATAAATAAAATCTTTTTTTTTTAAATATTATTTTCAAAGAGTTTCAAGTAGAAGCTATGACATTATGTTAAGCAACAAAGCAGGATGTAAAACCATATATCTTACAGTGTAGGGTATAACTATATAAAGAGAAATGCATTGAAAAGGTCAGAACAAAATCTGTGCTTGGCCCTCCTTCTTCCCTCCCTCTTTTCTTCCTTCCTTTCTACCTTCCAGCCTTTCTCCAGAGTTTTTTTAATTAATTTATTTATTTTTAATTTTTTTTATTTTTTTAAAGATTTTATTTATTTATTTGAGAGAGAGAATGAGATAGAGCATGAGAGGGGGGAGGGTCAGAGGGAGAAGCAGACTCCCTGCCAAGCAGGGAGCCCAATGCGGGACTCGATCCCGGGACTCCAGGATCACGACCTGAGCCGAAGGCAGTCGCTTAACCAACTGAGCCACCCAGGCGCCCCTCCAGAGTTTATACAAGGAGAAAGCACTTGGATAATGGGGGTTGGGTAAAGAGAAAGCAGCCACTGAATCATGTGGTGAATCATGTCACTAGCTTGGCACAAATGAGATTGACCCTAATAGTGCAGCACTTGGCAGATATTCCCCAGCGTTCAGATGGGCCATATAAACAGTTCCTTCCAGTAGGTCTATTCATTCAGTCACCTGAAATGAATTCACTCCCGGCAGCTAATTCATTTCAGGAAGTCAGGCAGGATGCCATTCATTCTGAGGCTGATTCTGGAGTCTGACTGACAACACCACCATTTACCCACAGCTGCCTCTTCCAGGGCCCACTACAGACTGGGCTGGGGGTCCCCGCCCACTTCAGCACACCCAAGGTTTCCTTGAAGGAAATTCTAACCCAGGCGTAAGCACCACTGAAACCCACCTGACAGAGATGGCACCAAGCTTGGCCACTTAAGGATGCAGATCCCTTGTGACCCTCCCCACCTTGAAGATAAGGTGCTGTCCTGGGACTCAAATAAGAAATGTTTGAGTAAAGGGCGCCTGGGTGGCTCAGTTGGTTGAGTGACTGCCTTCGGCTCAGGTCATGATCCTGGAGTCCCTGGATCGAGTCCCGCATCTGGCTCCCTGCTCGGCAGGGAGTCTGCTTCTCCCTCTGGCCCTCCCCCCCTCATGTGCGCTCTCTCTCTCTCATTCTCTCTGTCTCAAATAAATTAAAAAAATAAAATCTTTAAAAAAAAAAAAAAGAAGTGGGGCGCCTGGGTGGCTCAGTTGGTTGAGCGACTGCCTTCGGCTCAGGTCATGATCCTGGAGTCCCGGGATCGAGTCCTGCATCGGGCTCCCTGCTCAGCGGGGAGTCTGCTTCTCCCTCTGACCCTCTTCCCTCTCATGCTCTGTCTCTCATTCTCTCTCTCTCGCAAATAAATAAAATCTTAAAAAAAAAAAAAGAAGTGTTTGAGTGAAGGCACTCTGAAAACCCTGAGGATCCCCCCAATGTAAAATATTATTAAGACACCAATACTATCCTCACTGTTTTAACATTGAACAATATTCTCTCAGCTTTTATGAGGTCCACAGGAACTCTGGAGAAATTCTAGACAAAGACTTCCTTGGTGCATCTGGCTCCCCAAAGTCTCTTCTATAAAGGACCCATATGGCAAATACTCCTTGGATTCAGAGGCAGGAAGTTTGTCTCTTCAGAGAACTTGCCTGTTTTCTCCCATTAGACCAGAACAGGCTAACGTGGGATGTTTCACTTTTTGCCCTTGCTGCCAGATAATTGACTGACAGTTTTGGTTCTTAACTCCTGTTGCACTCTCACCCAGGACCTTGGTCTTGCCTATCTGTCTTTTTTAATATTGTGTTTCATTTTGGAGGCTGCTCCAAATACTCTGGGGATTTGGGCCAGATGTGAATCCACGTCTCTCAAACTGGCATCTCCCCAAAGGCCTCGGATATAGTCCTTATGAGAATTTGTGCCCAGGCCTTTCATTTAGATGACAGTGCTTCTAAAATAAGATGCAAAGACATTCTAGATGATCAGGATGACCATGCTATAACTGGTCCTGCCACAGGACTGTGGCGCCTGCGTGTGCACGTGTGCACGTGTGCGTGTGGGTGAGTGTGTCTGCAGTTAGGGGGTGCAACGCTGGATGTCAGGGGCCAATAAGGAAAGACGAGAGGGGGCAGGGCGATATGTAAAGGAGGCGTCTGAGCCACAGGAACACCAGAAGGTTTCCCTGTATACCACTTCATACAGAGAAATGCGGTGGGAGATCGAAGTGCCAATGTAACACCAGAGCTGCGACAAGCCCCCTCAGTGGAATGAGCGAGCACCTGCGCCTTGTGCCATGCTCATGGTGCTGCTGCAATAAACCAGCATCGTCTGGCAAAATGAGCCTGTCCATGTGCCTTTCCTTTATTTCATACCTATACTGGTATCTTGCTCATGTTTTGCTTTCAGAGTTGGGAAAGAACACCAAACATAAGGAGATGAGTATGTGTATACATATTTAAAAACATCAGAATAATCTGTCAACACTAAACGTTCATAATTTTCTCCTTTACGAGGGAGTCTCCATATTGTCTGGGCTGACAAACTGAATTGTGACTGGAATGCGTGAGTGCGCACGCACACGGCCACCATGCCCCACCAGGTCCAGCTCGGCGAGCGTGTTGGTGACGGGCCCCTCCCTACTAATAATAACAAGAGAAGTTACCCTTTATTGAACATTGTGGTGACTGCTTGATAGTCTTAATCTCATTTAATACGACAACACTGAGAGAAAGGAATCAATATCTTATTGTCTCCGTACAGATGGAAACCCTGCGCCTGAAGGACGGAAGGCAGCGAGCAAGCGGGAATTCGGCCCCGGGGGTCCGTGTCCTGCCTGGTTTGAGGACGGGTGGAGGGCAGGAAGCAGCTCTCACTTGCTGTTCCTGGGGTGGGGCTGTGGCTGCAGGGCAGGAGACACCATGCAGGCTTTCGCTTACCGACGCCTGGTGGTGCTGCCTTGTTCTGAGCCATGACGCTTGGTCTTGGGTTAGATGTGCTGCGACCTGCCACCGGGGCCAATAGGCACATGCCAAGGATGGGGCTTAAGTCAAGAGACACTGAACACCAACGGAACCAGCCAGGGTCTTGTGAGCTCAAGCGGCCTTGACCCAAGGCTGCATTCTCTTCCTTTCCAGTCAAGTTTTCAGGTCATTAAGTTTGCTCTTTTTCCTGTGCATCATCTGGCATTCAGTCAGGACCATGGCTTTTTGATAGCCTGCAGGATGGCCAGAGAATGGTGTTTGCTGATCTTGGAGAGTTTTTTCAGAATATACAAGCTAACTTCTCTTGTAAGGTAATGCTAAGCTCTGAGAAAACTATAAACGAGGATCATTCATTAAAACAACCATGTTTGGGGCGCCTGGGTGGCTCAGTTGGTTAAGCGACTGCCTTCGGCTCAGGTCATGATCCTGGAGTCCTGGGATCGAGTCCTGCATCGGGCTCCCTGCTGAGCAGGGAGTCTGCTTCTCCCTCTGACCCGACCCCCTCTCATGTGTCTCTCTCTCTCTCTCTCATTCTCTCTCTTTCAAATAAATAAATAAATCTTAAAAAAAAAAAAAACAAACCACGTTTGTTGAGCACTTACTATATGCCAGGAACCAGGCAAAACCCTTAACATTTATGATTCCATTTTATCACAACTAAGGGATTGATATGATTCTGCCCATTTCACAGATGAGAAAACTGGGGCACAGAAATTTAAGTAAGTTGTCCAAATCACATAGGTGCTTCCTGTATGAAAATATAACCCCCAAATCCATGCTCTCGTGCACTCTGGTAGTGTTTTCCACACTGTGAACCACGTAACCTGCTGTATAGATGATTCCAAAGTGTACAGCAAATATTCAGTGACACTGAACCACATGGTAGAAAGCAATCCCCTTTCAATTTTTCCAACCCCACTTACATCGAGAAGAAGGCTAGGTATGGTTAAGAGGATGCCTTGAATATCTTTCACATGCTTTTCTTTTTCTCCCATGGTACTATGGTGAGGACAAGTCCTCAAGCCCACAGACTTCTTTCTGTAGGCATGAGTATCCAGTAGAACTTACCAGCATTTACTATATACCACTGTTTATAGTACTTAATACCACTTATAAAACTTAATACCACTGTTTGATTTTTTTACTATCTTTATTTTTAAAGTTACCTTCTTTTTATATTAAGAGATAACCGGTTTTTCCACGATAGTGGCATAGTTTCCTTTTAAAATAAATTTACTTAAGTAAAAAACCATGAAATGACTCAAAGAAAATATTGTTGCTAGTACAATGGACATCAACTGTGGTGACAGCTGTGCAACACTGTGAATGTCATTAATGTCACTGAATTGTATCCTTACAATTGGTTAAAACGACAAATATTAGGTTATATATATGTTGCCACATTAAAAAAATTGGTAATTTAACATACAAAAAAAAAAACATTGAATTTTACACTTTAAATAGGTGAATTGGGGGCGCCTGGGTGGCTCAGTCATTAAGCGTCTGCCTTCTGCTCAGGTCATGGTCCCAGGGTCCTGGGATCGAGCCCCGCATCGGGCTCCCTGCTCCACGGGAAGCCTGCTTCTCCCTCTCCCACTTCCCCTGCTTCTGTTCCCTCTCTCACTGTATCTCTCTCTGTCAAGTAAATAAAATCTTTAAAAAATAATAATAATAAATAAATAAATAGGTGAATTGTATGGCATATGAATTATATCTCAATAAAACTGTTAAAAATATAAATCAATCAATCAATCAATCTGTTGAAAAAGATAAACCAAAAACCATGTTGATGACTCTCAAATGACTAAAGTTTGAGGAAAGCTGAATTATGCTATATTGTTTCCATTATGTTAAGCTAAATTTATTGGTGATTTTTAAAATAAGGTAAAGTGAAGGGAGGAAGGGAGGAAGAAGGCCTGTAGCATAAACATGTTGAATTATTTTCTTCAAGTTTTAGATGAAAAGGAAAAAGAAAGTGAACAAAGAAAGAAATTAAGGAGACACATTTTAGCAGAGAATGAAGAACTTTCCACCAATCTAGCCCCAAATGGAATGAAACAGAAACAATCATTGGGGCCAGTCCAGCTGGGGTCATTGGGGGATGTATATCCCCCAATGAATGAAACAGGAGAAGATCATCAATTGTGTCCAAGATTTCCAGTGTAGCTGATTAAAGAAAGAGTGAAGAAGAGTCAAAGATTTCTTAGAAGAATACAGAAATGAAGAGCCAAGCAACCTAGGTGGCAGGGTCCATGAAAGAAAGGGGCCATGTTCCCTCTGCATTTGCATCTCGGGTCAGGGACCCAAATTTAACCATCACACGGATGAGGCAGGAATACAGAGAGTTGCCTGAAGTCTGGAGAAACTTCTAGTGGCTTTCCCACTCAGGATGAAACTTCTCACGTATTATGATTCTCACCCATCCTACCCAAGCCACCATGATGAAACTATAAGACAAGATATCTGAAAGCCGGACATAGAACGTTCTGAAGCCCCAGCTTCCAAATCACCTAGCAAGTATCTATTGAATCTGTCTGACGCGGGACCCACTGAGGAGTCCCAAGAGTGTGTCCTCTATAGTCTTGGCCTTAAGAAGCTTATAGCTGATAGGGTGCCTGGGTGGCACAGCAGTCGGTTAAGTACCTGCCTTTGATTCAGGTCATGATCCAGGGTCCTGGGATCCAGCCCCGTGTCAGGCTCCCTGCTCGGTGGGGAATCTGCTTCTCCCTCTCCCTCTGCTGCTCCCCGCCCCATCCCACTCCTGCTCACGCTCTCTCTCGTCTGTCTCAAATAAATAAAATCTTTAAAAAAAAGAAGAAGAAGAAGAAGAAGAAGAAGCTTACAGCTGAACTGGAAAGAGGAGGCTCCTCATGGAAAACCTAGGAGAACTATGGAATCCCTTACCAGCAAGCACCAGCCTGTGTGGTGAGACCATAACTAAACCTCAATGAAGTAAGTTAAGTTTCCAAGTGTTTAAAAAGTGCTGGCACAGGAAAAATAGAACAGAAGTTCAGAAAGTTGAGAAAAACTTCCTGAAGGATGAAGAAGGCAAATTAACTTACTTTAATTGAGTCAAATAGCATTTGGATGCTGAGATTACCCTTCAGTGAAAAAGGTACATTTCCATTTAAATTAATAAAATAAATCATAACTCATTCCTTTATTCCTTCAACATACATTCATTGCCTATGCACGAATTACAAATATTCAAAGCCTATCCTAGGACCCCCAAGAAACGCAGGGGTGAGAGCATTTCTGGCCTCCCTGACATCCGGGGGGACCACATAGGCAAGAAACACAGGAAAGCTTCTCTCAACTTCCAGAGACAAATGAGAACAGGAATAACTTCAAAAAAAAAATTACGAGGGATAAGCAGGAATTTATAAATAAAATACAGTTTATGGCCACCAGAGGATCAAAGTAGGAAGGACGTCCCCAAAGAAATGGCAAGTAAGGCCTTGAAAGGCACAGAAAGGCTGACATGGTGGTCAGAATGACTTTCCTGGCAGAGGTAAGGGCATGATCAAAGGCACAAATACTTGACAACAAATGATGTGTTTGAGCTACAGGAAGAAATGTGGGGGCACCTTGTATACAGGGTGAGAGGGGAAAGGGAACCTGAGGGTCAGAGAGGACCCTGAATGCCATTCAGCGACTTTAGTTGTATATCAAAGACATGTCAGCAAACACTATTCATGAGAAAAGGAAAGTCTATAAAATATAGACTGAAAATATAGCTTCGTTTTTCTAAAAGTGGAAGAACTTTGCTTGTTTTCTGAAATAATTCCAGAGACACTAGCAGAATATGTCAGCTCTTTTGTGAATCTTAGTCAGAATCGAGAAGGGGAGTGGCTGACCACCCATCACACCCTGAGCAAACAGTGCCTCCAAATATATAACAATATAAACCCGTGGCTAACAAACTGTTACCAAGCCAACATCCTGCTCTATCTGCTTTCATGAGCAAATGAGATGCTATAATTAACCTGCTATCTGAAAGTATACCACAAGCATGGTTCACAAAATGCTTAAAAAAATGATTCTTAAGTAGACTAAACATTTCTCCTACCATGTATCTTGTTTCTAAGCTATTAGCTTAGAAAATCAGTGTCATGGTTATTATTTTGTCCTTCGAAAGCACAAAGGGAGACCTCAGGCCTGGCCTCATCCCCAAATTCCAAATGTGTGGATCCAAATGAAGGAGCTTTTGCTCTCCCTGCAAGAGCATGTGGGTTCTGGGGTGAGGTGAGAGGCTTGCGATGGTGGGACTCAGGTTTTGAGTTTCAGTACCCCCCCACCCCCCGCTTCCTGGCAAACATCAAGACTGCTTATTCATTTTAGTCATCACCCATGGGTCTTTCTCCCCCCTTGTTTACCCACCTTGGTTAATGGGTACTGAATTTCCTGTCCGATGAACCCCTTTCACTTAAAAAGCTCCCAACACAGTGACAAGTATACCCAAGCCGCAAGTCACCAACTCCCGGCAAAGTCACACACAGTCATCAGTCAGAATCATGGTAGGAGAGTCCAGAGGAATGCCTTACCCACTGCATATCTTACTGGCATTAAAGTCGGGGGGGGAGGGGAAGTAGGATTATTTAGTGGTGTTAGTGTGAGTTCATTAAGGTGACATCAATCATTATCCTTGTCACCTTCATCACCATCATCATCCTCATGATGCCGAAAAGGTAAGGAGAGTCCTGCGGGCATATCCCCAACTCAGACGTTAGATAAACCCATGGCAGCCACTCTGCCTCCCTGGAAACAAGGAGAAAGGAATAGAAAGGAGGAGCAGGAACGAGTCCACTCCTCCCGCAAGCCCAGGCTGACTGCCTGAGGTAGTCGGTGTTGCCGAGTTTCCCAACACTCGCCAGCTCACCTGTCACATCCAACCTGCTTTGCCATCCAGATGGTCTGTGCTAGCTGCAGTTTCCTGAGGCTGCCCGGTTTCATTACACATCAGTGGATCTGTAGCGCTAGGGAGAGTGTTCTGGATCAGGACTCTACTGTACATCAACACCAGTCTTTTCCACCAACTCACAAAGACAAGGAATCCTTTTTCCTTCCTTCACCAGGTAATTCCTCTGGCCCTCTTCCAGGTACTTGGAAGTTCAGGACAAGGGAGCTGGGCAGGAGGAGAGGAGACCTCAGGTCTCTGAGATCTCTATCTAACCCCCACCCAGTGGCTCTAAGTGAACCATTCAGAGTGTTAGTTTTGTTTTGCTTTAAAGCAAAAGATGACGGCTCTTCCCTGCCCCTCCCCAACAGCACCCTACCTGCTCTTCAGCTAGAATAAAAATAGCCCCACAGCTGAGGCTGCCATGACAACCAAAGAGACCTTGACAACAGCACTCGTGACCCCCAGCCTTGCTGGGCCTCTCCAGCCCTCTTCCAAGTTCAACCTCCAGGAAACTTCCCTGAGTACACCAGCCAAACTGCTCCATTCTCATCCAAGAAGCCAGGGCTTATTTGGAGTTTTCACACCAAATAAGTGTCTCAGAAGGGTTTAATTTGTTCTCATTTCTTCCTTTCAGTGTCCTCAGGTACCTGTGACCAATGTGACTATCTCCCACTTTGCAGATAGCAAACGGAATGCACGAGGACGTGAACTGACTCGTCCTCGGTCACCAGCGGGTTTAATAGTAGAACCACATTTAGAACTCAAGGCTAACCAGTTCCCTGGCTGAAGGAAAGGCTGATCTCAAGAAAGAGGACCCAGTGGAGAAATAATTCCTCTGGGTGAGCTGCTTCCTGGCCACAGACAGAAGTTCTCTCAACCAGTCTCTGACATAAATCTGGGAAGGGGTGCAGCCACGTCAACCCTGGACCCAGCATCTCTGGGGATGCTCCCAGCACAGCTTTCATGGGCCAAGTTTATCAAGACCCTTAAGAAGCACTGGTCCATACCTGCGTTCCAAAAGCCACCGCTGGGGAGAAGGGTCTCCACTAGGACTCTCAGGACTGGAGGCCTGCAGGCCCCTGTTTCATCGTTCAGGAAACCCCAGTGTTGCTAACCAAGCAGGAGGTACCACAGCCCCCGTGAAGATTTCCTCTTTCTTCATCTCTTTCCGATACTTATAAATGTGCTTCCTCTCTCTATGTAAATTTCGTTCAAATGGCAGGACACAGGCTTGTAATGAGGCCATTAATAACTACTCTTTAAACAGCCTCTTCTGAGTTTCCTGGTTCAGGAATCAATTCTAATCTAAACAGACATTGATGTCTGGATTTACTGGTGTGAGGATAGACAAATGGGCTCTGTCTGGGGCAGGCCACAAAAATGCAGTTTATTTTCACCCAGCCAAGAGCTGAGAGGCCAAAGGTAACTCTTTTTTTTTTTTTTTTTTTTTAATTTGAGAAAGAGAGGGAGAGAGAGAGCATGAGCAGGGCCGGGGGGTGGCGAGGCAGAGGGAGAAGCAGACTCCCCGCTGAGCAGGGAGTGGACTTCGGGCCAGATCCCAGGACCCTGAGACCATGACCAGAGCTGAAGGCAGATGCTTAACAGACTGAGCCACCTAGGCGCCCCTTGATAATAGAAATGAGCTTAGGAAATTGTGACGAAAACTCCTTTTGCTTTTCCTCTCTACCACTTCGCTGTCACACTTACAAGAAAGGCTGAGGTGAGGTTTACTTTTCCCACTCCTGCTGCCCGTTAGCATTCTACCCAGCTAGAACTACAAAATTGGACTGGTCAGTTTCACTTTCTGTTTTTAGGAAGCGCAACTTTCCCTCTTCAACCTGAAACGCTGCATCTGGACTCACAGCATGGTCAAGTTGGGGTGGGGGCATGCTTCTCCCCAGTGATCGCCTTTAAAAAAATACAAAACAATAAGATGGCACTCCAAATTGCTTAAATAATTATGGGGCAAAATAGAAACTCCTTTAACCCAGGGGCCGCTGATTGCCTCCCACCCTAGCAATTAAAACCTGAGCCACTAAAGGCAAGGCTCTTAGATATTATATCCTATTTTCTAGCAACATAAATGCAGCTGTTGGTGGGGTTCGGGAAGAATGCAGTCAGTAAAACCACAGGGGCCTAGATTCAAGTCCCACTGCTACCACTGACTGGGTAATCATGACTTTTCTAAGCTTCAATTTCCTCTCCTTTAAAATGAGCATATTCATACCTGCCTGGTCTGCTGCACAGGCTTGTTGGGATTAAGTGACAAACGCAGAAGCCCTTGGAAAACTGAAAAGTGCCAGACGAAGTTAAGTATTTATTATTCTTGTTATTACTCATTTGCTGAATGAGAGTTCTACAAAATGAGTGCTTATGTAGAAATGGGCAGGAGCGTATCTCTGCATCTGTCCAGAGCCAGACCCAGAAAGTGAATGTTCGACGGCTCAGGGATGCTCCAGGTAGCCAGGGAGACAGGAAACGACAGAGATCAGGCTACTCCCAGGCACAGGCAGCAAGCCGTGATTCTCCACAACAAAAGAGGTGTCCTGGGCCCACCAGGTCATCCAGTGAGATGGTTCTCACTGTGGCAGTCAATGGCGACTTTCTATTACAAATGGAAGCCTGCGTCCCCAGGCATGGTCACACTCGGTTAGAACAAGCAGCACGGTCAGGGGCAGTGGAGAAGAGCAGTAAGTGCAAGAGCTCTGCCCGCATCCAGACCCAGCTCTGCCACTTCCCTCTCTGTGCCTCGGCTGCCCTGTGTGCCAACGGAAATCATCATACCACCTATCTCCCACAATAGCTGTAAGTATATCATGAGTTGATTCATATACAACACCTGAAGATGCCTGACAGAAAGTAAGCACTGGAGAGTCATTAGCAATTAGTATTGTTGATCTGTTGACCAAATTGTTCTTCTACTAGACTGTGATTCCTTTGAGGGCAGATTCCCTGACATTTGTCTTCTGATCCCCAGAGCCTAGAACATAGTGAAAATCAATAAATGCTTCTTACATGAATGGATGAATCAATGAATAAGATAAGACTGATCACCTAAGTAACTACTAGGGAGAAAATACAACAGGGAGGACCAACACTGGGCTTTGTGCCATGGGGCTTTTAGTGCGGGATCTGGAGAGAAACAGGAAATTGTCTGACACCCCCCACCCCGCCCCAGTCTACGCTAGCAGGCTGAGCCAAGCTGCCCTGGAGATTTGACACGGTACACACACTGTGTGAGTCCAGGTCTTCTGAAAAGCAAACACTGAAATGGAATTAAACAAGCAAGGATTACATCAGGGAAAGTACCTGTGGCAGAAAATGGGGAGGAAAGCCAGGGAAACTATCACATGGTCTGAGGTCAGATAAAGAAGAGGGGGAAGGAAGGATGGGTGCAAGCGTCCTAGACCACTGAGCAGTCTAAGGGAAGTTCTGCAAGCCTCTCAAGGAGCTCTCAAGCTGAAGGTGGCCACTGGATGAGTCCCATGTCTCCCAGGAGCCAGCCTGCTGTAGTAGCCCTGCCATCTCGGTCATTGGCTGGGAGTGGGGGCGGGGGTGGGGTGCTGCCAGAGCCTTGGGCCAATGCCGGTTTGGGCTCAAAGTGTAGCTCTGGGGCGCCTGGTCAATTCCAGTCAGCCGGAGGTCTGCTAGGCGCATCTTCATGGCAGCCACACATATGGTAGTCCTTGAGAGCACTGGATTTTGGGTCCAGACAATCTAGGTTGAATCCCAGCTCTTACTAGCTGGTTACCTTAGGCAAGTTGTACAACTTCTCCAAGCCTCGTTTTCTTTATTTGCCAAATGGAAGTTACAATTCCAACCTCTTGGGATCATTACTGTTGTACACTGTGCCTGCCACATATTAAGTGCTTCATGAGCGGCAGCTGCCATTTCTCTATATTTACGTCTATTAGCAATCAGGAAATGAAAACAGCCCCCATGGTTGCATACTTGCATTTGAGGGACAAGGGACATAAGCATAGAACTGTGGTTAGGCGGTATCACAATTCAAACAACCAAAACCAGTTTGTCTACAAATGAAAGGTCCCAGGGACTTCCCTATTTGGCTGTTTTCTGGAGCGGAGGCCAAGGTGGGTGTAGCGTGCCAGAACCCACCTATGGCCACACACACCTCCTCTCCTCTTCCATTTCCTGTGGCCTGCCTGCAGTGTTGTCAGCCTGTCCCCTTGTCAGCTGTCTGCCTCTTAAGGAAAGTGTGCTCAGCACACCTTCCCCACAAGAACAGGATCATCCCTGAGCTCGGAGACACAGGACTCTGCAGCGCCACATAATTCCGAGCACCTGTTGGCGGACTCTCTGCTTGCCTTTGTCTCTGGGACCTTAATTGTTTTCTTAAGACCGTGGCCAGCTTTCTGGTAGCGGTCATTGCCTGGCTACCGCTGGCTTCTGGCTCCTACATCTGCCTGGAGTCCCAGGGTGCCCACTTGCTGTACTGCTAGGACCCAGAGCACTTACACCTGCTCAGGCCCCAGTTCAGCTACCTGGGTCTCTCCCAGCCTCGCCGCCCTCAGGCCTTGGTGGCAGTAACAACTAAGAACCAACAAGGAAAAGAGCCCCCAGACGAACGGGAAAACACACTCTTAACTTCTTCCACCACCACCTCAGAGACCTTGTTGCCAAATCCCCATTTCCCAGAAGTGCACCGAAAACACACCCTGGGATTTTTTTTCTTGGGGCGGGGGGTTGGGGGGGAGGTTGCCTTTGAAGGAATGACCTTCAGTTCTTCTAACTGAAAAAAGTCAAAATTAAACTAAAAAATATTGATTTTTGTTTATAATTAACAGCTTGACAGAGATGATCAAACTGTATCTTCCAGAATGGTAAATTTCCACTTTACCGGGACTTTTTTCAGGAAATTTTAACTTTCTGTGTTGGAGCTGGAATCCAACACAAGCCACCTTGTTTCAGTCAGAGGTGGGAAAGCCAAGGGCACAAAATAAAGGAACTGGTTGAATCTTCCCAACCAAGCCGGAATGGACCTTTCCATCTGAGGGAAGGGAAGGTCACTCTGTGAAGTGGAGGGAAAGAAAGCCTCCCAGCAGTAAACAGGCCAGCCTCTTGCTCACATGGCCTCCAACAGGCTCAGGGATCCCGGCTCTGAATGCGGCTTCTTTCTCTCCTCTGGTTCCCTAGCCAGAGCTTGGAAAGCACTAGGCCAACTTGACACCAGACACAGCCAATGTCCAGGACAGAGAATTCCCGCCAACAGGGAGAAATGCTGGCTGGGCCATCTTCTGCCCCTATTACACGTAAACATATTTACAAGCTTAGTAATTAGCTTCTCCACATCATCTTTGCCTCTTGCATAGCATTGACTGCCTTTGCATTGATCCCTCTCACCAACTGAAAAATCAATCAGATTTGGTTTCCTTGCAAATCGAAATGCTTGAAAAATGATACCCTGAAGTAAAACCTGAGCATTCTCACACTTCGACCCTCGGGGTCAACGATCCATTAACCACCTGGCCCTGATGAGTCACCTTCCCACTCCCTGTTGTCTGCCTCTGTGTCGAGACAGAGTGGACAACACAATTTCATTTCAGGGGACCTGTCCAGCCCTGACACTCTGGGTGACATCCCACCTACCATGTGACCCTATGACCTTCTGGGAACATTTCTCCCCAGTCTGGGCAAGTGCAGTACAAGACACATAGCATGAGAGCACACTTTCTGCTTTAGAATCACAAGCACAGGAGCAAAATACAGTTTTCACCATTATTTTCTACTTAATTATAGGAACACTAGAAACCTAATTAACATTGGGATCAGAATCAAGAAAAATCTACCCAAGTGATTCACATCTTCTTGGAGGGGAGGCAGGAGTGTTTGCAAATGTCCTGCCAGGGTAATAAATTCAAATGGAGAAACTGTGGAGCTTTTAAAGCACCGTCAACATTCTATTACCATTTTAGATTTTAAAATAATGAAACTGTTATTTTTATAATATGAACTATGGAAGGTGGAAGTCAAAAGGGGTTTCAACAGACAGAAAAATGCTTCCCTGTAATCCACGCACCCTTGTGTCCACCACTCTGCCGTGCCCCTCAGTCCCTGTGCCCCTCCCTCCAGAAGCTCTCGGGCCACCATCCCCTGCTCTTTTTCACTTTTCCTCTCCATACTGTAGGTCCTCTGTATGTTGTGTTTTGCAAATCCAGCAGTCACAATATGGTTTATTTCCCCTTTGGTCAGGGTTCAGCAATCTTCCAAACGTGGGGGTGGCAGACATAGGCCCCTGTAGGGGCAGAGAAGAATGCTCACTCATCTGAAGTGGGCAAGGAGCACCTGGAAGGTTCTCATGCACAAAAACCTCCCCCACCTCCACATTCTACTAATAAAAACTTCATCTGAGTTATCACACTGGGGATAATGCAAATGTCCTGAGGAAAGGTTCAGCTTCATGGTCACTCACACCTTAGTGAGAATTATTTTTGAATCTTAGATCATCCACGTTTGAAACACACTAAAGAATCATTTAGAGCAAAATTCTACTCAGTAAAAGATTTTTTTAAAAATCACAGTCAACCTCTACTTGAATACTTACAGTGGCAAAGCCTCCATTCTTGTCTATTTCACTAATGGGAATTTCACATTATCTGGGAAAGCTCATTCTTCTCTTCAGCCCAACCCTGCACAGTCTGTTAAGATGGTTCGCTGCAAGTAAAGGAAATCCCAACTCAAAAGCCTTCAACAGGTAAGGACATTTATCTCTCAGAGTAGAAAGCCCGGCAGTCGGGACAGATTTGGGGGTTGGTTGGCACAAGAGCTCAGCGACAGCATCAAGGTCCCAGGTTCCATCCCATCATCCTGCAGCATGAGCCTCATTCTCAGGTTGGCAGCACGACAGCTGTGGCATCCACAGCTTCACTTCAGCCACAACAAGGTCCAGAGGAAAAAGAAAGATTGCCCCAAGCATGGAATATAAACTCTTCCCTTCCCTCTGACCATCCCGACTGCTATCACATGCACAATACCTGTCACTGGGGGAATGCCATCCATTCACGGGCTCCGCTAATCATCCAGGGCAGAAAGAATGTTGGAAATTCCACCATAACGTCCATCTCTCCTGCCTGCCAGCAACTTCTACCTCTAACAAAGTTCTCCGTTACCCTGGCAACTCAGAACATAGCTACACCCCTTTTCACGAAATGGCTCATCCAGGGTTCCAAACTCCAGGCTTGTCCTTCACTGGACATTTTCTAGTTGGCCAGTTTCCCCCTAAAAGGGTGGCACCCGGAGTGAAACACCATCCTTGGTGGAATATAGTGAAATCACAATATTCTAAGACTGGGGGGCTGTATGACTGTGGCTTAATACTGTAATCTCTTTTAGTGGCAACATCGTTCTGTTGCTTCCTCATCAGTCAAGTAGCCCACTGTAACCAGCAGTTTATTTTCACAGGTTACTGCCACGTTGCATTTCTGCCATGTTGCACTAGTTCAATTGCTTTTATGGACCTAAGAGCAGAACTTAGGATCATCCCTATTGAACTAGACCAAGATAATTTTGAATAATGCTTCTGCCACTCAGTGTAATAACTACCCAGGCATCCATACACGTTATCTGTGTATAAATCTATATTAGGTTGTGTTTTGTGCTGGTCTCAGCCTATCTAGAGCAATGCTATCTGCTAGAAATGCCTGGGGGCACTCACCTGCACCCCAGGAGCTTCCCACAGACCTCTCCCTTTCCAAACCAATGTTACAACTGGATGAACGTTTGTGGTTCTTATTATGATCACAAGATGCCCTTCAGCAATGGCCATCAGGAAACTTTGAAAAAATAAACATTTATTACTTACAAGACCTGGAAATTACATAGCACACCTGTGGCCACACAGTGAGGTCATGGGAAGAGAGAGAGCGAGAGAGAGAGAGCACAGGCCTGCGGTTCTGCTTTTACTGGGGTTGGGGGGCAGGGGGCCTGGAGTTTTGCAGACTTACTCTTTAATGGTGAATTTAAAACCTAAGAATGGTTGGGGTGCCTGGGTGGCTCAGTCGTTAAGCATCTGCCTTCGGCTCAGGTCATGAACCCAGGGTCCTGGGATCGAGCCCCGCATGAGGCTCCCTGCTCTGCAGGAAGCCTGCTTCTCCCTCTCCCACTCGCCCTGCTTGTGTTCCCTCTCTCGCTGTGTCTCTGTCAAATAAATAAATAAAATCTTAAAAAACAAAAAAACCCTAAGAACGGTCGTTTAAAGCAGGAAGAAAAAAGACAAGTGGCCCAAAGGGTCAGTTATCAAAATCAACCAAGATCTTTAAAACAAAGGAGCCTCAGTGTGCGGAGGTGGCTTTTTATCTAGTTCTGTGGCTGACAATGTGTTTATTTCATGTAGCCATCTTTGAAGTAGATGCCTCTTTGAAATGCATGCGGCAATCAAAGCTTAAATCAGGCACTTGAAAAACTGTCAGAGTTTACACCACACTTTGCTAGGGCTGCTATAACAAAACACCAGACCAAAGGGCTTCAAGAACAGAAATCTATTTCCTCCCAGTTTAAGATCAAGGCTAGAAGTTTAAGATCAGGGGGTCAGCAGGTTTGGTTTCTTCTGCGGTCTCCCTCCTTGGCCTGCAGATGACCACCTTCTCGCTGTGTCCTTACTTGGTCTTTACTCTGTGCATGCATATATCTGGGTCCTAATCTCCTCTTCTTATAAGGACACCAGTCGTACTGGATTAGAGCCCATCTTAATGACCTTACTTTAACCTTCAATACCTCCCAGAAGACCCTATCTCCAAATACAATCGTATTCTGAGCTACTAAAAGTTAGGATTTCAATAAATGAATTTGGGGGGGAGAAATAACTGACCCCCTAATAAATCTGATGTCTGTATATGCCTCAAGGTCAGAGAAAAACTGGACAGGAAATCTAAAACCAGAGGCTCTGGAAATCTACTACAGCCACTCCTCCAATGACAACCATTAAAGAATAACCATTCATTCAGTTACCTTCTCATTTTGGAGAGGGGATTCTGACAAGGTTTGAGAGAATGCTGAGGAGAAAGATTGTTCTGGACACTGGAGCATTTCTAGTTGAGCAAAAAGAGGGCTCTACAAGGGTGTTTCCACAGTCAGAATGGGTGGCTTTGGATTTGATGGGGGCTGCTGAGCAGAGTCATAGTGGAGCAGGTTGAAGGTTCTCAAAAGGCAAATTCAGTTATTTCCCAATTTTACTTAGGACATGCACAGCAACAACTGCAGCTGGTACACTGAAAATTATCCTGAATGCCCACAGCACAGATAAACCGTGTCTGTCTTCATTATTTCCGTCTGCAATTAGCCAGGTGGGCAGTGATAACTTGGCATCTTGCCCAGGGACCCGAAGGCCCTGTTGCTACAGAAGTGATGAATGGAAAGCAACTGGTAGGCTTTCTCAATCTTATCCTCTTTAAAAAATATAGGTACATAATTATAAATAATAAATAAATATATGGAGGGGGATACTCTTAGCGCAACTACACCTAAATACCAAAGAGTTAAGTAGGTAGCACTAAAGAGCAAGATTCAGAGAAACAAATGCTAGTTTGTAATCAGCTTGGTTACTCAGGGATCCATAACTGTTCCTTCTTAGATTAAATCGCTTAACTTAGGAGGCAAAAAAGCCTGCTTTGCAGGTGGATTTACAAGTCTAATGCCTGAAAGCTTTAGGGTAACATGATGTGATTAACCTTTCTGCTGTTCCCACCCCCCTTCTTGCTATGTCCAAGACTCAAATGCTGGAAACTGAGGCTAGAAGGTCTACAAAGGTCACTCAGCCCAGCTCTTCTATCTGGTGTTTGAAACCCTTTTCCCACAATCAAATACCTACTTAAAACCAATGAAACAGGCACATGGGAGCTCAACTTTGCAAGAGCTGCCTTCTCTCTGAGGAAGCTCTCCTCCGGGAAGAAACTGTCAATGGGAGAAGAGAAGCACCATTTTTTGTTTCATGCTCCAATGTGTACTGCTTTAGTCACTACTATGAGATTAGTCTGTGACAATATGATACCTGGGTGGGGAAAGAGCTGTGTGAGCCCATCTTTCCCTCCCCCACCCCCCCGCCCCCCGCCTTAATGGATGCTTTTTAGCCACTTCACCAACTGACACCAAGCCTCACCTCAGGTCTCCAATCAAAACCTTAGCAGGGTTTTACATAAACTGAAATTTACATTCAATCATTACCATAGCAACCATCACACAGCATTAGATGTAACTTTTTCCTCTCTGACATAATCTTTTTTTTTTTTAAGAGGTGCTTTTCTCTTCAGTTGCAAATCCAAGCTATTCAGAAAATCAACATTAAAAATCTATTTTGAAAAAGTACATTTAAACAGACTGCAACAAGGTTCTAAGAACAGGCATTTTGAAATGGTTTCTAGACACTAAGCAACCATATGCTTTCTACCTCAACTGATGGTTGTACACTGAAGTCTCAGGGATTCAGCCTTAAGCTGAGAATTGTTAAAATCAAAATAAGGCTTCACTCATGTGGCAACCATTCCTTGAAAGATGTCCCAAGATAAAAACCAGGAGCTTCAGCAGAAAATTCTGCTAATTTCCAAAGGGATATGTGTATCATGTTTAAACAAAATGTTTGGTTTGACTATTCAATGTGCAACTGGCAAATCTGAGGTTTTTAGGATTCACATGTTGACTAGAGGAGATACTCAATTGCGAATGTGGTTCAAAGCCATGTGGGAGAATGCAAAGGTACTGGAGAGTAAGCTAGAGATAACAAGATACATCCCCACCCAAGAGACCTATTTTTTTCTTATTCTAGAGTACAATGCCACAAGAGCCCTGAATATTTGCAGATATCAGAAATATATTTCAGATTTAGAAAAAGGTAAGAAAAGAGATCTTTCTGAAATTTTACTAAGACCAAAAAAAAAAAAAAAGTCTACTTATGACAGTAGCCCCATTAACAAATTAGTGAGCTTCCATCCCACCAGTGCTATCCATCTTATTCTCTTACTAAAGTCCCAGAAAGTGGGCAACTCGGATGTACTGACAATTGAGACAATAAAATTAAGTCATTTTCCATAAGCCAAATAATTTGATCTTGTTTATTCAAAGCCAAACCATAATGTATGATACTCCAATCATTCATTGACTCATTCATCAAATATTTATTGAGTACTAGATGCCACCATATGCTGAGAGCTGCATCTTATAAAGATGAGTGAGACTTTGTCCAAGACCTCAAGATCTTTACTTTTCTAATTCCATTGTATGGCAGAGGTTTTAAGACAAAATGTCAAGGAAATCTTAACACATTTTCTCAAAATGAACATTCAAGTTTGTATCTGTATATAGGAGGTGATGTCCATCCCATGGCTGTGCCACTCATTTTAATGACCCCAGTCTGGATACCAGAAACTAGGCTGATGGTTAATCGTTGATTTTTTTTACTACGAAGAGCTAGCAGAATTCACTGGAGGACATTCATTTTAAGATTTCTGAAGATTCTGTGACTTTTACTGAATCTAAAAATGATGCAACTTTGACACTTAGGAGATATGGCTGAATTCTACCCCAAATGATAAAGAAGTCTCCCCCAAATGAATAGTCAGGTGTAAAAGGCAAGGAAAGGCAGGTCTTAAAGGTTCTCAGTCATTCCTTCTCATGCAAGACCAATGGCATAGCTAGTTAGGCAACTTGAACAAGAGGGAAATAGGGAGTTAATTTTCAAATAGTTACTAAAATATTTTATATGCCTAGAAGTGAAAAATATTACAGATTAAGATAAGGTGTGTAGGAAAAGTGCTAGAGCAGGAATGGGATGCTGGTTTCATCTCAAGTGTCAACTCCAGGTGAATGGGGGTGGATGCCTAGAACCCTGAGGAAGGCCAATGCTGAGTCCAATGCGAAAAATTACTTGATCCATTAACAAGGTCTAATCTGGGATCAGGCAGTCTGCATGGTACATAGAAAGACTATGGGAGGAGGAGCTTAGGCTGTGCTGGAGGGGGAGTGAGGAGAGATACATGCTACTGAGTTACCTGTGAAAATATAAAGAAATAATAGTAATTTTAAAATCCCAATGCATTCAAAGACCAACGAATCTGTGTCAGCAATCTTTTAAAAAACTTAAAGGCACAATTGGCATAATTTAAGACAGAATGGATACCTTCCAAATGGCTGGCAAAGAGCCAACCAAATACACGCCCCATATTAGAAAAAAATGTGCCAAGGAACGTAAAAAAAAAAAAAGGAAAACCTAAATATGATTACAGAAATCAGAGATCAGAGCATTTCTGATAGATCCACCATGTGGCCAAGTGACAAGATAAGCTGAGAATAATGTAAAAATCCTTTGGTGAGAGTTAAAGAACCTAACTGATAAATGCATTGTAACTAACACCAGAGTTCTTGGCTTTTCATTTGTTTTTGCTTTTCTGAAAGATCAGTAGGAAGATCACAACCTCCTCAACACAACCTCCTGGTAATGACGTAGACGTGTGGCTCCTGTGGTCAAAGGAAGCCAAGAATGTCATTTTGAGTATCTTAGAGCTGTAGACCTACTGCTTTTGAAAAGTATAAATAAATATATCCACAAAAGCCACAAATTCAGCTTCTGAGTTATTTATGTCTTGATTTTTTTTTCAGAGTTTCTTAGATGACCGAATCTAAAATGATCCCGGTGTGGTTATCAAGTGGTCATTCAATGGTCATCAAACTCGAGATGCACAACCTATCACTGGTGTGAATTAAGCAATGAAAAAATACTCCCAGTCTCCCCCATTCTGTTCAGGTCCTTGCACCAAGGAGAAGCAGAGGCTCCCAGGCTGTGGTTCAGCAAGAAAGGATGCTGACCATCTTCACCTGCACACATACCCCTGGTGCCTCTTCCCAAGTTAGACTGACAGCAAATGATGGGCCCCATATCCCCTGCAATGGAGATAACTTATCTCCTCCTTGCCCCAATTGCAGGCGGAATTGTCACACCTAACACGCATTCGAGGGATGAAAAGTTTATCAAGCATTCACTGTGCACCAGGCACTGAGCGAAATATGGAAGACAACCCACCTGGATATATTTTGTTTTGCAGCTTGCTTTCTATCTTAGCTCATGAATACAATTATCATCAACTTGGCCTGCTTGTATTATTCAATCCTCAAGACCTCACAGTCTTTGGATCATGTTCATCTAAACATAATAATAACTCCAGGACAAAGGAGAATGGTCAGCAATAGGAAAGTACCTAATATGTTCACCAGGCAAAAGAACAGAAAAGCGACAAAACTAAGCTCTTAAAAACTGGCTCTCTAAATTTCGATGTCTGAAGTAGGACATCTTAGAATCTGAGTGGAATCATTCAAGACATGTCAACAAAGAGTTAATAAACTGTGAAATTCATTTCCTCTAGGAAAGAAGGTTAACAAAAAGCTTCCAATAGTTTTGTTTTGCTTTGTTTTTAAGTATTGGGTTGCAGGCCCATAATGCATAAAGAGAAATTAAGAAGGTTTGCATACGTCTCCGACTTTTTGAGGCTGATCTCAAGAAACACTAACATGCCTTGAGGTAGAATACAGAGCAGGATAGAGAACAGGGCTTGATAGACAGGGAACGGTGCCTGAGCAGGCTGGGATCTGGAGATCCCCCATATAGGTACACATCAACCTCAGAAGCCCCACGTTTACCTGTTTAATACATTGCGGTGTACAAAGGTTTTTTCCAAAGGACAAAAATCTTCTTCCACTAACAACAACAAAAATTGAAGGAATACCCCAATCAAATTGCCAATCAGCTGGGGCGAGATGGTAGAGAGCTCTGAATTGTCATATTAAGGAGTCGGGACTTCATCTTATCATCAAAGGTTCCCCCATTTGGGTTTTTAGGAAAACCATTCTGGCATTTTGGTGGAGAGTATGGGTTGGAAACAAGAAGCCCAATTAATATATGAACTAAGATAAAAGGCTATCTGCAGAATAAAATGTACACAATAATCTACTTTATAAAAAAACTTCCATGCATGTATATGTTGTAAATTCACAGAAAAGGATCAACTGGTTGAAAAATCAAGTTGGAGAAAAGTATGTATACGATGGTTCTATCTATAAAGAAAAAAGGCCTGTGTATGTTTGATAAGCTTATACAAATGTTCTAAAAAGATACACACCAAGCTGCTTATGGCAGTACCTCTACGGAAGCAAATGAAGATTTGGGGAAGTAGACAGAAATTTTGGTTTTTCCTCTATAGACTTCTGATTGTTAGAAACATGTTTTATAACAAGCATGTATGATCTTTATCATTTTTAAGAGATTTCTAAAACTTAAAAAATAAATTGGGTGATGGGCACTAAGGAGGGCATGCGATGTGATGAGCACTGGGTGTTATACGCAACTGATAAATTCCTGAACACCACATCTGAAACGAAATATGTACTATATGTTGGCTAATGGAATTTAAATAATTTTTAAAAAGGAATATAAACAAAAATTAAAAAATAAAAGATGATCATAAAATAACAGATATAGTTTCTGTGACAAGAAATGATCAGGACTTAAAACCAAAGCAGTAGCCATGAGAATAAAGAGATGCTGACAGCAGAGCAGACGTGAGCCTGGGTGAGGCAGGCTAGGGGGTGGGGGCAGATGGAGCCATGTGTTTCCATTCATTCTCTCAGTTACATTCCCTCAGAGTCCCAAGAGGTGCACATTTCCACCACATTTTACAGGTAATGAAGCGGAGCCTCCGAGAGCTCAGAGAGACTGGAACTCCCATCTACCTGATGCTGACACTGATTTCCTTCATACCCACCGCCCTCTTAACCGCCTTTTCTGCACAAGTCCTCATCTGATGCAGTAGGAAGGCACTAGGGAGCTAGCCCTGACGACATAGGCTGGGTCATGAGGAGACTGGCAAGGCTGAACCGTGCACCCATTCCTGTTGAATAGTAAGCCCCATGGGCACCTGGCTGGCTCAGTCAGTAGAGCATCTGACTCTTGATCTCAGAGTCGGGAGTTCAAGCTCCACATTGGGTGTAGAGCCTACTTAAAAAAAAAAAAAAGGAATAGTAAGTTCCAGACGCTGAAGGTGACCTTGAACAGATGAGTGCCCACTGGCCGGCTTAGCTTGGCAGGATTCTTGAGACTAGGACCTACGTTTTCTACAGATTCTGTAATGCCTCTCCAGCCTCCGGTAGAACACAAGCCCTCACCAAATTCACTGAGTGTTCAATAACTATATATTGATGGGAGGGCAGCAGGATCACCTGAAGCAAATGGTGAAACTGCATCTGAGTCCTTATTTAGATCGTGAGTGCTCTGAAAGCATTTTTTTCCCCCTCAACAATTCAGGATGTAGGAGTCAATGCACATTTGTGACAACTACTAATTGTGACCCCACTGAGAGAGTAATTTAATCATTGTCGTAAAGCTCCTCCAGCTAAAAAGAGACTATAATATCTGTGCTCCAAGACTTCAACCAAACAGCCAACCAAGCAAACAGTACTTATTGAGATCTGTGTGCCCAAATGGTGCTAGGCTAATGGAGAATCCCATGGAATGATAGTCATGGGCCCTACTCCTAAGGAATTTACTAGCGGCAGAAGCAAACTGGAAATTCAAGAAGCGATTAGATAAATGAACGTAACTTATGGATGTCCTGCAAATGAGTTCCACAGGAGTCCAGAAAAAGGGGAAACCAAGGATACTAGAATCTAAGGAAAAGCGACTTGGGCCGTGGGGTAAAGAAGAGAGACAAAAAAGACAGGGCTCCCCCCTCCGCCTCCTAGGAACATAATGGCATTCTGCAGTATCCGTAAGAGCAGCCATAGACTTCAAGCTATTCACTCCCCAGCACAAAGTGGCTGCTGGCCAGGACTATTTCATATCCTGACCACCTCTCTGTACGTTTGTGTGCCAGGGAGCTATTGCAAATTTAGGAACAACCCCACCCCACCCCAACACCCCTTAGCATTTCCATTGTTTGTTCAATAGGCAACACTGCACATCTGGGTCTTCGCTCATTCTAGCCAGCCATCATTCCCACCCACACCAGAGATGGGGCCTTTTATAAACATACCACCTGAGATCTCTAGGGGACGTAACTACCTATAATAAAGGGGGGTTGGTGAGATGAGTCAGAGGACGAGGATAAGATGTCATAGGAAATTAGCGCTTGACTCCATCTCAATACAATATTCATATGAGCCTATGGAAGGAAATGTCCTGATATTTCATCAGAAAATCAGGTTTTAATAGGGGTTCCATTTCTCCTTTAAGTAGAATCTATTTACATTTAGCTCTACATCCAACTGACACTGGGGAAAAGGCTGCCTCAGAAACTAGGCTCGGCCCTTAATGAAGGAATAAGCAAACAAAAAGCAGAAACAGACCTATAATAAATACAGAGAGCAAACTGATGGTTGCCAGAGGGAAGGGGTTGGGGGGATGGAGAAAATGGGTGAAGGGGAGTGCCTTCCAGTTAGGGAATGAATAAGTCATGGGGAGGAAGAGTGCAGCAGAGGGAACAGCATCAATGGTACTGTAATAGCATTGTATGGTGACAGATGAGAGCTACACTTGCGGTGAGCATGGCATGACATAGACTTTTCCAATCACTATGCCATCCACCTGAAACTAATGCTACATTGTGCGTCAATTGTGCTTTAATTAAAAACAAACAAACAACTAGGGTCAGTCCTTTAGCTGGGCTGAACGATCTCTCCAAATGTCATTTTGGTCATATTGCTGCCCCAAGAGCAAAAAGCAAAAATATGAGGTTCAAAATATTTGGTTCTGCATCAAAACCAAAAACATATGGTTCTGATGTAGGTATTCAGAGGATCACACTTTAAAGACCACTTGAAAGAGACACTGTGCACTTGAGACTGGAAACAAATCGTTTTTGAGAAGCCACTGAACTGGTTAAGACTAGAAGCTGGGGGGGCGCCTGGGTGGCTCAGTCGTTAAGCGTCTGCCTTTGGCTCAGGTCATGATCCCGGGGTCCTGGGATCGAGCCCCGAATCGGGCTCCCTGCTCCCTGGGAAGCCTGCTTCTCCCTCTCCCACTCCCCCTTGCTTGTGTTCCTTCTCTCACTGTGTCTCTGTCAAATAAATAAATAAAATCTTTAAAAAAAAAAAAAAAAGACCCAAAGCTGGGGAGCAAACCTGAAGTTCCCGTGTGCCACTGGGAAAATAACAATGACTCTGTGTCTCATCTGCAGAATGAAATAACAATAGTGTCTCTCTTATGGGTGAGGGTTAGATGAGATGATCACTAGAAAATGGTTAGCACAGCATTTAGCACCATAAGCATTCTACAACTGGTGGACGCCGGAGGAAAACAGTAAAAAGCAGCATAGTCCAGGGCCCAGGGTGTCATCTACAGTGCCTCTGGTTTGGAAGGGACTTCAGGGATTCCTTCTTCAGCATCCTTGGCAGATGTTTATCTAACATCAGCCCGAAGGCTTCCAAGGACAGCGCCTCTGGCCACCACCTCCCAGGACAGCCTACTCCATCGTTACACCAGTCTGGGCGTTAACCTTCTTCCTTAAATCTAGTAGAATTTGACCTAGTCAGTCAGTCACTACTGTCCATGAATCCTTATCTGCCTTTAGACCATCATCAAACACCCTTCTTACATCCACATAACCATCTTTCAGGTGTTTGAAGGTAGTCATCACGGCTTGGCATTTTCTTCTTTGGGGAGACAATAAAGTAGAGTGGATAGAACTCCGAGTTCAGTGCTAGAGGCCTGGGCTTTCATCTCTAACTGACTGGGTATCCCTGGGCAAGTCATTTGACAGTGCTGAGCCTCCGTCTCACTATACCCCCAATTCTGTAATTCTGGGACTACACATCTGCCGCTTAGTCCTACTTCTCAGGCCCAGGCATGATCCCAGCTGCCTCAGGGTGCCAGCATCTTTCACACTGCTCCACAAGAACAGAACAGTGATCTGAATGGAAGCTGCCAAGCTTTTAGAAACCCCATACCTGAGGCTATCAATATGGACCATTCACAGTCCTCCAATCCTCTGGCCACAGTTAATTGGCCTAGAGTTAGGCACATGACCCAAATTCAACAAATTAGACCCTACTGTGGGATTTTTAAATTCTGGACCAGAAAGAACAAGTATCAGTTCCTCTCCAGAGCTGGGATTGGAAGGAGTGAGGTAGGACAGCTCCTAGGGGGTGGAATTCTCCTTGGAGAGGACTCATCAGAAAATGATGCCCTAGGGGCACCTGAGTGGCTCAGTCATTAAGCGTCCAACTCTTGATTTCGGCTGGGGTCCTGATCTCAGGGTTGTCAGATCAAGCCCCGCATCGGGCTCCATGCTGGGGGTGGAACCTGCTTAAGATTCTCTCTCCCTCTGCCCCTCCCCCCGCCCCTGTGCATACACCTGTGCTCTTGCTCTAAGAGAGAAAAAAGAAAGAGAAAATGACACCAATATGCAGAGAGACACAGGAAGGAGAGGTGAAGAGGTAATGCAGAGTTCGAGCCCTTGGTTCTAGATTATCTCTGAGGACCAACTGCACTCCTTCCCTTCCTCTTTGTTAATTCCTCTTTTGTCCAACTTGGAGTTCTCTCCTTACAAACAAACAAGTCCAGAGTAATACCCTCACCTTTCTAAGTTGGCCTTAAATAAAGATAGCTCTGGCTTATCTGTTCTCCCTATACACCCCCCCCCAACCTAACTCTCCACTCCCCCACCTTCTGCCAACAGCTACTTCAGATGGGTAACCAGACTCTGTGTATAATACAAGAAGGGCTGTCACTTCGTCCAGTCTGGCCACTGTTCAGAAGGGCAGCTCAAAACTACATCTTTTTTTTTTAAGATTTTTAAAATTTATTTATTTGACAGAGAGAGACACAGCGAGAGAGGGAACACAAGCAGGGGGAGTGGGAGAGGGAGAAGCAGGCTTCCTGCCAAGCAAGGAGCCCGATGAGGGGCTCGATCCCAGGACGCTGGGATCATGACCTGAGCCGAAGGCAGACACTTAACCATCTGAGTCACCTAGGCACCCCTCAAGACCGCATCTTAAAGCAGTCGTGACACCTTGCTGATTTGCAACAAGCATATGGCCGCCTCAAACCCCCAGCTCTTTTTCATGTAGACCAAGGAAGCCAGGACTTTCTCTCTCCAATGCTACAATTGAAGAATTCAGTTTGTTTTTTTGTGGGGGTGGGAGTGGGGGGGGGGATGAAGTTTGGGACCTAATTGCAAATAAACACTTAGCCTTGTTAAATATCATGCATTGGCTTGGGGCCAGTGTTCACACCAATTGAGACTGTTGTGACTCAAGATTCCATCATCAATAGCAAAGCTTCCCAACTAGTCTACCAAATGGAATGGGTTACAAATGTGCCAGAATATTCATTCCCTCAGTTGTTTGTTTGGTGGAACAAAGGTTAGGGCTCTGAACCCACGTTAGGAGCTTCCAACTCTGATAGCCTTATCATCTTCTGAGTATTCCTATTTTAAGTCTCCATAGTTATGGTAACACAGGAAATTCAGTTTTTCATAACATGAAAGTATTTACTAACAAAATGATCATTTACAAAATTGGTCTCTTAAACATCTCTGCTTGCTTAATCATGGTGTATATTCTCATCCATTAGGTCACATTTTTATTGCTTGTTCTCATTCAGATTTAGGATTTCTCTACAACAAACTATAAATGCAGTGTGATTTGGTTATATCGGGTTATTCTAGATTTTGCAAAAGATGCAGAAATTTATGAGGTTGTTGAAAGTAATGTTGGAAAACTGAATTACACGTAAAGCCACTGTCCATTGGCAAGGGTACAAATCGACAAGAAAAAGTCCACAGGAATGCTGCCTAATAATCAAAAGTGAATTATGGGGCACCTGGGTTGCTCAGTAGGTTAAGCGGCTGCTTTCGGCTCAGGTCATGATCCTGGGGTCCTGGGATCGAGCCCCACATCTGGCTCCCTGCTCAGTGGAGAGCCTGCTTCTCCCTCTGCCTGCCACTCTGCCTACTTGTGCTCTCTCTCTTATCTCTCTGTCAAATAAATAAATAAAATCTTTAAAAAAAAGTGAATTATAAGAATACATAATGATAGGAGACTTTGAAAACTGTAAAAGTCAATTACATTTCAATACAACTGTTTTTAAAAAGTCAAATGTGAACTAAGGAATGTCATCTTGTGCTAGCATAAAACTGTCAGAAAATTGTATTCAACCCCTCTTGCATAAAACCCAGCAACAGCTGATTCAGTCTTTGTGTGGCTTAATAATTAGCATATAGCTGAAATTATAATCAAAACTGTTATATGATCAAATTAACTTACTTTCTTAATGTTTAGTTTTGCTTTTCAAAATAAAGCCAATTTTTTTTCCAGTATTTACTACAAAATTTTGACCTCTGCTTAAGAACATCCACTTTACCACTTGACCTGACCCTTTCCCAGGATCACGGGTCTTTGGAACTAAACTCGTGTCACATTTGCCATCACTGCAACTTTCAGCCGTGGCTCCTTGCCCCCCCCCACCACAGAAACAGAAAAGTTTCACCCCTCTGCCTTCCCACATGACAGGCCTTCAAAACTCGGAAGACAGTTTCCGTGGTTCCAGTAAAACTTCTTTTCTCCACAAACATATTTCCTTTAAACGTTTATCATCTGACAGAATTTGAAATTCTCTCATTCACTCCATTCAGTCATTCAACAGTTTCCTGAGGGCCTACTATGTGAGAAGCATTGCTGGAGACACTGGGTATACAGCAGTGAATGGAATCCCCACTCTCCTGAGGCCTACATTCTATTGAAGGGACAGTAAACAAAATGATTGGATGGATGGATGGATGGATGGATGGATGGATGGACGGACAGACGGCTGAATATCTGTATGTGCCTCCCAATGAAAGAGTAAACATGTGTCCAGGTAAGCTTGACTAATGCAGGATAGAAGAGGAGCCTCTTCTCTGACCCCAATACTTCTGTTCATAAACCTTCATGTGACATTTACTGTTTTTGAAGGGGACACTGCTCTGTTGACCATGTTTAGCTCGCCTCCAACTAAAACCACTAGATCTTCTTACAAATGCTACTCTTAAAATGTTTATTCCTTCACTCTGTTTTGTACAACTGTTCGATTATTTTCTTGGACCCTGTGCTGAATTTTATATTGATCCTTATTAATTTCCAACTTATCTTTAGCCCACCCTTCTAACCAACAAACCTTTAGATGAAGTAGAAGGGGAAACTTTGAAATTGTGGGAACATACTAACATATACACCTAACATCACTGTTGTCTTCAAATTTAAGGAAAGAAGCAAAATGCTCATTTTAAAACAGAGTGCTTGAATAAAGCTACTCGAAAATTTTAGACAGTCTAACCATTACTCTGAGAAAAATGACTCATGTGCCTGAAAGCCATGGTTAACTGGGCTGTGTTATCATTAGGTAACCATATGCATAACTTTTTTTTTTAGAGACAGGGAAAGAGAGAGAAGAGTGGGGAGGAGCAGAGGGAGAGGGAGAGAGAATCTTAAGCATGCCCCACACCCAGCAAAAGGCTCATTCTCACAACCCTGAGATCATGATCTGAACCGAAATCAAAAAACTTAACCGACAGAGCCACCCAAGTGCCCCACCATGTGCATAACTTCTGCCACCACTGGAAGATACACCTTTTCTTCTCTTTTTCAAGGTGGATGCTCGGGAAACTCACTCTTTCCTTAATTGATGCTATGAGGAACTATCAAAGGGGACCTTAGGATATCCCAGGTCCCCTTATTATTCAAAAGGAGCTCTCAGACTTCTGCCTCATAACACTGGACATACCTGGCATTAAGTAATTAATGGGACAAATGGTGATTCAATGGCCTTCTCCTTCTAGACACATAAACTTTGCAAGGGCAGGAATTAAGTTGACTTTTTCATCATATCTTCTCAGGACCTTGCAGAGAGCCACCCCCATGGCAAGCACTCCATAAGCTCAATAAATATTTGTTGAATATAAACATAAATTAAGTTTCATCTCTGCCACTAATTGTGTAACATTGGTAAGTCCTCAAATTCCTCTGGGTCCCACTTTGTTCATTTTAAAGTACAGGGGTAGGGCCAGATCATCCCAGTTTCCTTTTCTAATGTTAATATTCCATATCTCCATCCTGTGGACTCATTGGCTCCCCTGCCCCTATTCTCCCATCAGAGACTCTGTTGTTTCCAGAGTATGGACAAGTTATAACCACATGAACACCCTAGACCATGGAAGGGACTGGGGGAAACAATGTTTAATGAAGGGTTTCTACAACCTCTGGGACACTGATTTCCAAGTGAATACAAAATAAAAATAAACACTTAGGCAGCCAAATGAGTGTACAATTCTTTCGGTATTAACATTTTTCCCAAAAAACTTCTAACACAAAAACACTTCACAATTACAACCGGAGACCTCTGGCTATACACCAAGGCTTTGAGAAATGATATTCAGAAAGTCCTAGAAAATGAAAGGGGTAATCTGTTTCAGAACAAACAGGTTGACTCCATCAGGAATGCTAAATCCGTATCCTGCAACAGAAATGTTTCCCCACATTTTACATGCTCAAAAAAAATGGGTCAGCAGCTAACATGAATATTTTTCTATCTGCTAGCTTTGATGGGTGTCTATCTTTCTGTAAGCCTTAACTACAACTATGGCCTCAAACATCAACTGTACATGTAAAAGGAAACTTATTTAGTCCAATTTTAAAATTAGAGCACTTTCATTTCATCATCAGCCTCCCCTCTATTTCCTGTGTTATCAGATGTTCAAGAGAGAGCCAGCAGGCTGTTTGTGAAACTGGCAACTTGGCAGACAAAATATGTATGTTCAACCAGCATTCTTTTAAATCAGAACCTGGTATGAGTCTAGACTTGTAAGAGTGATAGGGAAGATACACATATGCAGAAGGCATAAACCCAGAAGAAAAAGTACCAAGGAATTTCCAAAATGACTAAGCCAATTCTAGAGGTCTCTTTTGAACTCTACAGATGTCTTCACTTTAATGATCTCCTTTAAAGAAGACACACCCAATTTAATCTCTGCTACGAACAGACCTACCCATACCCCCCATGGAGCAAACAATTCCGACTGTTAGTTTTTATAACAGCATACTGATTCTTTTGTGGGGACAGGATGTCATACCTGGTACATTTTTAAGTATGGACACAGTAAAAAAGATGTACTCTATTCAACCCTGTCTTGCTCTGAATCAGCTTAAAGTTTCTCTTTAGATACATCCTGACTACATGACACAAGACAAACCTGCTCCATGGAAATGGTTGATGATCCAAATGACACCAGCAGCATAGGACCCCTAAGAAGGATACTCATAAGAGGGATATCTTCCTCTCCTCCAATGGAAGCATTCAAAACGGGACCAAGAATAAGGAAAATGGACAACAATCCATGAATTCACCCACACATGTGGACATCCATCCAACCACCATCTACCGGGCACCTTGTGAGTGATAGGGAATTTGTATTCTATTTGTCATGCATAAAACATCAGCATAGTTTACACTTTAGTGTAATACATAGTCTATGTTTCTCAAAAAACATAAACATAGTGAAAATAAAATAGCCTCCAAGTGTTTATCCCCCACAGAAAAGGCAATTTTGTCAATTACTGATTTTGTTCATTTCTCGGTATCTTGGAAAACCAATCAACCACTGTTTGCCTAAATTTTACCAAAATGGCTAAATTAGGAAGTCTTCCTCTCAAAAGTCCATATGACAAGCCTACTGTGGTTTCCGTAATTTCTCCAACGGGCAGATGACGAGTCATATAAAGCATAAATCATCCTATTTCC
The DNA here is from genome assembly GCF_002201575.2 of Neomonachus schauinslandi. Classification (NCBI taxonomy): domain Eukaryota; kingdom Metazoa; phylum Chordata; class Mammalia; order Carnivora; family Phocidae; genus Neomonachus; species Neomonachus schauinslandi. The sequence continues at coordinate 123,434,188 of NC_058408.1, forward strand.
TTGGCCGTCTCAGACACACTCTCAGTCATGTGAATGGCAGTGGAAACTAAATTGAAAAGCTGTCAAAACATCCTGTAAAAATAGGGAAATTAACAGACCCATTTTGTCATGCATATTTGCCCCCCATTTCCCCTGCCCCATTATCTTCCTATAGACTCACATTCATAAGTCTACACGCAGACCATAATAAACAGTACGTGTAAAATGTTAAATCCGTGCATTCTTTCATTCCCACCCAGATAATGGCATCATGTTATATTCTCCTAAGACTAAACTTGGGGTAATGTCCATAAACCGGAAGCTTTTATGATGGCATTTAAGGTTCTGTTTAAAATTCTATTGTGAAGGAGAACTTGTTAGCTGAAATAAAACACTATACCTTGATGAAATTTTGAAAACTATCAGATTAAGACCCAGCAATGTGATGTAAGCCATGTTAAACCACACACAGTAGAACCACATGGAATTTCATTGGCTGTAAAAGTCTCAGATGAGTCAACTTACATTCCTCCCAGCTTTTTAAAAAGGACAAGAATGGATACAGAGTGACTTGCCCAAGGTGGCAAGAGCAGTTAGTGTTAGAGTCCGTGAAATATACACCCATATTCTCTTATTTCTTGTCATAAAGATTGTGGCACCCTAAGAAGACATCAATCCAAATTTGATTTGACAAGAGTAAAAATATGACTCAATGATAAGTAGCAGGCATTAGCCTGGATGGAGTGACTGAAGGTGCAGACATCAGAGCAATAAACAAACCAATACTCTATCCCCCCCCTTACCCAGAAGATCAGTCCCATGAGGCTGAGAAAAATGCCAAGGGAAAAAAAAAAAAAAAAGAAAAACACCAAGGAATTCATATAAAGGAATTTAACCTGAATTCAACCTACTTGGATTAGCTGGGTAAAAGCCCAACTCCTTCCTCTAGATCCTTGAAATCCCCACAACTCCATCATTTTTCTCTTTTAAGATTCCTAACTGAAAGTAAAATGTGAACATAGTAGAAAAAGAGAAACACCAGAGAAATGTCTAAGACAAAAAGTCCTCCATCCACCCAAAAGCAACTACTATCAAAAACGTCTTGTGTATCCTTCCAGGAAAAAAAACCTCTCTATGCATATATTGGTATAAACATAACTTTTTAAAATTATATATCTATAAGCACCCTGGTTTGATTGTCTTCACTTAGGTAGCCAGGAGCTCAGTCTCACTGGTCCAGATGAGAAACTGGTCATTTCAAGGACAGAAATCCTATTGTTAATCAAAGCTAATCTTGTCTTAACTGACACTGAACTTCTGGAGCCTGGGAATACAGCTAAATAGCTAACAAAATATAGAAAGGGAAGAAAGGAAATAAAAAGATAAAGAGGTATTATATACAGGCCAGCACCTGTCAGACAGATGCTCATTCAATACTTTCTGAATGACTTACTGACCAAATATATGAATGAATGGAGAAACCAGGATAGGCATATTGTTAACACATGTGACAGTCAATGTATTAAATATTGATAGGGACCCAATTCTCAAAAAAAGTGAGCACCCTTCTTGATCTACACTGTCCAATATGGTAGCCACTGGCCACAGGTGGCTATTGAACAACTGCAGTGTGTTCTCTAAGTGTAAACTATGCACCAGGTTTCAAAGACTTGGTATTAAAAAAAGATGTAAAATATCTTATTGATAATATTTATATTGATTATATGTTGAAGTGACAATATTTTAGATATACTGGCTTAAGTAAACCATATTATGAAAATTAACTCACTTGTTTCCTTTTACTTTTTTTTTTTTTCTGCAGCTACAAGAAAACCTTAAATTCCACATATCTGGCTCACATCAGAACTTTTTTGGACAGCTCCGCTCCAGAACGTAGGCAGGCACCACTACAGCAATGACTATGTCTGTCCTTTCCCTGCTCTATCCCAGCACAGGGCATTGGAAACAGTAGATGCCCAATGAATACATACCAGATGAAAAGCTGGTTCTGGTATGTAGATAAGGCCATGAGTAGGCCTTAGACTGCATAGCAGGAGGCCCTTGTCCTGATCCTTTTATGGACAAACAGCTGTGTGACCTTGGACAAGTCATGGAAACTGCCTAGGCCTTGTTTTCCTCATCTTTAAAATGGGCATAAAAATAAGGTCTTCCTTACAGGAAAACTGCATGGACCAAATGAAAGAATATCTACAGAAAAGGGTAAAACATTTGTCAGGTTCCTCCTGAGTTCTAGTATTCTCTACTACCAATAGTTCCAGGAGAAGCAAGATGCAAAAAATACCGAAAGAACCGGGTAAGAAACTAACAAGTGAAATTCCTGTATCTACTGTTTCCATCCCAGCGCGTGATAGAAAATTGAGACAAAGATTGGTGTAAAGCAGATTCTCCCAGGAATGGAAACTTGAACATTCATCATTCCCTCTTCACTGCATCTCACCAACCCACCACGGTGACAAAGGGACTTGCAGATATCTTCCTCGAGGGGCCACAGAAAAGCTAATGAACTGGGAGGAGGCGGCCACCTCTGGGTGGCTGACGAAGCAGCAGGGGCAGCCAATTGCACTGCGCCACCTGGGGCTCACAGCTCTGTGGGAAAATTCATAATCCTGGGGGCCACCGAGGCCTCAGGGGGAAAGTTCCACAGGCCCAAAAATCTATTTGCCCTTGTTAATTGTTTCAGGCGCAGCTAGGAGGGTGAACTTACCTTACGCTACATACAAGGCGGTCAAGGCACCTGGCAAGGGAAATCCAAAGGACCCTGGGAGAGGCTGTGGCTTTTTAATGAACAGCAGGATGGATTTCAGCTATCCGAGCCGGGCACCTTCTTCTCCAAATCAAAGATTATTGCAAAAAGGGAATTAAAATGTACTGAAGAAAGCCTCCTTCAGCAGGGGGCATTTAGGGAGCCTTCAGGAGCCAAATGCAGAGTGGTCAACCCACAGCAGAGAAAGCGCAGATCCAAACGCCCACGGCCTTGAGGCAGGAGAGCAGCGCAAAACTAGCCCATTTCAAGAGGCAAAGGTCAGATTCTCCCCTCAGCCTCTGCAGGGAACCACAGAAGCCCCAGAAGTGACTGACTTACCATCAGTTAGGCCACCGCACGAAGGAGAGCAAGGAGGGCGCAGTGACTTCCCCTTTGCTACAGGGGCCTGACCCTCCCCCCTTCTCTGAGGGCTGCTCCCTGTGACGTGGAAGCGAGTCATGCCGTGGCCAAGCTCCAAGCCCTTGGGACCTCTGCCCCGTGACCCGCCTCATCACAGCCCACAGGGCCTGAGCTGCTGCCTGCTCCTCAAAGCAGAAAGCCGAGGGACTGGGCACCAGGCAAGGAGCAGAGCCCCCAGAACACAGCTGTGCAGCAGAATCAACAGCAAGCCTTGTGGAAATTCACTTTCCTGGGACTAACCCCCCTGAGATTCTGGTTCAGTGGGCCTGGGGCGGGAGCCCACGCACCTACCCTTGAAACAAAGTGGTCTAGAGAACTCAGGGAAGCTTCCTCGTCCCTCATCCTGTTTCTTCCACGAGCTTTCTTCATTCCTCTTGTCTCCACGTGGAATACAAGGGCAGTGAGTGGAGACTTAGGAGAAAGCAAGGCAACGTGGAGATCATTCTAGAGTCTGAAGGCCCTCAGTTCCAAAGAGAGCTGCTCCCGTCTTTGTGCAAGTCATTTACACTCTCTGAAACTTAGTTTTCTTGTCTGAGGAATGACAATAAAGACATCTACCCACGTAGGGTCGTGGGGGTAATAAACACACATAAAATGCCCACTGCATTACTCTTAATGGCCAAAAAGCATTCATGTTATTTTTAGCTCTTTCTGTCAGGGCAGTTCTCCACATGAATATGTCTGCAAGAAAAACTGTACATGTAAATAATTGGCTTAGTCAGGCATAAAGGGAAAGAAAAAAATTAAATTACGACAACAAAAAACTGTAGTAAGAGGGGCCATGGCTGGATTCAGGTTATAGGGAGATGGTAGAAAGATGCACAGAGCAGTGATGCCACCCTATATCCAGGAGCTCTGCAGAGATAAGATTGGGGAAATCCACAGATTCACAAAGATTTAGGCACAAAGCTGCAGAAAGATATACTGCAACATTATTTATAAGAAGGGAAAATTGGCAATAACCTATAGGTATTTTTTTAAACATTATGATGAACATATGTTACTTCATTTCAGAAAAAAAAAAATGTTCCTTTTTAAATTTAGGAAAAGATTTTGGAATCCATTTGATGAGTTGAAAGCATTTTTAAATATCTAACTCTCTTTCTTCTAAACTCCAATATAATATTCAGATTAGAACATTCACATCAACAAAGGAAGGCCAGACATGGGCATGTCCCTCTAAATGTTCCCCATGGGAACAAAAGGCAAAATCCACTATAATTTTGGGTACCATCGGAACTTCTGAAGTACAAGGAGCATGGGGAAGGATAGAGGGAGGCAAAGGGAAAACAATGCATATAAAGAAGCAGGTGAGGGGCGCCTGGGTGGCTCAGTCGGTTGGGCGTCTGCCTTCGGCTCAGGTCATAATCCCGGGGTCCTAGGATGGAGCCCCGCATTGGGCTCCCTGCTCCGCGGGAAGCCTGCTTCTCCCTCTCCCACTCCCCCCTGCTTGTATTCCCTCTCTCACTGTGTCTCTGTCAAATAAATAAATAAATAATCTTAAAAAAAAAAAAAGCAGGTGAGCTCTCCAGTGTAATACTGAATAGTAGAAGAATTAGGTTTAATGCTTCACTTCCCCCTACACACACACACACACACACACAAAATGATGAGAACTTTGGAAATAAAACTCAGCATCACCTAACAAGTCCTTTCCCACACACACTAACAATCTATTTTTGTATTCCAGGGAGATTTGCAGCAAAGAATGCAGCTCCAGTAAAAAGAGGAAATAATTTCTATGCTGTACCTGGGTTTTTCTCACTTCCTTATTTTAAAATAATCACCCAACAAATTAAAAAAAAAAATCCAGAACAATAGTACAGTGTTCTATGCACTGAGTATATATCACCGTAGACATTTTGGAACTAAACAATCAATTCAAGTGTTCAGAGTAATTTGCCATCTTCTTGGATAACTTATAATGATATATTACAGTGCTGGGGGTTGGAAGAAACCTTCCAAATCATGTAGTCCAACCCCATCATTTTACAGATGAAGATCTTGGGAAGCAAGCTGCCTGCTCCAACACACTAAAGACTCTAATTAAAACATCTGCTCCATTTTAAGGTAGCTGACAAATTTGGAGAGGGGGTGGGAAATAAAATAAAACCTCCAAAACACTTTTTAGTGGAAGAGTAATTCATTATCAAGTGAAGCAGCAGTAAGGATTGTGATGGAAGTATAACCCTACTCTAATGTCAGGACCATTTACTTCTGGAAAACTGAGATTAAAAGTTGCCAGAGCTCACACATCGAATCTGTGAGTAGAGGCAGGGAAGAGAACTCAGGAACCCAGCCCTGAAGTCTGTTGGCCTAAGCACCAAACACTGGCCTAATTTTATACCTAAACTGACAGGTATCCAGGAGTCACTCTGATGTGATGGTGCCTCTACTTCCAGAAAAATGGAGACTGGAGAAAATGGTCCACACACTACAGAGAGACATGACCACTGACCTGGCAAAGGAAGGGGGGCTGAGACCCTTGCTCACATACTCAATGGACCCTTGATCAGCAGCATCAGCATCACCTGGGAACTTGTTAGAAATGTGGAATCTTGGGCGCCTGGGTGACTCAGTCGGTTAAGCGTCTGTCTTCAGCTCAGGTCATGATCCCAGGGTCCTGGGATCAAGTCCCGCATCGGGCTCCCTGTTCAGCGGGAAGTCTGCTTCTCCCTCTGCCCCTCCCCCCTGCTCATGATCTCTCTCTCACACTCTCCCTCTCTCAAATAAATAAATAAAATAAAAAACAAAAAAAAAGAAATGCTGAATCTTGGGCCCCACCCAGATCTACGGAGTCAGAATGTGCATATACTGACAAGATCCCCACGTCCTCCTGAACATAGGAAAGTTTGAGAATCACTTGTTTAGATAATGTAGCAGCAAAAGAAGTATAATTGACTATCTATAACCCCATTTACTTTAAGTTTCTGGAATAATTACCTTATTACCAGCTCTGCTCTCTAAAGCTTTTGATCTTTAAGCTTTAAGTTTTAAATGTTCTAAAATTTAGCCTAAATTTCAAATGGTCTCAGTGAATATCTTATCGAGTAGTCATGTTTTTCCAAAAGGTACCTCAATGTTAAGAAAAAATACATATATACAAATATGCTGGGAGCTTAACCATTTTTAAAGATTACATAGATTACAACTTGAGGTCTTCTTTTCCTGCTACTTTCTGCTGAGGTCATAGTAGGAACATGACCAATATTTCTTCAGGGGAAAGTTAGAAACCCCAGGGAGACCTGGTGAAGGAGGAAGACTAGATTCACAATAGAAATGTGTTCCTGGGGGCGCCTGGCTGGGTGGCTTAGTCTGTTAAGTGTTTGACTCTTGATTTCAGCTCAGGTCATGATCTCAGGGTTGTGGGATCAAGCCCCGTGTCAGGCTCTGCGCTCAGTGCGGAGTCTGCTTGGGATTCTCTCTCTCCTTCTCTCTCTGCGCCACACCCCCCACCAAATAAATAAATAAAATCTTAAAAAAAAAAAAAAGAAAGAAGAAATGTGTTCCTGGTGAAAAAGAGGAATTTAATGTAAGGGAATTTTATGGTCAAGAGGCTGTGAAGTTCACATGGCCCAGCCACAGCTCCAAAGCTGAATCCCTTTAGGCCACATCAACAGTCTCCACTCACATATTTCCAGGGTTGTGGAACTCACCACCTCCAAAGGCAATCTGTTCCATCTTTGCACGCTCTGTTAGAAAGGTTTCCTGAAATTTGTCTCCCTATAACTTTCAACAACCCTACAATCAGTAACCCCATAATTATTGTCCCTACCATTAATTCAACCCTGTTATCAATTTTCCATTACATTTCCCACTGGGATTTTCTTTCTTAACACAGAAAGTCAAAGATACAAGTCTCATGTATTTATGTATTTATTTCAATGAGACTAGGGCATGTTGTATTAGTGGGGTGTATGAAAATTTTATTTTTTGCTTTTATTTGAGGCACCTTAGGAAAACCTCATGTGTACAAGGAAAGTATTAAGATAAATTATCACAAGTTATAGAGAATATAACTAAGGGTATAATCATATCAAAAACCTAGTTTGGGATAGTACTGTTCTTAAACATTGTTTTAACCCTAAGCTTCCTGGGAGTCAAAGCAGGTATGAAATGGTGAAAAGAAGGTGATGCTTCGGAAATGTTTGAGACTCTCTGGCCTTGGGCAATCATAGGTTATCAACCCTGCAGAGTGTCTTAGATCAAGTCTTATTCTGGCCTCTTACAGAGAAGGAAACGGAAACCCAAAGAGGATAAGTGACTTGCCCAATACCGGGCACCTAGTTAGCACCATGGAGTGTACCTACCCCTGGTCAATGCTCTGTTTGGCATACTGCCAGACTCTGAGTCTGGAGTTTGTTAAGGAAGTTTGCCCAGCATACAAACCGGAGATACAGCACCACATTACTGGGCCGACCAAGGGCAATGGCTATGGGTACCTGAAAAGCAAACCTAAGCCATCCTGGCTCACACAGACCCCTCAAGTCCCAAAGCCCGTAAGTCTAACACCAGATAAGAAAGTTATATTGGCGCCGTAAGCCATCCTTCTTCCTTCTCTTTTCTAGAACTCCATTTGTCCCTACCAACCCATTCATTCTGAACTGCAGAGTTTCCACTAAGAAGCTTATTTTAATCTCCCATTAAAATAATCTCTTTCTGATGACAGGTTATTTGTTCTCAGAACAGAAACACCACCGTGAAACACTTCATTCTTTTGGAAACCCTTGAAGCTAAAGGCTCATAGCATATGGAGCCAGAGTCCTTAGTAAAAAGTAAATGATTATTGATCGATTTACCCAGGCATCTAAACACTGGGCTCACTGAAACAATACTAAAAGAATCCCTTCTATCATGTATTTTTTTTTAATAACACCACTGGAATCACAGACCTGTTCCCCTGAAACAAATAATATATTATATGTTAATTTAAAAAAAATAAAAAAAAAATAACACCACTGGAATATTTTAAAGAACAATCTGTCAGATCATGCAGCATAAGATGCCAGCACGTGACAATATATGCATGGAGCCCTGAATGACGGGCTGGTGGGTCACAGGGGCCTGCCCATGAGATCATAATGGACCACAGCAGGGACATAAGCCCATTCGCAGACATAACTACTTGTGTTTCAGTTCTTTGTAAGTTTAGGCAGATCAAAACTCCCTTAAAGCAATGAAGAGCAATCATGCAGGATCGGATTATGTGCTTTTTCTATCACTGTGTTCTTCTGAAGTAAAGAAAAGCAAACCCTAGAAGAATCTCTTATCCAGGTGACACATCTTTTATATTAACACTAGTCATTTATATCACAAATTAGCCAGGATCCCACTATGTTAAGAAATCTGGTCATATTTATTGGTTTAGAGCAGCCTATTGCTGGATAAAAGAATCGAGGAAGCTACATCAGCTTTTTAAGCTCAGTGGGAATTAGTGAATTCTTGATTCAGTTCATCAGATGAGATGGGGTGGATGAGCCCAATTAAGGCCCGAGTCCCAGCAGGGATAATTGAGCACCGTTAAATCAACCCATAACTGTCCAGGCTTCTTGGCTGGCATCAGGTATGTAAGATCTCAAACGGCGAGAGAACAGTGATAAACACAGAGCCCACTCATAGCCCACAGTGAGGCAAAAATAGAAAGCAAAAGAGGAAGAAGAGCTGTGACATGCCTCCATCCCAGAACGCATCTTCCGCTACTGTTCATCAGAGTGTATGTCACACTTCCTGGGGCCACTGAAGTCAGGAGCCCTGGCAGAGGGGACCAGAATCTTCCCACTTTAAAAGGAGAAACAGGGCAAAAGACAGAAGCTCGGCTACTGGGAAATAGAGAAGAGGGGTATTTCTCTATAAACATGTTGTCCAAAGTGACACATTTTTCCACAAAAATCTTAAGGGCCCTGATGATAAAATGGAAGCGGCTCACAGGTTTGAAAGCCGCCTCACCTGAAACGCTTGTGGCCTGGATGAGTCTTTTTTTTTTTTTTTTTTTTTAGGGCTTGCTTATCTTTCCTTGAGAAGACACCCTTACCTTCGGAAATGGCCTTCTTCACCGCTGCCACGTAAGTCTCGGGCTCGTCGTCACAGGTGAGCTCCTGCCAGTGCACCCAGTCCGGAAAGTAGTCCAGGAACTCTGGGCCGTCCTGCACCCCGCAGAGCAGCCGCACCACGCGCTGGGGAGGGTGGAAGGCTCTCTGCAGCAGGGGCAGCAGGGCCGGCTGGCAGAAGCACTGCACCAGCTCGGCAGACAGCAGCACGACGACGCAGCGGGAGCTCAGGAAGAAGTTCAGGTCCTTGGCCGAGAAGGAGGCGTCAGGGCTCAGCCTGTAAGTCAGCGTCTTCTGGCTCCGCACCTGCCGACTGGACAGAAAGAGGTCCTGGAGGTACTGGCACCACTCCTTGGCATCCGGGCCATAGACGATGAGGATGTCGCATCTTCCAACCGCCCCTGAGCAAGAACAAGGCAGAGAAGAAGCATGTTAACACACCTGCTCCTTCTGGGGCTCACACGACCTGCACGACAAACCATCCAGACAGGGGTCCTGGCCCCCACCATCTTGACGGAGCTGTCAAACCCTTCCCCTGCTTCCAGGCTCTGGTCCAGCCATACCTGTCTCCCTGCCTCTGCCCCAAGATGCCATGCCATTTCAGAACTTTACATAAGCTGTCACTTCTGCTGGCATGCTCTTCCACCCACAGCTGACGCCGGATAAGATGATGATGATGATGATGAGAGCAACAGCAAGCACCTTATATAGAGCTTACTATGTTCCAGATGCTCTTCCAAGCACACTGCCTAGTAAGCCCATTTAATCGTCGCAGCAACCTGATAAGGTAGAGAATACTATTAGCCCCGTTTGAAAGACGAGAAAACGGAGGTTTGGCAGGGTACATAATTTACCCGTGGTGACAGAGTCAGAATCTGAACTCAGACACTTTGGCCCCAGAACCTGGCTCTTTCCCAAATACAGTGATTATAAGCACAGGTACTGAATCAGGTGGCCAGAGTTAGCATCTTGGCTCTGTGAATTATTAGCTGTGTAACCTTAGGCAAGTTACTTAAATATTCTAAACCTCAGTTTACTCATCAGGAAATGGAAATATAATGGCAAAATTTATCAGTGTTTTGTGAGCATTAAATTAGATATTTCAGGGGCGCCTGGGTGGCTCAGTCGTTAAGCGTCTGCCTTCGGCTCAGGTCATGATCCCAGGGTCCTGGGATCGAGCCCCACATCAGGCTCCCTGCTCGGCGGGAAGCCTGCTTCTCCCTCTTCCACTCCCCCTGCTTGTGTTCCCTCTCTCGCTGTGTCTCTCTCTGTCAAATAAATAAATAAAATCTTTAAAAAAAATAAAAAAATAAAAAATAAATAAATAAATAAATAAAGTCTTTAAAAAAAAATTAGATATTTCATATAACGTGCTAAGCACTGCGCTTGGCATGTGGTAAGCTCTCACTAATTGGTAGCTGGAGTCCTCATCCACACAGTAAGAGAAACAATGCATGAATGTTAGCAGCAGCTGTGGGTGACTTAATGCTTTGATCTCCATAATACCATTGGGAGGGTGTCCCTCACCTCACCTGTGCTGGGACATAGGCTTTCTTCTTCTTCTCATAAAGCATAAGTGCCAGAAACAGTCCAAAGCCTCAGAGAAGCAGTGAGTTAAAAAGAGCTTTGGGGGCTCACTTGGCCCAAAGTCCTCATTTACAGATAAAAGAAACATTTCATCTGGGAAGATGAAGGGACTCAAATTCACACTCAGCAAACTAGTCACTAAGCCGGGACTGAAACTCAGGCTTGTCCCCTGGTCCCCTGTGCAGTTCCCCCACCACCAGTCCACCTGCTGCCTCCCATCAGGGATTCGGTCAAGAATCTTACGAGTAATAAAGCATATCTTCCAATTATCACAGTTCAAAGAAGCTTGGCTCTTAACACACCTGTTATTACTGTTAGAGGAGGCTTCATCTCCCACCAGCTCAACAAACTGTCCTTCGTGCCTTGGAAGGGGTGAGCGCAGAGGAGTCTCCACACGTCGGCACAATACAAGAAGGATCCTTCCTCCCACTCAAAGAAGGAAGCCGCTCAAGTCTGGTGAAGCTTGGGAATCATGAAAGTTGTGGATTGTCACAATTAAACACCACCCCTGGACCACATTTCACTGAGTAGTTCCTAGCAAAAAGGTTGGAGGCAGGACTGGGGTCAAGACCTGAGGCTGTAAACTCTGAAAACATCATGGGAGGACTCCCCCTTCCTATCCCATCTTCCACCATATTCAAAGTAAAAACAATGACATATAATATGTAAACCCAACACAGTTCTGATTTCCCCAGGGATAATATTACCAAATTTTTAAAAATAGCAAATAAAAAAAAAAGTTTGGAGTTTCTTTTTGGAGTCTCTGTTTTACTGGAGCCCTAATCCAGGGCTAATATAAAACCCAATAGGGGGGCGCCTGGGTGGCTCAGTTGGTTGAGCGACTGCCTTCGGCTCAGGTCATGATCCTGGAGTCCCAGGATCGAGTCCCACATCGGGCTCCCTGCTCAGCAGGGAGTCTGCTTCTCCCTCTGACCCTCCCCCCTCTCATGTGCTCTCTCTCTCATTCTGTCTCTCAAATAAATAAATAAAATCTTAAAAAAAAAAAAAAAACCTTTAAAAAAAAAAAAAAAAAAAAAAAAACCCAATAGGCTCTCAGTAGGAGCACATTGAACAGCCGGGGAGTACTTTAGAAGGGGAGGTGTGCAAATTTTAAAAGAAATCAGTTTTAGAAGGTAATATGGGGTGGGGGAGGAGGCAATCAGCAATTCTGATGACACCACGGCCTTCGTGGCTCTGCAGAAAACTCAATTCTGAGCATGGTCTAGTTCAACTGTGACTAAAACAGTCCATTTTAGGCTGCTTACACTGGTCCCAAAGTTTAAGCAGATTAAAGGCAAAATTTTAATGTATGGAAGGCAGTGTTGCAGCCTTCCATAAAATAAAATCTTTGCTGATCTCCGCGCCGCCCCCCCCCCGCCCCCATGTAACAGTTCTTTGTACTTCAATGGAGAAATAATTTCAGGACTATGGAAGGAACAAGATTGGCCAAGCAACACAACTATGGAGCTCATACTGAGAAAAGTAGAGTTAAGGCATCAGAATATGTTTACCTTCTTTCTGCCCCTCTTTTCTACATAGTTGGTTTATCCTCAGAGGTGAATGTTCTTCTAAATGTAAAGTGTTAATGCACATGAGTGTGCATGAGCTTGGCCCACCAGGTAGGCAATGTACAAGACTTTATAGTGCATTATAATAGTAAGGGTGTAATGTTAGCAATCTGTGCTTAGAATTCAGTTAAAAGTGCAAAAGTAAAAAGCAGTAGCCACCAACACTCCCTACCTATACCAACAAATATACTAGCAAATATCATGTCAACAATTTTTACAAATGGGCTGGAAGGAGAATAAGATCTCAGAGAAGGCTGGCTGTGGTCCCACACATTAGTGATGAAGCCATTGGGGATGTTTTCTTTCTTTTTTTTTTTTTTCAAAGATTTTATTTATTTATTTGACAGAGAGAGATAGCGAGAGCAGGAACACAAGCAGGGGGAGTGGGAGAGGGAGAAGCAGGCTTCCGGCCGAGCAGGGAGCCCGATGCGGGGCTCGATCCCAGGACCCTGGGATCATGACCTGAGCTGAAGGCAGACGCTTAACTACTGAGCCACCCAGGTGCCCCGGGGATGTTTTCAATAGATGGTAAAGAAATAAGGAAGAGAGAAGAGTATTTCCAAGAGCATAATAAGTACTCTTAAGAAAGCAGCTCAGATCTTGGAACAATGACTGACTTAGCAGGAAAGCAGCAACTTTAGAATGCCCTGACATGTGGCCGTGAGCGATGTATACCACTTTTATGAGGAGACAGTGACCCAAAGCAAAGCAAACCAACAATTTCAAATGACAAGTTCGGGGTCACTGAGGGAGTGAGTATTCATTTCACCCTGGATCCTGCCTCAACACGACCTGTTCTTCTGTTAACAGCACCATACAACATCCGCTGGGCATTAAAGACCTCTAGCCATCAAAGAGAGTGCAAATTATTAATAATGAGGGAAACTGGGTGTGGAATATATGAGAACTCTAATATCTTCAGTTTTTCAATAAATCTAAAACTTCTAAAATAAAAACTTTAAAATACAATTTAAATTTAAAAAAACACTTAAAGGGTTAGCCTCTTCTGTACGGAAAACATTGAAAACGTCTCATTCCTGGGGTTCTGGTGTTAAATTTGACACCCGCCCCCCAACTCCTTTGAGCAAAAGTACTTGAAAACGAAGTGGTTAGTGCCTCAAGACTCATTAATATGACAACCTACTTGGTCACCCACTTGTGGTGTGACTTGAGACCAGTATACTAAGTCTAAGCAAATTTTGCCTCAGTGTAAATGAGGACAATGAAATCTATCACCTTCTTGAATTTTGCTCCACTGCTGAAACTGAAAGCTGGGGAAATTCTAAAAAAAGCTCCAAAGTGGAAGTTAAAGTTCCTCCATGATATGCTGAATAACACAGGACCAAACACTTTGTCAGCAACCCTCTCTTGTGTGGGGACATCCCTTTTGTTAACGACAAATCCCTGCCTGTAACTGTAGGTCATTTCCTCACATGTGCCAAATCAATTCTCCCAGTTTGTTTATTAAGAAAAATGAAATCTATGATCTCACTGATATGTGGAATTTAAGAAACAAAACAGAGTATCATAGGGGAAAAGAGGAAAAAATAAAACAAGACGAAACCAGAGAGAGAGACAAACCGTAAGAGACTCTTAACTATAGGAAACAAACTGAGGGTTGCTGGAGGGGAGGCGGGTGGCGGAGGGGGTATGTGGGTGATGGACATTAAGGAGGACACGTGATGTAATGAGCACTGGGTATATATAAGACTGATGAATCACAGACGTGTACCTCTGAAACCAATAATACATTATATGTTAATTAATTGAATTTAAATTTTAAAAATTAAAAAAAAAAAAAAAGAAAAGAAAAATGAAATCCATGCGGGCACCTGGGTGGCTCAGTCCATTAAGCATCTGCCTTCTGCTCAGGTCATGATCCCAGGGTCCTGAGATGGAGCCCTCAGTCTGGCTCCCTGCTCAGTGGGGAGTCTGCTTCTCCCTCTCCCTCTGCCCCTACCCCCTGCTCAGGCTCTCTCTCGTTCTCTCTCTCAAATAAATAAATGAAATCTTTTAAAAAAGAAAAAGAAAAATGAAATCCATGAACCAACAGGCATCCATAAATCCTAAACAGAAATGAGAATGGGCCTTTGTCCTTGTAGAGCTTAAAGAACAGACTGGGCTATAGGTGAAAGCAATGGGTAACAGCGGGGGGGGGGGGGGGGGGCGGGCAACAGGGAGTGACGGTGGTGGTTAAGAAAGACAGTGACTGGGGCGCCTGGGTGGCTCAGTTGGTTAAGCCACTGCCTTCGGCTCAGGTCATGATCCTGGAGTCCCGGGATCGAGTCCCGCATCGGGCTCCCTGCTCAGCAGGGAGTCTGCTTCTCCCTCTGACCCTCCTCCCTCTCATGCTCTCTGTCTCTCATTCTCTCTCTCTCAAATAAATAAATAAAATCTTTAAAAAAAAAAAAAGAAAGAAAGACAGTGACTGAAAAAAAGCTTCCTTAGAAAGATTCAGAATCCATCTGAGAAAAGAATAGGGAGGAAGTGGCAGGCAGCTTTTCAAACCACCCCCAGCCCAGATCATTTCTTTAGTCTGCAGGTGACTCTGGTTCCCCATCCATCTGCCCTGAGCACCCTACTGAAGAGGGATGTGCCCTAGGGGAAGGTGACTAGGATAGGGAGGGGTCTAGTAATGACTCACATAAGGACTTCCAGACTCTGAAGGTTTCAAGTTTAGAAACTTGACAGGAGTATTGAGGGACCTCAAGAATCAGATGTGAGTTCAGATCACAAAACATTAAATGTACCTTCAAACCCTATTATCCTCTAAGTCTAGGGATGGGTAGAAAAATCTGGAGATAAGAGAAACCTTGGAGAAAAAGGGCAAGAAAAGGTATGCAAGCTTTCTTCAAAGATCTGAAGGCTGACACATGGAGGAAAGGATTGTGGTGGTTCACCCAGCCCCAGATGCAATCACTTGGGGAAGTCACTTATGGTTTCTTTGTCTCCTCTCCCTCATGTGTAAATGCAAGAGATACCATCAGGAACCTAGAGAATATTCCAGGGTAGGCTGATTCCATTTCATTTTATCTTGCTTGCCACGCTCTTTCAAAAACAGGGAGCCAAGATTCTCCTTGATTTCAATAAGAAAAGATGTCTTTCAAAAAAATAAAATCTGAATGCTTATCCTTCAGCAAAAGGAAATTTTAAAAGACCACATAATTCAGCCTTAAAAAGGAATGAAGTGCTGACATATACTACAACTTGGGTAAACTTTGAAAATGCTATGTTATATGAAAGAAAACACCGAAGACCACATACTATATGATCCCATTCACATGGAAGTCCTGAGTAGGGAAATCTACAGACACAGATGCAAAATTTAGGACTGGGCAGGAGGAGGGAATAAGAGGGTGATAGCCAAAGCATACAGTTTCTTTCTCTTTCTTTAAAAGAAATTTCTATTTCATAAATGTATACCCCCTTCACTCATTTCTCAAAATGAGTTTCTTTTTGAGGTAATGAAAATGTTCTCAAATGGACCATGGTGGGGTCTGCACCTATCTGTGAAGATACTAAAAAAACAATGAATGTATACTTTTTGTTTTTGTTTTGTTTTTAACTGTATACTTTAAGTGGGCAAAGTGTATGGTATGTGAATTATATCTGAATAAAACTGTTTAAAATAAGAAAAAGGAGGAGGAGGGGGAAGGGAGGAAGAGGGAGGAAGAAGTTGAGAAGCAGAAGATCACATGGAAGGATGACCTAGGTGACTCCACACCCTCTCATATCTTGTCAAGAGGTATTCTCACTGCCACCATGGGCCCTTGCACCTCCAGACCTCAGAGGGCCTCAGGGACCTCAGAGGCCCAGCTCCCACTTGAAGGACCTAAAGCGGTGTCTCGCCACAGCGCATGCTGACAGCAGGAGGGTGTGACAGCCCTAACCATTATAGACATCGGCAGAAGCCACTACAGAGCCCATAAATAGCCCCAGTTTGGCCACTGTGCTCGAGTCCCCATCTGAATGGAAGCACACTCTTCTAGCCCCTTCCGCCATGCCCTACTGGAGTCATACACACAGGACACTAGACGAGGGTGGTTTTCTCTGTCTCCTCTGTCCAAAGGCTCTCCCAGTTTGCTGTTTCTTGCACTTAACAGCCAGAGCCTGTTCTCAGCCATGGAAAGAGGTGGGAGCTTCACCAACCTCATCTCCTACTTCCCCCCAGTCACCCACCTACTCTACCACCTGCTCCCTGATCCTTAAATATACCATATACACCCATTTACTGTTCCTCTGAATGGAGCACTGTTCCCCCCCACATAACCTTTCAGATCTTCACTCAAATGTTCCTTTCTCCATGAGGCCTAATCTGGCCACCTTCTTTAAATTTATAAACCCAGGGCACCTGGGTGGCTCAGTTGGTTGAGGGTCTGCCTTCAGCTCAGGTCATGATCCCAGGGTCCTGGGATCAAGTCTTGCATCAGGCTCCCTGCTCGGCGGGGAGTCTGCTTCTGCCTCTGCCCCTCCCCTCGACTCATGCTTGCTTGCTCTCTCCCTCTCTCTCTCTCTCTCTCTCGTAAAAATAAACAAAGAAAATCTTTAAAAAATAAAATAAAATTGTAAACCCAACCCCCTCTACCCCCTCTACTGCTTTCCCAATGCACTTATTGTGAATTTCCTTATCAAGCATATTGCCTGCCCTCCCCCATATTCCATAAACTCCATGGGTAAGTAGCTTATGTCTGTTTTGATTGCTGAATATATACCTGACACCTAGAACAGTGCCTAGAAACAGTAGGCATGCAATAAATATTTGCTGAATGAATTTCCTCTACATAACTCTGCTTCAGCTTTTGAACGGAACGTGTGGACTATAAGCCTACTCTTAGCACAATACAGCTTCTTCTAACCTCCAGAGCCCCGCTTGAGAGCCACAAGGCTAAAACTAGCTACTTTCCCATTCCCTTTAAAGAATGAGCCTGTATTACCAAAGCTAATAGAACTCTTACCATTGACCTTCTCCACACCCCACCCCTCACACCCCACCCCCAACAACCCTCTCACCCCCAACAACCCCCCAACCCCCGCACACTGCCCCATAGACCTCAGGGGATATGGGGACAGTTGGCTCTTCATTCTAGGATCTGCCCACATCCTTCAAGAACAGTATCTTCTACTGGCTAACTAGATTTTAGTTTTCAAGAGACGTTTACATCCTGTTTATACATGTTATCTCTACTAAAACATCAGAAAATGGGTGAGGAAAATACAAGTAAGCCCACTTGCAAATACAGTAACTCTAATTTTCTCACCTAGTAATTCCCTGTTTACTTATCGCTTTTTTTTCTTTTTTTAAGATTTTATTTATTTGACAGAGAGAGACACAGCGAGAGAGGGAACACAAGCAGGGGGAGTGGGAGAGGGAGAAGCAGGCTTCCTGAGGAGCAAGGAGCCCGATGTGGGGCTCGATCCCAGGACCCTGGGATCATGACCTGAGCCGAAGGCAGACACTTAACGACTGAGCCACCCAGGCGCCCCTACTTATCGCTTTCTTGCACAAGACTGTAAACTCCCTGAGAGCAGAGACCAGGTTGTCCTGGTCACCACTGAGAGCACATGTATGTGCACAATAACTATCATAGTGCATAGTAAGTGCTCCTTAGTTGTCTCTATTACCATCATTATTACGTGGTTTGTCCTGGATCTTAGAGAGTGAGTAACTTTGGCAAGTGTACACACCCATGAACCAAAGAATCCAAGACAAATCAAGAACCCAGGACTCCTGGTAGCTTTCGATGGGTAGATTACCCAGTGGCCTTCACTTTTCCCCACTACCCAAAGTTCTGCAAAAGACGTAAGAAAACTAAAGCTAACGGAATGGTGTTCCTAGATTTCTATCGAAATTCTAGATGAAAAACAAAGCCTAGGATGGGTAGAGGAAGGGGGCTTGCGAAGGTGGCCCAAGGGCCGCCCGCGATCACCCGGCGCCCACCAGGGACTGCCTGAGCGCCCCCTATTGGTCCAATGGGGCCCTAAGAGAAGCATTTCCCAGAAGCCGACAAGTCGGCGCTCCGCCTTGTTTCCACGGGACCCCGGTTCACAGAGTTGGAAGAACAGGGGAAAGGACCCTCAGAAGCAACTAGAGCCAGTCGGAGAGAGGAAAGGAGACTTAGAAGACGAGGTACAGGGGAGGTGCAGGCGGGGGCAGAAGAGAATCGCGCGACAGGCTGGGAAGGGGGGCGTGGGAAAACTGGGGCGGGAGGTTTGCGCCGGGGAAGCGGGAAAGCGGGAAAGAGCAGAAAGCGCACAGATCCCGCGCGGAAGACGCAGAGCCGGGAGCGGGCGAGCGCTCGGACGGCTGCGGTGGGCGAGAGGGCGAGCCAGCGGGGAGGCTCGGGAGAGGGGCCCGGGCCCGCCTACGCACCTGAGGCTGCCATGGCGCGGGGCGCAGCTCACCTGCCCGCTAGCTGCGTGCGCGGGGCCGGGCCCGGCGGCGTCCCGGGGCGCGGGGCGGCAGCGGGGCCGGGCTCCGCGCAGCACCAGCCGCTGCTCTGGCGCTTCCTCCCGACGGGCTGCGAGGACTGGCCGCGGGGGCGTGTCCACAGGACCCGCCCCGCCTGCGGGGCACGGCCCGCGGCACCTGCACCCGCGGCCGTTGGGGAGGGGAAGTGAGAACCCCCACCGCGGCCGAGCCGCCGGCCAGCTCCCCGCACGGCCCCCGCTGCTCTGTCGCCAGGAGGCAGGGGGCGTCGCGCCACGTGCGCCCCACCCCCGGCGAAACCAGCCTGACTGGCCACCAAAGGGCAGCCCTAGGCGGAGGGGATGGGGAAGGAGGGAGAAGGTGGAGCTGCCCGACCTCTATGACCTGGGGCGGGGGTGTATCTGAGCACAGCTGGCCAAGCCATCTCCCCCTCCCCTGGGGCTTTCTCCCTGAGCCGCCACCCGGGCAGGAAAGGGGAGGGGGCAGGAAGGGGAAGAAGCACCTTCCCTGGCACCTGGACTAGGGTGCTTGGCGTTGCCCTTGATTACCCTCCAGTGACTTTTCTGTAATTCCTTGGACCTGGTCTCCTGATGGCACATAAGCACTAAAGATAATCTCCTATGATAAATGCATGATACAGTTATTACCTTTTCTGCCTTTGAGGTGGGACCTATTGTGTCTTCATGTGTGAGCTGAAGAAACAAGCCAACGCCTTGCTCCCTTGCTCAGATGCCCACAGGAAGTAAATGGTTCCAGCAGGCCTGAGTCCAGAGCTAGAGCTCTCCATGGGCCCTTGTACTCACAGGCCTGCTTTTTGCTCTTCTGCCTTTGCCTGCTCCTATAATTGATCTGAACAGCTCTGTGCCCTTGGAGTCCTCAAAAATGCAGGGCCCAGAAGATGGATCCAGAGAGCAGAGATGAGGGAAAGATAGAGTTCAAGTGGAGGTGGAAATAAATGAAGTGGATTTAGGAATGGAAATATCAGGGCTCAGGCCCATAATTATAATTTTCTACAACTGCCATAACAAATTACCACAAACTTAGTGGATTAAAATAACAAAATTTGGGCGCCTGGGTGGCTCAGTTGGTTAAGCGACTGCCTTCGGCTCAGGTCATGATCCCGGAGTCCCGGGATCGAGTCCCACATCGGGCTCCCCGCTCGGCGGGAAGCCTGCTTCTCCCTCTGACCCTATCCCCTCTCATGCTGTTTCTCTCTCTCTCTCTCTCAAATAAATAAATAAAATCTTTAAAAAAAAAAAAAAAAAACAAAATTTATCCTCTCACTGTTCTGGATTTCAGAAGTCCAACAGGAGTCACATTGGGCTAAAATCAAGGTGTCAGCAGGGCTGGGTTCTGTTCTAGAGGTTCTAAAAGAGAATCCATTTTCTTGCCTTTTTCAGCTTCAAGAGACTACCCACATTCTTTGGTTTATGCCTTCCTTCCTCCATCCTCAAAGCCAGCAACGTAACATCTCTTTGACCCAGCTTAGGATATCACATCTCTCTCTGACTCTTTTATTTCCTCCCTCTTCCACTTTAAGGATATTGATCCCACCCAGATAATCCAGGGAAGTCTCCCTTTTATAAGGGAGACCAACAACCCTAATACCACCGACAACCTTAATCTCCTTTGCCATGTAACATAACATATTGATGGGCTATAGCGTAAGGACGTGGACATCTTTGATGAGCCATTACTCAGCCTACTACAGGCTTGGAATTCTGAAAGAGGAGTTGAGCTCGATCCTGCTATACTTCACACCTGTTCCCCATGTTCAGGCCTTCTCTGGCCTCCAGATCAGTTTAGTTACACCTCCTCCCTCCTCCACATCCCCTGCCCGCTACCCCCCGCCCCCGCCCCTTCCATCATGCACTATCACAGCCCTGTACTGTTTTTAGTAGAAATTATATAGCTATTTTTCTGCAATTACTTATGTTAGTTTCTGTCTCCTCCATTCAATTATAAGCCCCTAAGAGGCAGGATCCAGGTTTGTCTTTTTCACCATGGAACCTCTAGCACTTGGAGCCAACTCTGGCACAGAGAATATTAATATGCTTAGAAAGTATTTGAATGTGTGAATTAATGAATATGGCCTGGAAAGCCTTCAATTTGAGACTGAAGGATAGGGAATTTTCAGGCACTGAAAATCACTGAACTTGAAGGAGGGGAATCTAAGATGTCAAAAATAGGCCGTACATAATAAAAGCCATCAGAGTAAGGAAAATGGAGAGCTGAAATTTGGAAATGCTGAGTTTGAGGTGCCTGTGGGATGTCTTAGGACCTCTGTCCTCACAGGAGAGATGAGGGCCTAGGACTGGCCAGGATGTCACTCTTGGAGTTGAAGCTGCATGAGTGCTTGAGGAGATAAAGAGCAAGAGCCTAGCCCCAAGGGCAGAACCTGGGAGAAGGACCATGCTCAGAGGCCACAGGAGACTGGAGTAACTGGAGAGGCAAGATAAGAGGCAGGCCTACAATAACCAGGAGGCCAAGGAAGAAGATTTTGAGGAGAAGGTTGTCAATAATGTGGATCACTGTGAGGGGTCTGGGAGAATGAGATCTAATATAAAGGACTCCAAAAGTCCTCAGTTTCCTCACATGCACAATGAGGGCATCCCAGCTCAGAAAATGTTAGGGCTCTGTGGAATACCCTCGTCTTCGGAGAACTTTGCCAGAACACTGTCTACCTCTCCTGTACCTTCCCTCACTCTTCACAAGCCTGGGCACCTGGCCATTCTATATTCCTCTTTGGAGTCATTTCTACTAAGGCCGTACTCATCTGTTTGAGGTCATTTCCCCTGACGCCACTGCTATCCAAACGCATGGTCCTTCCAGCTCTGGATGTTAGGGAGTAAAGGCCCTTTCCTGCTTCTTAACCAAGAGAATCTGGACAACTCTGAACTGAAGGACTATTTCCTTCAAAGAGTCCTTACAACTCTTAGAGGGCAACCGTCAGTTGTGGGTAAGGTCTCTGGTGCTGGGTTAGTAGTCCAAATTCTGAACGCTCCCACTGCTCCAAGCACTGACCTCTGGGATTTGGCTGGGGAGGGGACTCAGAAGCCAACATTCCCTTGATAAGGTGCCAGCCAGCCCCTAATACTGCCAATTCCACCCAGCTTCATTACACAGCTGGTGGGGTTGAGTTGGGGAAGTGGTGTCTGTTTTTCCATCTCCATTTGACAGATTTTGCAGAAGGGGGAGGGCAGGGTAGCTGCCCCTCCAAAAGGCCCTGCTCTGCCCCTGCGCATTGGCTCTAGGGGCAAGCTCTGCAGTCGATCCCTCCAGCACAGGATGGCCCGCAGATGGGTTCTAGGCAGAATGAAGAACCTGAACGTGACTGCCTCCTACCCTCTTGTTGGCTTGGTAGACAGGAAAGGCCAGAAAGATGAATATAGGTCATCTAAAGAACAGAGGGATGAGGAGTGGGGAAGAAATTTCTTACACCTGTTTCTTACATCTTCAAGATGTTCCTTCATAATCGCTCAAGCCTAAGGACCAGACAGAGCCTTTTTCCTTGGTCATCAAGACCTCCCTTACTAGCACAAAGGGTAGAGATGGAGAGTATGCTGTAGTGGGATACTCTTAATTCATCTCAATTCTCTTAACTATCCTATGAGGAAGATGCAAATAGTACACACATTTTATAGATAAGAAAGTTAAATGTCTTTACCCAAGGGCATATAGCTAGTACATTGCAGAGAGCTGAGTTTTGAACCCCAACAGCCTGGCTCTGGAGTCCATGCTTCTGCCCACTAGATTATTCGGTGAATACTTGAAGCAGGCCCTGCTCTGATCTGAAGAGCCACACAGGTCACTGGCCTCTACTGGTATCACCTCCCACTGCAGGTGGGCAGGCAATAGCTCTGTCACCTGCGAGTTCCCCCTGCTCTGCCAGGAGTGCCTTATGCTCATGAACCACGAACATCAGGAAATGATGGGACATTGATGATGGCATGCCCCACCTCCCAGCTCACCTCCCTGTGTGTGTCCCATCAGACCTTCAGCCCCTCGGGGACAGGCTATTTCTCTTATTCCACTGCATCCCCAGTGCCAAGCACAGGCTCCAGCCCACAGCAGGTGTTCAACAAGCATTATTTGCTTTTAAATCATCGAAGCCAACCTGCTCATTTTTCAGGTAAAGACTAATCACACAGGTTAAGTGACCTGCCCAAGGCCCCACAACTTCATCTGAGGGACTCATTCCTTGCTTTGCTCAAGAGTTCAGAGAGACCCCACACATTCATACACACAGGGTAGAGTGTGTAAAGACCGAATTATAAGGGATAGGCCAGGAGGCCATCACAGGTGGGGGCAGGTAGAAAGAGTTCCAGAGTACCGAGAACCTAGTTTAGCCTTGTGAATACCCTGGAGTTACAAAAACTGCTTTCCTTTCTACCTGCTCAAGAAAGTTTCAGCCCAACCCACTGGACCCAATGTAGACTATCTGGGGACATTTATAGCTTTTTAGGAACAGGTAGCTTTGCAGACAAAACCTAGAAGCCTACCCACTTGCAAGAGGGAGGCCTCCTTCCCTGATCACCAAAATGGCCACTCCCTATGCCATAACCCAAGAACCCCTCGTTGGGCCACTTTGAGCAATGGCCCTGAATCTCAAGTTCTGAGGAACAAAATGTTCTTGGAAACGCTATGTGGCTAACCCTGTTCAGAGTATTGTCACTTACTCAGCTTTCATGAATCTTTACCTCAAACCAGTGAGGCAGCCATATTATTGTCAGCCCATTTTACAGGTGAAGATACTGAGGCTCCAATAAGGTAATTTGCCTGACCCACAGTCACTTGGTTAATAAGTCTCAAAACTAGATTTTGAATTCAAATCCATTGGTTACACAAAAGTTGCCTCCCTTGCCATGCGTTATGATTCAAAGGCCATGTCAGCCATTCCATGCTGGTTCTATGATCCCCAGCCCCAAATTAACCTTAGTAACAAGACAAAGGAGTGTTGCAAAGATTGCTGGTTGCCCACCCAGTATCCATTCTCCCCATGTTTCTTAGTAACAGAATCCCAATTCTGTTTGGGGCAGCAGGATTTCATACCCCAGCCTTTCTTGGAGCCTAGAGGAATCCAGTAAGTTGTAAATGGAAGTCATTGACTATCCAGAGAAGTTCTTTAGAGGATGCTTAACCATTTCATCCTCCCTTTTTAGTTTTCCCTTTTGCCTTTCTCCCCCTCTTTTAGTTTCTGCCAGGAACGTGCACGGGATGACTGGAGATCCAACAGCCCTCTTAGATTCTGAGGTGACTGTGTGAACAGAAGCCACACACTAAGGACAGTTGAGCAGAAAGATGAGCAGTCTGGTTCCCTGCTGACCATGGAGCACCCAAACAAGCTCCAGGTTCCCCCCCCCCCCCCGGCAGCTCTTTTACATGAAAAAGAAACATACAACTCTGTCTTATCTGAGACATGGTTATTTACATGTCCTGCCATATATAGCCAAACCTAATTCTTGACCAATATGTGAAGGGAAGCTAGCATTTACTGAGCATGGACCATAATCCACAAACTTTCTAATGCTCTTGCAATTTATCCTCACAATAATTCTGCATCACACATATTATCTCCACTTTGCAGATGAAGATCCTGAGATTCAGAGATGTTGGATAATTTTTCCAGGATCATTCAGCAGGCAGCAGAACTGGAGTTCAAACCCAACTCAGTCTGAGTTTAGATTCCATGGTCTTTCCATACATAGCATCATGACATACTGGATGCTTGCAGAGAGTTCATTAAAAGTACCTCCTGAGGACACATGGGTGCTTTCAAGGTGGGGAGGGTTCGCCCTTGAAGCCTCAGCACTTCAAGCCACATGCAGATGGTTCTTCATCTGTGCATGAAAGCATATCTTGCACATTTTCTACTTCTGCCTTCTGAGGTGCTGAAGCAGAAAGTCTAGGCAGCTGTGATAAAAACTTTAGGACTTGGCCTTATAGACTCTCAGAGTATTACAGTTGGGAAAGACCCTAAAAGGTCATTATTGGACACATGTGTAAACGAAAGCCAAGACAGGCAAAGTGATCTTTCTAACATTATCCATTGAGTTGGAGGCGATACCAGGACTAGAATTCTGGTCTTAATTCCTAATCTGGTGGGGTTTTCGTTTCTTGGGTTTTTTTTGAAGCTATATCTGTCCACCAATGTTTTCAAATACCAGTAAAAAAAAAAAAAAAAAAGCAAATGTAGAAATTCTTTCCTCAATCTGATGCTTTAACTTTGTAGTTCTTTCCCATAAATCTACCACAAGTTCCTAAAAGGTTAAACCAATCTTGAGTGCCTAGGATAAGACCCATTTGATCATGATGTATCATCCTTCTTATATGTTGCCAATTTACTAATATTTGGTTAAGGATTTTTGCATCTGTGTTAAAAGTAGGTATTGGCCTGTAATTTTCTTTTTTGTAATATCTTTTGTTAGTTTTTGGTATCAGGGTTAATCTGGCCTCATAAAACATGTTTGGGAGTATTCACTTTTTTATTTTCTAATAGAGAAAAATTGGTATTATTTCTTTCTTAAGTGTTTGATAGAATCACCATTAAAACTATCCAGGCCTAAATTTTTCTTTGTGAGAAGGTTTTGCCATATCAGTTTCCTCAATAGATATAGGGCTGTTTAGATTTTGTACTTTATCTGTGCTGGTATTGGTAAGGTGTACTTTTCAAGTAATTTGTCCACTTAATCTAAGTTTTAAAATTTTATGGATATGAAATAATTCATAATATTTCCTTATTATCCTTTTAAAGTCTGGAGGATATGGAATGATAGTCCCTCTTTTATTCCTGATACTGTAAATTTGCGTCTTCTCTCTCTCTCTTTCTCTCTCAGTCTAGATAGATGTTTATTAAAGTTCATTGATTTTTCCAAAGAACCAGCTTTTGGTTAATTTTTCTGTTGTTTGTTTTTTTACTTTGTTGCTTTCTGCTCATTATGTCCTTCCTTCTATTTACTTTGGGTTCACTTTGCTCTTATCTAGCTTCCTAAGGTTGAAACTTTGGTGATTAATTTTATTCCTTTTATCTTTTCTAATATAAAAACATAAAACTATAAATTTCCCCCAATTCAATGCTTTAGTTGCATCTCCCAAGTTTTGATATGTTGTATTTTCATTATAATTTAGTTCAAAATATTTTCTAATGTTCCCTGTGGTTTCTTGTTTGAGCCATGGGTTATTTAAAAGTGAGTCAAGGGCGCCTGGGTGGCTCAGTTGGTTAAGCAACTGCCTTCGGCTCAGATCATGATCCTGGAGTCCCGGGATCGAGTCCCGCATCAGGCTCCCTGCTCAGCGAGGAGCCTGCTTCTCCCTCTGACCCTCCCCCCTCTCATGTACTCTCTCTCATTCTCGCTCTCTCAAATGAATAAATAAATCTTTAAAAAAAAAAAAAAGTGAGTCAATCTCCAAATATTTGGGTTTTTTTAAATATATATATATCTTATTGTTACTGATTTCTAATTTAATTCCATTATGGTCAGAAAGCAGACTCTGTATGACTTCACCTGTTTTAATTTATTGAGATTCGTTTTATGACCCAGCTTATAAACTATCTTGGTGAGTGTACAATATGCGTTTGAAAAGAATATGTATTCTACAGTTGTTGGGTATATTGTCAATTAGTTCAAGATGACTGATAGTGTTATTCTGATCTTCTACATCTTTACTAATTTTTGTCTAATTCTATCAATTGCAGAGAGACATATGTTCAAATGTCCAACTGTGGCTGGGAAATTTTTTCTAATTATTCTCTTAATTCTGTCCATTTTTCTTTCATGTTCCTGAACCTCCATTTTTAGGCATTATTAGGCACATACACATTTGGACTGTTACATCTTTCTGATGAATTAAACCTTTTATCTCTAGTAAATACTCTTCAAATACTTTTTAAAAGATTTTATTTATTTATCTGGGATGGAGAGCATGAGTAGGGGGAGGGGTGGAGGGAGAGGGACAGAGAGAGGGACAGAGAGAGACACAGCGAGAGAAGGAACACAAGCAGAGGGAGTGGGAGAGGAAGAAGTAGGCTTCCTGCTGAGCAGGGAGCCTGACCTGGGGCTCAATCCCAGGATACTGGGATTATGACCTGAGCCAAAGGCAGATGCCCAACCAACTGAGCCACTACATGCCCCTAAATACTTTTTTTCTTAAGTAGGCTCCGTGCCCAGTGGGGAGCCCAGTGTGGGGCTGAACTCAGGAAACTGAGATCAATAGAGTCAGTCGCTTAATGGACTGAGCCACCCAGGTGCCCCAATACTCTGTAAATACTTTTATCTATTTATGGTAATTCTCTCTGCTTGACATCTACTTTATCTGATACTAATACAGCCATCTTATCATTCTGTGCTTACTGTTTACATAGCATAATTTTCCATCCATTTATTTTCAACCTACCCACATCTTGATACTTGACTTGTATCTCCAAGGTAAACTGCACATAGTTAAATTTTTCTTTTTTATCGATTCTGACCATCTCTGCCTTTCAATTGGAGTCTGCCCTGCACAGTTATAGTTCAAGAGTTAGCAGAGGTTTAGGCAGAGTTTGGAGCTCCCCTCTCTTTCCTTTCTGAGATAAACCCCCTCACTTTCCAGCTGCTGTATCCTTTGATTCTTCAAGACAGTTGGAGTGTACATGATCTATCTGAATTTTAGCTGCCTCACAGAGCAAAAGTGGAGTCTGCCCTCTGGCAAAAAGGTATAAAACTGAGAAGCTCAGAGCTGTTCCCATCTAAAGGTTGACTCCCTTCTGGTGTCTGCCTGCTTCTTGTTGCTCTCTTGTGCCTTTAGGTACTTGTTGTTTCTATTTGTTATGTCCAGAGCGTATTGTGTCACCTGCGGGAAGGTTGGTCTCATAGGAGCTGCTCCTCTATAGGTGGAAGCTAAATCCACTACATTTCAAACCTGATAAAAAGATAGATCAGCTAGACAGTTGCTTGAAGTGTCATTCTGTAAGGAATGCTAAAACATCACAGAGATAAATCAGAAATACGGTGGGCGCCTGGGTGGCTCAGTCGTTTAGTGTCTGCCTTCGGCTCGGGTCATGATCCCAGGGTCCTGGGATCGAGCCCTGCATCGGGCTCCCTGCTCCGCGGGAAGCCTGCTTCTCCCTCTCCCACTCCCCCTGCTTGTGTTCCTTCTCTTGCTGTGTCTCCCTCTGTCAAATAAATAATAAATAAAATCTTTTTAAAAAAATCAGAAATATGTGCCAATTAGGTCAATTTTCCATGGGTTACTTCTTATATAATAGATAAAAATAAAAATTGTTTCTGCAACCCTGTCGAGACCCCTCTCCCTCCTGAGAGCTTTTTCTCTATCTTCACTTAATAAATTTCTATCGCTTTACTCACTCTCCGTTGTCCACGGGATCCATTCTTCAACTCCTCGCTCTCCCGAATCATTTTGGTGCTGAAACCCAGGATCACTTCCACTGAAGGTAATCTACATATTTGCCTGAAGTTCTCAACTTTTTGAAACCCCAGAAGATTATTCCACGGTAGAAAGTTGCACAGTGTATTCCACAGATTTGGCAATGTCCCTGAAAAGAAAAAAAGAAGTCTTGACTTCCATAGATTTTGCCATCTGATTAAAAATATTATTGTGAAACAATGAATCATGGAACACTTCATCTAAAACTAATGATGTAATGTATGGGGATTAACATAAGAATAAAAAAAATTAAAAAATATATATTATTGTGATAACAATAGTATTGGTTTTGAATGTCAAGAAAGTAATATTTCCTAAGAAGGAAAATATCACAAGTAAAACTAGAAATCAGGAGAATGTGTACAAGTCAAGAATTTACAGCAAGACAACAACATCAGGAAGGAGAAATTAAGAATGTTTCTAACTTCTTTTTTTTTTTTTTTGCGAGAGAGAGAATAAGAGAGAGCATGAGAGAGGGGAGGGTCAGAGGGAGAAGCAGACTCCCCGCCGATCAGGGAGCCCGATGTGGGACTCGATCCCGGGACTCGAGGATCATGACCTGAACCGAAGGCAGTCGCTTAACCAACTGAGCCACCCAGGCGCCCCCTTTTTTTTTTTTAAAGATTTTTTTAATTTATTTATTTGAGAGAGAGAGAGAGAGAATGAGAGAGAGAG
The DNA here is from genome assembly GCF_002201575.2 of Neomonachus schauinslandi. Taxonomy (NCBI): domain Eukaryota; kingdom Metazoa; phylum Chordata; class Mammalia; order Carnivora; family Phocidae; genus Neomonachus; species Neomonachus schauinslandi. The sequence goes on from NC_058408.1 coordinate 123,463,081, forward strand.
CATGAGGGGGGAAGGGTCAGAGGGAGAAGCAGACCCCCCGCTGAGCAGGGAGCCCGATGCGGGACTCGATCCCGGGACTCCAGGATCATGACCTGAGCCAAAGGCAGTCGCTTAACCAACTGAGCCACCCAGGCGCCCAGAATGTTTCTACTTCTATAAGCACAAAAATGCAGGGCGCCAAGACTGTAGTTGGAGGTTGAACAAAAGGAACGTTACCACACAACTGAGACCAACGTTCTCTAAAGGGTGTAACCCTCTCATGATATTTTGGCAATGAGACTTCCATTTTTTTGTTAAGATGTTTTAATGAGGGGGGAAAGCCCTAAATTTGAAAAATAGAAACTACCTCAGAGGTAGTTTCTGACTGGATCCAGCCTACAGGCAGGTAGGGAAAATTTAGGGAGACGTTTGTGCCAGAGCACGATCCAGACAAGTACAAGGAGGAACATAGGTTATAGAAAAGAGGGTCAAGTGAGCCAGAATGTTGAAAGAACATCTGAATTCTGCTGAACTCTGTTCCCTCCATTACTTCATGTCAAATCGATATAGGTAATAAATCATAATGTTGCATATCCAAAATAAATAAATAAATAAATAAATAATAAAAATAAAATTTGTTTCCTCTGTTGCTTAGGTAAACACAGTCCTCAAGCGGACATTTAAGAAATAAAAAAGTCCTGGGATGCCTGGGTGGCTCAGTCAGTTAAGCGGCTGCCTTCGGCTTGGGTCATGATCTCAGGGTCCTGGGATCGAGTCCTACATCGGACTCCTTGCTCAGCGGGGAGCCTGCTTCTCCCTCTGCCTGCCGCTCCCCCTGCTTGTGCTCTCTCTCTCTCTCTGACAAATAAATAAATAAAATCTTTACAAAAAAAAAATAAAAAAGTCCATTGGTCCAGACATATGTCTAGGTCAATGCATATATATGTATTCATTTTTTTAAAGTTGCATAATACCCAATAGCACCATACTATATCAACTCTCCTCTACTGATGGAGGTTCACTTTAAGTTCTTTTTCTTTAGGTACATCTTTTTGCCCCTACAAAGTCATGCCACAATAAATTTTCTTGAACATTTTTACATAAAAAACATATTTCTTTATGTACTGGTATTATTTTATCTGTAGAATATATTACAAGAAGTAGTATTTCTGAATTAAGGAATATGTGGATTGTTAATACATATTATTATAATACTTTCTGGAGATGCTGTAGAAATTCACATTCCATACTCATATGGGTAGTCTCACCAATATTTTTTTATTTTTGCTAATATGATGGATGAAAATGCCGTACTTTTATTGTGGTAATTTGCATTTCCTTGAATACCAGTGAGGTTAAGAATTTTTTCATATCACTGATGATTTACACCTTTTTTCAGAAAGTACCTGTTAATATGCTTTGTCAAGTTTTAATTGTCTTTTTTTTTTTGGTTTGTAGGTGTTAAGGTATATATATATTTTTTTAAAGATTTTTTTATTTATTTGACAGAGAGGGACACAGCAAGAGAGGGAACATAAGCAGGGGGAGCGGGAGAGGGAGAAGCAGGCTTCCCATGGAGCAGGGAGCCCGATGCGGGGCTTGATCCCAGGACCCTGGGATCATGACCTGAGCTGAAGGCAGACGCCCAACGGACTGAGCCACCCAGGCGCCTGGAGTTAAGGTATATTAGCAACATTCATCCTTTGTCATGTATATTTTTAAGTATTTAGTCTTTTGACTTTGTTTATGGTTTCTTTTGCTATACAAAAACATGTTCATTTTTTTTTTTAAGATTTTATTTATTTATTTGAGACAGAGAGAATGAGAGAGAGAGAGCACATGAGAGGGGGGAGGGTCAGAGGGAGAAGCAGGCACCCTGCCGAGCAGGGAGCCCGATGCGGGACTCGATCCAGGGACTCCAGGATCATGACCTGAGCCGAAGGCAGTCGCTTAACCAACTGAGCCACCCAGGCGCCCAAAACATGTTCATTTTTAAGAGATGACGTATGACGGGGCACCTGGGTAGCTCAGTAGGTTAAGTACCCGACTCTTGATTTCCTCTCAGGTCATGATCTCAGGGTTGTGAAATCGAGCCCTGCTTCAGGCTCTGTGCTGAGTGTGGAGCCTGCTTAAGATTCTCTCTTTCTCTCCCTTTTAGGTGGTGACCCTTAGGGTTTCTAAGTTTTATCTTTTGCACCAGAAAGTCTTCTTTCCTTTATAATTTTAAAAATAATTCCTTACATTTGTATCTAATATTTTTATTTTTCACATTTAGGCTTTTAGTCCATCTGGAGTTTATTTTTGCATATGATGTGGGGTAGAATTATCATCATATTTTCTTCCAGATGGATAGTCAGTTCTGCCAACACCATATATTAAGTAAGCCATCTTTCTCCCTGTAAATGAAATGTTATCTTTGTTTATATTAAGTCCTTGTTTGAATTTGTTTCTGGACTCTTTATTATTATTATTATTCCACTTGTTTCATTTATTCTTATGCTATATATATGGTTTTATCATAATAGCATTACAGTAAGTTTTATTATCTGGTAGAAATTGTGTTTAGCTAGTAACATGGATAGCAAATAATAGAAGCTTAAACAAGAAATAAGTTTACTTCTATCACTTAAAAGAAGTCTGGTATAATAAGGCCAGTGTTCTCATAGTAGCACTATGCTCATCAAGAACCCAGACTTCTTCCATTATTCTGCTCAGCCATTCTCAGCAGTGGCTTTCAATCTCAGGATCTCCTTGTTCTCCAGGATAGCTGCTGAAGCTCCAGCCATATATCCCTTTTTTCCGGGCAGGAAACAGAGTAAGAAGGGGCCACAAGGGTACATGCCAGCTGTTTGATTTCATTTTTAGGGGCTTTTCTGGAAGTCCCAACTAAAAAGTTTATTTATACCTGTATCTATAAGGGAAGCAGAGAAATGAAGCCTTTTAGTTGCTGGATATTGAGTGTGAACCTAGTTTGTCTCAGCCACGTTTAGTAAGGTAAGCCCTCCCTCCCCCTATATTCTTTTTTTATTTGTTTTTGTTACTCTCAGACTTTTATGTTTTTTAGTTAATAGGCTTTATTTTTTAGGACAGTTTTAGATTTACAGAAAAAATCAATCAGACAGTACAGAGAGTTTGCATATACCCCCTTTCTATATTCATTCCTACACAATATCCTCTATCATTAACTTCTTGCATTAGTTATGATGCATTAATATGATGTTGAATATCTTTTCATATACTTATTTGCCATCTGTATATCTTCTTTAGTGAGGTGTCTGTTAAGATATTTTGCCCAATTTTTAACCAGATTATTTCTTTCCTTATTGTTGGGTTTTAAGAGTTCTTTGTATATTTTGTATTCAAGGTCTTTATCAGACATATGGCTGGCAAATATTTTCTCCCATTCTATGGCTTGTATTTTCATTCTCTGAACATTGTCTTTCACAGAAATGAAATTTCTTATTTTAATAAAGCCCATTGATCAATTTTTTGTTTCATGGGTTGTGTTTTTGGTATTGTATCTGAAAAATGATAGCTAAACCCGTGGTGACCTAGATTTTCTCCTGTATTATCTTCAAGAAATTTTATAGTTTTGTGTTTTACCGTTAGGTCTATGATTCATTTTGAGTTAATTTCTGTGAAAGCTATAAGATCTGTATCTAAATTCCTTTCTTTCTTTCTTTCTCTTTGCATGTGTATGTCCAATTTTCCAGCACCATTTGTTGAAAAGACTATCTTTCTCCATTGACTTACCTTTTCTCCTTCGTCAGAAATATCAGATAACTCTATTTGGGTGTATGTCTGGGCTCTCTATTCTGTTTCATTGATCTATTTGTCTATTTTTTGTCCATACCACACTGTCTTGATTACTATAGCTTTATCATAAGTCTTAAGGTTGTGTAGTATCAGACATCTAACTTTGTTCTTCTTCAGCATCAAGTTGGCTGTTTTGGGCCTTTGGGCTTTTTATATAAAATTTAGAATCAGTTTGTTGATTAGACAAAATAATTTCCTGGGATTTTGACTGGGATTAAATCAATTCTTAGATCAGGTTGGGAAGAATTGACATCTAACAATATTGAGACTTTCTATCCATGAACATGGACTATTCCTCCATTTATTTAGATCTTTGATTTCCTTCATTAGAGTTTTGTAGTTTTCCTCATATAGATTCTGTGTATATTTTGTTATAAATACCTAAGTATTTCTCTTTTTTTTCTAGTCCTAATGTAAATGGTATTATTTTTTTATTTCAAATCCCAATTGTTCATTGCTGCTATTTGGGAAAGTGATTAACTTTTGTATATTAATCTTGTCATCTTGAAATCTTGCCATCATAGCTTACTAGTCCCAGGAAGTTTTGTTCGTTTATTTGTTTCTTTTGTCAGTTCTTTGGGGTTTTCTACACAATCTTGTCATCTGTGAGCAAAGACAGTTTTATTTCTTCCTTGCCAATCTTATTTAATTTTCTTGTCTTTTTGTATTAGCTAGGGCTTCCAGTACAGTTTTGTTTTTGTTTTAAGATTTTATTTTTAAGTAATCTCTACACCAACCACATATCAAGAGTCTCATGCTCTACTGACTGAGCCAGCCAGATGCTCCTCCAGTACAATTTTGAATAGCAGTGGTGAGAGTGGACATCCTTGCCTTGTTCCCAATCATAGGAGGAAAGCATCTATTTTCTCTCATTAAGAATGATCCCAGCTGTAAGTTTCTGTAGGTGTTCTTTATCAAGCTGAGGAAGTTCCCCTCCAATCTTGATTTGCTGAGAATTTTTATACTGAATAGGTATTGGATTTTGTCAAATGTTCTTTCTGCATCTATTGATATGATCATATGGTTTTTCTTCTTTAGCCTGTTCATGGAATGGATTGCATTAATTGTTTTTGAGTATTGAAATAGCCTTGTAATACCTGGAATAAATCCCTTTTAGTTGTGGTGTATAATTCTTTTTATATATTGTTGGATTTGATTTGCTATTTTCTTGAGGATTTTTGCATCTATATTCATGAGAGATAATCGGTCCTGGGCTTTCCTTTCTTGTAATGTATTTATCTGGTCTTGGTAATAGGGTAAAGCTGGCCTCACAGAATGAGTTAAGAAGTGTTTCCTCTGCTTCTATTTTCTGGAAGAGATTCTAGAGAATTGATATCATTTCTTCTTGAAATGTTTAGTAGAATTCACCAGTAAGCCCATCTGGGCCTGGTGCTTTCTGTTTTGGAATGTTACTGATTATTGATTCAATTTCATTGCTAGATAGAGGCTTATTCAGGTTATCTGTTTCTCCTTTTGTGAGTTTTAGTAGTTTTTATCTTTCAAGAAATTAGTCCATTTCATCTAAGTTATCAATTTTGTGGGCATAGAGTTTGTTCATAATACTTTTTTATTATCCTTTTGATGTGCAGTAGAAATGATTCTTCTCTCATTTCTGATCTTAGTTGTGTCTTCTCTCTTTTTTTTCTCATTTAGCCTGGCAAGAAGTTTATCATTTTTATTGTTTTTCAAAGAACTAGCTTTTGGTTTCATTGACCTTCCTTTATTGTTTTCCTGTTTTCAATTTTATTTATTTCTGCTCCAATTATTATTTATTTCCTTCCTCTTGACTTAGGCTTATATTCCTCTTCTTTCTTTAGTTTCCTAAAGTGGAAGCTTACATTAATGATTTTAGATCTTTCTTTTCTAATATATATATAATGCTATATATTTCTCTCTAAGCACTGTTCCACTGCATCCCACAAATTTTGATGTTATATTTTTATTTTCATTTAGTTCAAAATATTTTTTTAAATTTCTCTTGAGACTTCTTTTTTGACTTCTTATTTGGAAGTGTGTTGTTTAATCTCCAAATATTTTGGAATTTCCAACTATCTTTCTGTTATTGGTTCTAGTTTAATTCCATTGTGGTCTGACAGCATACTTTATATGACTTCTATTCTTTTAAATTTGTTAAGATATGTTTGTTTGCTTTTAGTCATGGGGTGGAGCTCTGGGCAGCACAGTTTCTTTTTTGAACTTTGAAATATTGATATATTAAATAAATATATAATTTATATATAGACATACCAAATAAACATACAGGTTTAAACTAAATCAGATATTTTCTTCTATTTGACTCTAGGGTAAACAAATGGTGACAGGGACCAAAAAAATTATGAAAAGTTATGAGACACAAACTTCATGTTAAGTAAATTCTTTTTTATCATGTGGGAAATACAATATAATATTTAATGAAAAACCTTCACTCAAAACCATATATAATACAGTGTACATATTGTCTAAAACTGTAGGCTCCACAGTCAGATCTAGGTTTGAATTCCAGTTCCCTACTTACTACTGTGTGACTTTGGACAAATTTTTTACCTCTGTTCCTCAGTTTCTTTTATTGTTAAATAGGAATAACAATGTTTCTACCTCATAAGGTTATTACGAAAATCATACACTTCAAAATCTAAAAAGGGTTAAGAACAGTGCTTTGTCTTGGTAAGCATTCAAGAAATATTAATTAAATAATAATGAAAGTTAACTATTATTCATAAATATATCTAAATATATTTGTAGTAGGGGTGCTTGGCTGGCAAGAATGCAACTCTTGATCTTGGGGTTATGAGTCTAAGCCTCCCATTGGGCATAGAGCTCACTATATATATACATGATTGATCAATATACTCACAAAAAAAGAGCCTGAAAGGAAATATACATAAATATGTGGAGGTAAGATTATGGATGACTTCTTTTAATTCTTCTGATAAAAAAAGTATTAATTTTTAGTAAGAAATAAACAATATTTTTATTTTATTATTATTATTTTTAAAGATTTTATTTATTTATTTGACAGAGAGAGACACAGCGAGAGAGGGAACACAAGCAGGGGGAGTGGGAGAGGGAGAAGCAGGCTTCCCGTGGAGCAGGGAACCCGATGCGGGGCTCAATCCCAGGACCCTGGGATCACGACCTGAGCCGAAGGCAGACGTTTAACAACTGAGTCAGACACCCCTAAACAATATTTTTTAAAAAGGGAGCTTATTCTATCTGCAAATGCAGAAAAGACTTCTGATTAGGTGTAAAGCACCTTGGCCCAGGGTCCCACATGACCTAGTTTAAGAATCCCTGCCCTGTCACATGTCACACACATGCTCAACAGCCCTTTTTGAGGGGCTGCTCTGACCTCCTTTACTCAGCCTTGCCAGTCAGGCAGTCCAAGGCTTCAAAGGGGTGGCCATGTAGGCAGGCCCAGATTTCCATGTGGCCATGCTAACCTTGGTAACTAGATAAGAAATCTGAACCTCCTCTCCTGGGTAGTCTGCTGACTTTTTTGGGAGGGCTGCATGTGGGGGAGCCCTCTATGAGTTGTGAGGGGCCTGTTGCTCCTGGAACCTTCTCTGGAGGGAGGATCTTCCTCCTCTGGGACTCTCCCTCCTCTGCCTCCCTCCATTAGCAGTTGGACTTGGGTCCTGAGAGCAGGGCTCAGGTCACATAGCTTGGGGCTATGACCTGACACTTTCTACCTTTCAATGTCATTAAGGTCCACACTATGACTTGCCTAATCAAAAGCTCCATTTCTATTTAGGTTTTCTTCAAGTCCCTACCACCCCTCTTCTTCTGTAACTTTCACTGGCTTAGAGCCACTTCCCTTTCCAAGTCTGGCCAACTGGCAGAAGTCTCTCAGCTATCAGCCAATCCAATATGACAATATTATATTTATAATATATAGAAATAACATATATTTTAAAATCATATGTACATATATCCTTTTAATATTCTTGGTTTTTCATCATTCTAAGAAATTCTAAGTCACTAAAAACCATACATACCCACATTAAAATTTCCTCCCAAAATTGTAATTTCTGCCCTCAAATTGTTCAAGCACCCGAGGCACTGAGCAGAAAAGGGCCCCTTGTTTGGCTGCCTGTGGAACTCGACAGGGACACTTCCCCTTTGGGGCCTGCACTTCTCCTGGGCTGCAAAGTCAGCCTCCAGCAGCTGCCTCTCCCGCCTTCACTTGACCACAGCTTTGCTCAACGACTTCTCCTTCCTAGTTCTTGAAACCGTTCACTCTTCTCTGCTTCTTACTGGCTGTCTGTCTACCTGCTTCTTTTCGCCCATACCCTCCCCCCACCACTCCCTTGGTCACCAGGCCAGCCCCGAGGTCAGAAAAGTCTGCCTCACCTGCTCCTTTTTCCTTCCTTGCATTGACGCTGTCCACACAGACATCCCTCACTTTTCCCCACATTCTATTTCTTTTTCCAGTTTGTTGTTACTGTTTTGACTTTGCCTCTTAACATAAAACGAATACTTACATGAATGTGAGGAAAGAGTAGATACGTAAATGGCAGTTAAGGTTCTAGGGGGCTTGATCTTCCTGGATATTGACTGTTGGGACTGGCTTAAAGACACAAGAAAAAGCCCTGAAAATCCTACTCCATCTCTTTCATTGTTCCTGTCTTCCAGAGAAATATTTTCTTAGGGGCAAAAATGAAACTTATGAATTTGATGCTGACTAAGAACCTTTTGAGGTCCATGGAGTGATGCAATATTCCCCCATGTTAAATTTATCTGGATAGATTAAAATTCAGGAAGTTATAGACCAAAAAAAGGGGGGGGGAGATGAATATTCACTGCAGAAAATTTTAAAATATAACAAAGTCAAAAGGCAAAGATAAAAACAAGCTGCAATCTCATCAGTCCACAATAGCATTGTTGCAATTCTTGCAGGCTTTCCTGATACCTGGACAGAACACAGGCCCAGGGACCCTCATCTACAATTCCAGGAAGTGAAAACCTAGGGAAACACAGTTTGTTTTGCTTTTGTTTTTGTTTTCTAAGTTTGCAGCAAACTTACTTGTCTGGCCCAAACTGATGTGACACTATTCATAGTGTTCATCCCACTTAGAGTGAATATTCAGGTTCCCCTGCAGAAATTTTCATGGGTTTGATTGGCAGTTGCTGCCTCACACACTGAGGCTGTTCTGTAATCATGCACCTTTGTAAAATCGGAGAAATTCCGAATCCCAAAACATATCTGACCCTCAAGGGTCAGAACTGGGGACCTGAAGACTTCAAAGAAGTAAGGATAATAATGATGCCACGTGGCATTTACGCGCTCCAGGTACTGCTCAGCGCTTTGTATGTATTAATTAATTAAATCCTTATACAGCCCCACAAAGTAGGTACTATCATCTTCATCTCCATTTTACGCACAAGGAAAGGGATGCCATTGTACTTACTGTTTTACTGCTTGCTTTCTGTGCTGGATAATATGTCTTGAACATCTTTCATTTCAGTGACTATGAATCTACAGCTTTACCTCTAGTGATTGCATTGTCTTATTGTGGGACTGTATTGGTAGCCAGTCCCCTGTTGTTGGGCGCAGGCTGTGTTCACACCCTTCCTTTTGATGCATTTCTCTTGGAGATCCTTCAGTAGAGGCCTGTCAGTTGTCCCTCTCAAACCTTTGGTTCTGAGAGGCCAGTACATCCTAGTACTTGCTTACTGGCTCCTTAGAAGGAAGCCCATCCTGCCTCTTGACCATCTCCATTTATATCTTTTATTTTTTGTTATTCTAACATGAACGTTCTCATCCTCTGTAGATCGCTTCCCAATTCCCCAGCATTTGAGAAATCCATTTCACCATGACTGGGGCAGAATCTGAAATGGCAGATATCTCTCATGCCGTCAGCTGCCCCCTCTTGCTTCCGGCCCTTAACTGACCCACTTCCTCTCTGTGCGCCCTTGTTTCAGAAGGCTAGCGCGTCAGCTCCGTGATGACATCCCTTGGGTCTATATTTCTACTGCTTGATTGCTAAGCATTTAGTCAAATGGGTCCTTCTTTGATGTCATTTAATCTTGACTCTTTTCCCACAGTTGCCACTAAAATTGTCTCGTGGCGCCTGTATTGGTTTCCTGTGGCTCCTGTGACAAATGACCACAAACTTGGTGGCTTAAAACAAAAGAAATTTATTCTTTCACAGGTCAGAGGGCCAAGAGTCCAAAATCTAGGAGTGGGTTGAGTCGACAATGGAGGTGTTGGCAGAGCCACGCTCCATCTGAAGGCCTGGTAGAGAATCCTCCCCTCCCCCTCCAGCATCTGGCTGCATTACCCAAATTGCAGTCTTCATCTTGGATCTCCTCTTCCTCCCATGCCTCTCCTCTGTGTCTCTTATGAGGACACTTGTCATTGGATTTAGGGTCCAACCAGATAATCAAGGATGATCTCATTTTGACATTACATCTGCTAAGATCCTTTCTCCAAATTCGGTCACATTCGCAGCTTCCAGGGGTCAGCACATGGACATACCTTTCGGGAGGCTGCCACCGAATCCACCACAGCACCACTCTTCCCAGGTCTAGGGATTGATTTTTTTCCCCTTCACACTTTCCAAGGAGGGTCTCTTACTTTTCCAATTCCCACCCAGGAGAGTCCTTATGCCTTGGAGATGTTTCAGTCACATGGAGCTCGCAGGGACAAAACAATGGTCATGAGAAAAATGGTTCCTTTCTTCTGCTGATCCATAAAAGAATCCCAAACAGTCCTTTCACATACATTAAATATATCTTCTTTAGCAAATTGAGTATTTTTACTTAGGCTAAAATGAGGCACAGCTTTCTTTATCTCAAAAACCAAAGGTTAAATCCCAAGGGGAAAGGAGTGATTTCTTGAGTGCCTAGAATATAGTAAGTGCTGTTGATTATGTCATTTAACTCTCAGAACAACTCTGAGTCTTAGAGTCCATTTTCTGTAAAGAATAGAAAATTGAGGCTCAGAGAGGTTAAGTAACTTGTTTAAAATCACACAGTACCCAGCAGGACCCAGCTCTGTCAAAGCTAATAGCCCTTAGGGCGCCTGGGTGGCTCAGTCGTTAAGCATCTGCCTTCGGCTCAGGTCATGATCCCAGGGTCCTGGGATCGAGTCCCACATCGGGCTCCTTGCTCGGCGGGAAGCCTGCTTCTCCCTCTCCCACTCCCCCTGCTTGTGTTCCTGCTCTCGCTCTCTCTCTCTCTGTCAAATAAATAAATAAAAATCTTTAAAAATAAAAAATTTAAAAAAAAAAAGCTAATAGCCTTTAGATCTTGCCTCTACACCAAAATGACTTTTGGATTTTTATAGGTAAGTGCGGCACATAAACAATGAATAACTCAGAGGTCACTAATAATAGCAACAAGACCAGAAGCTTGGTCTCGACTGCCGCCAGTTCATTGCTCTTTCCCCCACACCACACTCTCCATTCAGAACAGAGGGCATCCTTTCAACTGACAGAAAGGAACACACACTGACTGAGTTCAGAAACAGCCTGAACGTTGGAGTTGGAGTCTGAGTCCATTCCAGCTTCACTGCTTGTGGATGGCTGCTTCTGGACCAATCATTTGGCACCTCTGAAGCTCAGCTCCCTTATCTGTAAAATGGGATGATAATGACACTAACCTCTCTGCATTGTTTCGAGCAGTAGAGAATGCGTGCTAACGTACATGGTACGAAGGTGTTCCGCAAATGGTAGCTATGACAACTATGTATAATGCAATCTGATGTTTCTATAAAATTAGAGGTTTTTTTTATTATAAAAGAAAAAGTAACTCATGCTTATGGTAAAGAGTATAAAGTAACACCTCTCCGCCCTAAAAGAACCCAGTCCTACTTCCTGGAGGTAGCTGTTGCTAACAGTCTCTTCTGTAAGCTCCCGCAAGTATTCCATGCGTTTGGAAGTATATATCCATTTGTGACACAAATAGTCTCATACGAGTTCACAACTTCTTTTTTACGGAATCATTGTCCAGGTGTGTTCTCTAGGAAGCAGACTCCGAGATGGACTTCAAGGTTCAGAATGCTTATGAGGTGGTGCTGGTGGGACTAACATCTGTGGAAGGGAGAGAGGGAGCAGGAGTGGGGAGAGGGAGAGGTCTTACACAGCCTCGGTCGACCCCAGAGTTCCGGAATAACACTCGCACCAGTCCACACCAGCCTGGGAAGACAGCTCTCTGCAGCTGAGGCCATCTCTGAAAGGGGGGACGGCAGAGGGCTGTGTACTCCCTACAGCTGACCGCAGCAAGTCCTTCTGAAGGGGGCTCTAGCAGCACCTGGTGTCCACCTCAGCGATGTCAGGATGACTTAGGAAGACAGGAAAACTGAGGGAATACGGATATCCAACTCCTCGGCCCTCTTGCCCAACAGCTAGAAGACCCAAACCCTGGAGACCCAGTGAGTCCGGATGCATGGGGCTGTGTCAACTTTAAACTAGTTTTATGGGAATTTTTATAGTCCAGGGACAGTCACCATCACTTTGTCTTCCTCTTCTGACAGCAGAGCTTCTGGTTTCTCTTTGGCTGGGATGTATGGCAAAGGGCTGGGGGAGGAAGCAACTAAGTTTCAACATACATTTCTCTGACAAGTAATGAAACCAAAAAGTAGCTGAGGATTCCCACCCTATAAAAGACAAGCATAGGGGTGCCTGGGTGGCTCAGTCATTAGGCGTCTGCCTTCGGCTCAGGTCATGATCCCAGGGTCCTGGGATCGAGCCCCGCATCGGGCTCCCTGCTCCGCGGGAAGCCTGCTTCTCCCTCTCCCACTCCCCCTGCTTGTGTTCCCTCTCTCGCTGTGTCTCTGTCAAATAAATAAATAAAATCTTAAAAAAAAAAAAAAGACAAGCATAAAGGGTCATTCACACATGGGACGACAGCCCTCCCTATCTACTTCCTTTTTGATGTTATTTTAGTGTTTTCCTTTGTTCAGCACTTGCTGAATCAACTCCCAAGCTAAGACTTTGGGGTCACTGCCCCATGGTCTGAGAAGACAGGTGCCGTTGTCCCCAAGCTATGCCCTCAAGGGGGGCTGCATGTAACTCAGCATCCTCCATGGTGGCCCCGCACTCTCCCTGTCCTTCCCTCCCACCTCCTCCCTGAAACTTAGACAACCACTCATCCACAGGGAAGCAAAGGTTGGGAAGGGGTAGACTGGGCTCCATCCTGGGGATGGAGACCTGCTTGAAAGTAAGAATTTGGCTTTAATCAGTATTACCAGGGGGTACCTAGCTGCCTCAGTCGGTAGAGTATGTGACTGTTAATCTCAGAGTCATGAGTTCAAGCCCCACATTGGGCCTAGAGCTTACTTATATATAAATATTTAAAATATTCTAAATATTCTAAATAAAAAATCAAATATATTTAATAATATATAATATATATTTTATATTTATATATATATTTATATCTGGAAGGAATTATATATATATATTTATCTGGAGAGAATGTAAAATGGTACAATCATTTTGAAAAACAATGTGGCAGTTTCTTATAAAGTTAAACAAACACCACAAGAGCTAACCATTCCACTCCTATATCAATGAAAACCCATATTCACATAATGACTTGTACAGGAATGTTCATAGAAGCTTTATCCATAACTGCTCACACTGGAGACAACCCAAGTGTCCATCAGATAAAAAATTGTGATATATATTCTTGCAATAGAATACTTATCCTCAGTAAAAAGGAACTGATATACACAACATATGAATGAACCTCAGAAAGCATGCTGAATGGAAGAAGGCAGACACAAGAGTACATACTGTATGATTCCATTTACATGAAACTCTAAGAAAGTCAATTTAATCTATAGTGACAGAAAGCAGAAAAGAAGAAAATGGGGTATGTACAGACAAGCTTAGGAAAAAGGAGAACATGCTCCAAAATATTAAAGTACTTGGCTCAATTGAGGTGGCAGATGTTAGGGAGCATTATAAATGACTTTTACTTTATACAATACTGTACTTAATAAACTTCACAATATGATCTGGCTACTCTACTTCAGTAGCCTTGATATACTAGATGCTAAAAATTTCTATAATGCTGACCTAATTAAAAAAAAAAAGTTTGGGGGTGCCTGGGTGTTTGAGTGCCCAACTCTTGGTTTCGGTTCAGGTCATGATCTCAGGGTTGTGAGATCGGGCCTCATATCAGGCTCCCCACTCAGCACAGAGTCTGCTTGGGACTCTCTTTCCCTCTTCCTCTGCCCCATGCCCCAGGCTCTCTCACTCTCTCTCTCTCTCTCAAATAAATAAATAAATCTTTTTTTTTAAAGTATGATATTATCCCAAGAACAGATGAATAAATACAAATTAAATTTGGAAACTTACAGTTATGTTCTACTACTCTAATAGAGTAGCTGTTTTTAGTATTTTATGTTACCTTCCATCCTTTATCTGTATAACCTAAAGGTCAGCCCCCTGAATATCATAAATTCATCAGTTTACTGGAACATTTTTGTTTTGCTTTGTTTTTTGCTTCTCCTTAACTCCCTTGCCTCTGCACTCCTGCCTCATGGTTGTTCCTAGAACATTTTCATGGGCCATTTCTTCTCTGGAAGTCTCCAGCCTCCCACCCTTTTGCCCACCTTTCCCTCGCTGACCTCACTACTCATCTCCACCAGCTTCTGCCCATTGCTCTCTCTTCCCTTTCACTTGCCCTACAACATAAAACTTTGTCTTTCTTTATTGGAAGAGCAATGCTGTATTACTCATCTCACACTAACCCTGAGCTCTAGATTGCTACAACCACGAGGGTCTAGAAAGTGTGTGGCAAAGCAAAGACAGCTCACATTCTGAGGATTTCTGCCTCCAGCTTTTTAAAGCAACCAACTTTCTCTCCCTCCTCCCTGGGCGAAGTTCTTAGAGTTGTGATCACAGCTTATGTACACACCAATTTGTGTTCTACTTTCCTTTGATGTTAGTTCATCAAATGTACACACATATCAATTTGATGTTTTGTAAGTCATTTTCCCATCATGAGTCTTATCTTTAAAAACTGTATAATTCCATCATGTAGAGATGACATAATTGACAATAATTTCGCTAGCTTTGAACACTTAAAACATTTCCACTTTTTTTTTTTTGCTGGGGAAAATTTGTTATGAGATATTTTTAAGGGGCACCTGGGTGGCTCAGTTGGTTAAGCGTCTGCCTTTGGCTCAGATAATGATCCCAGAGTGGGATCTGGGATTTCAGCTATAGTTTAGGAAAATTAAAAGTGAGCACTCACAGCCAGAGCCCCTTTCCCCAGCTCCAGGCCAGGCTGCACTGCCTCCCGCGCCCACCGAGGAGAGCTCAGAGCCGTTACCCTCTGTCCTGTGTCTGCACCCGCCGGGCCAGCTCTAAGCAAAACCCTGCCAGGTCTTTCTCACTCCATCATGTTGCACGTTTGAAATATCATCTGTGATGGCCTCCGAGATGCCTGGGTGGTCCAAGTATTCTCCTGCTGTGCAAACTACTATTTGCAGGAGCATTCCAGTTACAGATGTGTGTAGATTGGGAGTGATCTGCCTCTAACCCTATTTCCCCCACAGCCCTTTTATTTGTACTGCTTGATTTTGCAGAACGTAAGATTTTTCAGGATTGGGTAAGTGGTGGGCGCTAGTACGAACAGCCTCACACTCCCCTGTTCATACCTTTGATCCTGGCCTTGTTTGGGGGCACAATTCCACACAGGCTTTGGCCTGCCTTCTGTGGCCATGCTTCACCCCCGGGCCCCCGCAGGGCTCCTCTGATGTGGTGGGTGGGGAGTGCCTGCAGGAACACAGTCAGCACTGGATCGTGTGCAACACAGAGGGGCGAGGGTGTTACAACCCCTTGAGGCAACCCTCTGCTAATGCTGGCTGGGAGTCAATGGATGAAGACTTACAAATGCTTCTCCCTTTCAACCTCTTAGATGGTCAGTTTGAGGCATATTCTGTACGGTTCCTCAGAAGTTACCATTGACATCAAAGCCCAGTTGTCCCAGCAGAGCCCATTACAACTGGCTTGGCCCACCCTCCTTCCCTGGCCAGACTCCCTAGGCCCACCCTCTTCCCCAGGAAGTCACCTGCACCCACATCCTTATCTCGGGCTTTTCTTTCTGGGGAACTAAGGTACCATGGGCTGCATTAAAGTCAGAACACCTCTCCCTACTGTTGGGCAACAGTCACTGCCCAAACCCTTCCAAGGGCCTTCATCATCTCTTCCCCAGGATCCCCTGCACCTCCTTATGATGCCCCACTTAAAGCCTCCATCTGGAATCTTCTGTTTGGTTTGGATAGAAGAAGCCAAGTTTTCAGTGTCTGCCCCAGTGTCTAGACTGAACAGACGTGACTCTTCTGTGTCGAAGGCTAGTCTGAATCCCCAAATAGATTCATAGACTCTCACATCCCCAACTCCAGTTGCACACCAGGATTCAGAAAAACTATCTGCGGCCAAAAGGGTGAACACGGGGTTTATAAGTCCGGGCTTTGCCCTCCTTGTACATTCAAGATGAACTCAGAGGGGAGGAAATGAGACCATTACTAAGACCCATTCTTTCCCCTGGGGCACTTCCTTCTTAGACTCTGACACTTGGGGGGGGGTGTGTGTTTGCACGTAGGCCCAATTTTGTCCTCATGTTCTTTGCATTCTTTGTATCCTAAAATCTAGGTCATTGATTCTCAGACTTTGGGATTTCACAGCACAGTGTATTAAACACATATTTTTAAAACTGTAAAGCTGTCATAATTCGTTTCGCATTAGAGAAATTTATAACACACAATCCCTGGTTCTACAATCTTCTCTTTCTATCTTCTGCCATAAGGCTTAATGAAGTCTTCAACATTATTCTGGAAGTCCTCTTGGTTCTGCAAATGTGTTTTGTGGCTTTAATATTCAGTGGATCATCACAATTCAAAAGGACAGCAAATAGTTTACTTCATCCCCAAACAACATCCTTGAATGTTCCAGGGGAAGTCCAGCCAGTACTGTCAGTTGAATGGTCTCTCAGTAAACTTAGACATATTTCATCTGTCTTGGCGATGTTGGAGTGCCAGATCCTCGTCAAACATTCACATGAGGAGGTACCATGTTGTGCACAGTGGGAACCGTAGTTTCAAACTGGAAATGTCCCCCTGTACAAGGTAAATTGGCTTCACATTTTGTAACCTCTTTAACAAGCAGCTTGTCTCAAACAGAAACCCTGAGTGGAATGAGATTGACATCTGAGACCCTTGAGGACCGTCGTCCCACTTCAAGTGGTAACCAGCGTTAGCATTCCTGCAGCCTTTATCCTGAGCACCCAGGGACAGGCGAGGTGAGCCCCATGACCAGCACCATGGAGGGCCTGGCAAGACACGTGGCATCAAAGGGGCATCGAAGTCTTGTAGGCTCTTTATCAGCCTTCCTCCCCTTCTCTCCCTTACCCAAAGGAGTCTGGCTTATTCTGTTTGGTAAATGAACAAATGATGCCCTAGGTAATAGTAAACAGGTTAAAAGGGCATCATTGAACTTGAAAATTTGTGCATAGTTTTAATTCACATGGAGGTTATCTTACTTGCCTTAATACAGTGACCAGTTTGTACTCCAAGTTTATTGTGCAAAATTAGAGCAACCCAGTCCCCCAATGTACAAGTCCTTTCTAAGTTTAAGGAAGGTGACTCTGAAAGCTTTTTTGAATTCTTCAAGTTTTTAAGAATAGGATGTTGTTTTTAAAAATTGATTGTCCAAATGACATTCCACAATACTAAAGTCAAAGTAACTTTCCCAAATTCCAATGGCAAAATTTGATGACAGGTGTATCCAATAACTCATAACCCACTCCACAGGTAGAATTTAAATGTAATTCAATCTTGTTGCAAACTAAAAAATATCTTTGGAAATGTTTCCAGAAAAGGTGATCAGTTAAAAGCTAGTTAATTTACCACTAACTAGTAAACTGGCAGTCAGTGTGTAGGATTTAACTGTATATATTACAGCAGTGGTCCTCAAACTTTATTCTGCATCAGAATCCTGGAGAGATCATTAAACCACAAACTGACAGGTCCTATTCTCAGAGTTGTTAATTCATAGGTCTAAGATGGGATACAAGAATCTGCATTTCTAACAAGTCCCCAGCTGATGCTGAGACTGGGGGAACCACACAGTGACTGTATTACAGAGATGTAGAAACACTGGCTATCACACTAAACTATAAAATAGACATAAGTTCTGTTTTATCCAGGGACAAAAGGGGCTCAAATTTTATCTCTGGCCTGGAAAACAAACCAAGGTTATCTATAGAGTTTTTCTTTGGGGCTCGTGGTTGTCAAGGATGCTGGGGTTTTGGGGTAGAGTCCAACAGAAGTTGAGAGGATGTCATATTTAAAGATGTGAAACTAGGTTGCTGGAACCACCAGTTTATGAATGTGGTGGGTGTCACCGGCATTAAAATCTCACCTCATTGTAGCATCCGACCCTGACTTCTCTCCAACTCCCCCCATTACAAAATGAAAGAGGAGGGGCGCCGGGGTGGCTCAGTCGTTAAGCGTCTGCCTTTGGCTCAGGTCATGATCCCAGGGTCCTGGGATCGAGCCCCACATCCGGCTCCCTGCTTCTCCCTCTCCCACTCCCCCTGCTTGTGTACCCTCTCTCACTGTGCCTCTGTCAAATAAATAAATAAAATCTTAAAAAAAAAAAAATGAAAAAGGAATTATCTTCATTCTGATCTAATCTCTCAAGGCCTAAAGTGTGAACTAGGTCATCTGGCGATGAAACTTACAAAACCTTTACACGTGATTGGCCATTAACAGGGTGTAAAGAACATTCGTATATATCATTATCTTTGATCCTCAAACCAATCCAAGGAGGTGGACCTCACTGCCTCTTTATACCAATGACAGAATTGAGTCACACAAAAGATAAATGACTTGCTCAACATTAGAGCTAACCAGGAGAAGTGCCAGTGCTTGGATTCAGGCTTTGAAAGTTTACTAAAAGTTTAAACTGTTCAGGGCGCCTGGGTGGTTCAGTTGATTAAGCAGCCAACTCTGGATCTCAGCCCAGGTCTCGATCTCAGGGTCATGAGCTCAAGACCCACATTGAGGTTCACGCTGGCATGGAGCCAAATACATCCATCCATACATAAATGTTTAAACTTTCTAGAGATGTAAATTTCCAAAACTATTGAAACTAAGAGAGAAGTTTGTTGTCCTTGTTGATGCTATTTCTCAAACATATTAGAAATAATTAGTAATGCTTAAATATGTATAATACTTCTTTTTATTTAGGAGATAGTATAAAAATATAAAGAGAGCATCCCATCCATTTAAAGAAATAACTTTAAAGGAAATAGTTTGATAAGTTTTGCCACATAGCTATAACTGTGAAATCATCACCACGACCAAGATAATGAACCCTCAGAGTTTCTTTTTGCCCCTTCACCTATTTCACCCTTCCCTCCACCCACCTCTCCTCTGATAACCATCAGTTTGTTCTCTATAGTTAAGAGTCTGTTTCTTGATTGTCTCTTTTTTTTCTTTGTTCATTTGTTTTGTTTCTTAAATTCCACATATGAGTGAAATCATATGGTATTTGTCTTTCTCTGACTGACTTCACTTAGCATTATACTACCTAGATTCATCCATGTTCTTGCAAATGACAAGATTTCATTCTTTTTTATGGCTGAGTAATATTCCATCATATATATATATGTGTATATATATACATATATACACACACACACACACGCACACCACACACCACCTCTTCTTCACCCATCTGTCAATGGACACTTGGGTTGCTTCCATAATTCAGCTACTGTAAATAATGCTGTAATAAACATGGGGATGCATATATCTTTTTGAATTAGTGTTTTCATATTCTTTGGGTAAATTCCCAGTAGTGGATTTACTGGACCATATGGTAGTTCTATTTTTAATTGTTTGAGGGTCTTCCATACTGTTTTCCATAGTGGCTGCACCAGTTTGCATTCCCACTAACAGTGCAAGAGGGTTCCTTTTCTCCACATCCTTGCCAACACTCATGTTTTTGAATTTAGCCCTTCTGACAAGTGTGACGTGATTTCTCATTGTGATTTTGATTTGCATTTCCCTGATGATTAGTGATGTTGGGCATCTCTTCATGTGTCTGTTGGCCATCTGTATGTTTTGGGGAAATATCTGTTCATGTCCTCTGCCCATTTTTAATTGGATGATTTGTGGGTTTTGGTGTTAAGTTCTTTATATATTTTGGATACTAACCTTTTATTGGATATGTCATCTGCAAATATCTTCTCCCATTCTGTAGCTTGTCTTTTAGTTTTGTTGATTGTTTTCTTTTCTGTGCAGATTTCTATTTTGATGTAGTCCCAATAGTTTATTTTTGCTTTTATTTCCCTCGCCTCAAGAGACATATCTAGAGAGGCTCCTGGGTGGCTCAGATGGTTGGGCAGTTGCCTTCAGCTCGGGTCATGATCTCCAGGTCCTGGGATCGAGCCCTGTGTCTGGCTCCCTACTCAGCTGGGAGCCTGCTTACCCCTCTCCCTATGTCTCTCCTCTCTCCCTGATTGCACTCTCTCTCTCTCTCTCTCTCAAATGAATAAATAAAATCTTAAAAAAAAGAGAGTGAGAGAGAGAGACATATCTAGAAAAATGTTGCTACAGCCGATGTCAAAAAAATTACTGCTGTGTTCTCTTCTAGGATTTTTATGGTTTCAGGTCTCACATTTAGGTCCTTAATCCATTTTGAGTCTATTTTTGTGTATGGTTTAAGAAAGTGGTCCAGTTTCATTCTTTTGCATGTAGCTGTCCAGTTTTCCCAACACTATTTGTTGAATCAACTGTCTTTTCCCATTGCATTTTCTTGCCTCTTTGGTCAAAGATTAATTGAACATATAATTGTGGGTTCAAGTTTTGAGAGTTCTTTATATATTCTGGGCACGTGTCCCTTATCAGATATTTGATTTAAAAGTATTTCCTCCTAGGGGTGCCTGGGTAGCTCAGCCTGTGTGGCTCAGTTGGTAAGGCATGCAACTCTTGATCTCAGGGTTGTGAGTTTGAGCACCACGCTGGGAGTAGAGCTTACTTAAAAAAATAAGTAAGTAAAATAAATAAATACAAATCTTTTTAAAAGGGCATTTCCTCCTAATATGTGACTTATGTTTTCATTCTCAACTATCTCTTACCAAGAGCAGAGATTTTGCACTTTGATGAAGTCCACATTTATCTATTTGTTCTTTTATGGCTGTGCTTTTGGTGACATTTCTAATAAATCTTTGCCTAACCCCAAGGTTACAAGTATTTTTTCTATGTTTTCCTCTAGAAGTTTAATAACTATAGGTTTTACATCTTGATCTATGATACATTTGGAGTTAATTTTTGTATATGATGTCAAATACGATTTGAAGTTCATTTTTTTCATGAAGATATTCAAGTTGTCCTAGCAACATTTATTGAAAAGACTATCCTTTTCCCAATGAATTGTTCTTGCACCTTTGTCAAAAATCAATTATCCATATATGTGGAAGTCTGGACTCTCTATTCTGTTCATTGATTTGTCTGTCTTTAAGCCAATGCCACATTGCCTTTGTTACTGTAACTTTGTAGTAAGTCTTGAAATCAGATAATGTTACCAGAGTCATATTGTATAAAATGTGATAATATATATTAAGGGCAATAAAAATAAAGAAAGTAAATTCCTCTTCTTCCCCTCTTCTGCACATATTGGGGAGCTTATTTTTAGGAAAATAATTTGAAAGAAAAAGAACTTTAAGAACTTTATCTTAAAACATTTTATAACAATTTTTCCCCAGCCGATAAAACAAACAAACCAGGGTTATATCAAGGGTAATAAAACCTAAACTAGTCTTTCCCCATTCTGCATATTCCTAGGGGTTTACTTATAGAAAGTAATTTGACAGAGAGAGAGATTTAATTATTTAAAAGTATTTTATGACAAATATTCCCCCAACAAAAATGTGGAAATGTAAATGTTCAAAACTAGAGAAATTATTGTCAATTATGTCATCTCTACATGATGGAATTCTACAGTTTTTAAAGATTTAAAGACTCATGATGAGAAAACGACTTATAAAACATCAAACTGATATGTGTGTACATTTGATGAACTAACATCAAAGTTAAGTAGAACGCAAATTGGTGTGTACATAAGCTGTGATCACAACTCTGAGAACTTCACCCAGGGAGGAGGGAGAGAAAGTTGGTTGCTTTAAAAAGCTGGAGGCAGAAGTCCTCAGAAAGTGAGCTGTCTTTGCTTTGCCACACACTTTCTAGGCCCTCATGGTCGTAGCAATCTGGAGCTCGGGGCTGGCCCGGTTAGAGTGAGATGAGTAATACAGCATTGCACTTCCAATAAAGACAGATGGGGAGAGTCCAAGATGGCAGAGGAGTAGGAGACCCAGATTTCATCTGGTCCCAGGAATTCAGCTAGATAGCTATCAAACCATTCTGAACACCTATGAACTCAACTGGAGAACGAGGAAAAAAATAGCAACTCTCTGAACAGAAAAGCGACCACTTTCTGGAAGGTAGGACGTGTGGAGAAGTGAATCCGAGGCGATAGTTGGGAAGGTAGACCGTGGGGGGAGGGGACCACCCTCAGCTGCTTCTGGCAAGTGATAGAGCAGCAGAGCACAAAATCGGAACTTTTAGAAGTTGGCTCCGCTGAGGGACGTCACTCCAGTGGCTAAGCGGGGGGTGGAACCCTCACTGGGACCAGACCGGGGGTGCCCGAGTGCAGCAGAGCTCCCAGTTATCAAAGCAGGGAAGCCGGCTGCAAAGGCGGAGCCCAGGCATGGGCTCTCAGCTCGGGGTTGCCATAAACCATGATCCGTGGCACAGTCGGGCCACTGCTCTCTGAGTCGGGCCCAACAAGTGGCAGAACCTGCCAGAACCACCCCCCCTTCCTCCTCTGGTAGGAGTGGCCCGGGAGCACTCTGCAGGAATCTGCTGGGTTTGGAGACTCGAAACAGGGTCTGTACCTGAGATGGAAACGCTTGGTCACAGGCCGGGTGAGCACGGAGTGTGCCAGAGACCGGGGAGAGGGGAGTGACTGACTGCTTTTCTCTGGGGTGCACTGAGGAGTGGGGCCCCAAGTTCTCGGCTCCTCCGGGCGGAGATTGGGAGGCCACCATTTTCACTCTCGGCCTCCAAAGCTGTAGGGAAAGCTTGCAGGGAACAAAAGCTCTCGAGAGCAAACCCGAGCAGATTACTTAGACCGGACCAGGCAAGGGCGGGGCAATTCCGCCTCCAGCAAAGACATTTGGGAACCACAGCAACAGGCCCCTCCCCCAGAAGATCCGCAAGAACAGCCTGCCAAGGCCAAGTTTACCGATCAATGAGCGCTAGGGGAATACTGCACATAGAATTCATGGCTTTTCCCCCATGATTCTTTAGTCTTGCGAAGTTAATTTTTTTAATTTTCTTTCTTTTTCTTTTTCTTTTCTTTTTTTAAAATTTTTCTTCTTTCCTTTTTCAACCAACTTAGTGTATCAATTCCTTTTTAAAAATCTTTTTTAATTTTCATTTTCACAGTCATAGTCTATCCCTTCATTGTATATAACCTTATTTGTTGTATATATATAAGTTTTTCTTTCTTTAAAATTTTGGGATGCAATTTCTTCTAACAGACCAAAATATGCCCAAAATCTAGTGTATGGCTCTGTTCTATTCACCTGCCTGATCACATTCTTTCTTTTTTTTTTTTAATTTTTCTTCTTTCTTTTTTCAACCATTATCAATTCCTTTTTTAAAATCTTTTTTTAAAGATTTTATTTGTTATTTATTTGACAGAGAGAGAGATAGCGAGAGCAGGAACACAAGCAGGGGGAGTGGGGGAGGGAGAAGCAGGCCTCCTGTGGAGCAGGGAGCCCGATGTGGGGCTTGATCCCAGGATCCTGGGACCATGACCTGAGCCAAAGGCAGACACTTAACGACTAAGCCACCCAGGCACCCCTAAAATCTTTTTTTGATTTTCATTTTTACAGTCATATACCATCCCTTCACTGTATTTAACCTTATTTTTGTATATATGTTTTTCTTTCTTTAAAATTTTGGGATGCAGTTTCTTCTAACAGACCAAAATACACCCAAAATCTAGTGTATGGCTCTGTTCTATTCACCAGCCTGATCATTTTTTTTTTCTTTTCCCCCCAGTTTCGGGTGTCTTCTGATTTGTTTAGTGTATATTTCTCTGGGGTTGTTGTTACCCTTTTAGCATTTTGTTCTCTCGTTCATCTATTCTTCTCTTGACAGAATGACAAAATGGAAAAACTCACATCAAAAAATAGAACAAGAGGCAGTACCAACTGCCAGGGATCTAATCAACATGGACATTAGTAAGATGTCAGAACTAGAGTTCAGAATAACTATTATAAAGATACTAGCTGGGGGGCGCCTAGGTAGCTCAGGCATTAAGCTTCTGCCTTTGGCTCAGGTCATGATGCCAGGGTCCTGGGATCGAGCCCTGCATCGGGCTCCCTGCTCTGTGGGAGGCCTGCTTCTCCCTCTCCCACTCCCCCTGCTTGTGTTCCCTCTCTCGCGCTGTTTCTCTTTCTGTCAAATAAATAAATAACATCTTTAAAAACAAAAGTAAAAAAAAGATACTAGCTGGGCTTGAAAAAAGCACAGAAGACACTAGAGAATCCCTTTCTGGAGAAACAAACTCTAACCAAGTCAAAATCAAAAAAGGCTATTAATGAGGTGCAACCAAAA
This sequence comes from Neomonachus schauinslandi, assembly GCF_002201575.2. Taxonomy (NCBI): domain Eukaryota; kingdom Metazoa; phylum Chordata; class Mammalia; order Carnivora; family Phocidae; genus Neomonachus; species Neomonachus schauinslandi. The sequence continues at coordinate 123,487,526 of NC_058408.1, forward strand.
ATGGAGGCTCTAACTGCTAGGATAAATGAGGCAGAAGAGAGAATTAGCAACATAGAAGACCAAATAATGGAGAATAAAGAAGCTGAGAAAAAGAGATAAACAACTATTGGATCACAAGGGGAGAATCTGAGAGGTAAGTGATACCATAAAACAAAACAATATTAGAATAATTGGGAAATAGAAGAAGAAGAAAGAGAGGGGCAGAAGGTATTTTGGAGCAAATTATAGTGGATAACTTCCCTAATTGGGGGAAGGAAACAGGCATCAAAATCCAGGAGGCACAGAGAACCCCCTTCAAAATCAATAAAAATAGGTCAACATCCCAACATCTAATAGTAAAACTTAGAAATCTCAGAGACAAAGAGAAAACCCTGAAAGCAGCTCGGGACAAGAAGTCTGTAAACTACAGTGGTAGAAACAATAGATTGGCAGCAGACCTATCCACAGAGACCTGGCAGGCCAGAAAGGACTGGCATGATATATTCAGGGTATTAAAGGAGAAAAATATGCAGCCAAGAATTCTTTATCCAGCTAGGCTGTCATTGAAAATAGAAGGAGAGAGAAAAAGCTTCCAGGACAAACAGAAACTAAAAGAATTTGCAATCACCAAACCAGCCCTACAAAAAAAATATTGAAAGGGGTATCTAAGAAAGGACAGAACCCAAGAGTAACATAGACCAGAAAGGAACAGAGACAATATACAGTAACAGTCACCTTACAGGCAATACAATGGCACTAAGTTCATATCTTTCAATAGTTGCCCTGAATGTAAATGGGCTAAATGCCCTAATCAAAAGACACAGGGTATCGCTGGATAAAAAAAAAACAAGACTCATCAATATGCTGTCTGCAAGAGACTCATTTTAGACCTCCGGATTTAAAGTGAGGGGGTGAAAAACCATTTATCATGCTAATGTACATCAAAAGAAAGCTGAGGTGGCAATCCTCATATCACACAAATTAGATTTTAAACCAAAGACTGTAATAAGAGATGAGGAAGGACACTATATCCTACTTAAAGGGTCTATCCAACAAGAAGATCTAACAATTTTAAATATTTATGCCCCTAACATGGGGGCAGCCAATTATATAAGCCAATTAATAACAAAATCAAAGAAACACATTGAAGATAATACAATAATAGTAGGGGATTTTAACACCCCCCTCACTGAAATGGACAGATCATCTAAGCAAAAGATCAACAAGGAAATAAGGGCTTTAAATGACAAACTGGACCAGATGGACTTCACAGATATATTCAGAACATTCATTCCAAGCTACAGAATACACATTCTTCTCTAGTGCACATGGAACATTCTCCAGAATAGATCACATCCTGGGTCACAAATCAGGTCTCAACTGGTACCAAAAGATTGGGATCATTCCCTGTGTATTTTTGGACCACAATGCTTTGAAACTCAAACTCAATCACAAGAGGAAAGTTGGAAAGAACTCAAATTGTGGTGGCTAAAGAGCATCCTACTAAAGAACAAATGGGTCAACCAGAAAATTAAAGAAGAATTTTAAATTCATAGAAACCAATGAAAATGAAAACACAACTGTTCAAAATCTTTAGGATGCAGCAAAGGCAGTCCTAAGAGGAAAGTGTATAGCACTACAAGCCTTTCTCAAGAAGCAAGAAAGGTCTCAAATACACAACATAACCCTACACCTAAAAGAGTTGGAGAAAGAACAGCAAATAAAGCCTAAACCCAGCATGAGAAGAGAAATTATTAAAGATCAGAGCAGAAATCAATGAAACAGAAACCAAAAGAACAGTAGAACAGATCAATGAAACTAGGAGCTGATTCTTTGAAAGAATTAATAAGATTGATAAACCCCTGGCCAGATGTATCAAAGAGAAAAGAGAAAGGACCCAAATAAATAAAATCATGAATGAAAGAGGAGAGATCACAACCAACACTGAAGAAACACAAACAACTACAAGGACATATTATGAGCAACTATATGTCAACAAATTAGACAATCTGGAAGAAATGGATGCATTCCTAGAGATGTATCAACTACCAAAACTGAACCAGGAAGAAATAGAAAACCTGAACAGACCCATAACCAGTAAGGAAATTGAAGCAGTAATCAAAAATCTCCCAATAAACAAGAGCCCAGGGCCAGATGGCTTCCCAGGGGAAGTCTACCAAACATTTAAAGAAGAATTAATACCTAGTCTTCTGAAACTGTTCCAAAAAAATAGAAATGGAAGGAAAACTTCCAAACTCATTTTATGAGGCCAGCATTATCTTGATCCCCAAACCAGACAAAGACCCCACCAAAAAGGAGAATTACAGACTAATATCCCTGATGAACATGGATGCAAAAATTCTCACCAAGATACTAGCCAATAGGATCCAACAGAACATTAAAAGGATTATTCACCATGACCAAGTGGACATTTATTCCTGGGTTTATAGGTCAACATCCCAACATCTAATAGTAAAACTATTTTTATTCCTGGGCTGCAAGGTTGGCTCAACATCCGCAAATCAATTAATGTGACACAGTACATTAATAAAAGAAAGGACGAGAACCATATGATGCTCTCAATAGCTGCAGAAAAAGCATTTGACAAAGTACAGCATCCTTTCTTGATTAAAACTCTTCACAGTGTAGGGATAGAGGGTACATACCTCAATACCATAAAAGCCATCTATGAAAAACCCACAGCAAATATCATTCTCAATGGGGAAAAACTGAGAGCTTTCCCCCTAAGGTCAGGAACATAGTAGTGATGTCCACTATTACCACTGCTATTCAACATAGTACTAGAAGTCCTAGCCTCAGCAATCAAACAAAAAGAAATAAAAGGCATCCGAATCGGCAAAGAAGTCCAACTCTCACTCTTTGCAGATGATATGATACTTTATGTGGAAAACCCAAAAGATTCCATCCCAAAATTGCTAGAACTCATACAGGAATTCAGTAAAGTGGCAGGATATAAAATTAATACATAGAAATCAGTTGCATTTCTATACACCAACAACGAGACAGAAGAAAGAGTGATTAAGGAATCAATCCCATTTACAGTTGCACCAAAAACCATAAGATACCTAGGAATAAATCTAACCAAAGAGGCAAAGGATCTGTACTCAGAAAACAATAAAATATTCATGAAAGAAATTGAGGAAGACACAAAGAAATGGAAAAACGTTCCATGCTCATGGATTGGAAGAACAAATATTGTGAAGATGTCAATGCTACCTAGAGCAATCTACACATTCAATGCAATCCCCATCAAAATACCATCCACTTTTTTCACAGAAATGGAACCAATAATCCTAAAATTTGTATGGAACCAGAAAAGACCCTGAACAGCCAGAGGAATGTTTGGGTTTTTTTTTTTTTTCCTGAAAGGAAGTTTTAATTTAAACAAGGGTTTAAATACATTACATAACATTAAAACTGAAGGAAAAAATAAACCAAAACCAGTCTGTTACTTCACACGGCATTGGGCAGCTGTTGCTAGGAAGTTGCAAGCTCTACAGCTAGCTACATGACTGATACATCAGTTTGAAGTTTGTTCCCTTGTCAAAAGTTTAACTCCTATGAAGGTTGGCCTCACATTCTGGTGTTTGGACATCGATTAGCTAGGATAGGAGTGGTCAAAAAGACCTTGGTGGCAAGTCAGATGTCCTATCACACCTCACTAGAGGGAAGATGGCTGCTTGAAGCTCTGCCCACCTGGTCAGGTTGGAGACACCAGGGATCTTTCTTGGACTACCAATGACTCCCTGTAGCAGCACAGCTGTGGTTGCTGTCTTATCCCATCCTGTCCTCTAAGCTTCACCGTGGGCTGTTCAGGTGGTGACATTCTCTTAGGGCAGGGAACTCTGAAGAGGGAGAGCCGAGGAACTTCTGGCCAGACATAGCCATCTGTGATCTTGGGGCTCTGGGCTGGACGGAAACATCACATTACTGCTTGGTTTCAGCCCGGACACTGCCAGGCACCTACTGCTTGTTCTCTGTTTAAATGAGGGACTTCAAGACTAGACAGCATGGCTCTTTTCAGTTTATTGCATGAAGGAGTTACACTAGTCCAAGTTAAAAGCAGACCCCAAAAGGTTACATTATACAAGCTGTGAGGTTTTTAAACTTGTGACAAGGGACAGAAGGGAAATTCTACTCATCGCAAGGAAATCCTCACTTAAGCTTCAGTGAGCCAAAAGCACTTAAAACCCATGAAACTTCAGCTGGTTGTCCTTAGCCAGTCCAATCTCTACCAGGAACTGGCATATGTTCTTGCGCTGGTCACTCTGTAGCTGAATCACTTCTCCATATTCTGGATGCTCAATTACAGTACCATTGCAGGCTAATTTCTTCTTAAACGCCTTCACTAGTTTCTTTTTATCATAATTATCAGCAATCCCTTGGACAGTAGTAAGCGTCTTCCTGCCGTTTCTCTGTTGAATTCTTATGTGGTTATAATCCTCAGTGCCAGCAGGAAGCAGATCATCACCCTTACTTGCATCAGCAAAGGGGTCGAAAGAGTGGAGGTTCTGGATAACGGACATATATGATTCCTTTTCCTCGGTGAAAACGGCCTGTGGAAGGCGGCAGCGGGAGAAGGCGGGCTGGGGAGGAACCCTCCTACACTGTTGGTGGGAATGGAAGCTGGTGCAGTCCCTCTGGAAAACAGTATGGAGGTTCCTCAAAAAGTTGAAAATAGAGCTACCCTACGACCCAGCAATTGCACTACTGGGTATTTACCCCAAAGATACAAATGCAGTGATCTGAAGGGGCACCTGCACCCCAATGTTTATTGCAGCAATGTCCACAATAGCCAAACTATGGAAAGAGCCCAAATGTCCATCAACAAATGAATGGATAAAGAAGATATGGTATAATATACAACCGAATATTATGCAGGCATAAAAAAAAATGAAATCTTGGGGCACCTGGGTGGCTCAGATGGTTAAGCGTCTGCCTTCAGCTCAGGTCATGATCCCAGTGTCCTGGGATCGAGCACCGCATCAGGCTCCCTGCTCAGCAGGGGGCCTGCTTCTCCCCTCCCTCTGCTTCTCCCCCTGCTCATATTCTCTCTCTCTCTGTATCTCTGTGTCTCGAATGAATAAATAAAAAAATCTTTTAAAAAAAATGAAATCTTGCCATTTGCAATGATGTGGATGGAACTAGAGGGTATTATGCTAAGCAAAATAAGTCAATCAGAGAAAGACAATTATCATATGATCTCACTGATATGGGGAATTTGAGAAAGCAAGGCAGAGGATCATAGGGGAAGAGAGGAAAAAATGAAACAAGACTAAACCAGAGAGGGAGACAAACCATAAGAGACTCTTAATCTCAGGAAACAAACCGAGGGTTGCTGGAGTGGAGGGGGAGGTGGGAGGGATGTGGTAGCTGGGTGATGGACATTGGGGTGGGTATGTGTTGTGGGGAGAACTGTGTATTGTGTGAGACTGATGAATCACAGACCTGTACCCCTGAAACAAATAATACATTATATGTCAATAATAATTTTTAAAAAGCTAAAAAAAAAAAAAAAAGAAAGACAAAGTTTTAAAGTTGTAGGGCAAATGAAAGGGGAAGAGAGAGCACTGGGCAGAAGCTGGTGAAGATGAGCAGTGAAGTCAGAGAGGGAAAGGTGGGCAAAAGGGAGACTTCCAGAGAAGAAATGGCCCATGAAAATGTTCTAGGAACAACTATGAGGCAGAAGTGCAGGAGGGAGGTAGGAAGAGAGAATAAAAACAAGTGTGCCTGGAAAACTGGTAAATTGGGGATTTCCAAAAGACTGACTTTTGTGTTATAAAGATAAAAAGTAGAAGATAAGGGGCACCATGGCTCAGTTGGTTGAGCGCTGACTCTTGATTTCAGCTCAGGTCATGATCTCAGGGTCGTGTGATTGAGCCCTGCATTGGGCTCCATTCTCAGCGTAGAGTCACTTGAGATCCTTTCTCCCTCCCCCTCTGTTCCTCTCCCTACTTTTGTGCTCTTTCTCTCAAATAAGTAAATAAATAAAAATTTTTTTTAAAGTAGAAAATAAAATTGCTGTTATATTAGAGGGATGAACATGACTGAAGAAAGTTTTCAAATTCAATTTGTATCTATTCATCTATTCCTTTTGATTAGAACAGTTTAATAGAAATTTTTAGCATCTAGTGTATCTCTACTCATGATTTTTTTTCATGAATTTCTTGGCCTTTCTCTGATTTCTCAGACTTTGTTTCTTCCATACAGACTCCTGAATGATTTAGTCTACTTCCCCCTAGTGTATCCCCCCAAATCAATGAATGAATGGCACAGCAACATAAAAAACAAATCTAAATATATATCCCAAACTTAATAACAAAACTGGTATTTTAATTCAGTAGGGAAAGTATGATTATCATGGCTGGCATAATCGACTCTTCATCTGAAAGAAAACAAAACTAGACTCCTTACTTCATGCTCTGTACAGAAATGAATTCCTAACGTACCAAAGATACAAGGTTTTTTACAAAATCTGGTAGAAGAAAATTCAGGGGACTATTTGTATAACTTTGGAGGAAAGGTGGAAATTAAATGAGGCAAAAAAAATCCAAAAACCATCAAAATATTCATGTCTATGTCAATTTGAAAAATTGAATGGAGGGCGCCTGGGTGGCTCAGTTGGTTAAGCGACTGCCTTCGGCTCAGGTCATGATCCTGGAGTCCCGGGATCGAGTCCCACATCGGGCTCCCTGCTCGGCGGGGGGTCTGCTTCTCCTTCTGACCCTCTTCCCTCTCGTGCTCTCTGTCTCTCATTCTCTCTCTCTCAAATAAATAAATAAAATCTTAAAAAAAAAAAAGAAAGAAAAATTGAATGGAAAAATAAACTATAGAAAAAAATACTTTTTTTAAAAAATTCAATTAGCCAACATATGATGTAGTGTTCAATGATTCATTAGCTGCATATAACACCCAAGAAATAGGTAGTTAAGTCAGTCGGAAAAGCATGGGACTGTTGATCCTGGAGTCATGAGTTTGAACCTCACATTGGGTATAGAGATTACTTAAATAAATAAAACTTTTTTTAAAAAAATTAACAAAAGGGGACACCTGGGTGGCTTCTCCCTCTACCTGCTGCTCCCCCTGCTTGTGCTCTCTCTCTCTCTCTCTCACACACACACACACACACAAATAAATAAATAACAAGAGAAATACAAAAGTTTATTCTGCAAACACAAAACATTGCTGAAAAGAAATTAAAGACATAGGGACACCTCGGTGGCTCAGTCGGTTAAGCGTCTGCCTTCGGCTCAGGTCATGATCCCAGGGTCCTGGGATCAAGTCCCGCATCAGGCTCCCTGCTCAACGGGGAGCCTGCTTCTCCCTCTTCCTCTCTGCCTGCCTCTACCCCTGCTTGTGCTCTCTGTCTCTCTGACAAATAAATAAATAAAATCTTAAAAAAAATAAATTAAAGACTTAAATAAATGGAAAGGTAACTCATGTTCATAGATCAGAAACTTAACATTGTAAAGATGGCAATAATCTCCAAATTGATCTGTAGATCCAAAGCAATCTCTATCCAAGTCCCAACTGGCTTCTTTGCAGAAATTGACAAGCTGACCCTAAAATCCATATGAAATTTCAAGATCCCCTCACCCTTTATTTTCAATCTTGGTGAGGGGGAAAAAAAAAGAACAAACTGGGAGGACTCATACTTCCTGATTTCAGACCTTACTACACAGCTACAATAATCAAGACAGTGGGGGGGTGCCTGGGTGGCTCAGTTGGGTAAGCGACTGCCTTCAGCTCAGGTCATGATTCTGGAGTCCCGGGATCAAGTCCCGCATTGGGCTCCCTGCTCGGCAGGGAGTCTGCTTCTCCCTCTGACCCTCTCGTGCTCTCTCTCTCTATCTCATTCTCTCTCTCAAATAAATAAATAAAATCTTAAAAAAAAAAAAGAGTGGGTATAAACATGAGGACAGACATATAAATCAAGGGAATAAAACTGGGAGCTCAGAAAAAGAACTCTTACATCTATGGACAATCAATTTTCAACAAGGGTGCCAGGACCATACATTGAGGAAAGAATAGTCTTTTCAACAAATGGTGCTGAGACAACTGGACATCCACCTATAAAAGGATGCAGCTGGACCCCTACTCCATACAATATACAAAATTTAACTCAAGGTAGATCAAAGATATAAAGTTACAAGACTCTTAGAAGAAAATAGGAATGTAAACATTCATGACTTTGGATTAGGCAATGATTTCTTAGATATGATACCAAAAGCATGAACAAAAAAATAAATTGGGCATCACCAAAATTAAAAACATTTGTGGTTCAAAGGACACCATCATGAAAGTAAAAAAGACTACCCACAGAATGGAAGAAGATATTTGCAAATTATATAACTGATAAGAGTCCAGGGTCTGGAATAAGTATATATTTAATTTTGTGAACATATAGAATACAGTTATAACTGACTTAATGTCCTTCCTAACATCTGAGTCAGTTCGAGTTAGTTCCAATTGGTTGATTTATCTCCTCATTATAGGTTGTATGTTCCAGGTTTTCTGCTTGCCTGGCAACATTTTTGGATGCCAGACATTGTGTCCTTTACCTTGTTGGATGCTGAATATTTTTGTCTATCTGTAAGTATTCTTGAGATTTGTTCTGAGGCTTACCTGAAATACTTCAGCCCTTTCAGATCTTGCTTTTAAGATTTGTTAGGTAGTTCTTGGGGCACCTGGGTGGCTCAGTTGGTTGAGTGACTGCCTTCAGCTCAGGTCATGATCCCAGGGTCCTCGGATGGAGCCCTGCATCAGGCTCCCTGCTTGGCGGGGAGCCTGCTTCTCCCTCTTCCTCTGCTGCTCCCCCTGCTTGTGCTCTCTCTCTCTCTCTGACAAATAAATAAAATCTTAAAAATAAAAAAATTTGTTAGGTAGTTCTGGAACAATGCTCAGTCTAGAGCTAAGTATTCCCACTAGAGGGCAAGACTCTTCTCTGTACGCTACCCAAGGCCCCGGGAATCTTGAAGTTTTCCAGTCTGGCTGCTGGAACAGACACTATTCCTGGCCAGTGTAAGCAGCAGGCACTCCTACCTCTACTCATGTCAGGGGGTTCTTTTCCTGCCTCAGGTGGGGAGTTAGTTTCCTCACCTGTATGCACTGATCAGCACCCAACCCAATGTTCAAAGGGCCTCTCTGACTATGCCCGGAGTCACCTCTCTTTGCAGCCCTTTCCTCTCCAGTACTCTGTTCAGTGGCCTTAGTTGCCTTGGTCTCCCCAGACTCTCAGTTTTATCTCCTTAACTCAGAGAGCTTTCTGGGCTCCACTTGTGTTCTCCCTGCGCCACAGTCTGGAGACTCTCAAAGCTATAAGTGGGACACTGGTAGGGCTCACCTCATTTGTTTCCTGTTTCTCAGGGATCCCTATTCTTCATTGCCTTTTGTATCCTCCCAGAAATTAGACGATCATACACAAATGCACACACACACACCCCAAAATGACTTCATAGAAAACATGCACTTTTGCACCTTGCTTTTTATTTTTATATTATTTTATTTTATTATGTTATGTTAATCACCATACATTGCATCATTAGTTTTTGATGAAGTGTTCCATGATTCATTGTTTGCATATAACACCCAGTGCTCCATGCAATACATGCCCTCTTTAATACCCATCACCAGGCTAACCCATCCCCCCACCCCCCTCCCCTCTAGAACCCTCAGTTTGTTTCTCAGAGTCCATAGTCTCTCATGGTGCACCTTGCTTTTTAAAATGTAGTGTCTTGACAAACCATAAGAGACTCTCAATCATAGGAAACAAAGTGAGGGCTGTTGGAGGGGAGGGGGGCAGGGGTATGGGGTAACTGTGTGATGGACATTAAGGAGGGCACTTGATGTAATGAGCACTGGGTATATTATATAACACTGATGAATCACTGACCTCTACCTCTGAAATGACTAATACATTATACGTTAATTAATTGAATTTAAATTTTAAAAATTAAAAAAAAGAAAGAAAGATTATTAAAAAGTAAAATTTAGTGTGTCGAATACCTTCTGTATCATGGCCTATATGGTGATCTCAATTAACAGTTGCATAGGATGCCGTTATATGGAGACAGCATAATTTATTTTACCAGCCTTCTATTTGTGAATATTTAGTTTTATTCAGGAATTTTCCATTACCAACAACACTGTAGTACCCATCTTCTGTAAATGTGAAATGAAGTTCCTGTCCACTTTTTCTAGTTCTGCTCTGACAGTGTACACATCTGTTCCTCCTCAAACCTATCAATGTTTCAGTGCATGGAGACATCTCTCTTGTCTCCCTTTGGCCTTCTTGAAGGGAAAACATGGGCAATGATCCCTCTACACCCCATAGGCTCAACAAGTTCTCTACTCTTTGGGTAATTAACCAGTTAGCAATGCGATTTTTTTTACTGGATTTGTCATATTTCAAAAAATGCCTCTATAAAATAAAAATTCATAAGCTCCCCCCTACATTGTGACCTTCTTCCAATTCTCTCTCCTCAAGGAAACCAATGGAAACCTTATGATGCATATTGTTTTGTGGGTTTTTTTCTATGTACACATATAAAAAGTGCTTAAAAATTATGTGACTTGCTTTTTGCATATAACAATATTTCACGTACTTGATGTATTTCTAAGTCAATACGTACAGATCAACAGCATTCTTTAAAATAACTTCAGGGGCACCTGGCTGGCTCTGTCGGTAGAACATGCAACTCCTGATCTCAGGGTTGTGAGTTCAAGCCCACACTGGGCATAAAGCCCACATTAAAAAAAAAAAGAAAAGGGTGCCTGGGTGGCTCAGTTGGTTGGGCGACTGCCTTTGGCTCGGGTCATGATCCTGGGGTCCCGGGATCGGGTCCGGGCTCCTTGCTCGGCGGGGGGTCTGCTTCTCCCTCTGACCCTCCCCCCTCTCATGTGCTCTCTCTCTCTCAAATAAATAAATAAAATCTTTAAAAAAAAAAAAAGAAAAGAATCTCAGAACATTTCATAGTATGGATTTACCATAATTTATTTTAACATTTCCCCTGTACATTCATGGTGACTCCAAATTTTTTAGCCATTATAAAAGAAATGATACAACATATATCCTTACATAGACATTGTTATATACTACTGCTTTTATTTCTATAAAATACATTTATAGAAGATTGTTGGATCAAAGGGTATGTCCATTTTATTTATTTATTTTTAATTTTATTGCAGTAAGAACACTTAACATGAGATCTACCTTCTTAACATATTTTTAAGTGTGCAATATGGTACCATTGAATAGAGGTACAAAGATGTACAGTAGATCTCCAGAACTTATTCATCTTGCGTATCTGAAACTTTTTGCCTATTGACTAGTACCATCCCATTTTCCCTACCAAGGACCCAGACAACCACCATTGTATTTTTTACTTCTATGAGTTTGATTATTTTAGATACCTCCTATAAGTGAAATCATATAGTATTTGTCTTTCTGTGACTGCCTTACTTCATTTAGCACATTGCCCTGAAGATTCATCAGTGTTATTGCATATGTCAGGATATCCTTCTTTCTTAAGGCTGAATAATATTCCATTGTATGTATATACCACATTTTCCTTATCCATTCATCCACTGATGGATATTTAGACTGTTTCTAATCTTGGCTATAATGAATAATGCTGCAATGAACATGAGCTCTTCAAGATCTTGATTTTATTTTATTTATATATTTTTAAAGATGTTATTTATTTATTTGAGAGAGAGAGACAGAGATAGTGAAAGAGAGCACAAGCAGAGAGGAGAGGGAGAAGCAGGCTCCCATGCAGGACTCAATCCCAGCACCCCGGGATCCTGACCCGAGCCGTAGGCAGATGCCCAACCGACTGAACCACCCAGGGGTCCCAAGATCCTGATTTTAATTCTTTTAGATAAATACCCAGTAGTGGGATTGCTGGATCATAATATAGTTCTAGTTTTAATTTTTTAAGGAACCTCCATACTGTTTTGCATAGCAGCTGCACCATTTTGCATTTGAAACAATAGTGTGCAAGGGTTCTAATTTCTCTACATCCTCACCAACGCTTGTTTTTTGGGGTTTTTTTGTTTGTTTGGGGGGGGTTGATAATAGCCATCCTAACAAGTATGAGGTGATCTCTTATTATGGTTTTGATTTGCATGTCCCTGACGATTAGTGAAGTGAGCATTTTTTCACATACCCGTTGGCCATTTGTATGCAAGTCCTTAGCCCATTTTTTACTTGAGTTATTAGGTTTTGTAGTTGTTGTTGTTATTGAGTTGTAATCGTTCCTTATATATTTTGGAGATTATTCCCTTATCAGATGGATGGCTTGCAAATATTTACTCCCATCCTGTAGATTGTTGTTTCCTTTGCCGTGCAGAAGCTCTTCAGTATGACGTAATCTGTTTTTGCTTTTGTTGCCTGCACTTTTGGTGTCACATCCATGAAATCATTGCCAGGACCAATTTCATGAAGTTTTTACCCTATGTTTTCTTCCAGGATTTTTGCAGCTTCAGGTCTTACATTTAATTTTGAATTGATGTTTGTGTATGGTATAAGGGTTTAATTTCATTTTTTTGCATGTGGACCTCTAGCTTTCCCAATACCATTGGCTGAAGAGACTGTCCTTTCCCCATTGTGTACTCTTTCCATCCCTGTCAAAGATCAATTGACCGTATGTGCATTGATTTATTTCTGGGCTCTCTATTCTATTCCATTGGTCTGTATATCTATCTTTATGCCAGTACCATATTATTTTGATTACTGTAGTTTTATAATGTATTTTGCATCTGAAAATGTGATGCCTTCAGTTTTGTTCTTCTTTCTCAAGGTTGATTTCACTATTTGTGGTCTTTTGTGGTTGGATGGCTTTTCTTTTCCTTGCCTAATTGCTCTACTAGAACTTTCAGTATTATGTTAAAAAGAGGTGTCAGGAGTGGGAATCCTTGCCTTGTTCTTAATCTTGAGGAAAAGCTTTCAGTTTTTCATGGTTGAGTATGATGTTAGCTGTGGAGTTTTCATATATGGCCTTTATTATGTTAAAGCACTTTCCTTCTATTCCTATGTTGAGAGTTCTTATGATGAAAGGATGTTGAATTTTGTCAAATGCTTTTTCTGCATCTATTGAGATGATCATATGCTTTTTATCCCTTATCTTATTAATCTGATGCATCACTTAATTGATTTTCATATGTTAAACCATCCTTGCATTTCAGGGATAAATTTCACTTAGTCATGGTGTATGATCCTTTTAATGTGCTATTGGATTCAGTTTGCTAGTATTTTGTTGGGGATTTTTACATTTACATTCATCAGTGATATTGGCCTATAGTTTTCTTTTCTTGTTGTGTCTTTATCTGGCTTTGGTATCAGGGCAAGGCTAGCCTCATAGAATGAGTTTGGAAATGTGTCCCCCTCTTCAACTTTTTAGAAGAGTTTGAAAGTTGGCATTAATTCTTCTTTAAATGTTTGGTAGAATTCACCAGTGAAGCCATCTGGTACTGAGCTTTCTTTATTTGGAGGTTTTTTTTATTACTGATTCACTCTCTACACTAGAGAGATCTGTTCAGACTTTCTATTTCTTCTTGATTCAGTCTTGGTGGCTTGTATGTTTCCAGGAATTTATCCATTGCTTCTAGGCTATCCACTTTGTTGTATATTTGCTTTATAATTGTTCATAGTCGTCTCTTATGATTCTTTTTATTATTTATATATTTTTAAGATTTTATTTATTTATTTGACAAAGAGAGAGCACAAGCAGGGGGAGTGGCAGACAGAGGGAGAGGGAGAAGCAGGTTCCCCGCTGAGCAGGAAGCCCAAGGTAGGGCTCGACTCCAGGACCCTGGGATCATGACCTGAGCCGAAGGCAGATGCTTAACCGAATGAGCCACCCAGGCATCCCATCTTTTTATTTAAAAAAAAAAGATTTAATTAATTTATTTATTCGAGAAAGAGCTTGAGCAGGGTGGGGGTGGGGGGAGGAGAGAGGAGCAGAGGGAGAGGGACAAGCACACTCTGCGCAGAGCACAGGGCTTGACCCCATGACCCTGAGATCACCATGGGAGCTGAAATCAAGGGTCAGTTGCAGGGTGCCTGGGTGGCTCAGTTGTTAAGCGTCTGCCTTCGGCTCAGGTCATGATCCCAGGGTCCTGGGATTGAGCCCTGCATCAGGCTCCCTGCTCGGCAGGAAGCCTGCTTCTCCCTCTCCCTCTCCCCCTGCTTGTGTTCCCTCTCTCTCTGTGTCTCTCTCTGTCAAATAAATAAATAAAATCTTAAAAAAAAAAAAAGTCAGATGCTTAAACGACTGAGCCACCCAGGCGCCCCTCTCCTTTTTTATTTCTGTAGCATCTGTTGTAATATCTCTTCTTTCATTTCTTATTTATTTGAGTCTTGTTAGTCTAGCTAAGTGTGTCAATTTGTCTACTTTTTAAAAAAAAACAACTCTTAGTTTCATTGATTTTTTTTCTAAAAGGGTATGTGCATTTTAAATTTAAGTAGCTATGACCAGATTACTTGCCAAAAAGGTTGTGGTAATTTATACACTCTCTGAAAAAGGTGGGGGATGGAGTGGTCTCCATCTGGAAGAAAATAAAGTTAGAACCTTGTCTCACACTATAAACAACAATAAATTTCACAGAGATTAATACACTAATACAAAAAATAGAACTATTTCCTATTAAAATAGGAAAAAATAAAAGATAACATTTGTTTAACTTCAAGATAAGTTTGGACTTTTAAAAAAGACTGGAAACTGAGACGCTATAAAGAGAAAATTGATGTATTCAACCACATAAACATTTAAATACATAAACAAAGCCAAAAGAGAAATGAATAGAGTGAGAGAGAAACTTGCAAGATATGACAAAGTGATACCACTAATATATAAACAACTCCTTCAAATTAGTAAGAAAGAAATCTATAAAAAGCTAATAGAGGGGTTCCTGGCTGGCTTATGCAGTAGAGCATGCAACTCTTGATCTCAGGATTTTAAGTTTAAGCCCCACGTTGGGTGTAGAGTTTCCTTAAAAAAATAAAATCTTAAAAAAAAAAAAAAGCTAGTAGAAAAATGGGCAAAAGATAGGAATAAGAATTGATAAAGAACTATAAACAGCCAATTAACTTATGAAATGTTCATCCTCAGAGGTAGTACAAAAAACACACACTTAACCAACATTATCATTATTCCCCATGAGATGGCAAAAATGGAAAATATTGCTAATATCTAATGCTGTTGGGCACTGAGCGTTCTTGGTCACTCTGACAAAGGAACCATTTTAAGTAATCAATTAGTCAATTGCACTTTCACACCTTACTTTTTTGTTTCATTGACTGCATTTCCAAGCAAATGATATTTTACCACCAGCTGCAGAAGATAACACCTGAATGAGGTGTGAAACAACACGAATCAGAAGCCCACTCACAGTGCTGTGTG
This sequence comes from Neomonachus schauinslandi, assembly GCF_002201575.2. Taxonomy (NCBI): domain Eukaryota; kingdom Metazoa; phylum Chordata; class Mammalia; order Carnivora; family Phocidae; genus Neomonachus; species Neomonachus schauinslandi. Next base: position 123,502,930 of record NC_058408.1, read on the forward strand.
ACAGGGGCAATGCTCCTTCTTCCCCTTTCCAAATATTCTATAATGTAATCTTCACAATTCAGGGGGAAAATTAGCAGGGAAAAAAAATAACATTCTCATATTTTTCCTGAGCGTGCTGCTTTAGAACCTCATTATGCAGTCCGTATGCAACCTACACTTCTGCCAAATGAATCTTCTACCTAAGTGCTCTGCAGCAGCATGAATTTACTAAGAACAAAATTCTCACGTCAAAATAAAGTCTTTGTTTTATTTTCTTCTTTACTTACAAGTCGAGAAAGAGGAAGTATCCGGGGAAGCTTTAGGAGGGGATTTTGATCCACATAAAGAAACACTGTCCAGAAAGGGAACCTCAAGTTCACCTGGTCGCCCTTATACAGAAGAGGAAGCCCTAAGCGAAGAAAAGCAAGACCTCAGAAAACACACAGGTTAGAAATGTGTAGCAGTTCCCACTGATTTTGTTACAGGTCATTCCAAAGATGTTCTTTTTTTTTTTTTTTTTTTAAGATTTTATTTATTTATTAGAGAGAGAGAGAGAGAGCGCGTGCACAGGGTGGGGAGGAGCAGAGAGAGAAGCAGTTTCCCCGCTGAGCAGGGAGCCCGACTCGAGGCTCCATCCCAGGACCCTGAGATCGTGGCCTGAGCGGAAGACAGATGCTTAACCGACTGAGCCACCCAGGCACCCCTGATCATTCCAAAGGGGTTCTTACCCCATTTTGTCCAGCCCTTTCTCTGCAGTCACAGGCTTGCAGAAGAGGGAGCCTTCTGGTGCAGTGTAACCACTAGGTGGCACTGTGCACTGCTGGGCTAGTTCTGGTAAAGTGGCCCCCTGTCCAGCTATCCTGTTTCCCTGTCTATGGACGGGGTCCTTTTCACGCCTGCTAAATCATAATTCTCCAAAATTTATAAACTTAGCCAATTTTAAGAACCATTTCATTTTTCTTAGAAAGGATAGAATTTTGGTTCATGGATTGGGAGGGACTTTCACTTTAAACATTTTCTGGAATCAGTCCATTCCTAATTGTTACTGTAAAACTCACGCAGCCTCTAGGGGCTCCTCCGGGTGCCCAGTGCCAAATGAGCTATGAGTTGTAGCTGAAGGACTAGTGTATAGAGTGTAGAGTGCATGGAAATGCTTCCTGAGACCCAAGAAAAAAATGAAAACCTCCAGAACAAATCATGCTGAACACTTTGGTGTGCTCCCCACAAACTGTGTTTTAAATAAGCCTTGCAGGTGATTCTGAGGCAAAAGTGTTGAAACACTGTTTTATAAGATGCATAATTAAAAGGCAGTTTCCCTTCTGACCCAGGCACCATCCTGGTGGCTATCTGTCTAGCTTCAGCAAGCCTGCGGGGATGATGATAAAAAGCATTCCCAGTGTCTGGTTCTATATTTTCCTGTGTAGAGAATGCCACCCATGCTGGGATCAGAAAGAGCACACAATTAGCTGCAGCCATTGTTCAAGATTGTTGTTGTTATAAAGCCCGGCACATAACGGTGTTCAGGGAATATTTGTTGTCAGCAATAAAATAAAACATTGTATATACATAACGCTATATACATTGAACCTCATATACATAATATTGAATAAATGAAGCCAGACACAGAAGTTTACATACTCTGATTTCATTAGATGAATACCAAGAAAGAGCAGGACTAAAAAGGACAGAAGTCAGAAAAGTGGTTGCCCTTGAAGGGGGAGGACTGACTGATAGGAGGAAGTATTCATGGATAGCGGAATAAAGGATTGTCTGGGATGCTGGAACAGGACCTGGGTTACACGGGGGGGAAAACAGCACAAAGTGTGCTGGGGCCACCTCACTGCTTGGGGTGCAAACTGCCTCCAGGACGTCTCGCTGCCAAAGTAAAAAAGTCATTGGGTGCTGTACTTAAAACAAAAAAAGAAAAGAAAAGCCCAGCTGGAAAGGAAGACAGGAAAACAAATATGAAAATGAAAACAAGATAAAGAAGAAAAAAAGGAAAAGGGTAGAAATACAAGAAATACAAAGGACCATAATTTATATAATTGGAGTCTTTGAAGAAGAAAACAAAGCAATTGAACAGAACTGACATTTAAAACTATAATTCAGAAAACATTTTCAGAAATAACAAAGACCTGAATCTACATATTGAAAGACCTGCCAACTACCTGAGAAAATTAACCTGAAATGATGAACTCTGGGACATATCTTGGCAAAACTATCAGATTGTAAAGATAACGAAAAACATTCTGAAGGCCTCCAGACACAAAAGGACATAATCTGCGAGTGCAAAAGAATGAGATGAGCATCAAACTTCTCAAAAGCAGCATATAAAGCAAAGCAAAAATGGAGTGGCATTTTCTAGAAACTGAAAAAAAAGTGTGATCCATGGCAGCCAAACTGTTTTTCAAGTATCAAGAGAAACATTTTTCAGGAATTTAGGACCTTTTTTGAGGAATCTTTTAGAGGTTAAGCTTCATCCAACCAACAGATGACTTGGAAAATTTTAACAAAATTTAATAAAATTTTAACTTGGTGGGGTGCCTGGCTGCTCAGTTGGTAGAGCATGTGTGTGACTCTTGATCTCTGGGTCCTGAGTTTAAGCCCCACGTTGGGTTGCAGAGATTACATACATACAAAAAACACAAAGGGCTCATGGTATTTTAGTACAGATCATTACAGATAAAAGACTAAAACAAAGTAGGAAATGAGGGTAGAAGACCATAGTACAAGTATAAGACATTGTGACAAAGTAGAAATAATGCAACCAAAAAGATGGGACAAGGAAGAAAAAAGGAATGGGAAAGTAGAAAAAGTTGATTGATTGTCTCAGAGGCAACAGGTAGGGGTTAAAAGAGGTTAAAACTGATGATCTTGAGGATATATGTAAAAAAAAAATTCTTAAAAATGTATCATATATTAGGTCATGAGAAAAACTTCAGTACGTTCTATCAGGTGAACATTTTACGGACAACAGTCTCTGATCACGATACAATAAAACTAGAAAATATTAACTAAAAAAATTTTAAGGATCCTTAAATTTTTAAATTTATAAAATTTTTAAATTGTATATTAAACAAATTTCAGTTTAAGAGGAAATGAAACAAGAAAAAAATTATTTTGTAACTCTGTGTGGTGATGGATATCGTGGTGATCATTTATGTGAACTAAATTTATGTGGTGAGATATATATATATATATAATCATCATGTTGTATGCCAATTATATATTAATTGTTTAAAAAGAGGAAATGCAAACTTTAATTATGGAATTTCTAAAACAGAATGATTAATGAAAACACTACATATCAGAATCTATGGGATACATTACAACAATGATCAAAGTACATAGTACAAAAAAACACTTTTATCAGTTAAAAACAAAAGAATGAAAATAAATTAATTAAATTCTTAGCTCAAAAAACTAGGAGGGAAAAATAGGAAAAGAACGACAAAGTGAACCAAAAGAAAGCCCAGGGTAGGAAATAATAAAGTAAGAGTAGAAAATTAATGAGTCAAGGAATAGAAAAGCAGAAAATCTAATTAATAAATCAAAATCCTGGTTTCCTGAATAATTTAACAAAATAGACAACCATTCTCTAACTTGATCGAGAAATAAGGGAGAAAGCACAAATGTACAAAATAAAAAACAATGAGAGATATACCATGGAAACAAAAAAATTTTAAATCCTAAGAGATTAATTTGCAAAGCTCAAAGCAAATAAATTTTGGAAACCTAGATAAAATGTATATTTTCCTTAGGAAAAATACAGAGACGTAAGAATTGGTGAAGAAAAAGTAAAAATATCTATATCACAGATGACATGATAGTATACCTGGTAAGCCCTTGAGAATCAAGAATAAAATTAACTCAAATAGTAGAAGAATTCTGAAAGATAACTAGATATAAAATTAACACACACAAATCAAGAGCTTTCATATGCATTAATAATAACCACTTAGAGGATATAGCCCCATAGCAAAACATTAAATATGTAGAAGTAAATTTACAAGAAATGTAAAAAACTTATATGAGTAAAACTTTGCAATATTTCTGAAAGATACAAAAATAGACTCAATCGAATGATAAAACATTTTCTATGTTTAGATAGGACAATACAGTATAAAGCTATAAATCCTTCTTAAGTTAACTTGTAGAGTTAATATAATCCCAATAAAAATACCAACAGTTGGTAATAAAATTCGTATAGAAAAACAAACATGAAAGAATCTCCAAAAAACCGTGAAAAAGAAGTACAGTGAGGACCTAACCCCACCAAACATTAAAACGTGCAATAAAGCCTCTATAATTAAAGTGATTGGTGCTGATGTATAAATAGACTGACAGTGAAATTGAATAGATATCCCAGAAATAAACCCTAGTAGATAAGGAAATTTGTATACAAAAGTGACATTTGAAATCACTGGGGTAAATAAAAGATGCAAAAGAGTAGCCTTTTGGAAAAAGGTAAAATTATATCCATACCTTACTCCATGCACAAGAATAAACTCCAAAGTGATCTAAATGGAAAAGAAAAAGAAAAAAAAAAAAACCACGTAAGTTACTAGAAGAAAATATGGGTAAATTCTTTTTTAATACGAGTGTAAGTTTCCCCCATTTCTGAAAGTAGATTATTCCTATGAAACCTTTTGTAAGCCAAAATAGCATAAATCAAAGAAACACCATGATATGGAAAAAATTTTGAGCATGCCCAGACCCAAAAAATAAGGCCCCCTAGGCTTTTCTGATACCTTAAGACGCATGTCGCTCACGGATGCACAAAATAGATGGAGGGGGAGCAGAGATGCTCACAGACACAGAACTCTTGCAGTTTGACGCTGAGACCCCGAGCTGTGCCCGGGGAGGAAGTGTGCTGGGGCCACTCCTCTCACTGCTTGGGGTGCAAACTGCCAGGACTGCTCGCTGCCAAACCAACACTACACAGTGTTTTTGCCTTTCACCTTTCTTCACAGAAGCAAAAATCCTCTTTACATCTCTTTCGCTTAGCAAAAACAGGTACTAATGTAGGGCTGTTGTCAAAGTGAGGTGGCATCATGCAAACTTTTAAAAAATAGGGAAAAGCTTTCAAACCCAAGATTGATAGATTGATAAATTTGACTACATAAAAATAATTTTTGAAGGGCAAAAACGATAACACAAAGTAAAAAGGTAACCGATAAACTAGGAGAAAATATTTGCAACATACGTGACTGATAAAGGGTTGTTATCACCAGTTTATTCTTAAACTCTGAAACTGAAGAATGAAAGACCAAAAACTCAATAGAAAAAATGAAAGGAAAAGATATGAACAGACAATTCACACAAAAGTATAAAAATGGTCTTTAAAATATGTAAAGATGTTCAATCTCACTCATAATTAGAGAAATGAGAATTGAAACTACACTGATAGACCACTTCTCACTTACAGATTGGCAAAAAGTGGGGGGGAAAAAAAACAACCATGACAGTACATTCTTTTGGTAAGGCTGTGGGGAAACAGGTATTATCATAGATTGCTGGTAGAAATCAAAATCAGGGGGCGCCTGGGTGGCTCAGTCGTTAAGCATCTGCCTTCGGCTCAGGTCATGATCCTGGGGTCCTGGGATCGAGCCCTACATCGGGCTCCCTGCTCTGCGGGAAGCCTGCTTCTCCCTCTCCCACTCCCCCTGCTTGTGTTCCCTCTCTCACTGTGTCTCTCTCTGTCAAATAAATAAAATCTTTAAAAAAAATATGTAAAGATGTTCAATCTCACTCATAATTAGAGAAATGAAAATTGAAACTACACTGATATACCACTTCTCACTTACCAGATTGGCAAAAATTGGGAAAAAAAAAAACATGACAGTACATTCTGTTGGTAAGGCTGTGGGGAAACAGGTATTATCATAGATTGCTGGTAGAAATCAAAATCAGGGGGCGCCTGAGTGGCTCAGTTGGTTAAGCATCTGCCTTCAGCTCAGGTCATGATCCCAGGGTCCAGGGATCGAGCCCCACATCGGGCTCCCTGCTCAGCAGGGAGTCTACTTCTCTCTGCCCACCTTCTACCCACCCTCCTGCCCCCCTGGTTCGTGCTCTCTCTCTCAAATAAATAAATAAAATCTTAAAAAAAAAAAAAAAGAAATAAAAATCAGTATAACCTTTTAGAAAGGAATTTGGCAATATCTGACAAAGTAAATATGTGTTTGCCTTTTGGCCCAACAATGCCACTCTGGGAGCCTACCCTGAATATATACCTCACCAGGATGAACCTACTTGTGGACAAAGTTGTCCATTGCCATACCGTTTGTAATTGCAAGATCCTGGAACAGCCTAAACTCCCCCATACACAAGAGACTGAGCAGACCACGATTCATCCACAAAATGAAGTGCTTCACCACTGTAAATAAAATGAGGAAGATCTCAATGAACTGATATGAAGTGATTTCCAAGATACATCGTTAAATGAAAAAAGTGAGGAGCAAAAGAGCATTTATTGAGAGACACTTCCAGAATGGTGGCATGAGGAGCTCTCAGGACCTATCCGCCAGCGAAGCAATCATAACTGGTAAAATTTAAGAAAAAGAGAACAAAGCATTTAAACTCTCTGAAAATTGTCCTCAGGGCAGACAGCAAATTAACATTTATTCACGAATATCTGCTAAATGTTGATAAGATCAGCTAGAGTCTGTAACACTTGAGCCACCACACACTTTACCCCACTAGCTCAGAGCATGGGAGCTCCACTCGAGGTGGGTGCAGCTCCTCTCTCCTCCCCACCCCCCCCAGCTCCCAGGCAAAGGCTACAGTGTCTCCCCAGGAAGGGCAGGCCATCAGCCTTTCTCATCTTTCCCAGCTCCATGTTGCAGAGCAAAACTCCAGGCGAGTGTGGACAAGAGCTTGGGGCTCCCTTTTTGCACTGAGCCTCTGCTTACATGGTGGAGGTGCTACCTCAGGGCAGCAAGCCAAGAATACCGGGACCCTGAGCTCCCTCATCCCAGCTGCTAGTAGGGCGCCAGTTCTATAAGGACCCACGGGACCAGAGGATACTTCCTCTGCCCAGTGCCCTGCAGTAGAACAGAGCCCTCACTCTGAGGAAGCAAGCTGCTGTCCTCACTGCTAGCTCTGCAGTTAAGTATATTTTATAACAATTTTTAAAAAGTAATACTTACATTTACAGGTGGACTTAGGATTAGAAGAATCTAAATTACTCTAACATCTCAAATAAAATATGGATCATAATGAGCTAGGTGCTTTATAGAACTAACTCCGTAATGTCATGGATCAAATAATCCATTCTTAACAGTAACTTTTATATTGGTATTTTAAGGTTCTTTCTATGAACTCTTCTTCTTGGGTGAAAAACAACTGGAAACATCCCAAATATCTATTAACTCTTCATTACAAAAAAGAATGAACTTCTGGTACATGCAACAAATGGAAAGTGTGTGCTGAAGCCACACAAAAAAAGGGTGCACACTGGGTGATTCCATGTATATGAAGTTCAGCAAAAGGCAAAACTAATTTACGTGAAAAAAAAATGTTAGTGGTTCTCTACCTGGAATTGTTGAATCGCTATATTGTACACCTGAGTGAATACAACATTGTATGTTAACTACACTGGCAATAAAATTTAAAGAAATAAAATTGTTCTCTAAGGATGAAAATTCGTGTGGGAAGTGAAAGGGGGCACAATGGAACTTTGTGGATGGATGGAAATGTTTTATAAATTGATTGTAGTGGTGGTTACACTGATACATATATTTGCCAAAACTCATCAAACTGTACACTTAATATAGGTTCATTTTATTTTATTCAAATTATATATCAAAGTTGACTAAAATAAAATAGAAGGCAAAAAAAAAAGTCTGGTGTTTTCCCTATCTGCTCATATCTAAGAGAGGAGCAATAAGAAGTTGATTGGAGGGGCGCCTGGATGGCTCAGTCTTTAAGCATCTGTCCTTGGCTCCGGTCATGATCCCGGGGTCCTGGGATCGAGCCCCACATCAGGCTCCCTGCTCAGCGGAAAGCCTGCTTCTCTCTCTCCCTCTCCCCCTGCTTGTGTTCCCTCTCTCGCTGTGTCTCTCTCTGTCAAATAAATAAATAAAATCTTCAAAAAAAAAAAAAAGAAATTGATTGGAATTGATTGGAAGTCCTGTAAGTGAGGAGTCTTTTCAATAAGGGGTTTCATTGTAGGGCAATCTGGGTGGGCTGTTTGTGGGAAACTCTTAATGTCAGTATTTTTAGGTCTTCCCTAAAAAAGAGGCAGTAAGACAATTGAGACCAGACTCCTTAGGCTCAAGTACAAGGTCTACCATTCATTTGCTAAATCCCTAACTTCTCTGGGCCTGTTTCTGTATCTGTAAAATGGGCATGATACTAATTCCTACCTCAGAGTTAAGGAGAGGATTAAATGAGTTAATGTATATAAAACAATATCTGGCACATAGTAAGCACTAAATAAACATTACCTGTCATTGTTATCATTATTATTCAGGCAAGACACTTCCAATCTTCTGCCTTGAAAACAGAATCCTGGGCACCTGGGTGGCTCAGTCGTTAATCGTCTGCCTTAGGCTCAGGTCATGATCCCAGGGTCCTGGGATCGCGTCCCACATCGGGCTCCCTGCCAGGCAGGAGGCCTGTTTCTCCCTCTCCCACTCCCCCTGCTTGTGTTCCTGCTCTTGCTATCTCTGTCTTTTTCAACTAAATAAATAAAATCTTTAAAAAAAAAAAAAAAAAGAAAACAGAATCCTGGCTGTCACTTCATAGGAGGGAACAAGAAAGAGAAATAGCTGGGTTAGAGAAGAGGGTTCATCCATTCTCTTTGCCCTTTTCCTGGGGGAGGGGGTAGTTATGGCCCTATTTTCCCTTTACTGTCTTTGTTGGGATTGGGGGAGGAGCAGAAGTTATATATGGGTTCATCCCACTAGCTTCCAGGAAGGATTTGTCAAGCAAAAGAGCAGTGGAAAGCCTTGCTACTAAGGAGCTGAAGAGATCTGATGACATAAAAATTTAAATCATATATGTTAAAAGCATCATAAACAAAATCATAACATCATAAAAAATCAAAGATAAACAACCTAGTGTGAAAAGAACTTGCAACAAATGTAGTGTGGAAATAAAGACCTGCTCCGATAAGAACTCAGAGCTTCCCAAGCAAGGGAGTCACCACTCGCACATGCTTTGGGCAGACCGAAAGCCAGCAGGGGAGTGAGAAAGCCTTGCGGCCACGTGGGGGAGGGGGGATTTCAGATGGGCTTTGACTGGAGATTTGTGGCACAGAGAATGTGGATGCAGGCTAACTAGACACAGGGCATCTTATGTGATTAGTTTGGGGGGCATATTTGGTTTTCTCTGGCTGATCCTGAGTTGGAAGCTGGCGAGAGGAAGCAAAAAATGGAGAAAGTGACAGTCATTGACCAAGTCCTGATGTTGTGGGCGGGTTACTACAGAGGTTGTGGTTTGGTGGCCTTGACTGACTGCTGCAGAGGTTGTGAGACAGAATTCTATGGTCACATGTGGTCTGACTGTTGTCTGTATTTATACTCAGTCTCTTGGTAAGTTAAGGTGCATAATATGTGAAGCTTATACAAAAGGGATAAGAAGGGGTGCCTGGGTGGCTCAGTCGTTAAGTGTCTGCCTTTGGCTCAGGTCATGATCCCAGGGTCCTGGGATCGAGCCCCGTATTGGGCTCCCTGCTCTGCGGGAGGCCTGCTTCTCCCTCTCCCACTCCCCCTGCTTGTGTTCCCTCTCTTGCTGTGTCTCTCTCTGTCAAATAAATAAATAAAATCTTTAAAAAAAGAAAAAAGGGATAAGAAAAACCTAGATGTCTCCAATAGATTAAATGTTTCCATATTCGGAATTAGAAGCAGCCAATTCAGTAGATTCAAATCACAGTTAAGTTTGGTTTATGCATATCCGATTGCAAATGCCACAGGAAAAAAGAGAGAAAGGTGATTCAACTCTATGATTCCCCCGCAATGAGTGCATGTCACAGACAATGCAGACTTGGCATGGCTTTGTTTTCAAGAAACAAACTGTAGGGGCGCCTGGGTGGCTCAGTCGTTAAGTGTGTACCTTCGGCTCAGGTCATGATCCCAGGGTCCTGGGATCGAGCCCCGCATCGGGCTCCCTGCTCAACGGGAAGCCTGCTTCTCCCTCTCCCGCTCTCCCTGCTTGTGTTCCCTCTCTTGCTGGTCTCTCTGTCAAATAAATAAATAAAATCTTTAAAAAAAAAAGAAACAAACTGTAGAATTAATTATGATGCACAGAGAATCACCAATAACGAGTAAGAGGAACTGACAATATCAGCTACAGAAGATAATATTAATATTTTATGGATGATTTAAGACAGAGTTTTCAAACTATGGGTTATGATCCATTAGTGGGTTGTGAGATCAATTTACAGGGCAATCATTTTTTTTTTTAATTGACTGGTATAGAATAGAACAGAATATTGTCTTTTTGCCTTATCAGTTAACTTTTAGAACCCAACATTTGGGTAAAATGTGACCCCAGTGTCAACACTGAAATAATTCAGCCTCATAGGAGAAATATATAGGGATAAAACAAGATACTGTTTGTCTGAACAGAACTACATCAGGGCGCCTGGGTGGCTCAGTTTGTTGAGCTGCCTTCAGCTCAGCTCACTATCCCAGAGTCCTGGAATAGAGCCCCACAGGCTCCCTGCTCCGTGGGGAGCCTGCTTCCCTCTCCTCCCCGCTTGTGCTCTCACTATCTCTGTCGCTGTCTCTGTCTCTCTCTCAAATAAATAAATTTTAAAAATAAAAAAAAGAACTACATCAAACTTAAAACTTCTGTGCATCAAAGGATACAATCAATAGAGTTGAAAAGGCAACCTACAGATTAGGAGAAAATATTTGCAAATCCTGTATCTGGTAAAGTGTTAATATCCAGAATATAAAGAGAACTACAACTCAACAACAAAAACAAATAACTCAATTTAAAACTGGGTGAAGGACTTAAATAGACATTTCTCCAATGATCTACAAATGGCCAACAAGCATATGAAAAGATACTCAACACCACTAATCATTAAAAAATGCAAATCAAAGCCACAATGAAATACCACCTCACACTCATTAAGATGGCTACTAAAAAAAAGTGTTTCTAGGGATATGGAGAAATTGGCTCCATTATGAAATGTTGGTGGGATTGAAAAACGATGCAGCCACTATGGAAAATGGTATAGCAGTTCCTCAAAAAATTAAAAATGGAACGACCACATCATCCAGCAATTGCACTTATGGATATATATCCAAAAGAATTGCACGTAGGGTCTCAAAAAGACATTTGCACAGCCATGTTTAAAAGCAACATTATTCACAATAGCTAAGAGAAAGCAGCCCAAATATATATTGATAGAGGAAAGGATAAACAAACTGTGGTATATACATACAATAGAATATTCAGCCTTAAAAAGGAGGGAAATTCTGTCATGCTACAACATGGATGAACCTTGAGGACATTATGCTAAGTGAAATAAGCCAGTCACAAAAAGACAAATACTGAATGATTGCACCTACATGAGATATCTAAAGTAGTCAAATCCATAGAAACAGAAAGTAGAGGAGTGGCTACCAGGGGGTAAAGGGAGGGGAAATGGGTTCAATGGGTATAGAGTTTCGTTTGGCAAAGTGAAAAGGTTCTGGAGATTTGTTGCACAACAATGTGAAAATACTTTTTTTTTTAAGATTTTATTTATTTATTTGACAGAGATAGAGAGCACAAGGAGGCAGAGAGGCAGGCAGAAGGAGAGGGAGAATCAGGCTCCCTGCTGAGCAAGGAGCCCGACGTGGGGCTTGATCCCAGGACCCTGGGATCATGACCTGAGCCGAAGGCAGCTGCTTAACCAACTGAGCCACCCAGGTGCCCCCCATGTGAATATACTTAACACTACTGGACCATACACACAATGATGAAGGATAGTTGGAAGAAAGGCAGGCAGGGACAAGTCCCCCCACGCCCCAGAGGTAACCACCCTTAAAAGGATTTTACACCGCCCTGGAAGTACCCCTCCACCTTTTCCCACGTGATAGATAGATGACAAAAACCTGATTGGATGACACGCGCAGAGAGGTTAATCAGATTAACACAGCCCACCAACAAGCCCATAAAAACCCTTAGACTTAGAAACTCTTGGTGGTGACCCTCTTGGGTCCCCTCCCTCTTCAGGAGCTTTGTACTCTTCATTCAATAAACTTTACTATCACTCAATAAACTATGCTTTGCTACTCACCTCACTGGTCTACCTCTTCATTCTTTAAAGCGACATGACCAAGAACCACAGGCACTGAAGGAGAAGAAATCCTGCAACAATAATAATGGTTAAGATGGGGAATTTTATATGTTTTTACCACAATTAAAAATAAAATTTAGGGGCGCCTGGGTGGCTCAGTCAGCTAAGCGTCTGCCTTCAGCTCAGGTCATGATCTCAGGGTTCTGGGATAGAGCCTCACATCGGACTCTCCGCTCAGCGGAGGGTCTGCTTCTCCCGTTCCCTCTCCTTCTGTGCTCTCTCTCAAATAAATAAAATCTTAAATAAATAAATAAAATTTAAAAATTATTACTTTAAGACACCCAAAGTGGGACTTGAACTTACAACCCTGAGATCAAAAGTCACATGCTCTACCAACTGAGCCAGCCAGGCACCCCTAAAAATTATTTTAAACTAAAACAAGATACCATTTGTTACTTTCTTCCCAAAGCTTTTTGTGATAATGTTAAACGTTGGTGAGAGTTTAATGAGTTGTCTTATCATTGCTGGTAGAAGCATCTCTTATAAGAAAGCAGTTTGGCAATATCTTTCAAGAGACTTAAAAGTATTAACACCCTTCAGCTCAGTAGATCTATTTCTAGCAATCTATCCTACGGAAAATTTTAAACGTGGACAAGGATTTGGGCACAAAGATGTTCATTACATTCTTTTATTTTTTAAGGGAAAAGTTGTAAACAGTGTAATACTGAAAACGTGGCAAGAGTAAAGAACATTTGGACATCAGAAAGTGAATGAAAAAAATGTCTTAAATTCACGTGATGGGCATATCATAGAGACATTAAAACATCTATTCATAAATAATTGTTAATGGAAAAATGTGTATGATTCAACATTAGTTGTGTTAGGATAATTTTTTTAAAAGATAAAATCATGACTCTCACGTAAATATAAAGAGACCATTCATCAAACATTGAATTTCACTCATTAATTAATCAGGGAGCCGGTAAGGTATTAAAACCAGTTCAAACAAGAATTCAGAGAATCCCATAGGAATAGGTCAATCAGGAATACTTTAATGAATTTACAAATAGATACAAAACTGACTTTATCTACTTAGGGATTTGGAAATCTTATCCCTCCACCCACAGAAGAAATTTCCATATCTAGGAGCCAGAGTAATTTGCATCACTTACCTCTCAGTGGAGAAGTGTAGTAAACAGGACACTAAGGGATCATTTTTACGTTCCTTTTCTTGCCTCCATTTCAAAATCTCTTAAAACATTTCCTAACAGTTGAAATCATCAGAATATAAAATTAAATATATAGCATTGTCTCAATTAAGAAAAAAAAGAGAAATTCACCCTAAATATTAAGTATGGGTTTTTTTGTTAATGGTGGAGTTTTACTTCCCTAATCTTTTCTCTTCCCCAAGTTCTCAACAATAAAAACAGTCCTTTTATAGTAACAGTTTCAAAACTACAATCATAAGACAGTTCACCTAAAGCAAAAAGACCCAAATAATGGTACCCCTAAAATTCAGTGATACTCAGGAAAATTTATATCTAAATCTAAATAAATCTATATACAATATAAAATCAATATGAAATGCCTGAGATTAGCTACCTGTGGAAATACTCCCCAAAAGCAATCTTCCTCTGAACAAATTTGATGATAAATATTTTTGAGGAGACAAAGCATGCTTTCAAATTCCTTAGGGAAACCACAATCTAAGACTAAGAGGAAAATAATTGAAGAGTATTTTTTTATTATTAATTCTAACATGAATTATACTAGGGATGAGATTTGGTAAAGGTAGATTTTGGTCTGCTTGGAGTAGCAGGGGAAAAATCTAGACATAAATGATTTGCCAGTATTTCCTCAGTAGCTCTCAGAGGAAAGAATATACTGATTTGAGATGGCTAGTCCTAAGTGCTTCAGTAGAAATATATTTTCTTAGAATAGAGAAGGACAATTCATCTGTTTACCATACTGTGGTTCAAGAGAAATACTTCTAAAAGAACATCCAACTCCTTTTGTTCTCCTAAGGTAAATACAAAATGGAGACCAAACTTGAGAATTCCTTGAGCCAAGTAAGCAAAATTAAATCTAGCTTATTCATGAACATAGGTGAAACTTAGGTTATTTCTTATAAATGTGTCTGATAATCATAATAGAAACTCAGATCAGCTTCCTAAAAATGGCATCAAATAATCACTTCTCACCAATCCCCCACTGTCTGGAAAGCCCCAATTGTAATAACCAATCACTGTCAAGGTTAAACAACTTCCTCATTTTCATTCTAGAAGCCATCCTATAGCCTCCTGCCTCTGAGCTTCATATCAGTTTTGTATTTGAAAGCTCCCAATTTGCAAACTGTTCATATCTGCACAATAAGCTCTTACTAAATACCATTTTGTTGATCTGGTGCTTGTAATTTCACTATTTCTGGATTTTTGACAGTTCTCATTCTCTCTTTACCTGTTTGATTTGATATCATGTAATCATATCCACTAGAATAAATCTTATACACTTATAATCCCCTAGTATATACTAACAATGAACCCCAGGTATATGGGTCCATACCGTCCACTTAGAAACTCATCCTGGGCCTGTGGTGTCTTTAGAAAGAGGTTGAGTCCATCTTGGCAACACCTCCAACCGTGAGATTCTGGGAGGCACCTGAGGGCATAGTTGGTTCTGCAGGAGAGAATTGCTTTCTTCCTTAGTAGACTCAGGGCTCCTATCAGGTAGCCAAGTTTCCCTGAAGGTAGAGCAATCTCTATCACATCCCCAAAATATGTCTTGGGCAAATTAACCAGGAAAGGAAAACAGAGATGGAGGATAAACATCAGGGAATCAGAGGCAAACATGTATTTCTGAAGTCATGACAGTCATTTTCGTCTATGACTAGACTTGATCTATCACCAGACAAATGGGCACTGTAAAATAATTTTTCTTTGTATTTATGATATTATGCTGTTGTTTGCATTACACAGTGAGGATTTGTTTTCAAAACACTCTTATCTTGTCTCAGGAACAGTAGAAGGAAAAGAGTTTCTCTGACCTCCCCAAACCTTTTTCAATATAGAGAAGGACCAGGTGTTTCTCTGGGACAATAGTTCTCAGACTCAGTGAGATTAAGGATCACAGAGTATATCCAAAATGAAGACTTCCCTCTCTCCACCCTTGAGATTCTGATCTTTTAAAAGCTCCCCGTGTAATCTTACTTACAGCCAGAATGGAGAACCCCGAAGCATAGGGTTTTACCCTTTAAAGGGCTTTCACAGGCTTTCCTTAAAAGTGTTTTAAACAGCCCTCTCCCTAACCTCAAGCAGTTAGGAGTATGCAGTATATCCTAGCACAGCCAATTAAATGCTCAGCCTGGAACAGTGACTCTTGAGAGAAGGACTGCAAAGTCTCAGGGCCAATTAGAAATTATTCATGAAGTTCTGGTAGCATTGAGCCACGGACAGCAGCACCTGGTGGTATCCTAACCAGACCTTCCCTATGTATGTGCTAGCCTTCCCAGTGAGTCTCTGAACTATCCAATTCCTTCTAATAAATTCCTTTTCTGGTTAAATTAACTAGAAGTGGGGTCTGTTGTTTGCAATCCAGAACCACGGCTTGTTCAGTCAGGTAGGTCTTATCGTTACCATTTTGCAGATGAAGAAATCGAGTTTCAGAGAGATTAGGTTACTTGTCAGAGGTCGCTTGATAAGTGACAAAGCCAGGACTCAAATCAAGATCTTTGCTCATTGCTCTTACCATCATAATATGGGTTGGGGAAAACAATAGTGCAACCATAATACACCTTCTTGACCCACAGAAACAGTCTCAGTGGTTCTCAGCCCAAGATGCAGATTAGCGTCTCCTGACAGTGTGACCAACTTGAATTGCCCAGGGCTGTCCTGTTTTTAGCACTGGAAGTCTCATTTCCAGGGAAATCCTATAGCCTTGGGGAGATGGGAACAGTTGGTCACTCTACCCAGGGGGGCTTAAAAACAACAACAACAACAAGTGCCAAGGCCCTCCTCCAGAGATTCTGAGTTAGATGTTCTGTGTGGGACCTAGATATTGGCATCGCTTAAAGTATCAGTATGAGCGGCTACGGTTGAGAGTCATTGATCTACATGAAATCTTTCAGAGTTTATCAGACTCCTAATCAGTCTGTCATATTTGTCCATCCAAGGCTGGCTCTATTACTGTGGTTATATCTACACAAGCAGGCATTTGATAAAGACTCTGAAATACTAAGATCAGAAGGCATGGCAATCTGTGTCCAGAGCCAAGGGGCTGGTTTCAATGGCTGCCTTCCTGACTCCTTCAAGAAAGAGCAAATAGGGAAATATCAGGGGCATTTGAATGGCCCTGCAGGTCATAATTACGGTTTCTGGGGTTAATCTACTGATCTCAGGGAGGGTAAGGAGCTCTGCAACAGTGATAAGTAGTGCTATAGGTGGGAGAAAGGAGTGTGGCGAAGGCCGTATGGGTAAATGAGGCTGGGTTATAAATTGATGATAACTCAAACTTCTCAGGTCATTTGGTGACTCAGGTCTGATTGGACCATACTAGTTGGGAAATTCTACAGCTTTGGCTCTCATGTTGCCATTTGACTTTACTACTAGGGGCCAAGGAGAGTTCCAGAAAGACCAGGTCATTCCTTTAGGCATCTGTGGTCCTGCTAGCCCTGAAAGAAAAGCCTAGAACCTTGGCATTCCAGAGTTCTTTTTCTCTCAGAATTTCATTTGTTCGTTTATTCGTTCATTCTACAAATATGCGTTAAGCACCTACTATGTACCAGACACCATGCTGAGGATACAACACCAAGCAAAACTAACATGATTTTGCCCTTTTGTGGTGTTGTGGGGGGAAACTGAAGCCTAACCAAGCCATTTAAAATAGTGTGATCATTGCTAAGATGGAGAAGTACTGAGCGCTGAAAACACATGTCAATGAGGTCCAGGAAGACTTCCCAGAGGAAGTGTCACCTAGACTGGGGCTGAAGGATAATCTGGGTTTAGCCAGGCCAAGGGAAAAGCTCTCTCAGGGAGAGAGAAGAGCAAACGTAAAGACCCCAGCTGGGCAGTGTGAAGCACTATGGTAGGTGGAATAATGGCCCCCAAAGATCACATCCTAATCCCCGAAATCTGTGAATATGGAACCTTACCTGACAAAAAGGGTTTTGCAGATGTGACTAAATTAAGGATCTTGAGATGGAGAAGTTATCCTGGACTGTCTTGGTGGCCAAGTATAATTACAGAGTCCTTTTACTTGAAAGAGGGAGGTGGTAGATCAAAGTCAGAGAGAGCTTTGGAAATGCTGCTGTGCTGACTTTGCAAATGGAGAATGAGGCCATGGACTAAGGAAGGCAGGTAGCCTCCAGAAGCTGGACAAGGCAAGGGAACTTTTCTAGAGGTTCTCCCAGAGAGTATCCAGAAGGAACACAGTCCTGCTAACACTTGGATTTTAGTCCAGAAAAACCCATTTTGAACTTTTGACCTCCAGGACTGTAAGATAATGCATTTATGTTGTTTTAAATCATGAAGTTTGTGGTAATTTGTTACAAGAACAATAGGAAAATAATACAGGAACCTACAAAAAAATAGTCTAGGATGGCCAGACCATAGAGTATAAGGTACAAATAAGATTGAAAAGGTAAGCAAAATCAGGCAGAACCTCATAGGGCTTATTAAGGGTAAGGCTAAAATCCACTTCATCCTTCGGATACCCTGAAGGATTTTTAAACTGAGGAAGGATCAAATGAGGTTTACATTTTAGGAAATTATATTTGATCTAATTCAGGGGTCAGCAAACTTTTCCAGTAAGGAATCAGATAAAAAATACTTTATGCTTCATGGGCTTTTGTTAGGTATTCATTTCTGTTTTTCGTTTTTTAACAACCCCTTGAACACATAAAACCTGTTGTTAGCTCAAGGGCCATATAAAAACGGGCAGTCCCCAGCTCTGAGCCATCCTGTTTCCCACTTTCTCAGCCACCCTTGTAGCTAGGTGTGGTGATGGGAGTCAGGAACCCAATTCTGGCTAAAGAGATAAGGGAGCGTCTCCCAAAGAATTCTGGGAACACTTTGGCCATACTTAGGAGAAGTTTGAGCGCTGCCTTTCTGCTTTCTCCCTGCCCTTGAACACTGATGGGATGCCTTATCTCATGAGAAAAACCTGAGGAAAAAAGTCAAGATTAATAGAGATGACAGCCCTGACAGAGATGGACTGAAGCAAAGCCACAAGTGTCTATCTCTAGATTTCTTGTAATATGGGGGAAAATCAACCCCATTTTAAAATCCATTTTAAGTAGGGTATCCTGTTACTTGCAACTGGAAGAATTCCTAAGTGAACAGAGGGATGCTAGGAGATTGATTAGGAGGCTCTGCACCAATGGGCGAGAGGTGACGGTTGCCCAAACTAGGGCTGTGGGAGTCAGGAAGTGCATGAACTTGAGACATATTTCGGAGGCCGCAGAAATAGGATACAGAGATTGTATCCCTGGCTCGATCCCAGGACCCTAGGACCATGGCCTGAGCTGAAAGCAGATGCTTAACCAACTGAGCCACCCAGGCGCCCCTACTTCTTTTTCTTTTTTAAGTAGGCTCCATGCCCAGGGTGGAGCCCAATGTGGGGCTTGAACTCATGACCCTGAGATCAAGACCTGAGTTGAAATCAAGAGTTGGACGCTGAACCGACTCAGCCACCCAGGTGCCCCCCATTTTTCCATTTCTTTTTTTCTTTTTTAAGATTTATTTATTTATTTATTTATTTGACAGAGAGAGAGACAGCGAGAGAGGGAACACAAGCAGGGAGAGTGAGAGAGGGAGAAGCAGGCTTCCCGCCGAGCAGGGAGCCTGATGCGGGGCTCGATCCCAGGACCCTGGGATCATGACCTGAGCCGAAGGCAGACACTTAACAACTGAGCCACCCAGGCGCCCTCATTTTTCCATTTCTAAGCCCTCCTTAAAGAAAATCATTTTTGGGGTGTCACCATCCTCATGGGAGTCCAGCAGAGCAGCCATGCCATCTGGATTCATGTTTTCACCAATAAAGAACTGGTAGTTTTTGAAATTAGCAAGGATGTGCTTGATCTGTTCTGCGGCCCCTGTCATAAAAGGTTTTACTCTTTCTGTCCTCTGTTCTTCAAGTTTGCCTTTGATTGATTTCGTATAATCTTTGATGCACCTTCTGTAGGCTTTTTCTGTGAAGCTGGTTTCCTGCAAGTGATGGTTCATGACAATATTAACACCAGGGATGACTGTGCTTTTGGTACCTTCGCCCTCCCAGCTTTCAAGGAGGCATTTCCACTAATGAGCAAGTCATCAATGGTACCCTCTGTCCTACTGACCATCTTTCCCTCCGCCTTTAGGCACAGCCCATCCGCAATCTCCTGGATCTTAGAGATGTCGGAGAACATCTCAACGTGGCTGGGGAGGTCCTCGTAGACGATCAAGAGTGCGGCTGGAGAGAGACAATGACGGTACTAACTTAGGGGAAACCAGGAGCTCTAAGCAAGTGTGGTGCAGCCTGAACCACACTGGGATGGGGGGAGCAAGTGGAAAAGTGAAAGATGCTTTTCAATACCTTATTTTGTAAGTTGGATATGACACAACTAAGCCTGAGCCACCCAAGCGCCCCAAGAACTGTTATTATTAATCATCATCTACTGTTTTGAAAATTCTTCCCCATGCAGTAAGATATGAAATAAAATAAGAGGAATGGACATCAAAAGGAAGAAACAAAAATCATTATTTGAGGATGATATAGTTTTAGTACTAGGAAACTAAAAAAGAACTGATTAAAAGCATTGAAATTAGTCTTTTGGCTGGAACCGCCATCTTCCAGTAATTTGCCAAAATGACCAACACAAAGGGAAAGAGGAGAGGTACCCGCTATATATTCTCTAGACCTTTTAGAAAACATGGAGTTGTTCCTTTGGCCACATACATGCGAATCTATAAGAAAGGTGATATTGTGGACATCAAGGGAATAGGCACTGTTCAAAAAGGAATGCCCCACAAATGTTACCATGGCAAAACTGGAAGAGTCTACAATGTTACTCAGCATGCGGTTGGCACTGTTGTAAACAAACAAGTTAAGGGCAAGATTCTTGCCAAGAGAATTAATGTACGCATTGAGCATATTAAACACTCAAAGAGCGGAGATAGGGGCGCCTGGGTGGCTCAGTCGTTAAGAATCTACCTTCGGCTCAGATTATGATCCCAGGGTCCTGGGATCGAGCCCCACATCGGGATCCCTGCTCAGCGGGGAGCCTGCTTCTCCCTCTCCCACTCCCCCTGCTTGTGTTCCTGTTCTCTCAATCTCTCTCTCTGTCAAATAAATAAATAAAATCTTAAAAAAAAAAAGTCTTAAAAAAAAAAACCATGACAAAACTGGAAGAGTCTACAATGTTACTCAGCATGTTGTTGGCATTGTTGTAAACAAACAAGTTAAGGGCAAGACTCTTGCCAAGAGGATTAATGTATGCATTGAGCATATCAAACACTCAAAGAGCCAAGATAGGGGCGCCTGGGTGGCTCAGATGGTTAAGTGTCTGCCTTCGGCTCAGGTCATGATCCCAGGGTCCTGGGATCAAGCCCCACATCGGGATCCCTGCTCAGCGGGGAGCCTGCTTCTCCCTCTCCTTCTCCTGCTCCCCCTGCTTGTGCTCTCTCGCTCTGTCAAAAAAATAAATAAAATCTTAAAAAAAAAAAAAAAGAGCCAAGATACCTTCCTGGAGCGTGTGAAGGGAAATGATCAGAAAAAGAAGGAGGCCAAAGACAAAGGTACTTGGGTTCAACTGAAGCGCTAGCCTGCCCCACCCAGAGAAGCACACTTTGTGAGAACCAATGGAAAGGAGCCCGAACTGCTGGAACCCATTCCCTATGAATTCATGGCATGATAAATGTAAAGAAAATAAAAGACCTCAAGACTGTGAAAATGTTTCTCTTAATTGAGTAGAAGTGTGGTGTCCTTTCCCCCCAAAAAATATTTAAAGCAAACTTTGTGTCCTAAAAAAAAAAAAAAAGCATTGAAATTAATAAGTGGGTTTGGTTAAATAGCTAGAAACATATTAATGTAGAAAGAAGCAATAGTTGGGGCATCTGGGTGGCTCAGTCGGTTAAGCATCTGCTTTCAGCTCAGGTCATGATCCCAGGGTCCTGGGATCGAGCCCTGCATCGGGCACCCTGCTCAGTGGGAAGCCTGCTTTTCCCTCTGCCTGCTGCTCCCCCTGCTTGTGTTTCTTCTCCTGCTGTTTCTCTCTGTCTGTCAAATAAATAAATAAAATCTTAAAAAAAAAAAAAAAAAGAAAGAAGCAATAGCATTTCCTTAACCAGTTGTAAAAGACAGTGAAATCTCGCCTACACGTGATTCTGAATACACTTACCACATACTTCCCAGTCAAGTGCATTGTCCAAACCAGGTCTTCCCATTGTCCTTCTCCTTCCTTCCCACCACACTGACACTACCCTGAGAACAATTACATGAATTACATATATTCATGTTAATTTGTATCAGTGAGAATAAATTTTACCTTGAAGATTCTGTGTTAACATTTTAGGTGGACCAGGATTCTCCAAGAAGAGCACTTAAGAGAGGCCCCTCATAAAATGTGTTTGTTGTTTCTCCCTTTCCATTCCCCTTAGGTCTTGTTTTCCTTCTGTGCCTGCAATAACTGTTTGTTATGAAATATAATAACTTGTAGACTTTTGTGATAAGCCTGTAATAAATGCCAGGTTACCTCTGTGCAAAGTGGTTACCTCTCTCTCTTCTCCACCCGTTTATCACCTAGACACAGGGTCTGGGGAAGGTTAGCAGAGTTACAGAACCATAGCCTCTCTCAGCCAGAACTTTCCTCCCTCCAATCTACCTGCCTTGTCCACCAACACCCACTGACAATTTTATGGCCCAATCTGACTGTAGCTCTCTAATCAGATAGGTAACCATGCTCAGGTCCTTGGACTAGAAAATTTTACCTTCTCTGGCCCCAAGGGGACTTTGGCCCTAAATTTCATTTGAAGTTGAAGAATGTTGTAGGGGCTATGCTGTGACCAGGAGGGCTGAGTAACCAGAACAGAATGTGGGAGAGGAGGGTGGGAAATGCCCCTCCTTTTGCAGTTACCAGGGCCTTCTTTCTGGGCCAAATTTGGTACCAACAAAAACACATGGAAGTGCCTAAGCAAGAGTTTGGTGAATGAATGTGATTCCTCTTGAGTTTCCTCTTGTGATTGCTCTTGAGTTTACTATAGCCCTTGTCCTTTCATGCTGAGCAGCACAAGACCAGATAAAGGAGTAGGAAATGTTACCGGGTTTGGTGGCTTTGCCTCCTAGACCCCATAGCTCCATCCACAGTCTGCTGGCCCAGCTCCTAGGTTCCCCTATTGTTAACATCTTATATTACACAGTACATTGTCAAAACTAAGAAACCAACCTTAGCACATTATTGTTAATGAAACCCCAGACTCTATGTTGCTAGTTTTAACTAGTATTAACTAAACTAAACTGATTTCAGTAGTTTTTTCCAGCTAATGCCTTTTTCATTGTTTTTAAGATTTTATTTATTTATTTGAGAGAGAGAGAATAAGAGAGAGCACATGAGAGGGGGGAGGGCCAGAGGGAGAAGCAGACTCCCTGCTGAGCAGGGAGCCTGATGCGGGACTCCATCCAGGGACTCCAAGATCATGACCTGAGCCGAAGGCAGTCGCTCAACCAACTGAGCCACCTAGGTGCCCCAGCTAATGCCTTTTTCAGTTCCAGGATCCAATCCAGGATACCACATTGCATTTAGAAGCTAATGTGCTTTTTGCCATTCTATAAATCTCCTTTGATACCCGTTTCCAGCCCCATCCCTGAATTGTCTTCTAAGATTTAACATCAAACATAGGGGAGGAGAAGGAGCCAAGGTCCTAAGGTCAGATCTAAAAGCCACCTCAGCATTTTTCATCAGCATTTCCCAAAATGAAATCTCCAGATAAAGAGTTCAACATGACATTCTTGCTACTTTCAAGGAAAGAGAAATTCTATAGTCAAATGAATTAAAGAAAGGCTTGATGCCAAATCCCTTCTTGAAGAGGCAAAATGTTCATAGACACAACACAATCTCTGAAAAATAAGCCAGTTCAATTTGGCTTTACAAAACTTTTATCAAATTTCAGTCATTGTATACCACCTTCATGCCTTTTCCCATATCTGCAGACAGTCTGTACTATTATTGACTTAATCTTCTTCTTTAAAGCCACTCACCTTTTAAAAAATACATTCTAAAGAGCATTTGATATCACTGCTCTCAATGGAAAATTTAGATCATTTGCCAAAATTAATTAGAATGGGAAAAGGTTAATTTCAACCCAGAACTTCCTAGAGTCATCTCATCTATCACCAGTGGTTCACATATGATAGACTGGGAAATATTGGTTAACCAGATCCCTTTTTTCCATAACACCCGTTAAAATCCTGGGGAGACACTTTGGGAAAGGCCTAGAAGAGCATAAAATGTACATAGGGAGCTAGTGTTAAAGCCCAAACTAAAACTGAAGCCCCTACCTGCCTTTCTAGTGCCCTCCTCACAATCCTACTCTGCGTCTCAGGTTCAGACATCTCTTGGGCACAGCCGAAGGAGATTCCATGAGGGTCAGAGTTTGTAACACAAAAAGTTCAGATTCCATGTGATCTGGTTTTGATCCTGAGTTTGGGATTTTAAACAAATTCCCACACCTATTTCTGAAGGCTCCCTATCTTCCTCCACTCTAGGGGCAGAACTTGGATCTGATTTCTTTGTCAAAGTACATGGGTACAAAGTGTTTTCTGATTCCCAACTATCATTGCTACTTATACCCCGCCAATTCCCACCTATTGACCACTGACCAAGTACCTGCACTTTGTCCGGTTCTTCCTAAACTCATGTTATTTTAAAATTTAATTGTGTTTGAGCAAGAGGGTGTGGCAAGAGGGGGTGCCTACTGTTAATCAGTAACAGAGAGCGGCAGATAAACAAGGTGCTTCCAGCTGGGTGGGGCACATTTGGCCCTCAGTTCTCCCTAAAGTGGCTCCAGTAACTTGAGTACTTAATTCAACTGGCGCTCTTGGCTGTTTTCTCATTGCAAGAGGCCAGACCACAGGTGTTGCTTACCCCTTCTCCATTTGGTCAGTTGCTTGATGCCTTGAGTGGATTTGACAACATAATGCTCACTAATCCTACCCCAGCTGGTTTCTAACATTCAGACCAGATTTGAGTGCCACTGGGCTTGATATCATTCATTCCTTTCTTTTTTTTTTTTTTAAAGATTTTATTTATTTGACAGAGAGCACAAGCAGAGGGAGAGAGAGGGAGAAGCAGGTTCCCTGCTGAGCAAGGAGCCCGATGTGGGACTCGATCCCAGGACCCTGGGATCATGACCTGGGCCGAAGGCAGCCGCTTAACCGACTGAGCCACCCAGGCGTCCCTCATTCATTCCTTTCTTTATTCAAGATATTGAACATGTAGAATAAGCCAGTCTGTGCTATGGTAAATGCAATAATGGATAATATTAACAGAGCTCTTACTCATGTGTTAGATACTCCTTGTACATCATCTCACTTAATCCGAGGACAACTTCAGGAAGATATTCATTTTCCCATTTTAAGGTTAAGTAACCAGGGCTTGAACAAGTTAAATACCTTTCCAAATTTTACATAATTACCAAGTGTCGGATCTGAGATTTGAACCCAGGTATACATACGCTCGATGCCACAGCCTATATTCTTAGCTTTAGCCTATGCTGCCTCCTTGGGAGAAGGCATGGTTTTTACCAGTTCACGTATCTATAGTAGCTATTTTGAGGTCTTTTATTTATTGTTTTTTAAGGTTTTATTTATTTATTTGACAGAGAAAGAGAGTACAAGCAGGGGGAGCAACAGAGGAAGAGGGAGAAGCAGGGAGCCCGATGCGGGACTCGATCCCAGGACTCCAGGATCATGACCTGAGCCGAAGGCAGTCGCTTAACCGACGGAGCCACCCAGGCGCCCCTATTCTGAGGTCCTTTAAAAAAAATCTCTGTCGGGGCGCCTGGGTGGCTCCGTTGGTTAAGCGACTGCCTTCGGCTCAGGTCATGATCCTGGAGTCCCGGGATCGAGTCCCACATCGGGCTCCCTGCTCAGCGGGGAGTCTGCTTCTCCCTCTGACCCTCCTCCCTCTCATTCTCTCTGTCTCTCATTCTCTCTCTCTCAAATAAATAAATAAAATCTTTAAAAAAAAAAATCTCTGTCATTGGGACAGGGAGCCGGCTTCTCCCTCTTCCTCTGCCTCTCCCCCTGCTTGTGCTTTCTTGCTCTCTGTCAAATAAGTAAATAAAAGCTTTAAAAAAAAATTTCTGCCATCTCTGAATATGTTTCTATTTTTGTCTCCTCCCTGGTGATTTATCACATTCTCCTCCTTCTCACAACTAGTAAGTTTTTTTGTTTGTTTTACTCAGACGGCATCCCTTCCCTCTAGCTTCTCTGAAGGACAAGAAGAGCAATCATCAATGACAAAGCACAGTTGCAAAAAGAACACCCAGAGTCAGCTTCTCGCTCACCAAGGGACACTGTTCCCCCTCCTCCTGGTTTCGGGTACTCTACACAGAGAAACTTCTCTAGTAACAAACTGTAGAAATGATCCCTGAAACATAGTCTTACAACTAGTAAGTTTTACTGAATGTTGTTGATACTACATGGCAGAGCAGCTGGATTTTGTTGTCTTCTCAAAATGTTACTTCTTAGGGGTGCCTGGGTGGCTCAGTCATTAAGCGTCTGCCTTCTGCTCAGGTCATGGTCCCAGGGTCCTGGGATTGAGCTCCACATCAGGCCCCCAGCTCAGCCGGGAGTCGGCCTCTCTCTCTCCATCTGCCTCTCCCCCAGCTCATGCTCTCTCTCTTTCAAATAAGTAAATAAAATCTTTAAAAAAATAAAGTTTTTATTTATTTGAGAGAGTGTGAGAGAGCAGGAGCAGGGGGCTGGTGCAGAGGGAGAGGAAGAAGCAGACTCCCTGCTGAGCAGGGAGCCAAACCGGGGGTGGGGGGGTGGGGGGTGGGGGATGGGGGGTGGTGCTGGATCCCAGGACCCTGAGATCATGACCTGAGCCGAAGGCAGACAGACACTTAACCAACTGAGCCACCCAGGTGCCCAAGTACATTCTAATTCTATTTCAAAAATTCCCACTTGCGGTAGATAGTCTTATTGGCTTGATGATTTTCGTAATTCAATTTTAAAATTTCATACAAAGTTATTTTATATTTCGATTTTATAATTCCAATATCTGATAATCATGGACGTCTAGATCTGTTGTTCTGATTGTAGGTCATAGTGGCTTATTTTCTCTTATGTTTGCCCATCTCTGATTGTAAGATTATGTATTTATCTTTGGGGATCCTACAGGCCTAAACTGGGGATTTTTTGATGCTTCTACGGGGATCCAACAGGAAGTACCATCTTGGGAACTACTTTAGCTTTTTTCAAAGATCTTTCTTCAATTTAGGCTCTCAGGTTCGAGGTTCAAGAAGTGTATTTGGAACTAGCCCCAGGTTTGGTCTCTGAACCATTGATGCACTGATGTATTTACCCTCAGGGCAGTACAACCTGCAAGCGTTTTGCTACTCACACTCCCATGTGGTTTTGGCATACTTTTTATTACGGACCACTTGAAGATTTTCTTTATTTATTGCAATCCCTTGTGACGTATTAAAAAATCAACCTCTTCCAGAATCTCCTTGCTTTGGAGTAATGGGATGTTTTATAGCGTCTAGCCTCCCATACTGACAGAATTCAAAGTCGTGAAAGCTACTGCTTCTTTTTTTTTTTAAGTAAGCTCTACGCCCAGCTTGGGGCTCAGACTCAGGACCCTGAGATCAAGAGCCACATGCTCTACCAACTGAGGCAGCCAGATGCCCCTCTTTTTCCTTGTGTTTGAAAAATCAGTTGTGGGCCGTGTGGGGTATTAAGAGTAAATAAGGTGAAAGACATGTATCATATGATCCCGCTGATATGAGGAATTCTTAATCTCAGGAAACAAACTGAGGGTTGCTGGAGTGGTGGGGGGTGGGAGGGATGGGGCGGCTGGGTGATAGACATTGGGGAGCGTATGTGCTATGGTGAGCGCTGTGAATTGTGTAAGACTGTTGAATCACAGATCTGTACCCCTGAAGCAAATAATACATTATATGCTAAAAAAAAAAAAAAAGATAGCAGGAAGGGAAAAATGAAGGGGGGGGAATCGGAAGGGGAGACAAACCATGAGAGACTATGGATTCTGAGAAACAAACTGAGGGTTCTAGAAGGGAGGGAGGTGGGGGGATGGGTTAGCCTGGTGATGGGTATTAAAGAGGGCACGTACCGAATGGAGCACTGGGTGTTATGCACAAACAATGAATCATGGAACACTACCTCAAAAACTAATGATGTAATGTATGGTGATTAACGTAACATAATAAAATAAAATTTTTAAAAAAGTAAATAAGGTAAAATACGCATTTGAAAGTTGATTCAGATATATATTCCCCAAACAGTGAAACCACAGTAAACAAGGCAAAGTATACATTTGACTAAAGATTCAGATATGAATTTGAAAAGAAAGCATAACACAGTATCTACTAGTGGGGGAGGGGGGACTGCACCTAAACAGAGAACAGTTGATGGCTTTAGAGGAGGTACTGAGTGACACTGAGGATCTATAGATTTGTTTGCCCTGGGGACACTTGCTGACTATAGCTGGAAGCTGAGAATCCAGGACTGGCCCTGGGGCAGAAGACCCCCGTGCAGGGAACAGCAAGAAATTTTGGTATATACATGGGGTTGTAGGAAGACATTGGATATTTCAGGGGTCAAATGAAGACTTCTAGTTTTCATATCCCCTTAAGGTATGTGTGGAATTTTGAAGCTGTTGGCCATGCTTTCACCAAGAGGTATGCATAAATTTCCTACATATACTGTCTCCTTCCTGGAAAACTACTATCTTAAGCTCTGAAGGTGATATTATACACATATGAAGAACAAATATCAGTTACTATAATATTAGTTATGTCAAATTAAGATGTGTGGGTTCATCCAAAGTTGAGTCTACTTATCTTACATTATATGCCATGGTATGTACTACACAATTTTGCAATTCTTTTTTACATATTGAGGTATTTTATTAAAATATGTAAATGTAAAATTATTTGTCTGAAACTTTCAAGCACTTGACATTGATGAATTCTAATAACTTGAGATAACTCAAGCTCTAAGGAAAGTTGGGAATACTTAGTCGAGCGTTCTCCTTTTAAAGAAGTAGAAAATGAGGGCCGGAAAAATCAGTGATTTGTTGAAGGTCATAAAGCATTATCAAAAGAGATGTCCAACTGATTTCAGAAGTATAATGATGACAGTGGTCCTGAAGTTTCTGAAAGGGTGATAGGTCAAAGAAGTGACCGATTGAGTTTGCCAGAACCCAAAGTGTCACACAATATGAAAGAGTGTCTGTGCGGCAACATCCCTGTCTGCTTGGAACACCTAGTTTATTGGCATCATTAGTGCTCTGCATCTAGGAGAGCATCTGTCAAGCAGACTCTGAAAGAATAAAAGCTTTCAGAGAGATGTTACAGAGTAATTTTCAAGAAGAGTTTTTTTATGCTAAGGTTACGTCAACTGCAAGCAACTAGTGGAGGTTATATTTTCTTTTTTTTTTTAAGTGAATGTGTGGAAAAGATCAAGATGTCATTCATCACTTGAGTATATTTATTCTCTTTCTCTGAATGTGAAATGTCACCCATTCCATGAGCAGGGGAGTTGCCCTTTGTTTTATGCTATATTTCAAGTCTTCCACAGTATATGCTTTGGAATTTGTTACTTCTGCATTTCAATTGATTTGGAAAGAACTGTTATTAGATCAATAAGACAACGCTTGAGAAGAAATTAAAGGCCTGTGCTGCAGGCAAAATAATAAGTCATAACCATATGTAATTGGATAAGACAGTCAGCACAGCATAACATGGCTTTAGTGACAAATGACAGCGCTTGAACTTAAGAGAAGGCATTTCAATGAGAAATCACAAATAAAAGAGTATTAACGGGATTTTTTTTTTTTAAAAAAGAGTGTGGATGGATTAGTGGAATTATTAAATATATTCTAATGCTTTTATCATCTTTCAAGAATACCTGTATTAGCCCAGGAGCTTTTATGCTTGAAGAAACAACAATCCCAATTAAATGATGTAGAACTTCAAAGACTTAGTGGGTAAGCATTTGTTAAATGTCAATAGCACGGTGTTTAAATTGATATAGACAAAGTAAAAAGGAAGTTTGGCTATCTTTTAATTACATACAAAGCCACACTAGCATTTACCTTCATCTGTGAGACACTACAGTGAAAAGGATAAAAACCAAATTACTAGAATCTCCTGAGTTCAAATTTTTCCATCTACTTGTTGTGTGCATTAGAGTAAGATATTTAAACTCTGTGTGCTTTATTTTTCCCATCTCTGAGATTTAAAAATAGTACCTATTTTGTAGAATTGTTTTCAGTATGAAATAAAATAAGGCAGGCAAAGTGCTTAGCTCAAGACTTGGAGTACTCACTCAATAAATAGTATCATTATTCCACAAATTCATATAAGTTACTCTGGTTTTTTTCCCCTATACTGATAGTTTTAGGTTTTTAAGAAATCTGTATTGTGGCTTTTGTTTTTGTATTAATACTTTATTATCTTCAAGAAATAATTAAGATTCACATACACTGATGAAGCTACTTTTTATAATAACCTAGTACGGGGCGCCTGGGTGGGTCAGTTGGTTAAGCATCTGCCTTCAGCTCAGGTCATGATCCCAGGGTTCTGTGATCAAGTCCCACATCAGGCTCCTTGCTCAGCAGGGAAGTGTCAGATATAAATTTTGAAATGTACATTTTGTCAAAGCTCAGTGAGAATATTGAAGCACTCTCTGTGATTTTACCGAACTTTCTTTTTCTTACTTCAACTTTTCTTTGAAGACTTCCTTTGGTTTTAAACACTTTCATTTTGCCCAACTCAGATGCATTTTATACCTTTTCAGGCTTAAAAATTGAAACAAATTTTCCATGGAAACAACCTTCATTTGCTACCTCATTATAAATAACTCCTTTCTGGTGATTCTTTTTTTCTTTTTCCCCCCTATAGTCACCTAACAAAAACAATAGTGAAATGTTTGTTTGTTTTTTCCTGAGAACCAGATGAACAAAATACCATGTGTTCAGGTAAATAGATCAGCATAAAGATCAACATAGAATATGATTCTGAGGGCTTGTAGAAAAAAAGCCTCCTTTACTCCTTAATAAAATGCTAAAGATATTTTTTTAAAAGATTGTATTTATTTATTTGTCACAGAGAGAGTGCACAAGCAGGGGGAGTGGCAGGCAGAGGGAGAAGCAGGCTCCCCGCTGAGTCCCCCCAGGACTCCAGGATCATGACCTGAGCTGAAGGCAGAGGCTTAACCAACTGAGCCACCCAGATGTCCCAATGCTAAAGATATTTAAGTTTTATTCCTACAACCTCTGAAAACTCTTTATATCTTAGTTAATTATATCTTAATTAATTAGATAATTTCCCATTATCATTTGGGAAAATATCTCATGATAATTTTATTACTATGGCCTTATAATATCTAGTACAGTGAATCTCTCCTTGTCACATGTCAGATTCCCTGGAAGCAGAATTGGAGATGAACTTTGGGATGCAAAAGGTTTATTAGGGATTAGCATCTGTGAAAGGGAATTTGGTGGGGGAGAACAGAACTGGGCAGAGAAAGTAATCAAACTAAGATGCAGGTCGACAAAGCCTCAGCCAAACCCATGAAGTACTTTGGAACAAGTGTTATCTGTCAGAGTGTCCAGCATCAGGCAGAAATGACCAGGCTATAGCCTGCTAGCCCTTAGTCACCATATCCTGGCAGCCCTAGAAAGATGTGACCTTGGGCAAGGTAGCTCCAAGCAGCTGAGGCTAACCCTGAAGCAGCTGACAGCTGGAGGCTATGTAGTGATCACGCTCCCTACAAGCCAGACTGTGACTTCTTCCTTGAAGGATCTAAGTTGTACATTTCCATGTCTAACATATTCTTCTTTGCTCTTCTTTTTCTTTTTAAAGAAGTTTTTTGTTGTTGTTAGAGAGAAAGAGAGCACGAGTGTGGGAGGGAGAGAGGGAGAGAGAGAATCTTAAGAGGGCTCCACACCCAGCGCAGAGCCTCACGTGGGGCTCTATCTCTGACCCTGAGATCATGAGTGGAAATCAAGTCAGATGCTGGATGCTTAACCGACTGAGCCACCCAGGTGCCCCTGCTCTTCTTTTTCAAAACCGACATCGTAATTATTCATGGATCTTTATTTTTCTTTATAAATTTTGGAAAGTTTGAGTTCCTTTTGGAATTTTGGTTAGAATGGCACAGAATGTATGCCATTCAATGTGGGGAGAATTGACATCCACTGGATAGTGGTGTGCCATGCAGATGATATTTGGGTAGCCAGAAGATGACACTCTTGAGAAGGGTTTCTGGAGGTAGCAGGACAAGGAGGCAGCCCGTGTGGTCAGGGGATTGTTAAATACAGTGGGGATCAAGCAAATAAATATACTGAAGTCAATATGAAAAAATATGGGAACCTGGTTTCTCATTGTCAAAGGGCGATTTATAAGTGTGTAGCAGGGAAAGGCTTGCAAGTATTCAGAGGTGATGGATTGGAATCAAATGCATCAGCGTAAACTCATGGTATTTAAGTATATTTAGAGACAGATATAGAAATATAAATATAGGCATATGCGTATATATATATATGCATATACACACATATATTTCCTAGCTCCGACTGTTGCTAAGACCCAGTAGCAATGACACCCCAGTAGGAGTGAACACACTGAATCCAAATCTTGATTTCTGAATACTATTCTCCACCAAAAGTAACCAGGGCTCGTTCTAGAGCTGAGGCAGAGAAAATACAAAATGAGCCTACAACATCTAGCTGTACCAGAAAGTGAGGAAATTGTTTGTAGAATTGATGGGGGTATGCCAACAGGATAAAAGTTTGAAGTGACTCCCACTGGCCAAATCTGGGACGATGACAATAACTACAGCAATACATTACATACAATACATTACAGTAAATGATGAGTCCATAAGTAATGAATAAATAAGTAAAAGGGAAAGAGGAAAAACTCTTTTTTTTTTAAAGCTTTTATTTATTTATTTGAGAGAGAGAGAGAGCATGAGACGGGGAAGGGTCAGAAGGAGAAGCAGACTCCCTGCTGAGCAGGGAGCCCGATGCGGGACTCGATCCCGGGACTCCAGGATCATGACCTGAGCCGAAGGCAGTCGCTCAACCGACTGAGCCACCCAGGCGCCCGAGGAAAAACTCTTATATTCTAATGTAACCTAGTTAATACAGAAGAAATGATGAAGTAAGAAAATCACTTTTTGACCATCATGATGTGACAAGCGATTCAGGCAATGATTCATGGATGTTAAGCCTGGTGGGTAGGGCAAGGGACAGGACATTGGCATAATCTCAGAATATCTCCCTACAAAATATTTATCAAGTAAAAAGGAAACAATGGTGATTTTATGGTGGAGAAAACCACTTGACCAGATGAACAAAATTTTCATCACAATTATGTGAAGAGTTGACATCATGAGCCCTCGCTGAGATGCCCAGAGACCCCAGCCTCATTTCTGTGGTTTTCTTGTCAAAATGCATGGCCTGAGTCTAGTCATGAGCAACACTGCACAGATCCAGTTGAGGATCATCCTACAGAATGAGAGGCCTGTTCTTTTTAGGACTGTCAAGGTCATAAAACAAAAACAAAAAAAAAAAACAAAACGAGAAAAGACTGAGGAATTGTACCCAAATCAAAGAGACTGAGAATACATGCAATTAAATTCAGTGTAACTTCCTGGATGGGATTCTGGACCAGAAAAGGAAAAGAGACATTGTTGTTAACAGAGAGTGAAATTTTAATGGGGCCTGTATTGTATCAGTGTTGATCTCTTGATGTGATGGAGGGTTATATCATGGTTATGAAGGAAAGTGTCTTTGCTTTATGGACATTCACACTGGATACTTAGGGATGATAGGAGTCAAGTCTGTAGTTTTCTATCAGATTGTTCATAAAAAGACTCAACAAGAACAAAACCATGTATATAGATACATAGAGACCAAAAGCAGATGTGATAAGATATTAACAATTGGGGAATTTGTGAGAGGGGAATATAGGAGTTCTTGCAACTTTTCTATAATTTGAAACTATTTCAAAATAGGATACATACGCATATTCATATTTAAAACAAACATGAAAACATACATTCACACAAAACCTTGTTTACAAATATTCATTACAGCATTATCTATAATAGCCAAAAAATGAAATCAATCAAGTATCCATCAATTGGAATGGATAGACAAAACGCTGTATATCCATATGATGAAATATTATTTGACAATGAAAAGGAAGTAAGCGTTGATATATACTACAACGTAGATGAACCTTGCAAACACTGTGCTCAGTGAAAGCAACCAGTCACAAAAGACCACCAGTTGTATGATTCAATTTACCTGAAATGTCCAGAAGAAGAAAATTCACAGACATAGAAAGTAGATTCGTTGTTGCCAGGATTTGAGGAAAGGAGGGAATGGGGAGTAACTGCTAATACACATGGGGTTTCTTTGGGGCTGATGAAAATGTTCTAATAGTGATTGTGGTGATGGTTGCACAACTCTGTAAATATACTAAAAACCACTGACAGGTAAATTTTATAGTGTGTGAAATATATCTCAAAACAACTTTAAAAGAAAAAAAATCTGTCACACACATAACATAAAGCCATGAAATTTTCTGGGCACACAGGCAGACTGAAAAGAGAGGAACTTGGAAAGTCTTTTACTAAAGCACGAAGAGCCCCTAAAGGAGCAGTTCCACCAAGTGTCCCGGCTTCCCTTCTGTCCGCTAGGTCTTGTCTCTCACTCTAAGTCCCATTTTCCCTGCAGTACAGGAAGCAAAATAATGCGAAGATTAAAGAGCTGCCTCTGCAGCCATATTGCCTGGGTTGTTTCTTTTTTTTAAAGATTTTATTTATGTATTAGAGAAAGAGAGAGAGAGAGAGAGCATGAGCAGGGGGAGGGGCAGAGGGAGAAGCAGACCCCTGCTAAGCAGGGAACCAGACTTGGGGTTCGATCCCAGGACTCTGGGATCATGACCCGAGCTGAAGGCAGACACTTAATCGACTGAGCCACCCAGGCGCCCCAGATTGCCTAGGTTTGAATCCAAATCTACCATAACCTGTAGTTAGGCAAATTACTTAGCCTGTCTGTGCTCTGTTATCAAATGGGGATGCTTAATTGGGTTGTTGTAAGGAATAAAAGACATAATCCATGAAAAGTGCTTTTAAAAGTGTCACTTACTGGAATTCATGAGAAGTGGACCATGTTTTTTAACAAGTCTCCCATCAGGAGACTTCTTTCTTAAAAAGGCTCCAATCCATTTCATCCTCCCATTTCTCTGACGTCCTTTCCCATAGTTTATGCCACTTCCAACTAGTCAGATGCAAGCTTGATATAATCCTGACCAACCAGTCCTATGGTTCACAGTGGCTACCCCTACTCTCTGATTGTCATTTTCTGTGCTCCGTTTTTCCCTATCATCTGCCCATTGTAAGAAATATAGAATGTGACTTAGGGAATGTTGTTTTCAAAGGCCAAGGTCATTGCTGTTATTTCTTCATGCTGTTATATATTCATCCCAAATGGTACAAGCATCGTGGTTTCCTGTCACCCTGCAGACTGGACAAGCAGATGGGAGCCTAATCATGGGAACTGATAGTCATTTCATGCTAACAATTTGACAGCCACTGTCCATGATTGTTTCATCTTCACACAATCTCCATTTTGTAGACTATTATCCTCTTTGTCACATGAGGAAACTGATGACCAGGAAAGTTAATTTGTCAAGGCCACACAGGTTCTAAGGGATGGAACAAAGATTCTAATCAATCTCTCTGTGTCTTCAGATTCTACTCTTTAGCCACTGTGTTGTATTGCTCGATCTTCCCCAGAGTGGGAAAGAGCTCACAGCTAAGATCCTATTCCAGGGTAGCCAAAAGAGTTAAGAGGTCAGAAATTATGTCTTAGATATCTATGTGTCTAAGTGCCTGGGATACTGCCTGACACATGATAGGAGTTCAGCATTTTTGTCAAACTGCTCAACTGTGCAATGGAACATAACCTCTCACATGGAATTAAATGAATCCTCTGCGTGCAGAGTCCTGCTTCTACTTGCAGGACAATTATAGGGTTTTGGAGTCAGAGAGATCTTAGAATTCTGGTTTTGCCATTTGGTTACTTGGTGGCCTTGGACAAAGGCACTTAACTCCTCTGAGTCTCGAATCTCTAATCTGGAAAATGTAAAAAGTCAGTAAAAATCTTACCTCCTTTTTGGCATTGTTATTCAGATGGAATGAAATAAAGTTGCAATGTTAGACATATAGTAGATACTCAATAAATGATAGTTTTTTTTTTAAAGATTTTATTTATTTATTTGACAGAGACAGAGACAGCGAGAGCAGGAACACAAGCAGGGGGAGTGGGAGAGGGAGAAGCAGGCTTCCTGCTGAGCTGGGAGCCCGATGTGGGTGGGACTCGATCCCAGGACCCTGGGATCATGACCTGAGCCGAAGGCAGTTGCTTAACCAACTGAGCCACCCAGGCACCCAATAAATGATAGTTATTACTATTGTCCCTTCATCCCTTCTTCCAAATAAACCTTGTGAGAGATCAACTACATATTGGTTCCCAAATTAAAATAAGTGAAACAATAATTGTAATTCAAAGTAGAATAATGGAAATAACATTGAATTGGGAACTGGGAAATCTGGCTTCTGGCTTTTGTTGCCTTCTTTCTACTGAGCAGCTATGCAACTTTCATCAAGTCACTTTACTTGTCTGGGCTTGTAATTCCATACTTCAAATTAGAGTCAATCTCTGAAGTCTCTAAGATCCTCTTAATCTACATGTCTGAAACTCTTTAAGAGATTATGTTGCGGAAGTATTACCCTTGGCTTGATCATTTCAAGCAGATTATATGGGTAATTGGAAAACACATTCATTAACTCATTTTAAAGTTACATGTTGTTCATTTATTTGAAACTTTATGAAGCATACTTCCTCCAAAAACCATAGAAACTTGGTTAAAAGCTACAAGACTCAAACCTACCACCTAGCGGCAAAGAAAAGATTCAGATTGAAGATACAAGATGTCCCGCCATCACATGTGCAGGGTGGGTGTCCTCAGCGATCTTTCATTTCATGTTTGTCCTTTCCCTTCACTACTCAGGATAGTTTTGTGTACACAGAAATTCAATACTTCCAGACTTAACAGTTTGTTCATTTGACAGTTCTCTTTAGCACGCGAAATATCGTGGACTTCTGAGAATTGTGGAATAATCATTGGTGTTAGATTTGGGGAGCAGAAGTGCCTTTCTACTCATACATTTCAAACCAGTTCTACCCAAGAGGCCCACCCAGTCCATCTCTTTATGGATAGACAGGGCATTCCACAAGTGCCTGGTTGAGAGACAATGACCCCTACTTTGAAAAGACAGAAATCAATACACCAATGGGATTCTTGCCTGCAAGTATTTAATGACGTTGTTTTACCTACTACAGTAATTAAAATTAAATCTTCACATTTAAATTTGAATATTTAAAAGCAGTGCAGGAATGCACCGTCCTTAAACTTAAACCCCAAAGGTAAGGAAGAGGCCAGAACCCTAGTGTACTAAAGAAGGATCTATTTTCCATTTTTTTCTTTTGTATTCTGCCGCCTCCCCCCCGCCCCCACCCCGCCCCCCGCTTTCTCCTTTCGTTCCATTTTCTCTTTCTCTCCCAAATAGCAGTCAGGTAATTAAGCTCAGAATAATGTTTAAATGGAACAGGTAGTGCCCTACGCAGGGTGATTTAATTACCCCAGGTTTTCACCTGAAAATCCCTTTCGTCATTGAAAATATTTCTCAAGTCTTTCCTGAAATATGGAATTATGCCATTTTCCAACACTCTGCTTTAAGTATTGTTAATTTAGCCTTCTTTTGAAATACCACTCTCACTTTAGCACAATTTTCTTAAACCTTTTTCTACACACAGAGGAAGGGTTCCGTATATGCCACCTTGAGAATTTCGCCTATGATCAGCCTTGTTAGTAGAAACCTAGTTTTTCTACTTAAAACGCTTGATTCCATTTTTACTGGGTTTACGAACTTTGGCCAAGTCAGTCTTCCAATGACTTAATAAACTATATCCTCAGTTTTTAAAACTTTGGGGTTTAGTGCCTCCACGGGCATCCGGGCATTTATTAACTGTTTCTTAAACAGGCTCCCGAAAGGAGCAGTTCCGGCTGAGAAGTTCAGAGAAGCAGTTACCACGGAACTCGCAACAGTTGGTGTGGGGTGATAGGCAAGTTAGAAGTGACAAATGGGGCTAGTTTAAGAAACAAAAAGCCCCAGGAAGGGAGAGGAAGGGGCAGCGGTGGCCTTGGGGCACAGTGCGAAGTCGACGCAGGATCGGGGGTCGGGGCGAACTCCTGCCCCGCGAAGGCGCCTTCCCGGCGGCCAGAGCTGGCGGCGGCCGCGGCCAAGAAACACGGAGACCGCAGTCGGGCGGCCTCGCCTCGCACAACGCGGGGCCGGCGCACGCCCAGGCAGCCCCCAGGACCACGCCGGGGCCACCGCGAGGTGAGGCCAGCCCTGCCCCCGCACCGCCCCCGGCGGGAGGCGCGACGCCCAGGCCGCGGGTGCGTGCGCGGCCCCGGGCGACGCGGCTGGGCGTGCGCGGGGCCGCGGCGGAGGCAGGGCCGGGCGGGCGGCAGAAGATGGCGAGGGTGTGTAGGCGGCAGCAATGCTCCGTTGAGAGACGCGGCTTTCGGCAAGAACTGGACTCGTGGCGCCACAAGCTCATTCACTGTGTAGGTGAGACCCTCCCCCGGCCGCTTCCGGCCCTTGGGCCGCCCCGCCACCGGCTGCCCCGGACAAGGGAGGGAGCCGGGGCAGAGGCAATTGCTGCTCCGGCCCGCCCGCCCTCTTTGGCTCGGGCGTCCCCCTCCCCCCACCCCCCGGAGTGCGGGCGCGCGCGACCTCCGGGCGGGCTCTCCCCGGCTCGGGCCTGAGCACGCGCGTCGGCCCCTCCCCTCCGCGCGCCTTCCCCGGGGCGGGCTCTCGGGCGGGAGCGCGTGCCCCTTCCCTGCCCCGCTTACACCCCCCTCCCGGCCCGGCCGCCCGGCCGCCCGGCGCCGCCGCCGGCTTATTGTGGAGACTCGCCCCGCGGCGCTGCCAGTTGACCGGGGGCGTCGCCTCCGGTTCCGCGGAGCCGGGCACGGGGGTGGGAGGCGTGCTCAGCCCCTTCCTCCGCTCTGCCCCTTCCTCCGCTCTGCGCGGCGCCTTCCCCCATCCTGCGCTTCCCCTCCCCCACGCGCGGCGACGCGCGCCCCAGTCCCCGCGTGCACGCGCGGCGGCGGGCGGGCGGGCGCCCGGCTCTCGGGCGTGTGCGAGGCGTGAGGTGGAGATGGGGGCGGAGGGAGCCGGAGCTGTCACAGGCCCCGGGTCCGCCTGACCGAGCCAAGTAGGGTGTCATGGCCGCGGGGGGCAGCGGCTGCACTTCCTCTGCGGGCGGCGGCGGCGGCGGCGGCCGGGGAGTTAATCCTCGACGCTCGGGTCGGTGTGTGTGTATTTGTGTTCGGTGTGTGCGCGGCGGGGAGGAAAGGGGGTGGAACTGGGTCCAACCGAGAAGCCGGAGCGGGGGTCGCTCTTGTCCCCTCCCCGGGTATTTGCCGGAGCCGTGGCCTCGCCGAGAGCCTCGCCCCCCAACCCCCAGCCTCTCGGGCCTCGGGTGGCTTTTTCCCCCACGGGCAGGAGGGAGTGTGCACGGGGGCGCCCCAGGAGGGGCCGGGCGGCGGAGCTGCGCCTCTCACACTGTGTGTTTTGTCTGTTTTTCTCTCCCAAGGTCCCGTTTCCCTCTGTGCGGCGGCCGGCGGGACTATAAGGGCTTAACTCATATATTTAACCCCCCTCCAAAAAGTAAGTGGCCCGTGTGGTGTCTCCGCTCCGCCCGCCGCCCCCTAGCCCCAGTCCATCCTTGTGTCTGACTCTCCTGTCCTCCAGCATTGTTATTTCCCCATCTTTGCTTCGGTGCTGCTGCTGTGTGGGGAAATGCTTTCTCGTGCTCCTCCGTCCCCCAGACCCAGTCTTCGGGGAGGCGCAGAATTCCAGCCCTTTCTCCCCCTCTCCCCCCGTGGGGAATATTCTTGGGAACCAGGTCTTCCCCAGCAGAATCTAGGAGATTGTATCCGTACGCTTGGGCCCCTCATCCCCTCCTTCCCGACAGGGTTTCGTTGGAAGGAATTATGCAAATCCTGCTTTCTGGTGTCCATTCAGCGGCAATTTCATGCGGTGAGAAGTTCTCTTTGTTGTGCGAGGGGGAGAACAGACACTGATTTAATAGACATATCTGTTGGGGGGAAGGGTGGAGGGGGTGTGGAGAGGCTCAGTTTGGAAGAATTACAGCACTTGGTTAGCTCAGTGTCTTTGTGTTTGAGCTTTCTGGCTTGACAGGGGGGTATGCCCTTTACAATGTCCCACAAGAGATGTTTTCTGTAATAGATTAAAAAGCAAAACAGAAACTTTAAATAAGTGAAACATAAGGTAACCTTTACGTAGAGAATATAAGCCTTTGCATTTCTGCAGTGTTTAATTATGAAGATATATGTGAATTTTGTTAAGGATTTAGACTGTAACATCAAAATTAACTAAAACAGGCAACAATGCTTTAAGGTGTCTGATATCACTTTGGTTGTCCACAGGTTAAAGAACATTTTAAAAACATACTTGTGTAAGTAATAAAGGCACGAATCAATTTTTTGGTGTAAGTTGACTTGTGGATAAATTTTAAAATTTCCCTCCTGCCAATCCAAGCCCAGCTCTGCCCTCCAGAAAGCCTTTTGGCTATCAGTTATTTACTCTGTCTCTGTATTTTTTTTTCAGATCTATCCTACATTTGCTAAAATGTTATATCAGATTAAGCTCTTTTTGAATTATTTGTAACCATCATATGAAAGAGTTTATGAAGGCATGCAGGTTTTGAGAAGTGTGAAATTAATAAGTTTTCAGAATTATGAATATAAAAATCCTGAAATTATTTTGAAGAATTTTTAGTTCTTGTATTTGTTTCACTTTTTTCGAGATTGGTTTTTTTTGGTAGGGCTTTTTAGTTTTTAAAAGGTTTTGAAATTGACTATAACCCAGTAGCTTTCATAAGTTACTGTTACTTTAGATGGTTTTAATGAGTTGTTTATCTTATTGTAATTCTGTTTGCTTTGAATCCTTGCCTTCTGCCTCAGGCCCCCTTTTTATCAGTCATTGCTAGTATTAGTGGTTACTTATTGCTGCTTGACAAGGTTGTGGGGTTTTTTTTATTTTTTCCTTTTCCCTTAATGACTAACAAAATTCTATAAATAACTGAATTGAATATCAAATTTTGATTCGTTTTTTTGAGGGGGGATTTTAATCTGGTCATCAGTTTCCTTAAAGCATACTTTTAACTCCAAATTTCCACTTTGAAGGTAGTAAAGTTCAGGAGATATTTAAAGTCCAGAGTGCAGAGCAGTAATTCATAGTTGATAGTCTCACAGCTAAAATCAATTGGGTTTCGTATTTTCTCTTTTGTTATATGTAATTTCTTTTAAGAGGAGAGTTCTAAGTAAATTAATAGTAGTGTTAACTTTCTATACTTAAAAAGGCTAGCAGTGATTGATTCTCATATAATGCAAAAGGCAACTATGTTGTCACTAGCAAACGTACTAATTCCTCGTTTATTTTAATGAGATTGGTTCTGAACAGTTAACCTTCTATTTCATTCTGTTGACTGATTATTTTAGTACTTTAGGGTCATTTGGTTTCTAATGATACTTAATTTATAGCAGTCTTGGATTAAAAATGAATTCTCATTTATTTCCAAAATCTAATTCTCCTGTTTGGGGGGACTGTGTGGTGGGGTACATCAGGATTGTGGAGGTGTTTGTGTTTCCATTATTACGTTTAGTTGAATTGGAGTCAGTAGCAGTTTCAGACAGTGATTATGATCAAGATGGATATTTGGTACCCAGGTGATTATTGAGGTGGCCTCTG
Source organism: Neomonachus schauinslandi (assembly GCF_002201575.2). Taxonomy (NCBI): domain Eukaryota; kingdom Metazoa; phylum Chordata; class Mammalia; order Carnivora; family Phocidae; genus Neomonachus; species Neomonachus schauinslandi. The sequence goes on from NC_058408.1 coordinate 123,544,295, forward strand.
GGACTATGGCAGTCCATATTCCAGGAAGGTCGAAGTTCTCTCTGCTGCTTGGTGTGATGTAACCTATTGCTTGGCTGCTCCTCATCCTTGCTGTATTCTCAAAAAGCTCTTCCCAATGTAGGAAAGTTGTGTTGATTTCAGCTTACTCAACTTGGTTGAAAAAGGAGAGCATAGTAAGTCTTTTTGACTTAGAGTTATTTCAAATTGCCCTGATTCCCTCAGATGTGCTTATAGAGGGAGCAATTCTAGGAAGCATCTGAATGACCTTTTTTTTTTTTTTAAGATTTTATTTATTTATTTGAGAGAGAGCACATGAGAGGGGTTAGAGTCAGAGGGAGAAGCAGACTCCCTGCTGAGCAGGGAGCCCGATGCGGGACTCGATCCAGGTACTCCAGGATCGTGACCTGAGCTGAAGGCAGTCGCTTGGCTGAGCCACCCAGGTGCCCACCTTTTTTTTTTTTTTTTTTTTAATTTTAGCCTTATGGGCTATACTGGATGGCCTGTAATTTCTTTCAGTGAGAATTAGATGTTCAGTGTCTGGAGACGTGCCACTTCTGAGCACCCACCTAATTATTTAGCTGCTTGTATTAGTGTTGTTTTTAGAAATGAAAGGCAGTTAGGTAAATACTTCATTTAAATTTGAACCTGGCACTGTGGGCAGACGAAAGGGGAGGCTACCCTAACCTTAAGGAACTTTTAGTACTTAGAGAAGATATAGTGTATTCAATAATAGAAGATATAGTGTATTCAATAATAGTACAAGGCAAAAGGTGCCATACCATGGTGCAAGCGAGTGCTAGGGGTATTTAGAAGTGAAAGAAATTTCTTGAAATGATGTAGGAAGGCTTCATGAAGAAGGTGGCAGATTTTTGCTTCATTTTGATGAATACGGAAGAGGCATTTCTGTCGTGAGAAACAAGCAAAAGTGGCAAAGGACAAGAATGGGTTGAAACTGTTTAAGTCTGTTTAAACTGCAAACCATGATTCATGTAGGGGATGTATAGATGATAGGTTTGCAAAGATAGGTTGTAGGATTTTCTAATGCAGGTTAAAAAGTGGGGTCTCTTTGTTAGCCACCTTGGGGTTTACAGTGCAGTTCTCTCCTTAGCCTAGGGGAGGAATGTTTCCTTTATTTGACAGTTTCATTGCGGAACTCAGCAATGACACATAATTGTTTTTTAAATCATCTTGACAGGAATGATGCTGTTATCCAAAAACAGTGTCTTTTTTAAGTAAACTCATTGGAGGCTATACTATATTCCATTGCACAAAACCTATTTTTGGAATGGCCTAAAATCAGTGGCATATGTATTCTTTGAACACCCTTAGTATTGACAGATTTTCATCCTTAGAGGTCACATTTGGTATTTGGAAACAGTTGAAAAGTATCTTTGTGGCAAATAAAAGTATGTGTTAAATAATGAGATTGGTTTTCATTATTTATTATTTTCATTATTTCCTGGTTTGCAAACTGGCTATGAAGCTCAGCAGAGGGGTTTGATTTGTTTTGATATGCCTCAGAACTTCTCTCTTCTTACTTCCTTTATGTCTACCCATCTGCTGTATGGAATCTGGATATTCGGTAGATGTGAATAAACAAAGCTGTTGTTTTTGTAGTTTCAGGTTAAAAACTTACCGTCACTACCCTCCAGATTATCTACTCTATTTGCGAATACTTAAAAAATTCTTTTACTACTCCTTACAGTTGCACATTGTTTTGGGGATAATTCCAGTGTGAACTATTAGCTCATTTTATTGTCTCTTGTATGCAGGAAGTATCCCAAGTACAGTGGTCCTTACCCTGAATTTTTTCTTTTTTCAATTGAAATACAATTTACATACCATAAAATTCACCCTTTTAAAATACACAATTCAGTAATTTTAGTTTATTTGCTACATTGTTCAAACATCACTGTGTAATTCCAGAACACTTTCATTACCCGAAAAAGAAACCCCAAACCCATTAGCAGTCGTTTCCCATTCCATCTGCGACCCAGCCATTGGCATCCCCAGTCTTTCTGTTTTGGATTTGTCAATCTTGGGTATTTCATATAAATGTAATCATACAATATATGGTCTTTTCTGTCTGCCTTCTTAGCATGTTTTCAAGATTCATCCATGTTGTAGCATTTAGTGTTTTCTGTGGCTAAATAGTATTGCATTGTATAGGCATACTATGTTTTGTTTATCCATCAGTTGTTGGGCATTTGGACTGTTTCCCCTTTTTGCCTGTTGTGAATTATGTTGCTATGAACATTTGTTTCCACTTTTCTTGGGTATGTAGGTAAGAGTGAGATTGCTGGGTCACATGATAACTTTTTTAACTTTTTGAAGAACTGCCAAACTGTTTTCCAAAGCAGATGCAGTATTTTATATTCCCACCAGCAGTGTATGAGGATTCCATTTTCTCTACCCCCCTGCTAATAACACTTGTTATTGTCTGTCTTTTTGATTATAGTTATTTTAGTGGGTAGGTCTGAAGTGGTATCTCATTGTGGGTTTTTATTTGCATTTCCCTAATGACCCCAGTGATGTTGAGCATTCTTTCACATGCTTATTGGCCATTTGTGTATCTTCTTTGGAGAAATGTGTATTCAGATCCCTAACTCATTTTAAAATTGAGTTATTTGTCTTTTTATTGTTGAGATGTAAGAGTATATTCTGGTTACTAGACCCACATTAGTGTATGATTTGCAAATTTTTTTATCATACTCTCAATTTAAAAATAATTACAGATCAGAAGGAAGCTTAAATACTTTGTAAAGGGAATAATATATATAGTAGTGGATTGATAGGAGAGAACTAGAATAACTGGAAAGGCTTGCTTTAATATCTTTTATATGAATTATTAAAATTGTGGTTTTTAAAAATACTGTATTTATTTTAGAGCACAGGCGGTGGGGGGCGCAGAGGGAGAGGGAGAGAATCTCAAGCAGACTCTGTGATGCGCACAGAGCCCCATGAGGGGTTTGATCTCACGACCCTGAGATCATGACCTGAGCCTAAAACCAAGAGTTGGAAACTTAACTGACTGAGCCACCCAGGTGCCCTGTGTTTTGTTTGTTTTTTTTTTAAGTAATCTCTCCACCTGTCATAGGGCTTGAACTCATCACCCCAGGACCAAGAGTTGCATGCTCTACTGACTGAGTCAGCCAGGGACCCCAAAATTGTTCGGTTATTTGATGGAGTTGTGTCACAACACAGATATACTTTGCTATCCAAATCTTCGAAATTCCTGCCTTTCTATACCATATATCAAATTCAGATAATGTGGTAAGCCACATTATTTAAATCTGTTCTATGCTTGAGTTTTGAATAGTAAATAACAAAAGTTTGGGTACAGAGGGAGACCTTTATTTAGATATTTTGTCTGAATCTTTTCTAAGTTTGAGTAGTGAGAGAAATCTATACAATAGGCAGTAATTTTGAAATTTAAGATTGTATTTTTTGGTTGCATTTTATGAAACTCAGATATTTGATAGTTTATATTTACTTATTACAAGTTATTATATGATCTTATTTATGGTTCTAAACTATACTGTTTTAAAAGACTTTTGAATTTTGTGAGTAGTGAGTTTCTCCAATTTTTGAATTGGTTAGATTTGGTGTCACAAAGTGTCAGGTGTAATGATGTCTTAAGGATGAAATTGAGAATCTTAGGAGGTGGTGGGAGAATTAGTCTAAGAATCCTTTACTTAATGGGTTGTGAGGGGTATGTTAGGAAGGCTGTATAGTTGACACCTTATAATGATTTATTGTCTTGTTTTTTTTTCCTTTTGTTCCACATGTTTATTTTTTGTTAGAGAGAAATATGGATTCTTTTGATTTATCACATAATCAGTTTTCTGAATGTTATGTAGTTCAAGGAAGTTACATGTGTAAAGCCAGTTTTTGTTGAGTGACCGAATGATAATGAAGTTCTTATCCAGTTTTGGGTAATGTGTATTTTTGAATTGTAAGAGCAGGGTAAGTCAAAGGGAATGGCTACAAGAAAAAAGAATGTATGTAACAGTAATTTATAGACTTATATTTGAAGTTTTGATATTTGGAAACAAGAAATTAATATGTTTGAGATGTTTTATACTAAGGAGAAAAAAATTTACTCAGTTGTATTTTTCAGTTGTATTCAAAACTATTAACAATTGTACTTTACCATTTGAAGTAAGGAAGTATTTCTTATAACTTCTAAATCATTAGAAGTTAGTCCATCACAGTTTTTTTTACAAAGTTTGAATTGGATCGTGTAGAAACAAAGTTGTCTCACAAGATTTTTAGTAAGTGTAATAAGGTAGGGGAATAAACAAATTCTCCAAAACTTGACATATAGAAAGCTCTAGAAAAATCTACATTAATGGTGTCACCATCTTACACCTACATAGCACATTTTATACTTAAAAAAAAAAAAAAAAAAACCCTTTTACATACACTCTTTTATTACCTTTATTTAGGAATGTAGGAAGAAAAGATGGGTATTAAAAAATAATTGGTTAGGGGCGCCGGGGTGGCTCAGTCGTTAAGCGTCTGCCTTCGGCTCAGGTCATGATCCCAGGGTCCTGGGATCGAGCCCCGCGTCAGGCTCCCTGCTCAGCAGGGAGTCTGCTTCTCCCTCTCCCATTCCCCCTGCTTGTATTTCCTCTCTCGCTGTGTCTCTCTCTGTCAAATAAATAAATAAAATCTTTAAAAAAAAAAAAAAATTGGTTAGTTGGGAAACATTGAGTAATAACTCTTACTGAAGCAATCAGGGGATTTCCCTTACCATAAATGCTTCCTCTTATCCACAGAAATAATTGTGTGATATTTTAATGTTTGAAATATTTACCTAACTTACAGTAAAAGGTAAAAGTAAAACACAGAATTGAACTCTTCCAGAAGCAAATTTTTTTATTTAACTTGCTGCAATCGCTGTATGAAGTTACGTAGACGTTTTCCACTTCTGTGAAGTGTGCTAACACATCAAGACTTACGTTTAGGTTAGAAGATGTTAACACCAATACTATTTCCCATGAGAGCTGCTATTATTGGAAAACTGTTGTATGATGAGCATTTTTATTCTCATTAGTAATACTAGATAGTCTGTGACCATTATTTGATTCACTGTTAGCTTGCTTTTCATAAAATCTGAGTCATTTTATCATCATCATTAATAAATGATTATTGTGTATGTTTCTCTTACTAGTTGGCTTTTTAGAGGTTTGTTTCCAGAGAGTAAAGGCCTGTTCTCCCTCTCCTAAACTTATAATGTGAAGGGAAGAAAAACTAATTTTAAGAGGATCTATAGGATGTATTTTGCTTGGTGAAAGAAAATCCCACATGTGAAAATGTGAAATATATATATATATTGTACAACAGAATTCACATCTATTTAACATAAGCATGTATGTTTAGAATTATTGGTTTAGGGGTGCCTGGCTGGCTGAGTTGGAGGAGCATGTGACTCTTGATCTTAGACTCATGAGTTTGAGCCCCACGTTGGGTGTAGAGATTATTTAAATAAATAAACAAATAAATAAATATTGGTTTATACAAATTTCAAAAATGTGTACAATGTATGTAGAAGAGAGAATTGTTGACTTTGTTAAACTGAGACATGTTTATGTTCAGTTTGATGTGCGCTTGTTTTTCACGTTTTTTTATTATCTCCACTGTATGGGAATTTGTAGGCTTCCTCCTGAACACTTTCCTTCCTCACAATCAATGTAGGCATATTTTCTAGGTCCTTTGTAGGCATTTGTCTCTATACTTCTATTGTTCTTTTTCTGTCTTTCAGATTCATGATTTATCAAAGGTAGAAAGGATGCTAGAACTTGTTTACTTCTTCAACCATATTAATTAAAGAGAAAGGAATTTTTTTAAAAATCTTTCATTTTGGAAAATTTCAAACATAGACGAAAACAGAAAGAATAAAACCATGAACACCCTAGCTATCTCAGCTAATGGCCAGTATTTTATTCCCACTGGATTATTTTGATGCAAATCCCAGGCATCATATTTACTATTGAATCTTTCTTGGCAGCCTTTTGTATAGTATGGTCTCCCTCTTTCCACCTCCCATCCCCATTGTAGATTTAAAGAAATAAAATATCTAAATATGGAGAAGACAAGTTTTTGTTGTTTTACTAATTCTTTAAAAAGCTAACAGATATTGAGCTTTTCCTGTGTGCCAGACAAGATCCCTTTGATGTTACTGTTAAACAGGTGGAGAAACAGATTTGGAAAGATTAAGGATTTCATTCATGATCACTGAGTAAAGAGTGGTAGACCCAGGACTGGAATTCAAAAGCCTGTGCTCTTTAATCTTAAACATTCAAGCACATATGCCCTCCTTTTAGACTTTTCTTTTTGGTTCTACCAAGTTGCCCCTTTTTTCTTTGTTTACAACTTCTAATTGCTTATTTGACTTATATTACATTAAAGAATTCTGGTTTTTCTGCCCATAATCTTACTGGTAACATAATTACTCTTTCAGTTCTCTGTCCTGGAATGCCTTGCCCCTTTCTCTAGCATTATCATCCTGTTTGGCTTTCCTCATTCTTCTTGGTTTTTTAGTTTTGTTGGTGGTATTCAGAGCTAAGTAGGTTTCTGAGCTGAATGGTTCCACTGGCTTAGTTTTTCTTCATATGTTGCTAGACTGGCCTTTCTTCACCATTGGCTGAGATTTGAGCATAGGCTGACAAAGAGGAAAGGCAGCAAAGGCTATCCAAGTGATACTGATGCTGAGCCTTAAGCTCTATGAGCCTTCCATGTGGACTGGCCTAGTTCAAGGCACTTTGAAGTTTGTAATAAAAGCCTTCTCGTAACAGTGTGTAGCTGCCTGGCCTTTTCTTCTATTCATAACCTTCCCAGAGAACTCAAGGGTTGGGGGCGAGGGTGGAGGGGCAAACAGGGTAAAGCAGATTGGGGTCAGGATTTAGGATTCCTTGACTTTAGCCAAATGCCTTCTCAGTTTTAACCTTCTGTGACTTAGATTTGGTGCAGTTGGTAATATTTTTAAATGTGTGCTAAAAAGGGAAGTTGTTGAATTGTGTGTAATTACTGAGAAAGGGAAGGGGTGATTTGGCAAATTTTAAAAATAATACAGTTTTGGGGGCACCTAGCTGGCTCAGTTGGAAGTGCATGCGACTCTTGATCTTAGGGTTGTAAGTTTGAGCCCCACGTTGGGTATAGAGATTACTTAAAAATAAAATCTTTAAAGAAAATATGCTGTTTGGTAATTCAAACATCACTGATCTTAGATAAAATGCTTCAGTAATAGATATAAGAAGATGTTGTGACAAAAGTAATGGGGACAAATTCCCATCAAAATAAAATGGGAAGTTCCTTGCCTTTGCTAATAAGTATAAAAAATGAGAGGAACATAAATGTTTGTGACTCTGTCCCCGTGTTGAAATGAGGCTTTTTTTATTGAATGATTAATGATATAAATACTAATCTCATCACAAGTGTTAGGTTATGTGAGTTTTCATTCAGCTAGTAAGGAAGTGGAAAAAGTTTAATTTGTATAAATGAGAATTGATTAGCTTGTCCTGATCACAGTACAGTGATATTTTAATTATGTGTAGGCATTAAGCAGTCCATAAATCATTGGGAATTGCTGTTTAAAAAAACCTTTAAGCTGGTTATTTTTCTGTGAGCGTTTAATACAACTGATACATCTGTTAAAATGATTTGTTTAATATATCACCTATGTTCAATGGCCAGTGTACTAAAATTTTACTTATTATTTACCTATTGGTTAAGTTACCTATGGCAATAATATTTTTATGATACTGTGTTAGCTACTTTATCTAGATTGGTTTCTATTCTAGAAAGAGAATAAGTCAGGATAAAGATAAATAATATGGGTTAATTTCCAACAATTTTTTTTTAAGAGGTACTAGAATTTTTGCTTTATTGACATTTTTAAAAGAACAAGAAGTATGATTGAAGTGATAAAACTATTTTCCATGTGAGACTTGTACAACTAATTTTTGTGTGTTTATTACTATATATAGCTCCTTGTGTTTATGAAAATAAATTTTGGCATGTTAAAATAAATAGACATATGCAGAGAGTCAGAAATCCACATGTATATCTGCTGAAAACAGTTTTAAGACCCACTGCTATGGCTACCAACATATAATCTTATCTAAAAGATAACATTCCTTTTGGCCCCTTTCGCCTTAGGCAAAGAACTTCTGTTTAATCTTAAATAACATATACTGTATCAAAGATTAGTACATTTTATTGGTGCAAGGCAAGAGTACATTCATAAATGGGCAAAAGACGGAGAAGAGAAACTAGAATTTTCCGTATTAGGTGAGAAGACTAGGTAGGAGTTGTCAGGAGCTATAAAACTGTGGGACTTAATTTTTCTAGGAAACAGTAGGCCACATAGTTTACAGTCCAACCTCGAATGAGTTGTGTTGGTCAAGACTGTTAAACTACCAAGAAGATTAAATTATCCACATATTTCCATCTTTTAAAAGCAAGAATGGGGCGCCTGGGTGGCTCAGTTGGTTAAGCGTCTGCCTTCGGCTCAGGTCATGATCCCAGGATCCTGGGATTGAGTCCAACATCAGGCTCCCTGCTCAGCGGGGAGTCTGCTTCTCCCTCTGCCCCACCCCCCCCACTCGTGTTCTCTCTCTCTCTCTCTTGCTCTCTCAGATAAGTAAATCCTTTTTTAAAAAAGGCAAGAAAATGTGTATTAACGGAGAAGAGTTATTCTAACATAGCCACACTGATTAAAAAAAAAATAAACTGATGTGGCAAAGACGGAACCAGAGATGTTGATGACCCAGACATTTTTTACCCTTCTCTTTTCTCCTTTTCTAAGGATTTAAATTTTACTTTGGAAAAAGTGGAAAGTTTGCTCTTTTTAAATGATTAAAAAATGTTTATTATCTCCCAGACATTAAAAAATTATTTCTTAAAGCTATAAAGATGGTAAGGTAAGAATACCTTTAGTAATTATTGTACCTAAGTCACCCAATCCATATTTTGTCAGATACTGTTTAACAAGTAATCCAGATGAGATCAACTGGTTTGAGGAATATGAATATCCACTGGCAGGTAAAAAAGGTAAAGAATAAGCGCTGTATTAAGAAACCGAAAGGAAGGATCCATTGTCAAATCATGTTGCTATCAGCATCTGGTTTTTGTGACTCAAGAACAGAAGTATAAGCAATAATAGTAATGATAACTGTTGCTATTATATTTGACTGGAGTATGAAATAAGTAAGTAGCACACTTTAAAACGATGCTTAAAGGATGCTTGCTCTCAGATGGCATATATACAGGATCTTCAGATGTTTGGTCCAATAATACAGCCTAGGATTCTGCCAAGAATGTTCTTTTAGGAATGAGTAAATTGCTTTTTCATGGTACAGTTTTCATTCGTCTTTCTTCTCTATTCTCTACAGCTCCATTTTTCCTTTGTGTTTCTTTTTCTTTCTTTTTGTGTGTGTAAAATAAATTGATGTATGTTTGGAAATGCATCAAATTAAGTATACTGAATTAACTTTTTTTTTTTTTTTTTGACTGGTTATCAGGGAGATTTAGGTTCCTTTATTTTCTTTTTTTAAATTTTATTTTATTATGTTATGTTAATCACCATATATTACATCATTAGTTTTTGATGTAGTGTTCCATGATTCATTGTTTGCATATAACACCCAGTGCTCCATTCAATACATGCCCTCTTTAATACCCATCACCAGGCTAACCCATTCCCCCCACCCTCGAATTAACTTATAAAATAAATGTATGCATATGCAGGTTTTCCTCTCTTACCGGAAAGTAGAGCATTTCTGTGAAACCTTCTGTAAGCTGAAATGGCGTAGAGCAAAGAAGCAATTACCAACTATTTATATGGAAAAATTTTGCACATTCCCAGACCCAAGAAATAAGCTCTCCTGGGTTTTTCTGATACCCTGGGATGCATCTTGTTAATGGATGCAAGAAAAAAAATTGAGGTAAAGTACAGATGCTCACAGACACAGTTCAAAGTTAGGGTGGCTTGATGCTGAGTGTAGTTCAAGGGAAGGAGCCTGGTGGTGCCACTCTAGCTGCTCAGGGTGCACACTGCCTCTGTAACAGCTTGCTGTGAAACAAATGCTGACCACTGTTTCAGTTTTTGCCATTTTTTATAAAAGCGAGATGGTGTAATGCAAACTTTTGAAAAGTGGGGGATACCTGGATTTTAGTCTAGGGGGAAACCAATATCTTCAGAAGCCCGTGGAGATAGGAAAGACTTTAGAAGTGGAAATAATGGTGATCATACTTAAGAGAATGACATTAATTAGACAGTTCAATAGTGAAACATACATATTCAGTGAAGTCTTTTTACTTTTTAGTGAATGTTTTTTGCTCTATTTGCATCACTGTTTATATTAAATCTGTAAAACAATTTTATTTTGATACAATGCAGATAGTTTTGTCTCTTCTGGCTTTTGTCCATTTATGAATTTTAAAAAAGTTAAAAGTTGCAACCTTTCTTGAAGTTAACCAATGAGTCTTCCTTTTCTTTTTAAAACACCAAGTTACGTGAAGAACATTTGTACTTCCAGAGAAAATACATAATGTACAAAAATAATTTTAGACATGAATTTGTATGCTTTTGAATTATTAACCATGGGTTGCTCACCCTTTAAAGATTGTATCTTGATAGGATGGAAGAGGTTGTTAAATGTATTTTGCATTCACAAGTTTTAATTCCTTTCATCATTTCTCCAGTTGTTCATCACATTCTAAGGCCCATTCTGGAAGCACTTGCATATAACAACAACAAAATGTGACTTTGGATCAAGCAGACCTGGGTACAAATTTTATCTTCACATTTTACCACCTATGGGAATGTAGAGAGAACTAATTTTAGTTCATTGTTATATTAAATAGTATTAATAGTAAATAACCGTGTAGGAGGGTTGTGAGAATTGACTAAGAAACAAAGACCTTTATCTTTGCTTAATAAATACTAGATCGCTTGAAAGAAATCCGTTGAAGCTGATTGACAGAATTTGCTTTTTAGATATAATCTTAAAATTATAACATAGTTTTGTCTAAATATTTTTGTGATAAAGAACGATGATTCTTCTCTCTGGGATTTAAATTGCATTGTGTTTGGTCTTTTCAAAACCTTTATATATTTACAGCTTATCTGTGTAATGGTTTGGGTGATGGCAATTTACACATCATTATCACATTTATTGCTACATTCTATAGGGTAGGGTGGCAAAAATACTTGTTTGTATGCTTTTTGCCCACAGAGCTACCACACACTTTCTTAGAAAAACTAGTCCCATCTTAGGCAGTGGTGTAGAGTGGGAAGAATCCTGGGGGAGGAGCACTAGGTTCTAGTATAGCTATGACTATAGCTGTGTGGTTTTGAGTAAACATACTTCATCTCTGCATCTTGGTCTTCTTATCTGTAAAATAAGATCTTGGAGAGCCTTCTAAATACAATATTTTGAGAAAAATTATTGTGTTGATTTGCACTGTTGAATAGACCCATGCATTTCAGGAGAGAAAAGTTGACATGATATTAGGAAATATTGTATATATTGGGGCATGAGAACTAAACTAGTGTACTCAAAGATGGTTGCCTCATAAAATGTTCATGAGAATAAAGGCTATTTATTCATCTTAAAGGACAAAGAAGGACACATAAAGAATGGGCAGTAGCTCCCCAAGCTCATGTAAAAATATGTAATTTTTCTCACTAAGAATATATAGCTGTATACTCACGAGGTGGGAGAAGGTTTGCCTCATTTAGCTAATGATAATTCAATCTGTATATTTCATATAATGTAAATGTGGTTTCTCTTTTTTTCCTAATACTGTTTTCCATGGTGGCTGCACCAGTTTACATTCCCACCAGCAGTGCACAGGAGTTCCCTTTTCTCCACATCCTTGCAAACACTTATTTCTAGTTGATAATAGCCATTCCAACAGGTGTGAGGTGATAGCTCATTGTGGTTTTCATTTGCATTTCCCTGATGATTAATGATGTAGAACATCTTTTCATGTATCTGTTAGCCATCTATATATCTTTTTTTTTTTTTAAGATTTTATTTATTTATTCATGAGAGACAGAGAGAGACAGAGGCAGAGGGAGAAGCAGGCTCCCCGTGGAGCAGGGAGCTCGATGCGGGACTCGATCCCAGGACCCTGGGATCATGACCTGAGCCGAAGGCAGATGCTTAACCGACTGAGCCACCCAGGCGTCCCCATCTATATATCTTCTTTGGAAAAATGTCTGTCTAGATTTTCTGCCTATTTTCTAATTGGATTATTTGGGGGGATTTTTTGCTTTTGATTTGTGAATTCTTTATATATTTTTGATATTAGCCCATTTTCAGACACATCATTTGCAAATATTTTCTCCCATTCAGGTGCCTTTTCACTTTGTTGATGGTTTCCTTTCCTGTGCAGAGGCTTTTTAGTTTGATGTAGTCCAACTTGTTTATTTTTGCTTTTGTTGTTTTTGCTGTTGGTGTCAGATTAAAAAAAAAAAATCATTACCAAGACTGATGTCAAAGAGCTTATTGCCTTTGTTTACTTCTAGGAGTTTTGTGGTTCAGATCTTTAATCCATTTTGAGTTAATTTTTGTGTATGGTGTAGGATAGTGCCAAATTTCATTTTTTTGCATGTGGCTGTCCAGTTTTTCTAATACTATTTATTGAAGAGACTGTCCTCTCCCCATTGTATATTCTAGGCTCCTTTGTCATAAATTAACCATATATGCGTGGGTTTATTTCTGGGCTCTGTTCTGTTCCTTTGATCTGTGTGTCTGTTTTTATGCCAGTACAATACTGTCTTAATCACTAATAGTTTGTAGTATAGTTTGAAATCAAGGAGCATGATGTCTCCAGGTGTATTCTTCTTTCTCAAGATTGGTTTGGCTCCTCAGGGTCTTTTATAGTTCCATACAAATTTTAGGATTATTCTGTTTTTGTGAAATATGCCATTGGAATTTTGGTAAGGATTGCATTGGATCTGTATATTGACTTGGGTAGTGTGGACATTTTAACAATAGTAACTTTTCCAGTCAGGAGCATGGACTGTCTTTCTGTTTATCTGTGTCTTGCTTCAGTTTCTTTCATCACTGTCTTGTTTTCAATGTACAGATATTTCATCCTCTTGGTTAAGTTTATATCTAAGCATTTTATTCTTTTTGGTGCAGTTGGAAGTGGGATTGTTTTCATTTCTTTTTGGTAGTTTATTTTTTGTGTATATAAATGCAACAGATTTTTGTGTATTTGTATCTTGCAACCTTACAGAATTCATTTATTCTAATACTGTTTTGATGGAATCTTCAGAATTCTCTTTATGTAATACTGTGTTATCTGCAAATAGTGACAGTTTTATTTCTTCTTTTCCAATTTGCCCTTTCTTTCTTTTTCTTGCTTAATTGTTCTGACTAGGATTTCTAATACTATGTTGAATAAAAGTGGTAACAGTGGGTGGGCATCTTTGTCTTGTTCCTGATCTTGGAGAAAAAGCTTTCAGCTTTTCACCATTGACTATGAAATTAGTAGGTGGCTTGTCATATATGGCTTTTATTATGGTGAGGCATGTTATTGAGAGTTCTTATCATAAATGGATGTTGAATTTTGTCCAGTGCCTTCCCTGCATCTGTAGAGATGATATGATTTTTATCCTTCATTTTGTTACTGTAGTGTGTCGCATTGACTGATTTTATAGCTGTTGAGCCATCCTTGCAAACCTGAAGTAAGTCACACTTGATCATGGTGAATGATACTTTCAACGTATTATTGCTTTGGGTTTCTTAATATTTTGTTGAGGATTTTTGTATGTCTGTGTGTCAGGGTGTTAGCTTGTAGTTTTCTTTTCTTGTGGTATCTTGCTTGGTTTTGGTTATTAGGGTAGTGCTGGTCTCCTAAAATGAGTTTAGAAGAGTTTCCTCCTTTTCTGTCTTTTGGAGGAGTTTGAGAAGGATTGGTGTTAATTCTTTTTTGCGTGTTTGGTAGAATTCACCAGTGAAACTCTGTGGTCTTGGACTTTGTTCACTGGGAGGTTATTGATTACTGATTCAGTCTCCTTACTAGTAATCAGTCTGTTCATATTTTTTATTTCATCATGATTCAGTTTTGGTAGGTATATGTTTGTAGAAATTTATCAATTTCTTCTAGGTCATCCAGTTGGCATATAATTGTTCATAGCGGTCTCTTATGATCCTTTGTGTTTCTGTGGTATCAGTTACAACATCTCTTTCTTTTCTCTCTTTCTGATTTTGAGTCCTCTCTTTCTTGGTGAGTGTAGCTATAGCTTTGTCAATTTTGTTTATCTTTTCAAGGTACCAGCTTTTCATTTCATTGATTTCTTTTTTTCCTTTGGTGTCTTTTTAGTCTCGATTTCATTAATTTCAGTTCTAATCTTTATTAATTCCTTCCTTCTACTAACTCTGGGCTTTGTTCTTTATCTTCTTTATGAGCCGTACAGTAGGTTGTTTGATACTTTTGTTTCTTGAGGTAGGCATTTGTCACTATGAACTTCTCTCTTAGAATTTCTTTTATTGCATTCCATAAATTTTGGTTTCTTACATTTTCATTTTCTCTTTGTCAAGGTATTTCTTATCTTTTTTTTTTTTTTTTAAAGATTTTATTTATTTATTTGAGAGAGAGAGAATGAGAGACAGAGAGCATGAGAAGGAGGAAGGTCAGAGGGAGAAGCAGACTCCTTGCCGAGCAGGGAGCCCGATGCGGGACTCGATCCCGGGACTCCAGGATCATGACCTGAGCCGAAGGCAGTCGCTTAACCAACTGAGCCACCCAGGCGCCCCCCCCCCTTTTTTTTTTTTTTTTTAAGATTTTATTTATGTCAAGGTATTTTTTAAATTTCTTTTTTTTTTCTTTTTACAGATTTTATTTATTTATTTGAGAGGGAGAGAGAATGACAGAGTGCCCGCGTGAGCACACAAGCAGGGAGAGGGGCAGAGGGAAAGGAGAAGCAGACTCCCTACTGATCAGGGAGACCAACGTGGGGCTCGATTCCAGGACTCTGGAATCATGACATGAGCCGAAAGCAGACGCTTAACCAACTGAGCCACCCAGGCGCCCCAATTTCTCTTTTGATTTCTTTTGACCCATTTGTTGTTCAGTAGCATGTGGTTTTATTTCCACGTATTTGTGAATTTTCCAGCTTTGTGTAGTTTCTGGTATCATACCATGTGGTTGGAAATGACGCTTGATACGATTTCAGTCCTCTTAAATTTATTAATAATTGTTTTGTGGTTTATCTTGGGAAATGATCTAGCACGTACTCTATCTTGGATCTATATGCACTTGAAAATAATGTATGTTTTGTTGCTCTTGGATGGCATGTTCTCTAAATATCTGTTAAGCCTATCTGGTCTGATGTTTGCTTTAAGACCAGTGTTTCTTACTGATTTTGTGTGTATGATCTATCCATTGATGTAAGTAGGTTATTAAAGTCCCCTGTCATTATTGTATTGCTGTTTATTTTTGATTTAGGTGTGTTAGTATTTGCTTTATATATTTAGGTGCTCCTATGTTGAGTGCATAAATTTTTTAAAAATATTTTATTTATTTATTTGACAGAGAGAAGCACAGCGAGAGAGGGAACACAAGCAGGGGGAGTGGGAGAGGGAGAAGCAGGCTTCCTGACAAGCAGGGAGCCCGATGTGGGGCTCGATCCCAGGACCCTGGGATCATGTGAGCCACCCAGGTGCCCTAAGATTTTTATTTATTTTAGAGAGAGGGTATGGGCACGAGTTGGGGGAGGGGTAGAGGGAGAGGGATAGAATCTCAAGCACATTCTGTGCCGAGTGGGGAGCTGAATCTCAGGACCCTGAGATCATGACCTTAGCTGAAAGCAAGAGTGGGACACTAAACTGACTGAGCCACCCAGATGCCCTGAGTGCATAAATATTCAAAACGTTTTATCTTCCTTGTTGGATTGACCCTTTTATCATTCTGTAATATTCTGCTTTGTTTCTTACCACAGCCTTTGTTTTAAAGTGTTTTGTCTGATGTAAGTATAGCTACTCCACTTTCTTTTGGTTTCCATTTGCAAAGAATATCTTGTTCCATCTTTCAATGTGTGTCTGAAGTGAGTCTTTTGTACAAAGTATAGAGATGGGTCTTTTTTTTTTTTTTCTTCCATTCAGCCACTCTTTGTCTTTGGATTGGAGAATTTAGCCCATTTACATTTAAAGCAACTACCAGTAGGTATGTGCTTGTGGCCATTTTGTTAATCATTTTCTGGCTATTTTTGTAGTTCCTCTCTGTTCCTTTTTTCTTCTCTTGCTCTCTTATGAGTTCATGTCTGTCTTTAGTGATATGTTTATATTCTTTTCTCTTTATATTTTGTGTATTTACTATAAATTTTTGCTTTGTGGTTACTATGAAGCTTATATATAAACCTATTTTAAATTGATAGCATAAGTTTGATCTCATTTTAAAGCTCAACGTTATTATTCCTCTCCAACATTTTTTTAAAGATTTTATTTATTTAACTATTCATTGTTTGAGAGAGAGCATACACGAGCAGGGGGAAGAGCAGAGGGAGAGGGACAAGCAGACTTCTTGCTGAGTGCAGAGCCTGACACAGGGCTTGATCTCACAACCCTGAGATCATGACCTGAGCCAAAATCAAGAGTCGGGACGCTCAACCAACTGAACCACCCAGGTTCCCCCAGCATTTTGTTTTTGATGTCACATTTTACATCTTCTTTTTTCTTGTTTATCCTTTAATTATTGTAATCTTAGTTATTTTTATGGGTTCTGCTTTTTAATCTTTATATTAGCCTTAAAAGTGATTAATCCATTACCTTTATTATATATTTACCTTTCCAGTGAAATTTATCCTTTCATATGTGTTCTTGTTATTCATTAGCATATGTGTTCTTGTTACTCATTAGCACCTGTTCTTTTCAGTTTTAAGAAATCCCTTTAGCAATTCTTGTAAGACCAGTTGAGTGGTGAATTCCTTTAGCTTTGGCTTGTCTCAAAAACTCTTAATCTCTCCTTCACTTCTGAACGATAACTTTGCTGGGTAGAGTATTCTTGGTTTGAAATTTTTTTCGTTCAG
This sequence comes from Neomonachus schauinslandi, assembly GCF_002201575.2. Lineage (NCBI taxonomy): Eukaryota > Metazoa > Chordata > Mammalia > Carnivora > Phocidae > Neomonachus > Neomonachus schauinslandi. The sequence continues at coordinate 123,561,345 of NC_058408.1, forward strand.
TACTTTGAATATATCATGCTACTTTCTTCAGGTCTCCAAAGTTTCTGCTGAGAAATCTGCTGGGTGTTTCCTTGTACATAACAAGTTGTTTTTCTCTTGCTGCTTTTAATAGTTTCTTTTTTTGTCTTTAACTTTTGACATTTCAATTATAATACGTCTTGGTGTGGGTCTCTTGGTTTCTCTTACTTGGAACTCCCTGGGTTTCCTGGATGTGGATGTCTGTTTCCTTCCCCAGGTTAGGGAAGTTTACGCCCATGATTTCATCAACTAAAATTTCTGCTCCTTTGTTTCTTCTTATGGGAGCTCTATTATGTGAATGTTAGTTTGTTTGATTTTTGTTCATAAGTCACTTGTGCTGTTTACTTTTTAATTTTTTTTTTCTTTTTGCTGCTCTGGTTGGTGAGTACCACTGCCTTGTCTTCAGATTGACTTTTCCATTCCTTTGCTTCATTTAGTTTGTTGTTGAGTATTTCTAGTGTATTTTTTTAGTTCAATTATTTGTATTCTTGAGCTCCATAATTTTTATTTGGTACTTCTATTTTCTTCTCTTTGTTGATGTTCTCACTGTGTTCATTCTTCTCCCCAGTTAAGTTGAGCGTCTTTATGACCATTACTTTGAAATCTCTACCGTGTAAATGTTACTTATCTCTGTTTTATTAAGGTTTTTTTCTGAGGTTTTACCTGTTGTTTTGTTTGGAACATATTCCTCTGTGTTTTCATTTTGCTTGACTCTCTGTGTTTTTGTTTTGTTTAAGGTTTTATTTACTTAGAGAAAGTGAGTGAGAGAGTATAAGCGGGGGAGGGGGGCACAGGGAGAAGCAGACTCCCCGCTGAGCAGGGAGCCCAATGCGGGGCTTGATCCCAGGATCCTGGGATCATGACCTGAGCCAAAGGCAGATGCTTAACTGACTGAGCCACCCAGGCACCCCTCTGGGTGGTTTTTATACATTACATGAAAGAACCACGTCTTCTAGTCTTGAAGAAGCCTCATGTAGCAGATGAACCCTGTTGTTCAACCCTGCCTCAGCTCTTGGTTGTCTCCCAAACCTTTGTGCTTATCCAAGCAGCCTATCATATTTTTCTTCCATTTCCAACAGTTTTAAAAGTATGCTTGGATAGTAAATTGAAAATTTGGTGTCCTACTCCAGATCTGCTGATTCCAAATCTTAGGGAAGGCATGGGAATCTGTATTTCTGACATATCCCAAGTGACTCATGGACACACTGAAGTTTGGAAACCACAGACATATAAGATAAGGGTACTTTAACCAGTATGTAAGATGCTCCAAGATACCTGATCCAGCCTACCACTTTAGTCTCAACTCTCTGTATCCTGCCCATTCTCCACCCTAATCCCTCAAGTCCTCTTACCACAAAATACAAGTCACTCTTTTTTTAATGTGCAATTATTATTATACTACTTTATCTCCTTCCCTTTCTTTCTCCAATTGTACTGTACCTCTTCTAGTTCGAGAGACCCTTGAATTCAGTGACCATGTCATGTTTTTCTTTATATTTTGAGTACTTGGCAGAGTGACTGGTACACAGTGGATGCCCAGTAAAGATTTGTGGAAAGGTAGAAAACAGAAATAAGGAAGCACTTTTTCAAGCTACTGCTTGTGTAATGTCTACTGATAATCTCATTGGCTAAAGCAAGTTACACAATTGAACCCAGAGTCATGGTGGGAGGGTATTATAAAGTTACCTGACAAAGGGACTATATATAGAGAGAGGGATGAAGAATTGGGGCCAAAGTAGAAAGCATCAGTTTTCACTTTTTCATGTGAATATTTGTGGTAATAGGTATTTGTCAACCACAGAGTATGTGCCTAACAGCTGTTTTTCTCATTAAAATATACAGTCAACTTGCAAAGAGTGTGGTGTTTTTTTTTGGTTTTTTTTTTTGGTGCCTTGTCTTCAGATTGACTTCTGCATTCCTCTGCTTCATTTAGTTTGTTGTTGAGTCTTTCTAGTCTTTCTATGAAGAAACAATTAGAATAATTAATGATGGGCACCTGGGTGGTGCAGTTGGTTAATGTCTGCCTTTGGCTCAGGTCATGATCCCAGGGGCCTGGGATCAAGTCCCACATCAGGCTCCCTGCTCCTTGGGGAGCCTGCTTCTCTCTCTCCCTCTGCCATTCCCGCCCCCCCGCTTGTGCTCTCTGGCTCTCTCTATCCCTCTGTCAAATAAATAAAATCTTAAAAAAATGATTAATGATTAAATAATTCACAAATGTGATAGAACTGGTGGTTTGGATTTGAGATAGTCTGACTTCAGAGTCTGTACGCTTTCACGTGGTTATAAACATGTAAGTTATATTTTTAATTTCCCCCCATAAGTTTTTTCTTGCTTATTTTTGGGAAGTAGATATTTTGGACACAATATATGGTACCCTTAATGGCTTTAACGCAGTGATTTTTAAAGGCGATTGGGTGGGAGAAGTTGCCCCTTTGAGAACCACTGCATTATATAAGATATAAAGAACTAGTTTTCTTTTTTTTTTTTTTTTAAAGATTTTATTTATTTATTTGAGAGAGAGAGTGAGAGAGAGAGAGAGAGCACAAGAGGGGGGAGCGGGAGAGGGAGAAGCAGGCTCCCCGCCGAGCAGGGAGCCTGATGCGGGACTCGATCCAGGGACTCCAGGATCATGACCTGAGCCGAAGGCAGTCGCTTAACCAACTGAGCCACCCAGGCGCCCAAGAACTAGTTTTCTATGTTTGTGAATTGTGTGGAGACGCTAGTGAAACCCAGCCTTTAATAGGTGAAACATATTTTTAAATTTTGTCTTATTTCAAAATGTAATTTTTTTCCCTTTTGCTCAGAATGTGTGTATTTGAAATTTCTGAAGTACCAGCAAAAAGATAGGAAAGGGCTGGGAATTTCCAAGAGATAAATGGGTAAAAGTTGGAGGTGGGCTGTAGGTGAAGAAAGAGCGTTTAGATTATGTAAGAGTATAAGATGTTGATGGTTTTTCCAGTAATCTGGGGACATATATTAATGTAATATGTGTGTGACACAGTTTGCTTGAGATAGAAACAAACGAAACATGGACAATGATCATGTTAAAGTGCAAGACTGTTGTGAATGTTCTCAAAGTGGTGATGTGGAGAGAAAGAGATACTTCAGTATGACTTTGTCATCATTTGTTGATCTAGGACTGACATTGCTTTATAGGGATGGTGGTGATGTGGAATGGCATTAAGGAGGAAAAGATTTTATTAATGCTTTTTTTTTTTAGATACTGGTACTTTGGTTTTTATAATTCTGAGAGTTCTTTATATTGTTCGTGTTTTGCTATAAGGAGCTCACAGATCCATACTTTAACAAGCATGAATGAATTTGTTTGTAACTTACAGATTCTAAAATCCTTCTTGGAAGATGCCCTGGTGGTTAGGGAATGGAAGTGGATACAAACTATTTTTTTTCTACTGGCTTTTCCTATCTCTTTGCCAAGTTTGAGAAAATAATCTGAAAAAAAAAGAAGCCCTGTTTTCAGTCATATGGTACTTTGCAGTGTTCTGCTGTATGTATCAGGACTCTTTCTATTGCAAGCTCAGAAAACTGGGAAGTTCACAGGATAAAGCTATAGGCAGGATTTTATGTAAGTGGAATAAGAAGTTTGATGTCATCAGGAATGTATCCTTATCTCCCTTTCTAAGCATGCTTTTTCACATTTTGTTTATTTGAGAGTGAGCTCAAGTGAAAGCACAAGAGCAAGGGGAGGGAGAAGCAGGCTCCTCACTGAGCAGGGAGCCTGATGAGGGGCTCCATCCCAGGATGCTGGGATCATGACCTGAGCCGAAGGTAGCTGCTTAGTTAGCCCCCTGAGCCACCCAGCCACCCTCTAAGCATTCTTTTTCAATTTTGGTTTCCTTCTTCAGGTATGGTGGTAAAGGTGATCAGTAGCAGCTCTAGACTTATATAATTCTTAGAGTCCACATGTGTTTATCTGTATAGCACCAGTCAAATTGGTGGATGGAATGCCAGGCTTGGGTCGTGTGGCCTCTACCTGAACCAGTCACCCTAAGGCTAGAGGAGTGTGATCCTCTGATCTGACCAAGGACATGTGCCTGGTTTGGGAAGAGGCTTAAGATTAGCCCTCTCTTAAGGCTTGAGGGAGGAGCAGATTGATTCTTCAAAAAAAAAAAAAAAAAAAAATCAGATGCTATTCCCTAAGAAAGGGAAATGGGTTCAGGTTAGGCAAAATATATAAATATTCCATATATGAATCTAGATCTACTTTTGAAGAAATTGACTGATTTGGACTATGTTGAGTTGAATTGTGTTCTGCAAAAAGATATGTTGAAGTCTTTTTTTTTTTTTTTTTTTTTTAAAGATTTTTAAATTTATTTATTCATGACAGAGAGAGAGAGAGAGAGAGGCAGAGGGAGAAGCAGGCTCCCAAGGAGCAGGGAGCCCGATGCAGGACTCGATCCCAGGACCCTGAGATCATGACCTGAGCCGAAGGCAGACGCCCAACCATCTGAGCCACCCAGGCGCCCTATGTTGAAGTCTTAATTCCCGGTATCTTTGAATGTGACTTTACTTGGAAATAGGGTCTTTACAGTTGGGTCAAGTTAAGATGAGGTCATACTAGATTAGAGTGGGACCTAATCCAGTAACTGGTATTTTTAGTAGAAAGGGGGAAATTTGGATACAGGTAGAGATTGGAGTTATGTGGCCATAAGCCAAGGAATGCCAAGGATTGCTGACAACCACCAGAAGCTACAATGAGGCAAAGAAGGATTCTTCCTTAGCGTTTGGGGTGAGAATAGCCCTGCCAGCATCTTGATTTCTGCCTTCTTGTCAGTCTCCAGAACTGCAAGACAATATATTTCTGTTGTTTTAAGCCACCTAGTTTGTGGTAATATGTGGTAAAATTCAGCAACTCTAGAAAACTAATGTAAAACATATTTACTACTTACAAAATTTTTTTTATTCAGCCCATTTTTTTAAGTTTTGTTTATTTAATAATCTCTATACCCAAAAAAAAAAATAAAATAAAAAATAATCTCTATACCCAACATGGGGCTTGATCTCATGACCCCAGGATTGAGTTGCATGCTGTTCTGATTGAGCCAGCCAGATGCCCCGCAGCCCATCTTCTTAAAATAAAATGCTGACCATAAGTTTTCCCCGTGAATACCTTTTACATTTTAAGTGGCTTTTTTGGGGATTTCGGATGCCTTTGAAATTTATGGGTTTGACATTTGAAAATATATTTCGTTAGAATTTCATTGTATCCATAATGTGAGGTGGTACTTTGTAATTGATTGTGTTTATTGACCTCTACATTTTTCAGAGTCTGTAGTTGTAGTTTAGCTGAAGCCACTGTCCTTATGGATGTACAGCTAAACATTATTTCTCAGTGTGTTTGACTCCCAAATAGCACAGCGCCATGTGAGAATCAGGAGTAGACATAATTAAAGTGAAACACCCAGAGTAAATATGTTCTAGTAGCTTGAACATGAAAAAAAGAATATGTCTTAGGGCAACTGGTTATCAGGGTGGGAACAGTTAGTATTTTAGTGATACTAAAAAAAACTTGAGTAGCTTGAACAGTATTTCTGGGCTCTTTTTCATTTTCTGCAAACTGCGAGAGTCAGATAATACCTCCAGAGTTTGGTTAAACTTCGAAAAAAAAAAATAAGATCTTTTGAACATCCATGTAGAAGTTTCTAATTTGTACTAAGTGGATATTTTCTGTAGGTACTGTAATCCTTACTCAGAACCTTTGTATAAAAATTCGTTTTTTTTTTTAAGGTATTTATTTATTGAGAGAGAGAGTGACAGAGAACATGAGAGGGGGAGAGTCAGAGGGAGAAGCAGACTCCCCGCTGAGCAGGGAGCCCAATGCGGGACTCGATTCCGGGACTCCAGGATCATGACCTGAGCCGAAGGCAGTCGCCCAAACAACTGACCCACCCAGGGGCCCCTAAAAATTCATTATTTTAAGGAACTTAAAACTATTGGAAAAATGGGGAAACTATGCAAGCACTTTTAAATATATATCCCCCCCCCATATTCATTAAAATGAAATAAGAACAATGAGTGAAGAAAATGTCCTGTCGTAAACTAATAATGTTGCATGCAGTACAATTATTATTTTTTTTAAAGATTTTATTTATTTGTTTGCCGGAGAGGGAGAGCAAGAGAGCATGAGAATACAAGCAGGGGGAGCGGCAGGCAGAGGGAGAAGCAGGCTTCCCGCTGAGCAAGGAGCCCAATGCAGGGCTAGATCCCAGGGCTCTGGGATCATGACCTGAGCTGAAGGCAGACGCTTAACCGACTGAGCCACCCAGGCATCCCAAATTTTTTAAATAAATTATCTATTTCTATTTATTTATTTATTTAAAGTAAGCTATACACCACCCAATGTGGGTTTTAAACTCATGACCCCTAGGTCAAGAGTAGCATGCTTTAGCAACTGAGCCAGCCAGGCACTCCATAATTTTCATTATAAATATTTTTGACAGTAGTATACCTTATTTTAAGTTAGTAATATTTTCTCAATTCAAAACTCACATATTAAGTATGCAATGCCAAGTATTGCTTCGGCCATGCTCCATCTACTCTAGTTTTACTTGCTTCCTCTAACTGTTTATATTATGTATTCTTTCAGCGTTTCTTTGTAAAAATAAAAGCAGATGTTAATATTTTTCTTTTTCTATTTTCTTACCTACAACAGGATATAGAAAAGACTTTGTTCTGTACTTTGTTTTTTTCTATATATATTTTTTAGTTATCTTTCTATATCTGTATGTAGAGAGCATTCTCATTCTTTTTCACAACTGCATTGGATTCCATTGTGTGGATATGCTATAATATGTTTAACTTGATGATTATTGAACATCTGAGTTTTCACTTGTTGCTAACCATCCTACAGTGGATAATATTGTATATAAGTTATTTTGTATGTGTGCTGGTATCTGTAGGATACATTCCTTTTAGAAATGGTATTGCTGAGGTAAGGGGTAGAATACATTTGTAATTTTGCTAGATATTACCAAATTGCCCTCTACATGGGTGATACAATTTTGTAGCTCCTCCATTATTGTAGGATAGCAGTCATTAGGAGAATATCTATATCCCCACAGCCTTATCAAGGGTCCTTTTTCTCCAACTCAGGAATTTTCACATATTCAGAATTGGTTCTTACAGAATTGATTCTGAAAGTTCAGTTGCTTTGTTATAGCTTTAGGAGGGCTGCAGTGTGTAATTGGCACAGCATAGCCTTCCAGGTTTTTCTGAGTGTGCCTTCTCCACCCTTTTCAAGAAAGCATAGATTGGTATTACACAGTTTCTTATTTAAAGTTCTTCAGAGGATTGTAGAAAAATATTCAAATTTTGCCAAAAGGCCTTCTTTTGTATTTCCTGTGGGCATTTGCTAAAGTACAGACCTTATCTAGTTGGCATAAGTTGATTTCTATAAATGTTTTTGCTTTGGGGCACCTGGGTGGCTCAGTTGTTAAGTGTCTGCCTTCAGCTCAGGTCATGATCCTAGGGTCCTTGGATTGAGCACCGCATCGGGCTCCCTGCTTAGTGGAAAGCCTGCTTCTGCCTCTCCCACTCTCGCTGCTTGTGTTCCCTCTCTCGCTGTGTCTCTCTGTCAAATAAATAAATAAAATCTTAAAAAAAATAAATGTTTTTGCTTTTATTTAGTGTATCTATGCTGTTTTCGTCTCCAACTTGCCTATTGTTAGCTGTTCTTTTTGGCTCTTCATTCTTTCTGTGTTGATATTCTGTTTACTTGACTGTTAGAAGAACTCTTTTGAACTTTTGGGTGGTAATGTCACTTTGCATTCCGAACTGAAACCCCTGTCCCTAAGCAGTTACGTTTCTACAGCTATAAATACCATTAGATATGGTCTTGACAGTAGTTTATGAACATTGTTTAATGTCTTAAAATTTGGTATCTTAGAAGCTACAGGAGAAACATAGTAAAATACACAACAGAAATTAAAGATAAGAATACATGTGCCCAGTTAAGGGATCAACAGGCAAAATAAGCATAGAAATCTATGACTCAGAGGAAAGCCTATATTCTAAGAGCCAAGTTGACAGGAAGTAGATATTCAGTAACTCACAGATACTGATCCAAAATAAATGTTTCTGTCAAATAAATGTATATTGACTTATAATGGATTTCTCAAGCAAGGATAGCCTCTTTGCTTTGGGGACAATCTCTGTTTAGATGGTTTGGTTGAATTGTGTTTTTAACTTATTCTAGTAGACTGTTCCTGTTTGTGTGGCACTTAGACTCTAATGGGAGAAATAGGGACATTAATCATATGAAGAACCTATAACTACACAAGATAAGAGCTCTGAAAAGATGTGGTTCTGTGTGTATGTGTGTATGTGCGTGTGTGTGATTGTGTTTGTAGAGGTGGGCTGATTGGAATAATAGAAAATCAGAAGAATTTCTAAGAAAAATTTTCATTTGAGAGAGGTGAAAGTGAATATGAGTTAACCAGGGGAAGGAAGAGAAGGGTGGTAGGTGGAGAGGATTCTTCTAGACAGGGTATCAGAATATGTTTTCAGAAGACAGAAAAAGAGTAGACTTTGGTTTCCTCCTAGGATCTGGTTTATATAAAAATATACTTCTTTCTCACCACTTGGTGGCACTTAAACGTGCTTTAACAAGGCTTAGTTTTGGCTGTGGAATATTCTGCAAGTATTTTTTAAAACTTAAGTAAACTGATATGTGAAAATTAGAGGGGTGTGGAACACCAGATGAGGTTATTATTAAATCTTATGGAAAGAAAAGACAGTGTACTCAGGCTCTGGGTATTTCTGTAAATGGACATCTGTACAATCCACTCCTGCTGGGGAAGGATGAAGGCATTCTTTGTCAGGTACTCTTAGTTTTTTAGCCTCTTATTTCCAAGTTCAAATGGTGATTTTTTTTTTTTTGCTACCTTTTTTATTGAGATATAATTAAAAGTTAAAGCTCTTAAATTTTGACAGTTGTGTACACCCCCTCCAAAACAAGATATAGAACAATTGTGCCTCCTATAAAGTGTACTTGTGTTCTGCTCCAGCTAGTTGCTCATTACTGCAATAACTGACTTCTGTCACCTTCAGTTAGTTTTACCTGCATCTGCATTTCATATAAAAGGAATCATACAGCATGTACTTTTTTGTGTCTGGCTTCTTTTGCTTACACATAATATTTGTGTGTGTTATGTTAATGAACTGTTGTTCATTCCTTTTTAAGTGGATTTATTGAGATATAATTTATATAGCAAATAGTACACCCTTTTAAAGTATACAATTCAGTGATTTTTACTATATTCACAAAGTTGTGCAGCCATTAACATCATCAGATTTTAGATCATTTTCATCACCCCAGTGGGTATCGTTATATTCTGTTTATAGATAAGAACCCATACCAATTAGCAGTCACTCCTTGTCTTGTCCCCCTCACTTTCCATTCCCCAACAATGGACAATGACTGATTTACTTTGTTTGTAGAGATTTGCCTATTCTGGACATAAGTTCATTCTTTTGCCGAGTAGCATTCCATCGTATGGACACACTACGATTTGTTTAATCTGTTCATTGCTGATGGACATTTGAGTTGTTTCCAGTTTGGGGTTATTATAAATAAGGCTACTCCATAAACATTTTTTTTTAAAGATTTTATTTATTTATTTGACAGAGAGAGACACAGCGAGAGAGGGAACACAAGCAGGGGGAGTGGCAGAAGGAGAAGCAGGCTCCCCGCAGAGCAGGGAGCCCAACATGGGGCTCAATCCCAGGACCCTGGGATCACGACCTGAGCTGAAGGCAGACGCTTAACGACTGAGCCACCCAGGCGCCCCTACCCCATAAACATTTTTATATAAGTCTGTTTTCATTTCCCTTGGGTAAATACCTAGGAATGGAGTTGCCAGGTTATAGGGTAGAGATGTACATTCATACTTCATAAGAAACTGCCAAACAGCTCTCCAAAGAGGTGATATCTCCACTTTACATTCCTCTCCAACAGTGTATGGAGGGATCAGTTACTCTGCATCCTCACAGATATTTGGTGTTTAACCAGGGGAAGGAAGAGAAGGGTGGTAGGTGGAGAGGATTCTTCAGTCTTTGTCAGTCTTTTCTATTTTGATTATTCTAGCATTTGTAAAGTGGTATCTCATTGTTTTGTTGTGGTATTTTAATTTCCCTGATGACTAAAGATAGCTTTTCATGTGCCTATTGGACTTCTCATATATGTTCTATTTTGAAGGGTCTAAAAGTCTTTTGCCCATTAAAAAAAAAAAATTGAGTTAATCTTTTTGTTGATTTGTGAGAATTTTTTGTATAAGTAATGTATAATTATATAATTGATATTTGCTCTTCAATAAATGTAAAGATAGAAATAGATATCTGGGGTTTATAGTCTCAGATTTTTCTGAAGAATCAGTAGAAAAAGGTCACTTTATTTAGACTTTTTCTAAGTAGACTTTTTCTACAGTAGTTGTTTTCTTGTTGAACCATGAAGTGATTCCTTGCAGGTGGGGAAGAACAATAGCCTTTAGGAGGTATACCCTATAAAAAACAACAAATAAGCCAATTCAGTAACTTCAGTCACAATACCTGCCACTCCATAGACTTCAAGGTAGAACCATGGTCTTCAATTCACCTTCTCCATACGAAGTTTTGTCACTTTTGGTGGAGTCCCCAGTGGACCCAAGTAGTCCATGCCACATAAAAGCAGTCCTTCTGACCTCTAAAACACCTAAGATGAGAACTGCCAGTAAACTGGTTCTGTAGTTTGCCCTCCAGAAGTTGTCCCACATTCTGTGTAGCTACCTCACATGCCATATCTGATAGTCCACATAGCTGGAATTAGGTGTGAACTCTGTTGTTAGGGCACATGTGGCTCACACCATTACTGCAGTGTCAGTAAAAAGTATTGATGAGCCTGCAGAAATTTTAGAGAAGCTGGGCTAGGGTACCAGCAGGAGCAATAGCCGTAATTTAGCTTTTGGTGTTACATCATGGAGTGTTTAGAAAACCAGCCTTCTGAGAGACATTGATGAGCTTTCATCAATCTCTCTTGCTTGTGGAAAAGAGAACATGGGGCATTTTGTGACCCTAAAATAATTTTGTTGAAAATGATTTACTTAACTGGATGTGTCTTTACTAAAATGGAAAGCATTACAGGCAGTCCAGGAATATTTACTGTTGTTTCTATCTCTATACATGCTATTAGATACCTGGTATCTTTTATTTATTTATTTCTATTTTTTTTTCCTTTTTTTTTTTTTTAAAGATTTTTTTATTTATTCATTTGAGACACAGAGATAGAGAATATGAGCAGGGGGAGAAGCTGGCCCCCCGCTGAGCAGGGAGCCCGATACGGGGCTCGATCCCAGGACCCTGGGATCATGACCTGAGCCGAAGGCAGACGCTTAATGACTGAGCCACCCAGGCGCCTCCCCCCCCCTTTTTTTAAAGATTCAGGAGAGAGAATTTTAAGCAGGCTCCTTGTCCAGCCTGTAGCCCTATGTGGGGCTCAATCCCACAACCCTGAGATCATGAGATCATGATCTGAGCCGAAATCAAGTCAGACGCTTAACCAACTGAGCCACCTGGGCACCCCTAAAAGTTTTTATCACTTTTGCATTCTCCGTCATTAAAGATTCTTTTTGATTCTTGCCTGTCTGTATTCCATCCAGTCTTTGATTCACACTGCCAGTGTAGATTTTCTAACACTTGCCATTGTCCTGTCAAAAGTCTTTCAGTGGCTCCCATTGTCTTCAGGATAAAATTTAAACTTTAGCTGGCTTTCCAGGAACATCTTAGCCTATATCTTAACGATTTTACCTAATTTTTCTGGATTTCCCAATAATCAGCATAATAAGAGCAAATGTTTATTTATATAGTACTTACTCTATATGCCAAGCACTGGCGTAGGCAGTCATAATACATTTCTTGTAGTTCTTTTTTTTAATTAATGTTTTTAGAGAGAGAGAGTGTGGGGGTGGATGGGTAGAGGGAGAGAGAGAATCTCAAGCAGGCTCAATCTCATGACCCCGAGATCAAGACCTGAGCTGAAATCAAGAGTCGGATGCTTAACCGACTGAGCCACCCAGGAGCCCCTAAATTTCTTGTAATTCTGCAAATAGATCACGTACCCCCACTTTCATACTTTGGCACATCCTGTACTCTGTGACTAGAGTACTGTCTCAGTCTCTTTATTTAATACCTACTTGTTCTTTGAGAGTCCATTCAGACATCACTTCTTGGAAGCTGAATTTCTATATTCACTTTCTGTGCCCTACCCCCCCCCTCCTCACCTCTTAAAATTATAGTGAGATGTCGGAGTAATGCATATATAATCAGTCTACTGTAAATCAGAACACAGTTTTTCTCCCTCTTCCAACTTTTCTTCTGCAGTATGGACAGTTCAGTAGGAATGAGTTGCCCTAGATTAAGAGCAGATAAAAGATTTATGACTGTTAATCATTACCACCACCTTCCTCAAACCCTGTATTTGAAAACACATGGGTCCACAGGCAAGATGTTTAGTCTGGTAACAAAATGAGTAAGATAGTCCTTGCCTTAGAAGACCCCAAAATCTGGTGGGAATAGACAGACTTATAAGCAGCTAATTATATCTTGCTGGGTCAAAGATGTAAACACTAAAAAGAAAACAGAGAAGCCATAAAAGAATTAGAAGATGGTTAGGCAGGTTTTTTCCCCAATCATATTGAAGTGGAAAGTCCTTTAAAGACATACGGAGAGTTATAAAGGGAATGATTTTATTTAAAAATTAAATATTTTACATGGCAATAAAATGCCATAAAATAAAAAAGGAAAAAAAGAAAAAATATTACAGCTTTCATTAATGCATAAGCTCTGCCATATATTAAAATGAACTCTTAAAATACAGAAAGCAAAAGGGATTTATCTGCCCACTAGAAAAATGGATAAGAAAATGAATAGGGCTCGGATGTGGCTGGAGCTTGAGGCGCGCAGGGCCGGAGACGCCGCAGACCCGGGACCCGGAGCAGCTCGGAGGCGGTGAATAATAGCTCTTCAAGTCTGCAATAAAAAATGGCCTCCAATAAAACTACATTGCAAAAAATGGGAAAGAAACAAAATGGAAAGAGTAAAAAAGTAGAAGAGGCAGAGCCTGAAGAATTTGTGGTGGAAAAAGTACTGGACCGACGTGTAGTGAATGGGAAGGTGGAGTATTTCCTGAAGTGGAAGGGATTTACAGATGCTGACAATACTTGGGAACCTGAAGAAAATTTAGATTGTCCAGAGTTAATTGAAGCATTTCCTAATTCTCAAAAAGCTGGTAAAGAAAAAGATGGTACAAAAAGAAAATCTTTATCTGACAGTGAATCTGATGATAGCAAATCAAAGAAGAAAAGCGACGCTGCTGATAAACCAAGAGGCTTTGCCAGAGGTCTTGATCCTGAACGAATAATTGGTGCCACAGACAGCAGTGGAGAATTAATGTTTCTCATGAAATGGAAAGATTCAGATGAGGCAGACTTGGTGCTGGCAAAAGAGGCAAATATGAAGTGTCCTCAGATTGTAATTGCTTTTTATGAAGAGAGACTAACTTGGCATTCTTGTCCAGAAGATGAAGCTCAATATATATATATTTATATAATATATATAAAACTGGGCCTTTGTTTTTTGATTTATTAGTGTGAAGAAATAACATTCTAATGAAAATCAAGTTTGATATGTTTGTTTTGAAGTAGTATTGGGGAGTTGTTGGATTTTTTTACATCTATAGCAGTGGTTACTTTGAACAAATAAAAGCTTTCTGTAGCTGCTTCCTTTATCAGAAAAAAATACCTGAGACCATGGTATATTATCCCTCTGCATTAGAGAACACCTTTTCTAATATGTTGGGGGAAATCTTCATAGTCGTTACTCAGTCAGAATTTGTGTTTAACTCCTATATGCCTAAGGACCATTCTGGATTTTTTGTTTATTTAGGGGGGTTTTGTGTGTATACTTAAAATACATACCTAAATGGTTTTTGTTTTTTTAACACTCACCAAAACAAAAACAGCATTTTATAACCATGGATAAGCCTGTGTTTCCGGGATACTATCATTTTCAGCAACTAAAGAAATAAATCACTTAAACTGAAGTTTTTCCTGAAGCCTTAACCTTTCAAATTTTTAAATTGGACAATTTAAAAGCAGCCATATCAGAATCCATATCCATATCTACAGTCATATAAATGCAAGTTCATTTGCAAGATCCCTGAAAGGAAAATTTTATCACCACCAACAACCTACCTACCCAAATGACAAAACTAGACAAGTCCTGGTGTGTTTTAATTAGGTAAGCAAAACTTAATTAAATGGACACTTAAAGGTTCCTTCTAGTGAACCATTCCTTTTCAAGAAGTTGAAATCTCTGTGCTGTATTGACTAAAAGGTCATGATTCATGGAATGTCTAAGACTTTGTTCATGGAAACCTAATCATAATCAGATGGTTAGAGATGTTGGCAATTTAGCTCCTGCTGGAATAAATGGGTGGACAGACTTTTATAATCCAAATTCTTAACCTGCATGTATTTTCTTTATCCCAACTCGTTCCTGACATGTAGGCTCAGTCTTCTCAGTATTTGAGTTACTGGTTCAGCAGAAACCAGGAAAAACAATAACTTTGTAGTCAGAATGTTATCCAACTGTATATTGTTTACTTTATTGTAAATACTGGTAAACAGTGGTCAATAAATAGTTTTATATACCTTTAAAAAAAAAAAAATGAATAGGGAGGGGCGCCTGGGTGGCTCAGTCGGTTAAGTGCCTGCAGGGTCCTGGGATGGAGCCTGCTCAGTAGGGAGCCTGCTGCTGCTTCTCTCTCTGTCCCTCCCCCTTGCTTGTGTGCACACTCTCAAATAAATAAATAAAAATTAAAAAAAGAAAATAGGGAATTCAGAGATCAACAAACATACGAGAATTGTCTGATCTTAATTACAATGGAGGAATTGCAAATGTAAACTACAAGTTAAAATCTTTGGCCTATCAGGTTGGCTAAGAGAAGTTGAAGTGTCAAAAGTTTACAGAGGCCATCTAAGGTATTTGCACTGGCCTAAGATGGAAAATTTGAATATAAAAAAAAGTAATTACTCCAGTAGAGTAAACTGTATTAAAATTAAAATCCAGAAGTCCATAATGATACTTTAAATAAATAATTATTGATCACCTTTGGAGGTTTCAAGGTTGTCAGCTCATTGTTCTGAAAACTTATGCATAGAGGAGGAGGAGGCACTTATACTGCATTTCATTGCAAAATGTGTTTTAAGGTAACCAAATAGTTGATGATAGTTCTTCTTTCTTGAAGAAAGTGAAGAATGAAAATATTAGAAAAGTCACCATTTTGTGCCCACAACACAGTAATAGATCTAGACATATACTTGATGTATGCTGTAATTGTTAGGTGAGAGGTGATTGTTGACTATAATGGTGGGATCAAGTTGATATCACGAATTCACTGATCAATGTTAGCATCATTAAAAGTTGAAAAGGCAGACCTATGTCTCTTAATAGGAAGGACCCAGGTCTACTGTATTCTACTTTAAAAAAATCAGACTCAATCAAGAAAAGTAACAGCAGATAGATCATGTAAGGTGTATAGGCTGTTGTGAGGATTTTGCTTTGTGTACATGTGTATGCATATGTGGGGTGTTGGATATGTCTCTAATGGTCTGTTTTCCTCTGTAGTATACTTAATACTTTGAGGAAAGCTCAGCTGCATTTTAACAGTTTAAACCTTCTTTTAATTCTTTTTTTTAATTAAGACTTTTTTAAGAGCAGTTTAAGGTACAGAGCAAAATTGAGGGGAAGGTAGGCTTTTACTGTGTTTAAGGAGTATTGTAAGCTTTTGAGCAGGAGAGTGACGTGATGGTCTGGTTTAGTTTTAACACAGTAACTGGCTGCTATGTCAATAATGGGCGGGGAGCAGGAGGAGCAGTATTTGCACAGATGCCAAGTTGGAAGCTATTGCATTAGTCCATGTGAGAGGTGAAGGTTGCTTGTACTAGGTGCCATAGAGGAAGGGAGAAGTGGTTAGGACTGTGAATATATTAGATTGATAGGAGATTGGTTAGGATTGGTAGATCCAGCATAATTTCCTAATGGATTAATGTGGGGAGTCTTTCAAATAATTGTGGCTAAGGTAAGAAGATAAGGAGGATTATAAAGTTTTGGGTTCAAGCAACTCGGTGCAGAGTTGTCTTTACCATGGTAGTAGAGACTGTGGTGGAGCAGGTTTGGAGAAGATAAATAATTTTGTTTTGAATATCTTTCACATAGTAGGTACTCATTGTGAATATAGTACTGCGGAATATTAAGAACCAAGGATATGAGACAGCAGCCATGAGAAGGCGTTCATTGTCAGTCTTACGTTCATTAACTGTGTGAGTTCTCCTGAGCTTGATGTTGTTTCTGTGTTGTGTATTTGTTCTGTTTTTCTGTGTAAGGTGTGTATATAGTACCTACTTTATGCTAGGTACTGTTCTGTCTAATTTTTCAAATAATGACTTACTTAATCCTCATAAAAACTTTATGAAGTAAGAATGTTGTTTCCATGCTTTTATACTGAAGAGTCACTGAGAAATTATGGAACTTGTCCAACGTCACATAGCTAGAAAAGGGAGAATTAATTAAGACTCATACACAGTTTGGTTCCATAGTCTGTGTTCTAAACCACTGTAGAATGCTGCTTCCCTTTTTATTATCCCCTATGTTGATTGATTGATTGCTTGATTTAAGTGAACTATAGTTGACAAACAATGCTACATTAGTTTCAGGTTCCTGTGATTTTTTTGTAGTTATGAATGGAGAGTGAGGATTCAAGCAAAGACCCAGAAGCTTATTTCAAGTCATCTGTGCAGAGGTTGTGGCTAATGGGTATTTCCATAGTTATTAGTTATTTTCATAATATAAAATAAAGTCAACTTGTGAGGCTGCAAATTCTGATTACAAAAGCCCTAGGAATTGTATCTTGAGGTGCTCTTAACCTGTGCTGGTTTTTATGTGAGACTTTTGGGAGTGTCATAGTTACTTAAGTTGGGAAATATCTATCAATATTGCGTCTTTATGATTCTGTTTACATCTCTGACATGTTGCAAGAAGTATTGATTTGGAATTGTGGACTGATGGTATTCCAGGTGCTCCATGTATTCTGTTTGATAAATGTTGCTTCAGTTGCTTGACTGTTGTTAATGTTGAAAATCCTTAAGGAGTTGACTTTTTTTCATTAACGTGTTGGTTATGCTCTGTTTGGCTTAAACTGTCATTGCCCCAAAAGGCAGTGTAGCTTTTTAGTTCAGATTCCTCTTTGATTTTCTCAGTGACCTTTATGGGTGTTGGTTTGAAATAATACAACTTGCAAAGTGTTTTATATCAGTTGTTTTTCCTTGAGGGTCTAATCAGACTCTACAAGGTGATGATGTTGATAGCTGACCTTCAAGCATTGAGAAAATACATTTTAAGGCCATCTTTTTTAGGTTATCAGTATTTTTTTTAAGGTTATCAGTATTCTTTTTTTTTTTATAATTTTTTTTTTAAAGATTTTATTTATTTATTTGACAGAGAGACACAGCGAGAGAGGGAACACAAGCAGGGGGAGTGGGAGAGGGAGAAGCAGGCTTCCCGCAGAGCAGGGAGCCCGATGCGGGGCTCGATCCCAGGACCCTGGGATCATGACCTGAGCCGAAGGCAGCCGCTTAACCGACAGAGCCACCCAGGCGCCCCTTTAAGGTTATCGGTATTCTTAATGAGGACCATATAAGGGTAAAACAACACTGTAGGATTTAGTTCTGCTTCTCTTTGTGAGCGTTAGTGAGTCATCAAATAAAATTTTTGAAAATTTTCTTATTTTTCCAGATGGAGAAAACGCAACAGTTGGTATTTGTTTTTTTGTATTGAATGCAGGTGAACCAGTTGAATGCAGGTGAACCACTGAACACAGTTATTTTACTGTCTAAATTCTCCTAATTCTCCTGAAGATTATATTAATGAGTGAATCCCATTCTCTACCTAGAGAGAGAAGTAAAGTCGTTACATACAAGGATGCTGTAGGGCATTTGTGCTTAATTCTTTCAGGGAACCCGGTTCAGAAAGGCTGATCTGGGCTGTGGTCCTTTTTTGTAAGGCTCAAGAACTAAGGATGATTTTTTTTTTGAAGAGTTTAAAAAAAAAAAAAAAAAGGAACAGAGACTGTTTATGGCCAACTAAAATATTTACTATCTGTCCTTTTGTAGAAAGGGTTTGTCTAACTGCCCCCTAAGAGGGTAATACTTAAATTTGAACCCAGCTTCTCTTTTTTTTTTTTTAGCTTTTTGTCCTCAGTATCTGACTCTATAAATGGGGGATAGTAATAGTATTTATCTCAGAGTTGTTGTGAAGAGTATGTAATGTCAAGTTTTAGAATACAGCTTAACGAATGTTAGCTGCTGCTATTATAATACTTAACATGAAATACAAAATGGCATGTATTTATGTTGTTTAATATGGTATATAGCAGATATCAGGTCCATTCTTATGTTGTGATATGAAGCCAGTAGTATTTTAGTTGAGAATATTAGCCAGTATTTGTGGTGCCATATTTTACAGATTCTTACGTAGGAATGTTCTCTTAAAAATCATCTAATCTGGGGTGCCTGGGTGGCTCAGATGGTTAAGCGTCTGCCTTCGGCTCAGGTCATGATCCCAGGGTCCTGGGATCGAGTCCCACATTGGGCTCCCGGCTCAGCGGGGAGCCTGCTTCTCCCTCTGACCCTCTCCCCTCTCATGCTGTTTCTCTCTCGCTCGCTCTCTAAAAAATAAATAAAATCTTTTAAAAAAAAAAATCATCTAATCTGTTACCCATTAAATGTTACCACATTTTGGTGTTTGGTAATTCAGTATTTTTCAAGGTAGTCTGTCTCTTTGGATAGCACTAATTTAATCATTTTATTTGGTATGCTGACTTCTCTCTTCCTATTTGACTTTTGATGCCTTAGATAAGCTGTTTTCAAACTTTCTGGTCTTGAAGTCCCTTAAAACTTACTGAGCTTTTCAAAGAGCCATTCTATTAATAATTTATTTGAAAATAACAATAAACAGCCTATTACATGTTAAGCAACACTTTAGTGAAAATCATTGTTTTCCAAAACAAAAACATTGTGAGAAAAGGGGCATTGTTTTTACATTCTACAGATTTTCTTTAACATCTGGGTTAATAGAAGATAGCTGTCTCATTATACCTACTTTTTCGTTCAGGTGTTGCATAATGTTATTTTGGTTGAAGTATATGAAGAAAATCCAGCCTCCTATATAGAAAGATTGTTGGAAGGGGGAAAAACATTTTAATAGTCTTTCAAATAATTGTGGCTGTTTTTCATGGATTAACACCAAAACTTCGTAACTGGGGTGTGTGTGTGTGTGTATGTTTAATTACTTTATTTTTTAGAGTAGTTTTAGATTCACAGCAAAATTGAGTGGGGAAAATAGAGTTCCCATATAAGCATAACTTCCCTACTATCCACACCTTGGCACCACAGTGTACCTTTGTTACATGGATGAACCTACACTGACCCATCATTATCACTCAAAGTCTATGGTTTACATTGTGTTTCACTCTTGGTGTTGTACGTTCTGTGGGCTTGACACATGTTACCACCATTGTAGTGTCATACAGAATAGTTTCACTGCCCTTAAGATCTTTTGTGCTGTGACTATTCATTCCTCCTTCCCTTTCCCCAATCCCTGGCTGTACATTTTGCATTCCTGTTAGCAGCCTCCACAGCATTCTGTGTTAGTGGTCCTGATTTTGGCCCTTTTAATAGGTGCGTAGTGCTATCTTTTTTAATTTGCAGTTCCCTAATGACATTGTGACGATAAGTATCTTTTCATATGCATTCTTGCTATCTGTATTTTTTCATATGCTTACTTCCATTCATATTTCTACTTTGGTGAGGTGTCCAGGTCTCTTGCCCATTTTTAAATCAGATTGTTCATTTTCTTACTGAATTTTAAAAGTTCTTTGCATATTTTGTGTAAGTCCTTTATCAGATGTGTCTTTTACAAATATTTTCTCCTGTTGCTACATGGAATTTTAAAATAGTGGTATACATATCTCACATATAAAGTAGTATTTTATTTATATATATATATATATATACACTGATTATAATATATACCATATATAACATTTTAGGTATTTAAATATGCTGTATTCTTATTAAAATATTATAACCTATTTCATTTGTAGTAACTTAAAAACCATCATAACATTTTAAGTTCTTGAGGCTTTCATCCTTCTGTTTACTATCTGCTTATTCTTGCTTTTGATAAATTGTTTTCTCTAGATTTTATGGGTTTTTTTCATAGTGGGTGGGCTCATGTTTGACGTGACTTTTTTTTTTTCCTGTAGGAGTCTTGTGTGGGCAGATCCTGAGAACTTTTCTGGGGGGAAGGTCTGCATTTGCTTTTGCTAGCCCCTCTCCCCCTTCAGTAACCTAGAGAGCCAGTTTTATGTTAATTTTATAATTAGGGGATTCCTAGATAATTCAGATAGTGCAGTGGTTCTCAAAGTGTGGTCTAGAGACTCCTGGAGGTCCTAGAGGTCAGACTATTTTCTTTTTTTTTTAATAGCATCCATTTTTTCTTTTTTTCTTTTTTTTTTTTTAAGATATTATTTATTTATTCATGAGAGAGAGAGAGAGGCAGAGGGAGAAGCAGACTCCCCGCAGAGCGGGACCCCGATGCGGGACTCGATCCCAGGACTCCGGGATCATGACCTGAGCCGAAGGCAGACGCTTAACCATCTGAGCCACCCAGGCGCCCGAGGTCAGACTATTTTCATAATAATACTGAGATATTTAATTCTTCATTTTCTCACTAGTGGAGTTTTCCAGGGGTTATCAGAGATGATATCATTACTCTGATAGATAATAGAATGTGAGTCTTGTGTGTGTTATTGGGGTTTTAAATTTTTATTTTAATTTGTTTTTTTTTTTTAATTTTTAAAATTTTTTTTATTTTTAAGTAAACTCTGTGCCCAATGTGGAGCTTGAACTCACAACTTTGAGATCAAGAGCTGCGAGTCCTCAATAATTTTTAAAGTATAGAGTGATCCTGGAACTAAAATGTTTGAAAACTGCTGAAGTAGTGTATATTTGAATTCCAAAGCTATGCAAGTCACAAGCATGGGATTCAGTTTCTCTAGGGAGATTCCCTAATAGTCTCTCTACCTATGAGGAGAAAAAGATCCCTGAGCTCCATTTGCAGAGATTTTGATTCAGTAGGTCTGGGTTGGGATCTAAGGATTTTTTTTCCTAGGGAGCAAGTTGCCTGATGTTGACTTGAACCACACTTTTGAGTAGCAATGCTTTAGAGTCCTTAGTTCCAACGTCCTTAAGGCCTCTCTTCTCTTGTCTCTGCATCAGTGTTAAAACCCACGTTCCTAGCTTACCCATACTTAATCATCATCCATTCAGTTGTCAGCACACTCTCAGCTCTGTCTTCCAGATTCTCATTCATTTTTAGCACTTGACTTTCCTGCCAACTTTTTGAGTTTGAGAGAGAATGTGTGTTTTGAGAGCAGGAGAGAGAGAGAAAGAGGAATGTAGCCCTTATACAAATTTTATTCATTATAAATAAAATATCCATATATTTTATCTAGGAGTTTATAATAACAGGGCTTTTAAATTAGTTTGACATGTTTCCCTGAGTAGTCTGGTCCCATCTATAAATCTATCACTGAGCAACTAGAAGTTTCCTATAAATCTTTATAGGCCTTTGGGGAAAACTTTCTTAAATACTACCTTGTTTAAGGGTGTGCAATGCTTTATAGTTATTTAGAATATCATTTTTCATTTGAATATCCATATAGTTATGTAAAGCTTTCAGAATTGGACTCTGTGTTTTGAGCTTAGCATATAACAAATCTTTCCAAAATTACATTTTTAATAGTTCATTGACTTGTCATTTGTTTCTCTTTTAGCATTAGAATCTTAAGTGTTTCTTAAAAGGCATTCAGGTTGAGAATTTGGCTTGATTAGGTTCTGCTTACACTTGTACTATGTGGTATTTTAAAGTTTGTATTTTTGTCAAAAGGAATGCCTCGTTAAAATATTTCTTGATATTGTATGTTCCTCTTAATGATTTTAAAGACTGTCGTATATTGTTCTAGTCCTTTGTATTTGCTGTTCTTGAGCTAAATAATTTCAAGAATCAATTTATCATTGTGTAGTAAGGGTACTATTTAATATAGAATACTCTTCCCAAAGACATCCAGGAGTTTTGGTGTTCTTTTTTAACTGTAATAACACAGTTATTTTTAGTAATTGTAGATTCAGAGAAGATTATACAATGATATCTAGTACTCACTGATTACCTAGGGTCACTCATTGTGTAAATAAATACACTTTGGGTTTTTTCTTTTAAATGTATTAATTTGTACTTACTCAAAGTACTAGTTTCTGTTCTGCACAGCTTTAAGAGATTTTACTGGACTGTTTTATCTAGTCTTTGTTACCATTTGTAAACTCTCCATTCTGCATCTCTCTGAACATTTATAATAATTAGACTGAATGCTGGATTATGCTACTGCTTATACTTCTCCAATCAAAAATACCCATTTGTTTCCAATTTTTAAACCAATCCTCTAGCCATATCGCCTTATATTCTTTTCTTCAGCATACTGAGAACTAAAATGTTAACAATATTCTGAAAATATAACTTAATTCCAACTATAGTAGGCCAAGAAAACTGATAAAGATGGATTAATTTGATCATTCCGATTCCCCCCCCCCGCCGCTCGTCCCAGTGGTTCCTGAGACTTTCTGGGATCTGCTCCGTCAAAACTATTTGCATACTTAACACTAAGATGTTATTTGCCCTTTGCACTGTGTTGATAATCTGTACTTAATTTAAGAGTGTGGTGGCTAAACTGCTAGTGCACAAATCAAGTTAGTGGCACCAAACTATTATAGTAGCCTTTGTAGTCTTTCACTGTCACACACAAAGTAAAAAATTGCCAGTTTCACCCCTTGATGAGGCAGTGAGAAATGCTGCTTTTACTAAACCTTGACCCCAAGTACATGTTTTGGTAGTATTCTATGTGATGAAACGGGAAGTATGTATAAAGCACTTATGTAGTTCTGAGCTAAACTAGATACTTTTTTCAAGGAACACCACTTTAAACTGTGGTTTTTCAGACTTCAGTATTTGACAGACATTTTCTCAAAAAAATGAAGTGAGCCTGTCACATCAAAGAAAAAAGTAAAACAGTATTTGTTGCCAGTGATAACATTCCAGCTTTCAAGAGAAAATTTGGAATATTAGAAAATGTATTATCCTCCACTGTAAGTCTGAAACTTCACTTAGAAAACCTTTCTGTTGATGGGGTGCCTGGGTGGCTCAGTTGTTGGGCATCTGCTTTCGGCTCAGGTCGTGATCGCAGGGTTCTGGGATCGAGCCCCGCATCAGGCTCCCTGCTCCACAGGAGGCCTGCTTCTCCCTCTCCCACTCCCCCTGCTTGTGTTCCCTCTCTCGTTCTGTCTCTGTCAAATAAATAAATAAAATCTTCAAAAAAAAAAAAAAACCTTTCTGTTGAGATTTGTGGTGATATTAACAAACATGATTTTTTTGTGAGATATTGTACAATGAAATACGTTGTTTGGAAAATCCACATAACTCAGTGAATTAATACTTTACAAATGGTCAGTACCTGATGTTTACAAATCAAGCATTGGTTAAAAATCCTTTCGAAGTGCAAAACAGACCAGTGTTTTTTTGTAACAAAATTTTATTTTCAAATTGACATGTAGAAAAATTGACATTTTTTGTATAGTTCTTGGAATTTTACTACATGTGTAAATTTGTGTACCCACCACCACAGTCAAGATACAGAACAGTTCTATCACCCCAGACAGTTCCCTTGTGCTCTTCTATTGTAATCACCCCTCCCCAAACCTCTGGCAACCTCTCATCTGTCCTTCATTATTGTTTTGTCTTTTTGAGAATGTCATATAAATGGAATCATAGAGTATAACCATTTGACACTGGCTTCACTAACTCATCATAATGCTATGAGAGTCATCCGAGTTGCATCAATATTCATTTTTTTATTTTTTTATTTTTATTTTTATAGTTTTTTAAAGATTTTATTTATTTATTTGACAGAGAGAGACACAGTGAGAGAGGGAACACAAGCAGGGGAAGTGGGAGAGGGAGAAGCAGGCCTCCCACCGAGCAGGGAGCCCGATGCGGGGCTCGATCCCAGGACCCTGGGATCATGACCTGAGCTGAAGGCAGACGCTTAACGACTGAGCCACCCAGGCGCCCCAATATTCATTTTTTTAAAGATTTTATTTATTTATTTGACAGAGCACGCACATGCATGAGCAGGAGGAGGGGCAGAGTGAGAGTGAGAAGCAGGCTCCCTGCTGAGCAAGAAGCCCCATGCGGGGCTCAATCTCAGGACCCTGGGACCGTGGGGACCGTGACCTGAGCTGAAGGCAGATGCTTAACCGACTAAGCCACCCAGGCATTCCTCATTGTTTAAAAATTGCAGTAGAATTTGTCATACATACAATGGAATATTAACTCAGTCATCAAAAAATGAAATCTTGGGCGCCTGGGTGGCTCAGTTGGTTAAGCGACTGCCTTCGGCTCAGGTCATGATCCTGGAGTCCCTGGATCGAGTCCCGCATCGGGCTCCCTGCTCGGCAGGGAGTCTGCTTCTCCCTCTGACCCTCCCCCCTCTCATGTACTCGCTCTCTCTCATTCTTTCTCTCTCAAATAAATAAATAAAATCTTTAAAAAAAAAAATGAAATCTTACCATTTGTAATGACGTGGATGGAACTAGAGGGTATTATGCTAAGCAAAATTAGTCAGAGAAAGACAGTTATTCCTATGATTTCACTCATATGTGGAATTTAAGAAACAAAACAGAGGATCATAGGGAAATGGAGGGGAAAATAAAATAAGATGAAATCAGAGAGGGAGACAAACCACAAGAGACTCTTAACTATGGGAAGCAAACTGAGGGTTGCTGGAGGGGGGTGGGTGGGGACATGAGTAACTGGGTGATGGACACTAAGGAGGGCACTTGATGAAATGAGCACTGGGTATTATATAAGACTGATGAATCATTTACCTCTATCTCTGAAACTAATAATATACTATATGTTAATTGAATTTAAATAGAATAAAGGTAAACAGTCATTATATAATATAAGGCCTTTTGTGTCTGGCTTCTTTAATTTAGCATTATATTTTTGAGATTCATCTATGTTATAGTACATTATCAGTATTTCATTCCTGTATTAGTACAGGCTGCCATAACAAAAGATTGGATGGCTTAAACAGATATTGATCTTCTCATAGTCTGGAGGCTGGAAGCCCCAGATCAAGGTTCAGCAGGGTCGTTTCTCGTTTATACTATTTTCCTGGCTTATAGATGCCCATCTTTTCACTGTGTCTTCACAGGGCCTTTCCTCTGTGCTGGAGTGTGAAGGAGGGGGGAGCTCTCTCTGGTGTCTCTTTTTATTAGATGCTAATCCTATTGGATCAGCCCCCTTTCTCTTACAACCTCAATTAACCTTAATTAAATTATACATTTATATCGGAGGTTAGGGCTTTCAGCATATGAATGGGGGGGACAAACATTCTGGCCATAATAACTCGCTTTTATCGCTGAATATTCATTGTATGCTCATGCCCCATTTTGTATGATCATTCATCAGCTGATGGACATTTCGGTGTTTCTGCTTTTTGGTTCTTAAGAATAATGCAAGTCTGAACATTCATGTACAGATTTTTGTTTGAACACCTGTTTTCATTCTCTTAGATTTGTACTTGGGAGTGGAATTGTTAGGACACATGGTAGTTCTATTTTAACTTTTTGGGGAACCACCAAACTTTTCCACAGCATCTGCACCATTTTGCATTCCTATCAGAAGTGTGTAAAAATCCAGTTTCTCCACATCTTCACCAACACTTCTTACATTTCCTTTAAAAAAAAAAAAACACCCTAGGGACGCCTGGGTGGCTCAGTCGTTGAATGTCTGCCTTTAGCTCAGGTCATGATCCTGGGGTCCTGGGATCTCCCTCTCCCTCTGCCTGCTGCTCCCCCTACTTGGTGCTCACTCTCTCTCTGTCAAATAAATACATAAAATCTTTAAAAAATAAATAACCATCCTTGTGGGTATGAAGTAGTATCTCATGGTTTTGATTTGCATTTCCCTAGCGACTGAGGATATTGAGCATCTTTTCATGTACTTGTTGGCCATTTGTAAATCTTCTTTGGAGAAATGTGAATTCAAGTCCTTTGCCTATTTTTAAATTGGTTTATTTGGAGTTTTGTTGAGTTGTAAGAATTCTTCACATATTCTACATATTAGACCCTTATTGGACATATGATTTCAAAAAATTTCTCCTGTTTTGTGGGTTTTTTCACTTCATAGTATTCTCTGAATCGTAGAAGCTTTTAATTTTTATGAAGTTTAAAATTTTAAATTTTTTGTTGCTTGTGCTTTTGGTGTCATGTAAGAATCCATTGCTACATCCATAGTCACAAAGATTTACCCCTGTTTTCTTCTTAGAATTTTATCATTTTCTCTCTTACATTTAGATCTTTGATATATTTGGAGTTTTTATGTATGGTATGAGGTAAGAGTCCAGCTTCATTCTTTTGCACATGGTTGTCCAGTAGTCCCTGCATTGTTTGTTGAAAAGGCGATTCTTTTCCCCACTGAATAGTCCTAACATCCTTGTCATAAATCAATTGACCATTGATATGTGGTTTATATCTGGACACTGAGTTCTATTCTTTTGGTCTATATGTCTATCTCTGTGCCAACACTGTGGCTTTGTAATAATTTTTGAAATCAGGATGTGTGAATCCTCCAGCTTTGTTTCTGTTTTTTCAACTTTCTTCAAGATTGTTTTGGCTATTTGGGCTCCCTTGCAAGTCCATATGAATTTTAAGATCAGCCTGTCAGTTTCTGCAAAAAACATAGTTGGGATAGGTATTGCATTCAGTCTATAGGATCAGTTTTGCGGGGTGTGGGGGGTGTATTGCCATCTAAACAATCTTAGGTTTTCTAATCCAAGAACATGGGATATCTTTCCATTTATTTATGTCTTCAGTTTCTTCCAGCATTTCATGTTTTGTAGTTTTTAGTGTGCAAGTCGTCCACCTCCTCGGTTAAATTTATTCCTAAGTATTTTATTCTTTTTGATACTATAATAAATGGAATTGTTCCCTTAATTTGAGATTGTTCATTGTTAGTGTATAGAAATACAACTGATTTTTTGATGTTTCTCATGTATCCTGCAATTTTGCTGAACTTGCTTATTAGGTCTCATATAGTTTTGTGTGGATTCTTTAGGATTTTCTTTATGTAAGATCTGGTCTGTGAAAAGAGGTAGTATTACTTCTTCCTTTTGATTTGGATGGCCCTGGCTAGAACTTCCAAACAATGTTGAATGAGGTGGCAAGACTGAACATCCTTGTCTTGTTCTTCATCTTAATGGGAAGTTTTTCAGTCTTTTACCATTGAGTATGTTAGTCATGAGTTTTTCATAGATGTCCTTTATCAGGTTGTGAAAGCTCCTTTCTATTCCTGGATTATTGAGTGTTAGCATGAAAGAATGTTGGAATTTGTCAAATGTTTTTTCTGTGTCAGTTGAGGTGATCATGTTATTCCCCCCCTTCATTCTGTTACTATGGTGATTGATTTTTTTAAAATTGATTGAGCCACCATGCATTCCTGGGATAAATCCATGGTGTATAGTCCTCTTAATATGCTGCTGAGTTTGGTTTGCTAGTGTTTTGTTGAGGATTCTTGCATCTGTATTCATGAGAGATCTTGGTCTGTAGTTTTCTTGTGAAGTCTTTGTCTTATTACGGTATCAGGGAAATACCAACCTTTTGGAATGAATTAGGAAGTATTCTTTTCTCTTCCATTTTTTTGAAGAGTGAAGAGCGTTGGTATTATTTCTTATTTAAATATTTGGGAGAATTTATCAGTGAAGCCATATGGGTCTTGGATTTTCTTGGTCAGGTTTTATTTATTTTTTATTTTTATTTTTTTAAGATTTTATTTATTTATTTGACAGAGACAGTGAGAGCAGGAACACAAGCAGGGGGAGTGGGAGAGGGAGAAGCAGGCTTCCCGCTGAGCAGGGAGCCCGATGTGGGACTCGATCCCAGGACTCTGGGATCATGACCTGAGCCGAAGGCAGCCGCTTAACAACTGAGCCACCCAGGCGCCCTTGGTCAGGTTTTATTATTATTATTATTATTGTTTTAATCTCATAGATCAGATTTTTTATTTCTTCTTGAGTCATCTTTGGTAGTTTGTAGGAATTTGTCCATTTTATCTATGTTATCTATTTGTTGGCATACAGTGGTTCATAGTATTGTCTTACATATTCTTTTTATTTCTGTAAAGTCAGTAGTGGTGTCCCTACTTTTGTTCCTGGTTTTAGTAAATTGAGTGTTCTCTCTTCTAACAGTTTTTATGTTGTTAATCTTTTCAAAGAAGTTTCAGTTTCACTGATTACTTCTTTTTTTATTTTCTTTTTTAAATCTCTGCCCTTTATTGCCTTTCTTTTGCTTGCTTTGCATTTAGTTTCTTCATCTTTTTCTAGTTCCTTAAAGTATAAGGTTGTTGATTTGTGATATTCTTTTTTAATGTAGGTGTTCACAGTTGTAGATTTCCCTCTGAGCACTGCTTTTTGCTGCATCCCATATGTTTTGGTATGTTGTGGCTATTTTTAATTCTTAATGTATTTTCTAATTTTCATTGTGATTACTTTTTTTGAGTCATTGATTAAGAATGTGTTGTTTAATTTCCACATATTTGTGAGTTTTCTAATTCCCTATTATTGATTTTAATCACATTGCGTTATTGTTGGAGAAGATACTTTGTATGATTTCCAACTTTTTACGTTTATTGATACTTTTTTTTGGTGCCCTAACATGTGGTCTGCTGTGGAAAATGTTCCATGTGCACATGAGACAAATGTTTATTCTGCTTTTTTTGGGTGCAGTGTTCTTTGTATGTTTTTTAGGTCTAGTTGATTTATGGTGTTGTTTAAGTCCTCTTTCCTTTGTATCTTTTACCTAGTTGTTTCATCCATTATTGCAAGTGAGGTACTGAAGTCTACAATTATTGTTGAGCTGTTTCTCCCTTCAGTTCCGTCGTTTTTTTTGCTTCATATGTTCTCGGGCTCTGTTGTTAGGTGCATTTGTGTTTTTAATTGTTAAATCTTCTTGATAGATTGACTCTTTTATCATATCTTTGTCTATTGTAACAAGTTTTGTTTTGTTTTTTTTTAAAGATTTTATTTATTTGAGAGAGAGGATGAGAGAGAGAGAGCACATGAGAGGGGGGAGGGTCAGAGGCAGAAGCAGACTCCCTGC
Organism: Neomonachus schauinslandi; assembly: GCF_002201575.2. Taxonomy (NCBI): domain Eukaryota; kingdom Metazoa; phylum Chordata; class Mammalia; order Carnivora; family Phocidae; genus Neomonachus; species Neomonachus schauinslandi. The sequence continues at coordinate 123,590,741 of NC_058408.1, forward strand.
CGAGCAGGGAGCCCGATGCGGGACTCGATCCCGGGACTCCAGGATCATGACCTGAGCCGAAGGCAGTCGCTTAACCAACTGAGCCACCCAGGTGCCCTATTGTAACAAGTTTTAACATGTATTTTGTCTGATATGGGTGTATACACTGTATTTCTCTTTCAGTTGCCACCCAGGTGCCCTATTGTAACAAGTTTTAACATGTATTTTGTCTGATATGGGTGTATACACTCTATTTCTCTTTCAGTTGCTATTTTCATGTACTATTTTTTCTTTTACTTTCAACCTGTTTGTGTCTTTGGATCCATATAGTTGGATCATGTTTCTTTAATCCATTCTGCCTATCTCTGCCTTTTAATTGGAGAGTTTAACCCATCCATTGACATTTAGTGTAATTACTGTTAAGGATCTTTGTCATTTTGCTATTTGTTTTCTACATGTCTTATATCAGTTTGTTCTTAAAGCCCTCCATTACTGCCTTCAAAGAGTGTTATATAAGTATTTTCTAGTGTAACATTTTAATCCCCCCCCCTTTTTTTAACTGTACAATTTTATAGTGATTTTCTTTGTGCTTGCCCTGGGGATATATAATTAACATCTTAATTTATAAAATTCTGCTTCAAATTAATAACAACTTAGTTACAATTGTATACAAAATACTTTGCTCCTGTGTAATTCTGTTCCCTTATTCTGTTATTGTCATAAATCTTTATATATTATATGCTCATTAACACATTTTTTCAAAGGAAAAAGATCTACTATAAAGATTCAGGATTCACATCATGACAGATCATAAAATTGAATACCCTTCTCTCTCTCTCTTTTTTTTAAAGATTTTATTTGTCAGAGAGCGAGCGAGCGAACAAGCAGGGGGAGTGACAGGCAAAGGGAGAAGCAGGCTCCCCTGGGATCATGACCTGAGCCAAAGGCAGACACTTGACTGAGCCACCCAGGCATCCCTTGAATACCCTTCTCTTGATAAAAGTTCAGCTTTTGCAGTTTTTTTCTTGTTTAAATTATCCGGCCATCTTTTCTCTTGTGCTTTGCTATTACTTTCACCCCACCTCTTCCTGTCCATGGTTATATTGACAGATTACCTCCCTCTCCCCAGTAGTTTAGAAAGTCTACTCCTATATAAGCTCTGATGATTAACATTAATTTTAATACACTCTTCAACTTCACCACCATCTAAGTAGTATCTGTAACCTTCCTTTCCCCCACTTCCCAAGTACAGTTAGCTGCCCATCCTCCTGGTAGAAATGTGGCATTTTATTTTCCAGTTTTCCTTGTTGATTTTCCAACCCATCAACATAAACTTACTGTTATATGTAGTTGTCTTTTAAGTCATAAGGAAAAAAGAGGAATTACCAAAACACAATCTCCTTCCTTTCTCTTCTTCCTCAAATACTTCATAATATAGTGCTTCTATTATAGTGTCAGATACTATTCCAAACAGTTTGAAAATATTTAATTATCTTAATTTTTTTTAGATCAAAACAATTTTATAGCCAAGGAAGGTGAGGAATAAATAAGACAACTTACCTAAGGCCATAGAACTGTTAAATGGCAAAGTCAGAAATTTGAACCTTGGTTATCTGGCTCCAGAGAGTCCTTGCTGTTAACCACTAGTCTGTTACTTCCTAAGTCCTAGTGTAACACTGAGTGTAGAATTCAGTAGGATACATAAAACATATGCATTCATGTTGAAAATTAAGGACAGATAAAGTGAAGGATATTGGGAGTCAGTTGAAAGGAAAGATAACAATTGGGAGGGACTTTTGATCTGTGGCCTTGAAGACAAAGCAGGATCAAGACTATTGAGATTTGAGAGAAGGCTTTTTAGACAGAAGGAGCAGGATGAGAAGAGGGATTAAGACAAGGAAAAGCAAGTTGTATTCAAGAAACAGAATAGTTGAGTGTGCTTGAAGGAAACTGGGAGAGTGAGTGTTGAAACGGTTCATATCTAGAATGATTTAAAAGCCGCACTTCATAGTTTGGATTTTATTCTGCAGGCAGTAGGTAGTCCATTGAATGTTTTTGAGCAGAGGAAGACTGTTAAGAATTTACTTTATATGTATATGTGTATATAAAAATCTGAAGTCTAACTCAAATTTTGGGTGTAATTTAAAATTTTCTAAAATACGTAGAAGCTTATTTCAGTAGGGACCAGATTAAAGTTTGATCTTTTGTACTGCCATATATTAAGGTATGTTGGAAATGTGTTATAAAGTAGTGATTTTTTTTTAACATGCATGTTAGAGATATTTAAAGAAATGTGTTTGATTATATTGAAAGGGATATGCTTCCCTTTCAAGATCATCTCTTGTATGAGAGGTGGAGAGGTAGGATATGCATTTATTTATTTTTTTTAAAGATTTATTTATTTATTTATCTGACGGGGGGTGCGGGGAGAGAGACAGCGAGAGAGGGAACACAAGCAGGGGGAGTGGGAGAGGGAGAAGCAGGCTTCCCGTGGAGCAGGGAGCCTGATGCGGGGCTCAATCCCAGGATCCTGAGATCATGACCTGAGCTGAAAGCAGATGCCTAACGACTGAGCCACCCAGGCGTCCCGGATATGCATTTATTTTAATTAAATGCCATATACTAGTTCAGATCAGCTGTAGTATTTTTTGAGTATTTACAACTAAGTTGTTTGCCAGATGCTGGAAATATAACCATAAATAAGACCTGGTCATACTTTAGTCTCTTTTTTCTTCCTAATTGATAAACATTGGAATACTTCAGTATTCAGTCCTCTTGCGTCTTTTCATTTTATCTGCCCTCATTAACCGAATGTGATCTCATCTAGTTCTAAGGCCTTAAATTCTATCTGTATTTTAATGATTTCCAGTTTTATATCCTTGATGCCAGTGTATCCTTTTAAATTCAGACCCGCCTATTCAGTTGCCTTCTGCACATACCCACTTTGATTTCTAAAAGGCATGTCAGATTTTTTTTTTTTTTAAGATTTTATTTATTTGCGAGAGAGACAATGAGAGACAGAGAGCATGAGAGGGAGGAGGGTCAGAGGGAGAAGCAGACTCCCTGCTGAGCAGGGAGCCTGATGTGGGACTCGATCCCGGGACTCCAGGATCATGACCTGAGCCGAAGGCAGTCGCTTAACCAACTGAGCCACCCAGGCGCCCAAGGCATGTCAGATTTAACATGTCCAAAACTGAACTAGATTTTTCTCTGTTGAAGTTGTTTTTCCTTTAGTCGTGTCCATCTTAAAAAGTTACATTACCATTCACTCAGTTCTCAAACCAAAAGCCTAAAGTATTGTTTTAAACACCTTTGCTACCCATTCCACACTCTGTATCCAGCCACTACTCTCTACCTTCATGACTCCCATACTAGTTCAAGCCACCATCATCTCTTGCCAAAGCTATAGTAATAATAGTCCTTTAATAATATTTTCCTCTTGGGACACCTGGGTGGCTCAGTCGGTTAAGCGTCTGCTGTGGCTCAGGTCATGATCCCAGGGTCCTACAATCAAGTCCTGCATCAGGCTCTTTGCTCAGCAGGGAGCCTGCTTCTCCCTCTGCCTGCCACTCCCCCTGCTTGTGCGTGCTCGCTCCCTCCCTCTCTTTCTCTCTCTGACAAATGGATAAATTAAAAACTCTTTAAAAAGTAATGTTTTCCTCATAATCAGTTATCTGTGCACCCACCTGGGAATCTTAAACTATAAATCTGATCATGTTACACCTCCACCAGTACCCAAATGTAAAACTAGTTGATTTCTATTAAATTCAAAATTCTCACCATGGCCTACAGGATCTTGCCTCTAGATTTCTGACTTCATCTCCTACTTTCTACCTTACTCACTTTGCTGAGACCATATCAGCTTTCTTGCTCTTTCTCAAATATACCATAGCTCATACTGTATGCTGTTCAGCACTCTTCCCTCTGCCTAGACTGTTCTGTCTTGGTTATCTATGTGGCTTGCTCCCTTACTTCATTCAGTGCTCAAAAATGTTGGCACTTAAAGTCTTTTCCTGATCTCTCTAAAGATTCTCCTTCCTAAGTCTCTGCCCAACATTTCTCAGTGTTACCTATCAGGGTTTATCAGGGCTTAGTTGTTATCCCCTTACTCTGCTATTTTCTTCTTCAACCATTACTTCTTTTACTTACCCTTATCACACATTGTCATCATGATCATCATCATCATTTATATCATTTGTCTTCTTGTCAGAATTAAAAAGTTCCGTGATATGAACTATTATCTGTACTGTTTACAGCTGCATCCCTAGTGTCTGACTCTTAGTGGACAACTCAGTATCTGTATAGTCCACCAAGAAAAGGAGGCTCAGAAACAATAGAAAACCTCTTTATTTAGTCTTAAAAAAAAAAAAAAAAGCAAAAGAAATTGCCAATCTCCCACCTTGTCTTACATTTTTAGTATGTTTGAGAAAATATGTAGTAACAAAAGGCTGTTATGAATTCAGTAATGCTTTTTAAGGAAATATGTATCTTGTTCACAGCAAAATGTCATTTGGACAAATAGTGGCTGTATATACAAGCACATTTTTATTTAATTTACAAACAGTGCTCATATGGATTTACTGACCTTGTAATGATGGAGTTCCTCTAAGGAATTGTGGCCCACAGATTGTGAACTCCTGGTGTAATTGACTCAGTCCTAATCAACTTCAGATTTGCATTTAAATGGCTTCTTTTTAGCATAATTACTCTACCCAAGACAGTTTGATATAACAGAAAAAATGAACCCAAACTGCCCTTGGATTTCCAAAGAACTAAATTCATCTGACCTAGCTACTTAACTATCTTTGTGCTTTTGGTTACTTAACATCTTGGAATCTCATTTATGGCATTTTGTATGTAAATATAATTATATGAAATTATTTTGGTAATGTTCCAGCTACTCAGTACGTATTCCTTTCCCCTTCTTAATGTATTAATACCGTTATTTTTCAGGACCTCATCTTTCTCAGTTTATTCTGTCTTTGCTGTGATTACAGCTTTGTACAAAAAAAAGTGTTCTGTCATCTCTCTTCATGGGCCAGCAAAGCAAGCCCTTAATTATATTCTGGCTTTAGTTCACAGATATAGGGAACTTAGTTGAAGTCAAGCAGAAAATCATCCTTTTTTCTATCAGATACCAATTACTCTTCTGTTTTTATTTACTGTGTTTAACTATTTCTTTGGGTCTTCAACATGCCAGACACAAAATGGAGTCATTCTGAAATCTCAGACCACTCAGGTAAATATGAGAGTGTAGGAATTAGGAAGGGTGTGTTTAGAATCATTCAACAAACATTTATTGACTGCAGTTTAAGAAACAGGCTGATATTAAGAGAGAGACATAATAGGCTCTGGTTCTTTGCACAAAATCTAGTGGATAAAATGCCAAAAAATAACTATAGAATAGTTTATAAGTAGTAGTATAAGCAGCACTGGTGAGGATGTTCCTAACTTTGCCTGAGGCTTGAGGGATGAGATAAGGATGCCTTAGAACAAACTAGATTGAGGGTTGCAGGAGAACATTCTAGGCAGAGGACGTGCATTGACATGTACATAGTGATTGATAAATCAGTCTGACTAGAGCATAGTGTATGTAGACAGAAAATGGTGTCATAGGAGATTGAAAAGGTAGTTTGAGAACTAGACAGACCCTCAATGATGTTGGATGTCATCCAGGAATTTGAAGTCTTCACTAGTATCACTGGAAACGATCAAATGTTTTTAAAACTGAGAAAAGGTGGAAGAACTTTGGCAGCAGTGTGAAGGATGGATTGTGTTGAAAATGGTCATATAGGGGATGCTGAAATAGTAAAATTAATGAAAAGTTAGAAGAGGTTATTAGTAGGCAGTGGATGAATTCAAAAGAGCCTGGGTGTAGAATTACAGTCCTGGTTTTAAACCTTAGGCTCTGCCTCTGCAGTTGTATGAAAAAATTAGCTGCTTTGATTTTCAGCTTTCTTATCTGTACTAGGTAGTAATAATATCTACTTGACAGTGTTCCTCTGAAGATTTGTTATAGTGGGTATGAAGTACCTTGATACAGGGCTTGCTTGATGCCAACTAAGGACTCAATTAATGATAACATGAACATGTAATGGTGAAGACCTGAATTTAGGGGTGGAAAAGAGAGAACAGATTTGGGTGGATCTTTCTGAATTGGAATGAATAGGACTCACTGACCAGAAGACTTGATGACTGACTTAGGGAAAAATGGAATCAGACAGACTTAGATTTGTAATCTGAATGATTAGAGTGAAGGGTTTAGGGATGCCGTTTTTCTGGTAAGGAATAAAGAAGGAATCACTGGTTGAGATGAGGTAAAAGGAATGAAATGATTTTGATTTGGACTTTTTGAGGTATTTGGGATGTCTTGGTAATGATGTGAATGAAGCAGGCAGTTAGAAATAAGGTCTGGGGCAAGAGATAAGAGATTGGAGAGTTATCAGTATATGCATGGTAGCAGAAATGTGTGTAAATCTTAATGGCAGGGCATATATTTTAAATACATCCTCTGTTCCCACACTGCTGAGCTCTGTAGTAACACTTGATTGGTTCTTGTTATTAAATGTGAGATTTAAAAAATAATATCCTTTAGGTTGGCTTTGTATATAAAAGATAATGCATACTTTGATTTCTAATTTAATGTTCACTTTAAGTTACAAATGTAAAACCTAGTTTTCCTAAAATACGGATCTTACTCTAATTTTAAACTTGTAATAAATATTTTAGTTTAACTTTTTAAAATGTTTTAATTTGTAACTATGAATTAAAATTTTTATATTTTCTCTTTAGATATTTAACAAAATCTCCCTAAGTACTTAAGTAAATCTTAGGAGTCTAATAATTTGAAGTTATAAATGTGATTGTTCTTAAGTTGTACAAGTATTTAAATACAGTGTGCAAACTTAGTAAGATTTCAGCCTAAAACCACATATTTAATCAGCTATTCAATTGTACATACTAAATTAGAATTACAAGGTTATCTCTCTAATAGGCAGCATTTTCTTTCCTTCTTTCTTTCTTTCTTTAACAATTTTATTTATTTATTTGACAGAGGGAGCAGAAGCAGAGGGAGGAGTGGGAGAGGGAGAAGGAGGCTCCCCGCTGAGCAGGACCCGGATGTGAGTCTCTCGTTCCCAGGACCCTGGGATTATGACGTGAGCTAAAGGCAGATATTTAACTGATTGAGCCACCCCGGTGCCCCTAGGCAACATTTTCTTAAAACATTACAAATATTTATCAAACATGCATAGATTACTTAATGGCTTTATTGAGATATAATTTACACACCTTACAATTCACCCATTTTAAGTGATTTTTATTATATTTACAGAGTTGTGCAACCATCACCAAAATCAAATTTTAGAATGTTTCCATCGCTTCAGAAAAAAGTGTTCTTTTGCAGTCATTGCTATTTTCACTCCTACCTGTAGGAAACCACTAATCTCCTATTTATATAGATTTGTCTTTTCTGGACATTTCGTATAAGTGGAATCATATAGTATTGTGGTCTTTTATTTTGGCCTTTTTAACTTAGCATAGTGTTTTGAAATTCATTCATCCATATTGTAATAACATTGCATTGTATGGATATATACTACATTGTATTTATGCTAGATTACTTCTTTTTTTTTTTTAAAGATTTTATTTATTTATTTGACAGAGAGAGACATAGTGAGAGAGGGAACACAAGCAGGGGGCGTAGGAGAGGGAGAAGCAGGCTTCCCCGCGGAGCAGGGAGCCCGATGTGGGGCTCGATCCCAGGACTCTGGGATCACGACCTGAGCTGAAGGCAGACGCTTAACGACTGAGCCACCCAGGCGCCCCTAGATTACTTCTTAATACAAAATAATTAAAGGTTTAGTTCTCTTAAATCATTATTTTACTTAATACTTTGTTTTTTTAAAAAAACAAACAAACAAGAAAACCTGAAAATAAGTGAACTAAGCTTCTGTCTTAAGTTAGAAAAAGAACAACAGAATAAACCCACAGACAAAGATAATGAAACTTAAAGTGAAAATTAATGAACCAGAAAACAAAGATAAAGAAGATAAAAAAAGTCAAAGGTGGGTGATGGGGAATAAGAAAATAATCTGACAAGATTGATCAAGGAGTAAAAGACAAATAATATTACACAGATGAAGGCTAACTAGAGATAAAGTAAAAGATTTAAAAGATAAGGAATTTATAGCATTATTTACTATAGCCAGAAGGTGGAAGCATCCTAAGTGTCCATAGATAGAGGAATAGATTAAGAAAATATAATCTGTGTATCAGTGGAATATTATTCAGCCTTAAAAAGGAAGGGAATTCTGTCACGTGGTACAGGATCCATGAACCTTGATGACATGCTAAGTAAAACAAGCCGGTCACAAAATGATAAATACTGTGAGATCTACTTAAGAGGTACTTAGAGAAGTCATATTTCATAGAGATAGAAAATAGAATGGTGTTTGGCAGGGCTGGGATAGGGGGAATAGGGAATAATTGTTGAATAGTGTTTCAGTTTTGCAGATAAAAAAGTTCTGCAGATGGATAATGTAAAAACTACAAATATATTTATTTTGTAATTTTTGGCTAAATTGGTAATGGCTTAATGGCTAAAATGGTAAATTTTATATTTATATTTTACAAGTACAAAAAGGGTGGAGGAAAATACTATCAACAATCTTAAGCCAATAATTTTGAAATTAAAAAAAATACAACTTTCCAAAACCGACTCAAGAAGGAAATAACAAAGCTTGAATGGTTCTGTAACTATTAAATAAATTTAATAGAGCTCTTCTCTGAAAGAAAACACCCCAGATGGTTTTACATGTGGGTTCATCTCAACTTTTAAGGAAGAGAGTGTCTGTCACCTCTTTCAAAAAATAGAAAGAGAGAATAGGGGCATCTGGGTGGCTCAGTTGGTTAAGCAACTGCCTTCAGCTCAGGTCATGATCCTGGAGTCCTGGGATCGAGTCCCGCATCGGGCTCCCTGCTCCGCAGGGAGTCTGCTTCTCCCTCTGACCCTCCCCACTCTCATGTGCTCTGTCTCTCTCTCTCTTTCTCTCTCAAATAAATAAATAATTCTTTAAAAAAAAAGACAGAATATCTCAGTTTTATGAAGTCGGATACCAAACCCAGATAGAGATATTAGGAGAAAAATTACTGGTACTTTTTTTTTTTTTTTTGACAGAGACACAGCGAGAGAGGGAACACAAGCAGGCAGAGTGGGAGAGGGAGAAACAGGCTCCCCGCTGAGCAGGGAGCCCGATGCAGGGCTCGATCCCAGGACCCTGGGACCATGACCTGAGCCAAAGGCAGACGCCTAACGACTGAGCCACCCAGGCGCCCCGTTACTGGTCCATTTTACTCATGAAACAGATTACCCTCTAGGTGGCTCAGTGGTTAAGTGTCCGACTCTTGATTTTGGCTCAGGTCCTGGTCTTAGGCCCCTGGGATCAGGCCCTCATTGGGCTCCTCGCTCAGCAAGAGTCTGCTGGAGTTTCCCCCCAACCCCTGTGGTCTCGCTAATGCTCACATGCACACTCTCTCTCTCTCACATCTTTTTTAAAAAAATTACCCTTTTAGTAATAGTAAAAATTCATTATTTTGTTTTATGCTTTTATCCTTGAATTTTTTGTCTGATATTGTTATTGCCACCTAGTAATTTATTGCTTTCTTTTTTCTAATGTTTTTCTCTTTGCCTCTTCACTTTCAACATACCTTTGTCACTTTAAGCTCATTATAAACTGTATATTGCTATACCCTATGTGACAGTGTTTTCACTTAATCCAGTCAATTTATATTTATCGTAATGTGTACCTGTTTGGTATTATTCCTGAAGTTGTTTTTTGTGTTTCTTGTTTAATATGCTTGCTTTTTGTTTAATTTTTAATTTTATTTACTTTCATAGTTGACCTTTTTTGTTACTGTTCTTTATTTCCTCCAGTGGTTTGGAAATTCTTCAGCTGTACTCATACATTTTAAGCAAATTTATCTTAAACCTACATTTTTTTTTTTAAGATTTTATTTACTTATTTGACAGAGAGAGACACAGCGAGAGAGGGAACACAAGCAGGGAGAGTGGGAGAGGGAGAAGCAGGCTCCCCGCTGAGCAGGGAGCCCAATGCAGGGCTCCATCCCAGGACCCTGGGATCATGACCTGAGCCGAAGGCAGACGCTTAACGACTAAGCCACCCAGGCGCCCCAAACCTACATTTTCTTAACATCAAAGATTAATGACTATTATAAATTGCCCCCTTATCCCATATACACACTTGATTTTAACATACTTAAGCATATCTTATTCTTACTTCTTCACCTAAGATTTCGTTGTAATAATTTGGGATGTTATTCCTAAATCATTCATTTAAAAAATTATATTGTGTTCATCTATTTAAAGAGTTCTTTTTTATTCATTATATTAAACTGAACCCCTGTGTTAGTAACAATTGTTTACACTTAACTGTTAATTTTACTGGTATATTGCTTACCATTATTTTTTATATAAACAGTGTTTTCTTAGGAGGTCCTTGTTCTGAATCATTTTTTATTAGCTGAACTACTTTAACTCTTACCCCAGAGTGAATGCTGTCCTGCTTTTCAAGTGAGAGCGTATCTAGTAATTTCTTTTACCCATGTCTTTGAATAATAGACTGGCTAAAAAAGTGTTTTGTTTTTGTTTTATACTCAGAATTTTGTAAACATACCTCCATTGGCTTTTAGCATTTCCTTTTACTAATGAAATGACTGGCAGTCTAAATCTCTTTTCTCTTATTCTAAGTAAGAAAAGGAAAGTTTTTCCCTTATTTGGAGCTTTTAAACTTTTATTCTTGAAATTGAGATATTTTTACCAGGAAAGTACTATATATACATGCTTTTTCCCACCTGAGTATTCTGCCTCAGTATTTCTCAGAGCCCCTTTGCTATGAAGACTCAAGATAGTATTCAACATTGGAAAGTTTTCTTCTTGTTCTCTTCTGCTTTCCTTTTTGAAAATTTGTATTCTTTGCTTTTTTCTTGTTTTACATTATTGAATGTCCTGGCCACTTCATGATTTCTGTGTCTTCAGATTCACTATATATTATGAGGACATTTCTTTAGTTTTTTAAGTCACTAATTTATTATATATTTTTCTACATAATACCTCTGTGTGGTTATTTTGACAGTTTTGTTTTTCTTTTTTTCCTTCTCTCCTAAGCACATATTCTTTACTTTTTTCAAAGTAGCATGCTCTTTTTAAAATGCTGTTCTTCCCTGTCTCAGTAGAAATACTATTTATATTTTTTCTTCAAGTTCTAGTATTTTTTCTGCATTAATTCCATTTCAGTTTGGGCCATTAGTTGTAATTAGATTATTGTTTTTCTTCATTGTATCTGGTCAGGTTTTTTCATCAGTTCTTGTGCTGAGTAATTTGGAGGGTGGTAAGTGTGCCAGCAAATGGGCTCTTCAGAGTGCATGGGCCAGGAGCAGATGCTCAGGGAGAGAGGAAGAACTCTTAGTGAACACAGTTGTCCAGCACTGGGCGGGGAGGAGGTGGATTGCCTTAAGTAATGAAAAGAGGAGCCTGGTTTTTGTTTATTATCTGTAGAAGTCCATCCACATTTCTTGGTTATATGATACACTGGGAAAGCTGGAACATTAGTAAAAAGGGATTCTTTACCTTACATTACCTTGGATAAAATATAAAAGATTATATCATCTGGTGCTTTTCAGTTGTTTTAGAGCTCCCTTATAATGGAGTTCACTGTGCTGGTGGCAAGTTCTACACCTGAGTTTTAAGCAAAGAACTCCAGACACTGTCAGTCCCCCATTTTACCAGGATATTAGTTGATGATTGTTACCAGTAAGCTATTTTATAAAATAATAATACTCTATTGGAGATTTTATACCAAGCACCAAGTTTTACAAGGATCTTGATGTAAAAATTGCTAATTTTCTGATATGCTCCTAGTTTTCCTTGAGACATCTTTGTCTCTCAAACTGCTAATCTCTATACTGGTTTCCTTAGAGAAAAGGTTCCCAAGACTCATGAACCCTTTTTTTCATTCCATCCATAATAGTTTTTTTATTTCAAAAGTACAGACTATATTGCTTACTGAGGTTGGCTACGTATTTGATATGCTCCTGTCCTGTTGTTTTTCATAACCTGCTTTTCCTCTTTTGGTTACAAATAAAGAGGTAGCGAGCATGATTGATTGATTGATTGATTTATCTATATTTATTTATTTATTTTAAAAGATTTTATTTATTTATTTGACAGAGACAGAGCAAGAGAGGGAACACAAGCAGGGGGAGTTGGGAGAGGGAGAAGCAGGCTTTCCGCAGAGCAGGGAGCCAAGGAACCTGGGATCATGACCTGAGCCTAAGGCAGACGCTTAACGACTGAGCCAGCCACACGCCCCTAAGCCTTTCTTTTCTTTTCATACATTTATGTCTTACCTGCTCAAGGAGATTTAATGCTCTAGGAAGGCTAGGCAGGTCTTCCTGTTTCCCATTTTTTTTCTCTTATACTAGGATTCTACATGCCTGGTTTTTAGTTTCTGATTAATCATATAGTTCTCAAAAACAAAAGATAGAAGATTAAAATTTTTCACATATTCCCTCTTCGATCTAAATCATACTTGCAGGGCTCCTGGGTGGCTCAGTCTTAAGCATCTACCTTCGGCTCAGGTCATGATCCCAGGGTCCTGGGATCAAGCCCCGCATCAGGGTCCCTGCTCCGCGGAAAGCCTGCTTCTCCCTCTCCCACTCCCACTGCTTGTGTTCCCTCTCTCGCTGTGTCTCTCTCTAAGCTTGCTTCTCCCTCTCCCACTCCCCCTGCTTGTGTTCCCTCTCTCACTGTGTCTCTCTCTGTCAAATAAATAAAATAAAATCTTTAAAAAAAAAAAAAAGAAAGGCTTAGATAGCCTATGATAAATTTTATTTGACAGAATACTTGCATAAACAGGGCTTTGCATGTGCAGAAAACAAAACATAAACAATTGAGATTTATTTAAAAGGGGAGAGTGATAAGTGAATTCTGAGGATAAGAAAACTGGAAACCCAAGCTTCATGAGGGCAGGTACCACGTCTGTTCACCATTGCCTACTCAGTGCTTGCCGCTGTCCCTGGTAGGTGGTAGGCTGTCAGTTAATATATATAATATTAAATAAACAAATATGTATTTGTTGAACAAACTGAAGAGTGCCTTCAAGGAGATAATATTTGGGCAGAGATGAGGTGGAAAGACTTGAGAAAATAGTAGGAGGTAGAAGTGATGACTAAATACATCAGAATACCAGTGTGACTGGAGCTGTGAGAATGAGCACAAAGCTCTGGGAAATAAGGCTGCTAATGGTAACTTGGAGCCAAATTATAAGCAACTTTGATTGTTGGACTTAAGAATTTGGGATTTGTTTTTTAAACAAAGTAGAATTTCTCTGAATAGATAGTAGCATTGTCAAAAAGCAGTGTTTTAGGAATAGTCTGAAAACACAGTGGAGGTTGCTGTGAGGAAGAGACTGGAGACCAACTTTGAGACCATTTGTGATGTTGGATAGGAATTCTTGGGACACTAGTTAATGTTCTATAAAATTATTAATATTTCCTTCTATGTAATGTATTACATAAAGATGCTTTTTAAGCCCTAGTGTTTGAACATAATGACATGGCTGTCTTTTTCAGTATTTATTTAATTTTCCATGGTATTTTGTTTAGTCTCATGGCTTTTCTATGAGATCATGGTATAAATTTTGAATACATTTGTTCTTCCCTTATTTGCTTTTTGTTAATGTCAAGCATAGCACATGAGCCATTTCTTGTTGCTATGCAACTGTTAAATTCAATATTTAATATTCATAAAACTGAGTAGCATTAAATTCATTTAATAGAGGGTAGCAAAATATGGCTTTACAGTTTCTAATTGATAATATTTGTGAGGTTTAACGTATGTTACAGATATGAGCAAAATAGGGGTGACCTGTTTACAGTTGCTTTTTTGATCAGAATTAATTATGCTTAAAGCACCAGTCTTTTTCTTGTTTGATTCCTTTTGGTCTTTTCCCTTTCATGGCTTTTTGCTTTGTGATTCAGTTTTTGCTGGTGTCTGTGTGTTATTTTTTTTTTTTTAAAGATTTATTTATTTATTTATTTGAGACAGAGAGAATGAGAGACAGAGAGCACGAGAGGGAGGAGGGTCAGAGGGAGAAGCAGACTCCCTGCCGAGCAGGGAGCCCGATGTGGGACTCGATCCGGGGACTCCAGGATCATGACCTGAGCCGAAGGCAGTAGCTTAACCACCTGAGCCACCCAGGCGCCCTGGTGTCTGTGTGTTATTGATGAAGTTTTTATTTTCTTATTTCAGATTCTGTTATCTTTTATAATGTTTATAATTTTCTTTTTCAAAGCTTTTATTTGCTTTTTTTTTTTGTTCTGAGTATTATTTCTTGCTGTATTTACATTTTTCCTTTTCAAGGATTTATACTTAGTATACAAGTTTGGAATTTGTTATAATTTCATACAAACCCAAGTGAAAGCATATTAGATAACGCTCTTTGGGACAAGAGCCACCTGTAATCTCCTTTAGCTAATTGCAGTGCATACTTGGTACTTTCAAGATAATAAAACGCTTTCATTAATATTTGTAAAATAGGAGGGTTTTAGAGTTGGAGACAAGCTATGGGATTCGTTTAAGGGAAGAGAAAAAAAAACTAGTGTTGAGAATATCTAGTTTGTAGGCCCCAGATAGCTAGGATCTAGCAATTCCTTTTTCGTTCTCTTACCACCATCTCCTTAACCTCTAAACCCCAGTTGAACCCTTTCTCTTCCCCAGTGTAGGGAAGAGAGGCTATAGTAAATTAGTGGAAAATGTTCTAATTATAGTAGGCAAATAATAAACAGGCACAGATAACTCCAATTTGCTTGAATAGGTAGCTTGATTTTATTAATGTCCTTGGAATAATTTTGATGGGAAGAAATTAAAGAGAGTTGAAAAACAATTGCTCCTTCATAATAAATGAAAAATCTAGAATCTAGAAAACAGTGTAGAAAAATCAGCTGTTTAACTACAGTGTAGATAATGCAAACTCTAGAGATTACTCTATTGAAAAAATGCCTTAATACTGTGGACAAAAAAATCCCTTACACTGCATTATTATTCTTAAATTTCAATCTTTTTTATTTTTTATGATCTTATTTCTAAGTAATCTCTACACAGCATGGGCCTCAGTCCTACAACCCTGAGATCAAGAGTCTCATGCTCCACTGACTGAGCTTGCCAGGCATTCCTGTATTATTTAATGAGATAAAATACTGTCTCTCTCTTTTTTTTTTAAGATTTTATTTATTTAATTTGACAGAGACACAGCGAGAGAGGGAACACAAGCAGTGGGAGTGGGAGAGGGAGAAGCAGGCTTCCTGCTGAGCAGGGAGCCCGATGCGGGGCTTGATCCCAGGACTCTGGGATCATGACCTGAGCCACCCAAGCGCCCCTAAAATACTGTTTCTAAGGACCATCTTTTCTACCCCTTTATCTTTCAAACCCTTTATGGTGATTGTATTTGTGGTAAGGAAGTGCTGACTCTGTGTGTGGACCTCATGTATCCACCTGGGTATAGTATTTTAAATTATTGGGTCTCCCTCCCTTTTGAGCATAAGAGTACTTAATTTTTTATTCTTATTTTTTTATTCTTTTAAGATTTTATTTAGTTATTTGTCAGAGAGCGAGCGGGCACAAACGGGGAGCAGCAGGCAAAGGGAGAAGCAGGCTCCACGCTGAGCAAGGAGCCCAATGCGAGACTCAATCCCAGGACCCTGGGATCATGTCCTGAGCCGAAGGCAGACGCTTAACCCACTGAGCCACCCAGGCGTCCCTAAATTTTTTTTTTAATTTAAGTTTTACTCAGTTAACATAGAGTCCGATATTGGTTTCTGGAGTAAAATTCAGTGATTTATCACTTACATACAACACCCAGTGCTCATCACAAAATGTGCCCTCCTTAATACCCTTCACCCATCCATCCCATCCCCCCACCTGTATCCCTCCATTAATCCTCAGTTTGTTCTCTTATCGTTAAGATTTTCTAATGGTTTATTTCCCTCTCTCTGTTTCCCTCCCTCCTTCCCATATGTGCATCTGTTTTCTTTCTTAAATTCCACATAGGAGGGCGCCTGGGTGGCTCAGTCGGTTAGGCGACTGCCTTCGGCTCAGGTCATGATCCCGGAGTCCCGGGATTGAGTCCCGCATCTGGCTTCCGGCTCAGCGGGGAGCCTGCTTCTCCCTCTGACCCTATCCCCTCTCATGCTGTTTCTCTCTCTCTGTCAAATAAATAAAAATAAACAAAATCTTTAAAAAAAAAAAAATTCCACATAGGAGTGAGATCATATGGTATTTGTCTTTGACTGACTGACTTATTTCACTTAGTATAATAATATACTGTAGCTCCATCCACGCCCTTGCAAATGGCAAGATTTCATTCTTTTTGCTGGCTGAGTAATATTCCATTGTAACTTTTTTTTTTTAATTATAAACCTGTAAGTGATAGTAGACTGTGTGACAAAATACATAGTGCCCCAAAATACATTGTACATACTAGAAATTCAGTAACACTTTTTGTATTTTCTTAATTACAGTGACATTTTTATGCATTTGAAAGGTACTGTGTACACTGAATGCACAAGATATATTCTTTCTGAAGCTCATGCTTTAAGTACATGTGGATTCATGGACCCATTGTAACTGTTTGAGCTCCCAATGAGGTCCATAGTTTGGGAACCACTACTCTTAACCCATTATTTCTGTTATGTTATATAAAGGTACAATCTGATTCCTTTCTTCTTTTCCCCTCCTTTTTCTCTTAATGAACCATAAGAAACAGCAAGATGGCCAAGATTTTTAAATTGTTTTTCATTGAGTTGATCAGCAGTATTTGAGGTAATAAATCAGAAAAGTATTTTTTTAATACTGGTAAAAGGTGATAACATTTTAAATATTTATGTATAGGTATATTTGAATTTTCTGTGTGTATAATTAGTGAGTTCTACCTTCATAAAAGAACCAGCAAGTAGTTATTGTGGCAATGTGAAATAATTACAAAGGTGTTTTTCTTTTGAAATATTATGTTGTGGCCTTTTTCTTTAGTGATAATGGTGTTCTCGGTGAGGATTTTCCTTCTTCAGAAACTTAGCTTGAGGGGCGGCTGGGTGGCTCAGACAGTTAAGCGTCTGCCTTCAGCTCAGGTCATGATCCCAGGGTCCTGGGATCGAGCCCCGCGTCGGGCTCCCTGCTGGGCGGGGAGCCTGCTTCTCCCTCTCCCTCTGCCTGCTGCTTCCCCTGCTTGTACACTCTCTCTCTGTCAAAAATAAAAATAAAATCTTTAAAAAAACAAAACAAACAAAAACTTAGCTTGAGAAACCTATGATCTCAGTTGATATTCAGAAACATGCTATTTAGGTTAATCTAGAATGCTGTGGAAATTTTGAAACAATTTGACCTTTTACTGGGAAAGGTGCCTTTGTAAAAATGGGATTTGGGCATTTATGTAAGGAGGTATTTGGGATTTTGTAAAATGATAAGAGAACCTGTGAGTTTCCATTCTTTCGTTGGTTATTTCTAGTGTTGTCTGTTTTGTATTGTTCTTGAATGTGCTCTGAATTTGTATTGAATGTTGATGATGGGCAAAAATGCAAATGCTTCTTTTAAATTTGTCATTGACACTCTTTCCTCAGCATCCCTTCAGTAATAACCCAGGGATCCTTGAGGACTGGAAGAATACACTATTGTTTTTTCAGCAACATATTGATATTACATTACCATAGGGAGTATTATTGTAATATGGATTTTTCTTCATCCTTTCAGGGTTTGAAAGTATTCTTGAAGGGCTGTTTGGACCTGCATTATTAAAAGATCTCAGTTTATTTAAAGGTATTCAAGTTTTTTTTTTTTCTTTTGGTATTTCAAATTCTTCCTGGTGACATATGTGATACTTTTGTGATTTAAGCCTCCGTCTCCTTCTTTTTATTCAATTTTATGTGAGTTAAAGCTGTATCCCTGTAAGCATCTTTTTGTGTTTAGTTGATAATGCAAATATATGTATTAATAAGGTATATTAACTAGTGAGCAGTTATTAAGAATTTTAAGACAAATAAGAAATCTGTCTACCCCTTAGGGTTTTGTTTTTGTTAAAATAAATATTTTTGATCACATTTGTTTCCTGAAAAATTCCTTTTCGTGACTGTTAATTTAGTATTCCAACTATTTTTGCAGACTGTGAACCTGAAAACATTTCTGATTGGACTTTTGATGAAAATTGTCTATTCTGTTGCTTGAGAAGAGATAAAGTAAAGGTAACCAAAAAACTTGTGGAACTTATCTAGCGTGGTATTTTATAGTTGTTATTTTTTCAAAATTTGATTACTTTGTTGGAGGATTTGTAGGAAAAGGAAGGCATGATTCCATATTTATTTATAAAAGATTTGATAGTAACTCAGTTTTGCTATTTAGACTGTTTCTAGTGTGTTGATTAGCCTATTGAGAAATCTGTATCCCAACATGCATTCCTTTATTTATACAGTTACTAGGCAGAATAATTAGCTAGATCTCAAACTGTTGGGTGTATTTTAAATATGAAATATATGATAATTCAAGCAATGGGAGTCATTTGTACAAAAAGCAGTAACATGGATCTGGATCAAGTAGTTACTAATTCATGAAGATTTATGACAAACTATGGTTTATGCTTTAGTATAAGATGTTTCTTCATACTATTTGAGCATGAATGCTGTTTATATTCAGTTGTAGAAATTGGCTGTACTTTTGGGTTTCTGTTTTTATTGCTTTGTGTTAAACATAAATGGAGTTTTGGTTTAGAAACATTAATTGTTGGAAATATTTATTAATAATGGTTTCCTGTCTTATGTTTCTTTTTATGGTACTTCTCTTCCCTGTTTTGTTTAATTTTATTTTTTTTTTAAGTAGGCTCCACGTCTAGCGTGGATCCCAGTGCAGGGCTTGAACTCATGACCCTGAGATCAAGACCTGAGCTAATATCAGGAGTCAGATGCTTAACCGACTGAGCCACCCAGGTGCCCCTGTTCCCTCTTTTAAAGCTTTGGAAACATTTTTAATTCCTTCCTCCCCCTTATACACTTCTAACAGGATCATTGGCCAGGTTCTATAAATTCTTCCCTCATATGGAGTTTCATTTTTTCTTTCCACGGTCATTACCATAGTTCATACCGTTAGCATTATTTCTGGACTACTGAAATAACATGATTGGTCTCTTTTAGTTTACTTCAGTCTTTTATTTATTTATTTATTTATTTATTTATTTATTTTTTTTAAAGATTTTATTTATTTATTTGAGACAGAGAGAATGAGATACAGAGAGCATGAGAGGGAGGAGGGTCAGAGGGAGAAGCAGACTCCCTGCCGAGCAGGGAGCCCGATGCGGGACTCGATCCAGGGACTCCAGGATCATGACCTGAGCCGAAGGCAGTCGCTTAACCAACTGAGCCACCCAGGCGCCCTACTTCAGTCTTTTAAACACTGCTACAAGTTTAAACTCCTTCCCCCCAACCCTCGCCCCTCAAATAGTGTGAAAACGTCATTGCACACACACACAGTTTCCAGCGACCTTTTTCATTGTATTCTGGATTTTTAGCCTAATGTTCTGTGCCTCAGTACTCTCCACAGGTCAGTCCACTTCTCTTTCTAATGCTGCCCTCTTTCTAATGTTGCTTCTATACAGTTTTTTTTTTTTTTCCAGCTAAACTAGTGCAATCATTTGTAGTAAACAACATGCTTTTACTACTTCGACTGTAGCATTGCATACCAATTGTTCTTTATAGCTTCAAATTCCTCTGCCCTTACTCTTAGCTTAAGCTTCCACCCTCCTGTCAGTGTCAATTGTATTCAACCCTTCACACTGTTGTAGTATCTGTAACAATTATTTTTCAATTAATAGTCTGCCTTATTTTGTTCCTGTTTCTCGATGTTTGTGTCTTATGTTCTTAACTACATTGTCAACCTCTGAAGGCTATGAACCATGTTGTGTATTCTTTGTTACCCCTCCTTGTAACCACTGTACCATTATTTACCATTGTTGGCAAGTTGCTTTAAAATCTGAAAGCCAATTTAAGAGCTTTTCAGTATTCTTTTATGGCTTCCTTTTGTTGCTTACTACATGAAAGTTGTTATTGTGACTATCGAGGATGGTCTGTTATCACTGAATTAATGTGGAGAGTGTTTTGAAATTTAATGTGGTTTGAGAAAGACCATAAATTAAGCAAGTATCAGTGAAGTTGAAGTTGGTCATTTTAAACTGTGTGTGTGCATGCATATGCATGCATGTTGTGACTATTGAGCAAGTCATTTAATTGGCATTTTGGTGGAATAGAAGAAGCAACTATTAATTACCTCTTTTAGGGTAGGATTGGGAGGAAAGCCCTTCTGTGTTCAGTAATTGAGTACAGTATATTCTTGTAGTATGATTGAGTTTTCCATTGCTATATGAGGGTAAAATATTGTATGAATATTTTTAGAAGACAGAAATAGCAAGGCATGGAACCATGTAGCATTTAAAACAGCTGTTATTGTTTTAGCTCCTCAATTTCTATTTGCTTTTCTAATTAGAAAGAATATTTCCATTTGACAATTTAGCTAGTTCTGGGAAAGCTGATATTTTCCATTAGACACTTCACTATCTTTGGAATTTATTTTTTTCAGAGACAGCCGTAACATCTATTGCAGAAAATAGGAAAAAAGAGAGCTTATTAGAAGATGTAAATTGTCAAGTATGTCTCTCTGGTTGTGTTAGACTTAAAGTGATTGAACTGAAACTTTTTGAAGGCACTTGGAGCATCTCATCTGAGAAGGACTAGAATGTGGAAGTAAATATATCCATTGGGTTGAATTTTGTACTTTTTAAGGCTGGCTTATTAAGAGTCCAAAAAAGGAAGAAATCTCTGCAGAGTATGGTACTAGCCAGTAGGTGGCAGCATAGAGCATGATAGTGGAATCTTGAGTTTGAGGGTGGTGGCATGATGAGATATCCAGGTATTTGGAAAAGCTGTTAGAAATATTGGTCTGATGGTTGGGAAAGAAATGGAGGGTATGCATATTTTTTCATTTTGGACTTTCAGTAGATACCGAAGCTGTTAAAGTAAATGCATACTGTTTGCTTATATTTACTTTATAAAATATGTAGGTAAAAAATACAAAGTAGTCTCTTTGGAAAATAGAACAGGCATTCACCTAGAGATTAGTAAAACAATTGTTGGTCTACCCTTCAAGATTCTATAGTGGTTAGAAAGCATAAATTTTTTTTTTTTAAGATTTTATTTATTTATTTGACAGAGCGAGAGAGAGAGAGACACAGTGAGAGAGGGAACACAAGCAGGGGGAGTGGGAGAGGGAGAAGCAGGCTTCCTGCTGAGCAGGGAGTCCGATGTGGGGCTCGATCCCAGGACCCTGGGCTCATAACCTGAGCCGAAGGCAGACGCTTAGCAACTGAGCCACCCACGTGCCCCAGAAAACACAATTTTTAAGGGATAGGAAAGTAACATTTTTTTGAACGTGTACTATGTGCCAGTTACTTTTATTTGTTCCCATTTAAATCCTCACAACAGTTGTATAAAGTTGGTTAAAGGCATACCAGTTTTATTTTATTTTTTATTTTTTTAAAGATTTTATTTATTTATTTGACAGCGAGAGAGGGGAACACAAGCAGGGGGAGTGGGAGAGGGAGAAGCAGGCTTCCTGCCCAGCAGGGAGCCTGATGCGGGGCTTGATCCCAGGGTCCTGGGATCAAGACCTGGGCTGAAGGCAGACGCGCTTAACGACTGAACCACCCAGGCGCCCCAGCATATCAGTTTTAAAAATAAGAAATTGGAAGGGTTGCAGAGACTATTATAGGCAACTTCACATGGCTGGAATTTGATCCATGTTTTTAGAATACATGCATTTTGATAACATAACTAGGAACAGTGTCACACGAAGTGGAGAGCAGGAATTAAAGTAGAACTTGGAATGGTTCAGTTTGAAAGAGAGAAGAGAGATAGAGTGTAGGTGGACATGAGTGTATTTGAAATAGCCAATCTCAGCTGTGCCTAGGAATCTACTAGTGAGTACCTACCTCACTGGCTGCCTTCTTTCTTTCTTTTTATTTATTTATTTATTTTTATTTTTTTTTTTAAAGATTTTATTTATTTATTTGAGAGAGAGAGACTGAGAGAGAGAGAGCACATGAGAGGGGGGAGGGTTGGGAGGGTCAGAGGGAGAAGCAGACTCCCTGCCAAGCAGGGAGCCCGATGCGGGATTCGATCCAGGGACTCCAGGATCATGACCTGAGCCGAAGGCAGTCGCTTAACCAACTGAGCCACCCAGGTGCCCTACCTTCTTTCTTTTCTGTTTGTTGGGCACATACTAGGCACTCTGTAAAATATTTACTAAATGAGTACCTTTACTAAATAAGGCTTAGTAAACTTGATTATATTAATTAATAACTAACTTTTGAGTGCTTACATGTGACAAGCATAAACCCACAGTTTTCTCTTTATTCACTCATGAAGCTTTTATACTTTTTAGCTTATTTTTTGAAATAATATTAGACTTATAAAACAATTGCAAAAACAATAAAAGGAGTTATTGTATATCCTTTACCCAAACTTTCCAAACGTTAGCATTTTATGTAACGACAGTACAATTATAAAAATCAAGAAATTAACATTTGTGCCATATTATTTAATCTGTAAATCTTTCCCAGCTAGCCAGTAGTCTCAGTAATGTTATGTTTCTGGTCCAGGATCCAGTCTAGGATCACACTTTTTATTTAGTTGTCATGTATTCTTAGTCTCCTTTAGTTTAGAATAGTATTTTTTGCTTTGCCTTTCATAAATTTTGAAGAATACTGACTTTGGTTTGTAGAATGTTCCCTCGATTTAGGTTTGTGTGATGATTCCTCATGATTGATTTTAGGTTATGCATTTTTGGCAAGAATTCCACAGAATGATGTATCATCCTTAGTGCACCCTATCAGGAAGCATACGGTGATGTTTACCTTGATCAGTTAGTTAAGATGATGTCTGCCAGTTTTCTCTATTGTAAGGTTTCAGTTTTTTCCCCTTTCATACTTAATAGATACCTTGTGGAGAGGTACTTTGAGATTTTGTAAATATCTTTCTCATCATATATTAATTTTAGCAGCCATTGATGAATGTTGCTTAAAAAAATTACTACCTAGAGTTTACCAAATGATGATTTTCTATTATTCTGCTTCTATTAGTTGGAATTCTACTCTTAAGGAGGAGCTTTCCCATCTCTAGGGGCACCTGGGTGGCTCAGTGGTTGGGCTTCTGCCTTCGGCTCAGGTCATGATCCCAGGCTCCTGGGATCGAGCCCCGCATCGGGCTCCCTGCTCAGCGGGAAGCTTGCTTCTCCCTTTCCTGTGCCCCCTGCTTGTGTTCCCTCTCTCACTGTGTCTTTCTCTGTCAAATAACTAAATAAAAATCTTAAAAAAAAAAAAAATCTAGCTTAAAAAAAAAAAAAAAGCTTTCCCATCTTTGTATATATGTATTTCTTTGTTTACCTATCAATATGGAATCATGGATTCTTATTCTATGGATTATAATTCATTACAATCATTTTTTTTTATTTTGTAGTTCAGATTGTCCTAGATTTGGCCATTAAGAGCTCTTGCAAGTGGTTCCTCATCTTTTTTTTGACATGTTTCTATAATTTTTTTTAATAGCACTTCTTTTCTTTTTGGCACCAAAATGTCCCAGACTTATCTTTGCTTTCTCTGTCTCAACTCTGTATTTCTCCAAGGAACCTTATTTTCTTTTATTTAGAGAATTGTAGTAGAAAGCAAGGTCTAGGCACTAGGTGTCTTTATTGGTACTAGAGGGTCATTACCTCTAGGTCTCCTCAGTTGTCTGAGCTAGGAAATACGTATTTTTACTTAAATTTGTGTACATATACATCAGTATGTTTATAGCTACTAAAAACCATCTTGTGAGGCTTTTAGTAATTGTGTTGATAGTATGAAGAGTTGATCCAGTAGTAGTGAGAGGGTGTTGGAGAGAGAGGAAGAATAAAAAATTGCTTTCGGCAATTTTTGTCCCTAAAAATGGACTCATTCTAAGTGATAAATAAATCTATGCTATGGCTATGCTTGTTTGGCTGAGATAGAGATAGCTCTTGTAGAGTAAAGAGCATGGATGTTTTACTAACTAGGGATGATGGGAGATAAGGTGTTATACCAAAATCTAAAAATAATTGTGCTCTAAGGAAGTTTGTTATAAGACTGTTAGTAAGTTTAGTATTTGACTAGCATTTTAGGACAGTGTTTTAAGAAGACAGGACTTGAGCTGCATTTTTGAAAAATACATAAGCAGAGATGAGAGGGGCATATCCTAGGTGGAGCAGAACATTTATTTTTGGATATAACCAGAGATAAGTTTAGAGCCAGATCATACAGATACCCTTCATTGCCCAGCTAACTGAGAAACCATGTAACGAGATTCTTTTCATATTTATCATTAGTCTTCCATGTTGCATTTAGTCTGAACATAATTTCTTCTGGTTCATGAGTATACATTAATTAGAAGTTTAGATACATCTTTTTAACATTTTACTTTTTGCTACTTTAGGACATTGAAAGTTTATAGTAAGAGCATATGGTGATCTTGTTACTATTTTGTCATCATATTCCACAACATGTATTTATGTCCAGTATGTTAGTTTGGGTATATTCAGTGCTGCTTGATATAACTTGTCTGTCATCTTGTCCCAGAGCACCACAGATCATTAAGTATTCACAGTATGTACTATATGAAAAGAACAATGGAAAAAATGTATTAATATAGTGCATATCTATTAGGGATGAGGAAGAAACAAATATGAGAAGTTTAAAGGTTACTTATTTATGAGATTTAAATAGATACAGGGCAGAGTTAATGGAGCAATTAATTCATCATGTACTAACTTGTGGTATCCATTTAACTCTGCCGATTTAAATTGTGAGACTTAACCTTGTACTTCCAGAGACCTTTTATATAGATTATTTTAAAAGATTAAGGAAAACCACTTGTCTCAGTGAATCAGTGCTCAGTCCAGGATCCCATTAAATATTGAAGTGGGTTTTTTTGAACTCCTACTTACATGTGGATTTTTCCCTAAAACAAATAAGGTTTCAATAAACTGTTAATCAGTGGTTAGCTCTATTGTGTTAAATTTTATGTGGTCAGAGTTAACCAATGGACTAATCATCTGGCACATTTATTAAATGTCTGGATCTGTGGTAGGCCAGGGAGTATACCCAAAGAAGTAAAACACTGATTCCTCCTTATGGACTGTTGGTGAGGCCATGGCTAGCTAATGCAATTAAAGGAGATTTAAATTAGGGAGAGTTAAAT
The DNA here is from genome assembly GCF_002201575.2 of Neomonachus schauinslandi. NCBI lineage: Eukaryota > Metazoa > Chordata > Mammalia > Carnivora > Phocidae > Neomonachus > Neomonachus schauinslandi. Next base: position 123,616,097 of record NC_058408.1, read on the forward strand.
CATCCATTGGACATGCCCAGAACCAAAGCTCTAATGTAGGTAGGAAACATTGAGAGTAAAATCCCTTCCTTCGTTCTAGTATATAATATTCGAAAAGATAGTGGATAATAGAAGAAAATTTAAGTACTAAAGCACTTGAGAGGTGAAGTGGATGACGCTTAATCAAGGTGATAGAATGCATCCTGAACCTTAAAAGGCTTTGTGTTTTAGAGTGATTGGTTGGTGTAGTCATTTTTAGGTTGTAATGCAGAGGAATTTATAGTGAGAAAATTATAGAAAGCTCTTGTAATAACCCAGAAAATGATCCTGAATTAGGGTTGTTGCTGTGAAGGTATATAAGGAAGGTATGTATGTAAGGAATCTAGAATAAAGTGTTGAAACTTAGTGATTACATGAGTTTATAAATAAGGGAGAGCGAAATGATACTGACAGTAAGCTTTCCAAGCCAGGATGACTTAGCATGGTGAATTAATAGAAGTTGAGAAATGAGAAGGGGAAAGATGTGGTGGCCAACTTTTATACCAAGGATAATGAGGTTATTAGCTGAAAGCAGTTTGTGGTGAAAGTGAACATTTAATTGGAAGTGTCCAGTAGGTAAGAGTTGTGGAAAAGGAGTTGAAATAAGAGGTCTGAGCTGAATATATGTTTGTAGGGTTTCTGAATACATGTGGTGATTGGAATACTTGAGCAGATCAATCTTTGGTGAGGGATAAAATGCATATACTAAGAGCTGAAGACCTTCATTTTAGCAAGTAGAAGAATCAGATTGAAAGGAAGATAGAATCATAGAATAAATGAGTTGCCCATTGTGGATCAGATACCTCCCTGGCCCCATACTGTGTGATGAGTATGAGTTGTGTTTGTTGTACTAATATGGACTCCTATGCTGTTTCCCCAAATGGGCTCTAAATGGATTGACAAGTACCCCCAGACATACTACAGTGGGCTTTGAGAGAATAACTTCTCAAGAATATTGGCTGTAGGAGCCAGACTATAAGTCTGACAAGGTTAATGAATAAGTGGCTGTTACGGGAATTAGGAAATAGATATAGTCTACTAGTTTGAAAAGTTGTCACTGACAGGAATGATAGAACAGGACCAGAGAAAGAATGGGCAGTTGGTTTAAGTAAAGGTTTTGTGGGGAGGAGGAGAAAACTTATGTAATGTTTATACCCTTGGAAGAAAAGAAGCTGGAAGAAAGGAAGACATTAAGGTTATTAAAAGGTGGGAACAGGGGAACCTGGGTGGCTCAGTCGTTGAGCATCTGCCTTCGGCTCAGGTCATGATCCCAGGATCCTGGGATGGAGCCCCGCATCGGGCTCCCTGCTCGGCGGGAAGCCTGCTTCTCCCTCCTCCACTCCCCCTGCTTGTGCTTTCTCTCTGACAAATAAATAAATAAAATCTTAAAAAAAAAAAAAAAATCGACAAAAAATTAGTTACTGAATAGTAATGGGAGATTCCTTTTGAAATAAGAATACAGTCAGTATAATTATAGGAGTTAACAGTTGGCAGGAAATAAATGAGGCAAGAATAAGTATAAGAACCCTGGCTAACTGACTTGCTCACACTGAGGGCAAAGAAAAGTGAGGAGTTCTCAGATACGAAGGTGATGTTTAAAAAAATAATAAGGGAGAAAATAGGCTATAGTAACTGTACTCCTCTCATTTGAACTGCTGCTTGCAGTTTTCTAGTTATACTAGCAAAAAAAAAAAAGATACTTTCAAGAAAATTAATAAGATTGCCTCTTCTGGCAGTGCTTTTTTTTTTTTTTTAAACCATTTTTTTTTTGTTTTTCTTTTTTTTTTTTCCAACTTTTTTTTTTTTTTTTTTAAGATTTTATTCATTTGAGACACAGTGATAGAGCATGAGCAGGGAGAGAGGCAGAGGGAGAGGGAGAAGCAGGCTCCCCGCTGAACCAGGAGCCCAATGTGGGGCTCGATCCCAGGATCCTGGGATCATGACCTGAGCTTAACGCAGACCCTTAACCATCTGAGCCACCCAGGTGCCCCGTCCCTTTTTTTTTTTTTTTAAGATTTCACCCATTTTTTGAGAGAGGGAACACAAGCAAGGGGAGTGGGGGGGAGGGAGGGAGAAGCAGCCTTCCTGCCAAGCAGGGAGCCTGAGCCCAAGGCAGATGCTTAAGGACTGAGCACACAGGCGCCCCTTCTTCTTTTTTTTTTTTTAAACAGAGATATAATTGACATATAACATTAGTTTCACATATATAACAATGATTCAGTATTTGTATATATTGCAGAATGATCACCACACAGTTACATAGTTAACATCCATCACCACATAGTTACAATTTTCTTTTTCTTGTGATGAGGACTTTTAAGATTTACTCTCTTAGCAACTTTCAAATATGTAATAAGGTATTATTAACTATAGTCACCATGCTGTACGTTACATCCCCAGGATTTATAAATGTAATTGGAATTTTGTGCCTTTTCCGTTGTGTGTAGATAGATAGACCACATTTTCTTTTCTTTCTTTTCTTTTTTTAAAGATTTATTTATTTGAGAGAGACTGTGAGCACAGTGGGGAAGGGCAGAGGGAGAGGGAGAGAAAGTCTTTAGTGGACCCTGCACTGTATGGGGCTCAATCCCATGACCCCAAGATCACAATCTGAGCCGTTAACCAAGTGCTTAACCAGCTGCACCACCCAGGCACCCCTGGACCACATTTTCTTTATCCATTTCATCTGTCACTAGATGCATATGTTGCTTCCATATCTTGGTTATTTTACATAATATTATAATGAACATAGGGGTGCATAAATCTTTTCAAATTAGTTTTTTTAATTTTCTTTGGATAAATACCCAGAAGTGGAATTGCTGGATCATATAGTTCTATGAAAAATTTTGGGGAGAACCTCCATACTGTTTTCCATAGTGGTTGCACCAGTTTACATTCCCACCAGTAAGTGCATAAGGGTTCCCTTTTCTCCACGTCCTCACCAACACTTGTTTCTTGCCTTTTTGATAATACTCATTCTAACAGGTGTGAGGTCATAACTTATTATAGTTCTGATTTTCATTCCCCTCATGGTTCATGATCTTTAGCATCTTTCATGTACCTGTTGCCCATTTGTATGTCTTTGGAGAAATGTCTGTTCAGATCCTTTGCCCATTTTTTAATCAATTTCTTATCCCTTATCAGATATGTGATTTGCAGATATTTTCTCCCATTCAGCCAGTTGCCTTTTTACTTAGTTGATAGTTTCCTTTCTGAGCAGAAGCTTTATATTTTGATGTAGCCTTTTTTATAAAGCTTTTTTTTTTTTTTTTTTTGCTTTTATTACCTTTACTCTTAGTGTTAAATCTATAAAATCATCCCAAAGACTGATGTCAGGGGACTTTAGTGCCTATATTTTCTTCTGGGAGTTTTATAGTTTCATGACTTATGTACAAGTCTTTAATGTGTTTTGAGACTTGTATGTATGGTGTAAGACAATGGTCTAGTTTCATTAATTTGTAATGTGGGCTGTTCAGTTTTCCCAACACCATTTATTGGAGAGACTGCCCTTTCCCCATGGTACATTCTTGGCTCCTTTGTTGTAAATTAATTGCCTATATATGCATGGGTTTATTTCTGGGCTTTCTATTCTATTCCACTGATCTGTGTGTCTGTTTTTATGCCAATACCATATTGTTTTGTCCAGTTTTGTTCTCTTTTCTCAGCGATGCATTTTTAAGTAGGAAGAAATTACTAAGTGAAGTCTAGATTTAAAAAAAATTTTATTTTTGTCAGTGTCATTTTCATTTTGTCAATGTAAAAACAGGTTTTTTTTTATTTAAATAGATCTTGAGCTACTTTTCAACTCTAAAATTTTAAGATTCTCTGAAAAATCTGTTTTTGAAATATTGCTTGAGGTTTGTTTTGGTTTGGTTTGGTTTTGGTTTATTGAGGAGAAGATTCTTAAAATTAAAGCCCTGAACAAGTTTAGAATGTTACTGGTTCTACAGAAATTTAGGTTAGAAAGAGTCATATTAGATGGAGCCCCCTCAGTGTTTCATTTGAATGTCTTGTGCTGAGTCAGTCTTTCATTTCTTTCTGGCCATGGGTGTAGGTCTTACTTCTTTTTTCTTTCATTTCTTATGAACTGGTATTTGCATATTAGGCTTTCTTTTTGTTTTTTCACCTCTTAGAGCATATTTGTTCTGCTTCTCTTCCCTATTCTTTATTTTATTTTATTTATTTATTCATTTATTTATTAGAGTTCACGAGCAAGGGAGAAGGGGAGGAGTGAAAGAGGAGGGAGAGAATCTGGAGCAAGACCCTGCGCTAAGTGCAGAGCCTGATGCGCTTCCCGAACTATTCTTTATTAGATTTCTGTCCTTTTTGAAATTGTTTGCATTTAGATTGTGCCTTTTGTATTTCTTTTTTTTTTTTTTGTAATGTTTACTGTCTTAACCGTTTTTAAGTGTACAGTTCAGTAGTGTTAAGTATATTCACAATTTTTTTTGTAACCAATCTCCAGAATTCATCTTACAATTGCAACTATATCCATTAAATAACTCCCCATTTCCCCTTCTCCCAGCCCCTGGCAATCGCTATTCTATTTTTTGTGCCTGACTTTGACTGCTGTGGGTACCTCATATAAGTGAAGTCATGTGGTATTTGTCATTCCCTGACTGGCTTACTTATTTTACTTAGTGTAACATCTTCAAGGTTTGCTGTGTTGCAACATGTGAGAAATTTTTTCTTTTTTAAGGCAGAATAATATCCTACTGTGTGTATATACCACATTTTGTTTCTCTACTCATCCAACAATGGACATATTTGGGTTTGTTCCACCAGTAGTAGACACTTGGATGCTTCCGCCTTTTGTAAATAATGCCGTTGTGAACATTGGTGTACAAATATTTCTTCAAGACCGTGCTTTCAGTTCTTTTGGGTATATGCCCAAAAGTGGAATTGCTGGATCATGTGGTAGTTCTATTTTTAATTTTTTGAGGGACCACCAAACTCTTTTTCCACATCAGCTGCACCATCTTAACATTCTTACCAATAGGGCATAAAAATTCTAATTTATCCACATCCTATCCAACACTGGTTATTTCCTGTTTATTTGTTGTTTTTTTTATAGTAGCCATTCTAATTTATGTGAAGTGGTATCTCATTGTAGTTTTGATTTGCATTCCCTTATGTGATGTTGAGCATCTCTTCATGTGCTTGTTGGCCATTTGTACATGTTCTTTGGAGAAATGTCTGTCAAGTCTTTTTTTGCCCATTTTTAAATCGAGTTAGGTTTTTGTTGTTGAGTTCTAGGAGTTCTTTCTAAATATTGAGCCCTTATCAGAATTGATTTGCAAGTATTTTCTCCTGTTTTGTAGGTTACCTTTTTACACTCTTGACTGTGTCCTTTGATGGATGGAAGCTTTTAAAATTTTGATGTCCAATGTATCTATTTTTGCCTTTGTTGCTTGTTCTTTGGATTTCATTTAAAAAAATCATTACCAAATCCAGTGTTATGAAGCCTTTCCCCCCTTTGTTTTCTTTTAAGGGTTTATAGTTTTAAGTCTTTGATCCATTTTGAGTTAATTTTTGTGTTTGCTATAAGGTAAGAATCCATTTTCATGCTTTTGCATGTGGGTATCCATTTTTCCCACACCATTTGTTGAACAGAGTGTCTTTTCTACCACTAAGTGGTCTTGGCACTCTTGTCAGAATTCAGATATGTGAGGGTTTATATCTGGTCACTCTCTCTCTCTTTTTTTTTAAGATTTTATTTATTTGAGAGAGAGAGCCCATGTGAGTGTGGGGGAGGGGCAGAAGGAGAGAGGGAGAAGCAGACTCCCCACTGAGCAGGGAGCCCAGTGGGGCTCAATCCCAGGAACCCGAGATCATGACCTGAGCCAAAGGCAGACACTTAACTGGCTGAGCCACCTAGGTACCCCTGGGCTCTCTCTTTTATTCCATTAATTGATGTGTCTGTCTTTATGCTAGTACCATATTGTTTTTTTGATTTTTTTTTTAAAGATTTTATTTATTTGTCAGAGAGAGAGAGCGCACAAGCAGGGGGAGCGACAGGCCAAGGGAGAAGCAGGCTCCCTGCCGAGCAAGGAGCCCGATGTGGGACTCGGTCCCAGGACCCTGGGATCACGACCTGAGCCGAAGGCAGACGCTTAATCAACTGAGCCACCCAGGCATCCAAGGGCCGTATTGTTTTTATTACTGTAGCTTTGTAATATGTTTTGAAATTAGGAAATGTGATACCTCCAACTTTCTTTTTCAGGATTGTTTTGGCTCTTTGGGGCCCTTGAGTTTCCATAGGAATTTTAGGATGGATTTTTTGTATTTCTGCAAAAAATTGCATTGGCATTTTGATGATGGTTATGTTTTAAATCTGTAGATCGTTTGGGTAGTATTGACATCTTAACAATATTAAGTCTGCTTTTTTTCTTTCTTTCAAAAAATTTTGTCAATTCCTTATTTCTAAAGTTAAAATCAGTAGTTATATATTTCACTTTTATTATGTCAAAAGTACCAGCTACTGTGGTTGAAATAAAGGTACTGTGAATGATTAAAAAGTAGTTTTAGCCACAGATGCTATTTTCAAGAAATTTATAGTCTAGTGGAAGAGTTGAGGTAAGAAATATGTATACACACACAAATAATTATTTTTTTAAGATTTTATTTGTCAGAGCGAGCGAGCACAATCAGGGGGAGCGGCAGACAGAGGGAGAAGCAGGCTCCCCGCTGAGCAAGGAGCCTGATGTGGGACTCGATCCAGGACCCTGGGATCATGAGCTGAGCCGAAGGCAGACTCTTAATCGACTGAGCCACCTAGGTGTCCCCACACACAAATAATTATAATACAGGTTATAAAACTAGTAGTGTCAGAGTAGTATAGATAATGTGCTGTAAGAGTTCAGAAAAAGGCAAGATTATCCTTAGCTTATTATTGCCCCAAATATGCAGTTGGATATCCTTTCGTTTATAATGGTCTTGGGCATCTAGGGACATCCATAGTCATTATGGAGAACAGATTGAAATTCAAAAGTTTTCTGATTGAGTTGTGGATGAGAATGGGGATAGTATAAATTTTGAATTTTCAGCCAGTGGAAGGATATAATAAACCCTTGCTGTTGACTGTGGAGGTGGTTTGCATTTCTTTTAATATTTTTAATGACTGTACATGTATAAGGGAAGGAAAGCTGTAACTGCAAATGCTGAGTATAGATATTGGTGAATTGAGTGTAGTGGTAATAACAGTCGTTTGCCACTTAAATTTTAGGCTTAATTTCCATGAAAAGTAGTAACAATTAGATACACTGATAAGAGTCATTCATGGTAGGTTTGTTGTATATTTTGAATACCATATTTAATTCCTGATGTGTTGTCAAACTTCAAACTTTGTTTTTTCCTATTCTTTAAGTTGATGGTTTGCTGAACAAAATTGACATATAGTAAAATTGTATTAAGCACAGCAGTTTTTATTTTCTTAGTGTAAAAAGCAATAATTTACATGAAGTAAGGTTTCTTTTTAGATAACTGACCTTAAAGAGTATGAGCATTTAAAATGGTGGAGCCATTTTCCTTAAGACTTGCTGGCATTTAAAATAATAAGATGTAGGAGAGTGGCATTTAAATCAATGAGTTGCATCTTGTCAGCTCTTTTTAGTTCATTGCTTGAAATGTCAGTAAGCTATGGGTAGCAGACATGGCTGTAGCTACAGGCCCATGATCTACTGGGGTAGGCTTGCTAACGTAATTATTAAAAACTGCATGCATGCACGTGCTTCTAATTCCCAGGTTTTCTATACCATATTGTATGAATTTAAAAAAAAAAATCATTTAAATTTGGAGAACACATGTACAGAGCAAGGAATGGTCTTGAATTTAGATAGGGATGGTTCTAAAATGTTAGTCACTCACTCCTGAACTCTAGGCCATCTTACCTTTTCCAAGTGAAATTTGTCATTATTTATTCCATTTCCTTTCCTGAAGTGTTATCTTTCATAAAGAAAATCAGCAACTATGTAAGTGTCCTTCCCCTACCCTCCAAAACACCAAAACTTGTAAGGTGACAAATGTTAGAGTTAGGAAAGAAACTTGAGGAAATGTTAATCTTTATATTTTGTTTAAAGTTTAATCTTATTAACTATTGCCCTAAGAACGAACTTCCATGCTGACATACTTTTGTTGCTTTATTCAATAATGTCCTTGCTATTTCAGGGACTAGTGGAACTACTTTTGTTACAGTTCTTGGAGAAATCTAATAATTCTGTCGGGTCAGCAAACTATGGCTTGTCTCCAAGTCCAGCCCACAGCCTGTTTTTGCAATGCCTACAGGCTAAAGAGTTGGTTTTTAAAAAAGGGGTGGAGGGAGATGCAATAGAGACTATATATATCCTTCAAATACTAAAATATTTACTATCTGGCCCTTGATAGAAAATGTCTTCCTCTCTTTTGAACATCTTCATCAAGTTGTTGAGATATTAAGAGAACCCTGAAAGTTGTTAACTTCCATATCTTATCATTCTCTTTGCTTTTCTTCTGTGTATTGGAGCAACTGGTAACATAAGCAGATACAATTTAATGGCAGGACAGCTGGGGTTATGAAGGAGAGGATGGGAGAGAGACAGGGAGATCTTGCCCACCCTACCCCCCCCCCCTTTTTTTTTTTTTTTTTTTTTACCTTTTTCCTTTGAAATAATTTCACTTTAAAAATTTTTTTATTGGGCACCTGGGTGGCTCAGTTGGTTAAGCAACTGCCTTTGGCTCAGGTCATGATCCTGGAGTCCTGGGATTGAGTCCCACATTGGGCTCCCTGCTCAGCAGGGAGTCTGCTTCTCCCTCTGACCCTCTTACCTCTCGTGCTATCTCTCATTCTCTCTCACTCAAATAAATAAATAAAATTAAAAAAAAATTTTTTTTTTTAATTAAGTAGGCTCCATGCCCAGTGTGGAGCCCAGTGTGGGGTTTGAACTCATGACCCTGACAGATCATGATCTTGAGCTGAGATCAAGAGTTGGATGCTTAACCAGTTGAGCTACCCAGGCACCCTAGAAATAATTTCACATTTATAGAAAAGTTGTAAGAATAGTATAAACACTTTTTTTTTTTTTTAAGATTTTATTTATTTGAGAGAGAGCGAGTGAGAGGGAAAGTACAAACGGGGAGGGAGGGGTGGCGGAGGGAGAGGGAGAAACAGACTCCTCTCCAGGATCATGACCTGAGCCGAAGGCAGACGCTTAACTGACTGAGCCACCCAGCTGCCCAAGAATAGTATAAAAACTTTTAAATACCCTTCACCTAGATTTACCAGTTGTTAACATTTTGCCACGTTTGCTTTACTATTCATTCTCATTCTTTCTCCCTCAGAGATACTACATAAAACATACACAGATTTTCCTGAACCATATCAGAAGTTACAGACATCATACCCCTCATACCTGTCTATTCCTCAATATTTCCTTGTATATTTCCCTATTTCCTAAGAATAAGGGTATCCATTTACTAAACTACACAGTACATTTACCAAAAATCAAGCAGGTTAACTTCAGTACGGTATTTAATCTGTGACTGTCATTCAAATTTTACCAGTTGTCCCAGTGACTTTATAGGTTTTTTTTTTTTTTTTTTACCCCCTCCTTTAGTTCAAAATTCAATTTAGGATCATTAAGTTTGATTTTCTACTCTTTAGTCTCCTTTAATCTAGAATGGTTCTTCAGACTTACTTATTTAAATTCAATTTAGTTAACATATACTATTAGTTTCAGGGGTAGAATTTAGTGATTCATCAGTTGCATAGAACACCCAGTGCTCATTACATCAAGTGCCCTCCTTAATGCCCATCATCCAATTATCCCATTCCCCCCACCCACCTCTCCTCCAGCAACCCTCCTTTTGTTTCCTATAGTCTCTTATGATTTGCCTCCTTCTCGTTTTCATCTTATTTTATTTTTCCAGATTCACCTTTTTAAAAAAGATTTTATTTATTTATTTATTTGACAGAGAGAGAGAGAGCGTGAGAGCACAAGCAGGGGGAGTGGCAGGCAAAGGCAGAGGGAGAAGCAGACTCCCCACAGAGCAGGGGAAGCCTGATGTGGGACTTGATCCCAGGACCCTGGGATCATGACCTGAGCCGAAGGCAGTTGCTTAACCAACTGAGCCACCCAGGCGCCCCAGATTTACTTATTTTTAATGATACTGACATTCTGGAAGAGTACTGGTCGTTTGTTTTGTAGAATGTCTTTCAATTTAGGTTTTGTGATGTTTCTTCATGGTAAAATTCATGTCATGATCTTTTAGCAGGAGTATTAAATAAGTGATATTATATCCTTGTCAGTGTATCACATCATGAAACACAATTTTAGCTTAGTAGGTGGTGTTTACTCTGATCACTTGACAAGGTTGATGTTCACTAGGTTTCTCCACTGAAGTGGTTCTTTTTCCTCCTTGTAATTAATAAGTAATTTGTGAAGAGGTACTTTGAGACTATGTAAATATCTCTTCTTTAGTAAACTTTCATCCACTTTAGTTTTGGTATTGGTGGTAATCTCTTGCTGGAATCAGTTATTTTTTTGCTGACTTGGAAATTGTTATTTTTCTATTATTCCTCTACATTTTTTAGTTCACTTTATACTGTGAAGAAGAGCTTTCCCATTCCCTCTGTCAGTTTGGAGTTAAAATTTTTAGTTTGTTCAAATATATCATCCAGTGTCCTAGATTTGATTAGTGGGACCCCCTTCAAGCCACCTACTATGTCCTTCTGACATGTCCCCATCATTTTTTGAGCACTTTAATACTTTCTGGTACAGCAAGATATTCTCCATTGAACTTGTCTTTTCCCTGCTCCAGTACTGGTATTTTTTCCAGTATTTTTTTGGAGGAGGGGTGGATCTGGTTCCTTTGGTGATGCACGTATCCCTTTTTTGGCCAGTCTGCATACAACTTCATTAACAAAGACCAGCTTTTGGGCAAGACTCATCCTCCTTATCTTGATTTATATCTTAAGATATAGCAAAAATAGTGAAAAATAGTGAAATGTCAACAATTCATAGTGACTGACAGTAGTATATCCAGATTACTATGCAAAAAGTAGATGGCAAGTAAAAAGTACTGTTTTTCAACCTAAAAGTATGCTTGCTTGCATAGAAGGATATTTATATGAGATTTTGAAAATAAGTCACATTTCTTCATGATTCTAAAAATGTACGTAGGATCGTTTGTTTGATTTCAAGTGCCAGAAATCAGTGATCTGTTCAGTATCTTGTGTCTTTAACCGTGAACCTATTTTTAATGATTTTTAATGAGGTAATATTTATATACAGTAAAATTAATCCATTTAAGAGTTCAGATTAATAGATTTTGGTAAATGTATACAATTGTATAACTACCAGCACAGTCAAGGTCAGGACAGTTCCCTCACCCTAAAAAGCTTTCTCATGTTCCTTTGTTAGTCATTCCCTTTCCTGGACCCTCCAATTCAGTCACTCTAGTTTTACCTCTTCTAGGTAGATTTTTATATAATAAGAATCATATAGTATGTAGTCTTTTATATTTGATCCTTTCATTTAGTATAATTTTTTTGATATTTATTATTTTTGCATATACTCTTGTTCCTTTTTATTGCTTAGTAGGTCTCCATAGCATATATCTGCAACTATTTCTCTGTTCACTTCTTTATGGACTTTTGAATGTTTCCAGATGTTGGCTATTAGACTTACTCACATATAAGCCTTTGGACATATATTTTCATCTCTCTCGGATAAATACCTAGAATTGGAATTATTGGGTAGTATTACAATTGTATATTTAACCTTGTACTTCCATATGGTTCAATTTAATTTAACCATTTTGTGATTCCATCAGCAATGTATAGGAGTTCTAATGTTCCTCATTTTGCCAACATTTGATATTGTAAGTTTTTTTTTAACTTTAAACATTCTGGTGGATCTGTAGCGGTGTCTCACTATGATTTTAATTTTCATTTCCTTGTTGATTAGTGATGTTGAACATCTTTATACATATCTTATGTAAAACATTTGTTTGAATCTTGTCTCCATTTTTAAAAACTTAAGTGGTAATAGTTCTTTATACAGTCTATATAAGACTTCTTGTCATTTTTTTCTTTTAAAATTCATGTTTTTATCAAGAAAATCTCGTGCTTTCTTTTAGAAGCTTATTAGTGTTGACTCTTATATTTTGATATCTGATCCATTTCTAGTTAATTTTTCTGTATAGTGTGACTTAAGTGTTGAGGTTTATTATTTTTCGTAAGATAACCCAGTTATTCTAACACCATTTGTTGAGAAGACCTTCTTTTCCCCTATTAAATTCCTTGGCATCTTTGTTGCATCAGTTGACAATATTCCTGTGGGTATATTTCTGGACTCTCTTATTTGCCATTGAACTATATTATCTATTTTTACACCAATACCAGTTTTTTGATTAGTGTATCTTTATGTCTGAAAATCAAATAGTACTAGTTCTCCAACTTTGTTTTTCTTTTTCAGACTTGTTCTGCTAATCTAGGTCTTTCTACATAAATTTTAGAATAATATATCAATTTTTCAAAAAGCCTTTTAGAATTTTGATTTAGGATTGCATTGAATCTCTAGAGCAATTTTGAGAGAATTACCATATTAGCAACATCGAGTCTTCCAGTTTATGATCATAGTTTATATCATCTTTATATCTTCTTTAATTTCCCTCAGAAGTGTTTTGTAGTATTGCTTCCCTTCAGCCTGAAGAATTTCCTTTAAGCATTTCTAGTAGTACAAAGAGATAGCAACTCTGAAGTTGTAGGGAAAAGTATAAGCTTCTTATTTGAAAACATCTTTTGGATATTTGTTTTATTGCCACTCCCAAAAAGATAATAAAAGATAATAAGAGTATATTATATGGATTGTGTAGGTAGAGATAACCAAGAGCTTAATAAAGAACTTGAGGTCTTTTCTATTGAAGATCCCAACCCACTGGGTATTAAGTCTCCTTTCCTCCTTTGGCTGATGGATCATCATACCACACAGTGTTGACGGCTTCTGCAGCTCTCTCTTCCTTTACCTATCCTTATCACCTTCACAGCTCCCTTAAAAGAAATTACCTTATATTGGAAAATTGACACAAACTTGTGAGGCTACCAGAAAACATAGCAATTGAAGATACATGACCTACACTTTCCCTGAAAGCTGTGTACAAAATTAACTTTTACACACACACACACACACACATATTTTTCATTTATGCCAGCACTAGCAGTTAGAAAATAAATGAAACATCCTTTTCACCATAATGACAATAAAAATGTAAAATAATAAATAATGTGGGAACTATGTGAATAAACAACAAAATTTTAATTGAGATCCACTAAAGCCTACTTGGATAAATGTAAAGCAGCTCCTGAAAAAGAAGACTGAATATTTTTAAGGATGTTACATTCTTCCTGAAATCCTTTCTAAGTATAATGCTCTTCAGATCAAAACCACGTCTTCTTTGGGGAGCTGGTGGTAGTGGGAAAAGAGTTGACTAAGTTATTTTAAATATAATCTGAAAGAATAAAGCTAGAATGGCCAAGACATTTTGGAAAATATGAATAATGAATAGGGATTTGCCTTCCCAAATACTAAGACTTACTATAAACACATAATAATTTTTAAAATATGATACCGATGATGCTTTTCTCAGTTCTTTATTAAGGAGAGAGCTTTTAAAAAACATGACTACTCCTTACTGCAGAGCTACAGAATCTAACTCTTTGACAGTATATTCTAGGCATATATGCTTTTAAGAAGCTCACAGCAGAAAAAGAAAGGAAGCAGCAGCAGCTCAGAGTAGATTCTGATATGACAGAATCACCTGTGGCTATGAGTAAACCAGTCTAGGAGGACCAATTCCTGAATTCTGAAGGAAACCAGGGGATATAAGTTCCAATTTATATCTCCAACTTTATTCCTATTATGTTCTGAGCCAACAACTTGTTCTTTAATAACTGGGGATAATAACTGTGGTTTTTTTATTTACAGAAAAGTATGTCACATCATTTTGTTATTTTTTTGCCATACCATATGTAGTGACTCCTTTTAAAATTCAGATATGAGGGAGGGGAAATGACATGAATTTACTCTTTTTGTATCTCCTAGCTATTGTGTTAATTTATTAGCTCTGTGTCATATGAACTTTTTTGTTCTTGTTGGTTTATTTTGGTGTATAGTGTAATATGTACAGTGAGGGAGGATGACCTATATTTTGTTTGTACATCATTGCTATAAATTTTTTAAGATTTTATTTATTTGAGAGAGAGAGCTTTATTTATTTGAGAGAGAGAGAGAGCGCACGGGCAGGGAGCAGAGGGAGAGGGAGGGAGAAAGAATCTCAGGCCGACTTTGTGCTGATCACAGAGCCTAATGCAGGCTCGATACCATGACCTGAGCTGAAACCAAGAGTTGGACATTTAACCAACTGAGCCACCCCAGAGCCCCACATCGCTGCTATAAATTTTTAACTTGGTGACTAGATGCAGTTGAAAAAAGTATGTGATGTTATGTTATATTTTTCATCTTTGGCTATTATTCTGGATAAAAATAAGCAAAATAACCATTTGGTGAAAATTATTTTAAAACAGCCACTTAAACTCTGGAAATAACTGTCTTAAGCAAACGGAGAATCTTTGTTCAAAAAAAATCTACTAAATCTCAGTAAGAACAATGGGACTCTGGCATTTGACCCATGACCCACTCCCACCCACCTCACTGAGCTCAGCTTGAGGGAAGCTCTACTCTGAGCAGGAGGAGCAGACTATGGGCTTCTCTCATACCGTCTAGCTTCTTGTTGCAGATACTTTCTTCCAGGCAGCTGAGGTCGAAAAGCCTCATGCTCCTTTCATTCACTCATCCGTTACTCATCTACTCCAGGCGCAGCAGATTGAGAATACTGAGCTTTGGGCCAGGCATCATTCATAAGGCAGAAGTTCTATGCCGGGAGAGGCAAGTCATCCAGCACCCCCTCTCATAAAGCACAGATGTTACTCTGAGAGAAGTTGGTTATTGTTCCAGCCCCCAGTTTCTGTGCAGTGTCACAAAGGTTCTTCCAAAGGGAAAGGCAGGCTTTGAGAACAGAGAACTCTATAGCTCTCTTAAGGGAACTGACTTTATCTGGAACAGAGCTTACAAAAAGTTGTTGTTGAATATGATGAAGATTTTTGTGGTGAATAATTGAGGCTGGTAGCTCTATAATACTAGTAGCAACAAGTGAAATGTCAGACCAGTTAGAATTTTTACCAGAAAAGAGAGAACCAGAAAAAAAAGATAGCTAAAAGAGCCCTCCTGGGATTGGAGTAAGCCTCAAAGACTGGCAAACAAACCTAGCCCCTGCAAAGAGACTCCACTCTTACTGGAACAGAGAGTGGTACAATTTATGCACTGTGGTGTGGCAGAAACACACCAGTGAAACAAATTAGTAGAGGCTGGCAGCTGGATGTGTGATACCGCTACAGGCAGATCAGCAAGAAGCTTCTAAAGGGAAGACCTGAGAAAGAAACTGCCAGAGAGTCTAACTGAATGCACAGTCATTCCTGGTGGACAGGGAGACTGCATGCTCAAGACAGCATCCCCTGAGAAGTGATATCAGAGGCTGCACAGTGCTAGTGAAATAGACTTCAATGACGCTAGAGATAAAGAGGGACATTTTTTTTAATGATAAAAGGGTCATTCTGGGCACCTGGGTGGCTCAGATGGTTAAGTGTCTGCCTTCGGCTCAGGTCATGATCCCAGGGTCCTGGGATCGAGTCCCACATCGGGCTCCCTGCTCCTTGGGAGCCTGCTTCTCCTTCTGCCTCTCTCTCTCTCTCTCCGTCTCTCATGAATAAATAAATAAAATCTTTAAAAAAAAAAAAAAAAGGGTCATTCTATCAGAAAGACATAATTATATCCTTACCTAACAACAGAGCCCCAAAATGCATGAAGCATAATGTGACAGAAGTGAGGGGAGAAATAGTTCAACAACAATAGTTGGATATGTTAATATTCCACTTTCAGTAATGGATAGAGCATCTAGGCAGAAGATCAACAAAGATGGAAGACTTGAAACAACACGATGTATCAACTAGACCTAACAAGATATTTATATAGAACACCCAAAAAAGAACAAAATACTCATTCTTAACTGTACATAGAACATTCTCCAGGAAAAGACTTTCTGCTAGGCCATAAAAAAATTAAAGGATTGCAGTCATATAAAATGTTTTCCCACTACAGAGGAATGATACTAGAAATCAATTACAGAGGAAGTATGAGGAATTCACAAACGTGGATATTAAATACCACTTCTAAATAATCAGTTGATCAAAGAAGAAATGACAAAGGAAATTAGAAAATATTTTGAGATGAATTAAAAACAAAGCCAAAACATACCAAAACTTATGAGATGTAGCCAACAGCACCTAGACCAGAATTTATAGCTGCAAATGCCTATATTTAAAAAGATTTCAGTTCAATACCCTGTCTTCCTTAAAAGACTAGAAAAAGAAGAGCATACTAAATCCAAAGCAAGTGGAAAGAAGGAAATAATGATTAGAGCAGAAATAAATGAAATAGTATAGAAAAATAGAGAAATCAACAAAATCAAAGGTTGGCTCTTTGAAAAGAGCCAACAAAATTGATAAATGTCTTATCTAGGGCTGATCAAAAGAAAAAGACTCAAATTACTAAATCACAAATGATATAGGGGAAATTACTACTGACCTTACAGAAATAAAAAGAATTTAAGGGATAATGTATATATTAGCAGACTGGGTAAATTAGATGAAATAAGCAAATGCCTAGAAATACACAAACTACTGAAACTGACATAAGAAGAAATAGAAAATCTGAACCAAGCTTTATTGTGGGATGAAATGTCTCCCCCACGCCACCCACCCCCCAAAAAAAGACATGTTGAAGTTTTTTTGTTTTTGTTTTTTTTTTTTTTAAAGATTTTGTTTATTTATTTATTTGACAGAGAGAGAGAAACAGCATGAGAGGGGATAGGGTCAGAGGGAGAAGCAGGCTCCCCGCTGAGCCGGGAGCCTGATGCGGGACTCGATCCCGGGACTCCGGGATCATGACCCGAGCCGAAGGCAGTCGCCTAACCAACTGAGCCACCCAGGCGCCCGACATGTTGAAGTTCTAATCCCTGGTACTTATGAACATGACCTTATTTGGAAATAGGATCTTTGCAAATTAATCAAGTTAAGATGAAGTTACACTGGATTAGAGTGGGTCCTAAATCCAATGACTGGTATCTTTATAAGAAGAGAGATTTGGAGACTGAGGCACACACAGGGAAGAAGGCCATGTAAAGATGGAAGTAGAAATTGGACTTACGCTGTCACAAGCCAAGAAATGCCAAAGATTGTTGGAAACTACCAGAAGCTAGGAGAAAGCAGGGAAGGATTCTTTCGAAGAGCCTTCAGAAGGAGCATGGCTCTGTTGACACCTTGATTGCAGATTTCTAGATTCCAGAGCTGTGAGAGAATGAGTTTCTGCGGTTCTAAGCCACTCAGCTTGTGGTAATACATTACAATAGCCCTAGGAAATTAATGCAACCTAGAACAAGTAAAGAGATTGAATTTGTAATTTTATTTTATTTTTTTTTAAGATTTTATTTATTTGACAGAGACAGTGAGAGAGGGAACACAAGCAGGGGGAGTCAGGGAAGGAGAAACAGGCTTCCCACTGAGCAGGGAGCCCTATGTGGGGCTCGATCACAGGGCCCTGGGATCATGACCTGAGCCGAAGGCAGACGCCCAACGACTGAGCCACCCAGGCGCCCCTGAATTTGTAATTTTAAAACTTTAATCAAAGCCCATGGCCAGACATCTTCACTGGTGATTTCTATCAGATATTTTTGAAAGAATTAATACCAATTCTTCACAAACTTATCTAAAATATAGAGGAATATTTACTCACTCTGTGAGACCAGTATTATTTGAATACCAAAACCAGACAGAGAAGTCATGAGAAAAGGATACTTCAGACGAGTATCACTTATTTATACCAACAACAACAATAAAATTCTTTTTTTTTTTTTTAAAGATTTTATTTATTTATTTCAGAGACAGAGCACAAGAGGGGGGAGCAGGAGAGGGAGAAGCAGACTCCCTGCTGAGCAGGGAGCCCGATGCGGGACTCGATCCGGGACTCGATCCCGGGACTCCAGGATCATGACCTGAGCCGAAGGCAGTTGCTTAACCAACTGAGCCACCCAGGCGCCCCAAAATTCTTAACAAAATTATTAGCAAACCAAATCAAACAACATATGAAGACTGTTATACACCTTTACCAAGTGAGATTTATTTCAGGAATGCAAGGTTGGTTTACATTACAAAATCAATTAATCTAATGTAATACAATGCATTAATGGAATAAGTGATAGGAACCACATGATCATCACAATGGATGCCCTCCCCCAAAAGTGTTTGACCAAATTCAACACCTTTTCATGATAAAAACATGCAACACACTAGGAAGAGAAGAGAAATTCCTTAGCCTAACTCACGAAAGTACATAGCTGTGGTGGAAAGTTGAACATTTTCCCCCTAAAATTAGGGACAAGACAAGGATGTCCACTCTCATTTCTGTGTATTGTATTGTACCTGAGGCACTAGCCTTGGCAATTAGTAAAAAAAGAAACCAAAGTTACCCAGATTACAAAAAGTGTCTTTGTAGATAACATGATGTTGTATATGGAAAATCCTAAAGAATCTAACAGAACACTGTTAGAGTTAATAAGTTCAGCAAGGTTGTAGAATACAGCATTTTGAAAAAAAATGGGGGCGCCTGAGTGGCTCAGTCGGTTAAGCGTCTACCCTCAGCTCAGGTCACAATCCTAGGGTCCTGGGATCGAGTCCCACATCGGGCTTCTTGCTCAGCAGGGAGCCTGCTTCTCCCTCTGCCTCTCTCTTTCTCTCTCATGAATAAATAATAAATAAAATCTTTTAAAAAATAAAAAAAAAGGTGGTATTTCTAGACAAATAACAATGAACAATCTGAACATGAAAATTAAGAAAACAGTTCCATTTACAGTAGCATCCAAAAGAATAAAATACTTAGGAATAATTTTAAGATGTTTAAGACTTGTACACTGTAAATTTAAAAAAATTGTTGAAATAAATTAAAGATCTAAATAAACAGGTATCTCATGTTCATGAATTGGAATACTTAATATTATAAAAATGGCATTGCTTCCCAGAATGGCCTGCAGATTCAGTGCATTCTCTGTCAAGACCTCTACTACCTTCTTTGCAGAAATTGAGAATCTGATCTTAAAATTCGTATGAAAATTCAAGAGATGCATGAATAGCCAAAACAATCTTATAAAAGAAGAGAGGACTTAACACTTCCCAATTTCAGAACTTAACTACAAAACTACTGTGATCAACATACTCTGTTACTGGCTTACAGTTGGGAAATGTAGATCAGTGGAATAGAATTGGGTGTTCAGAAGTAAATTTATGGCTAGTGATTCATTTTTTTTTTTTCAAAGATTTTTTATTTCTTTATTAGAGAGGGAGTGAGTTGAGTGAGAGAGAACACAAGCTGGGAGGAGAGGCAGAGAGAGAGGGAGAAGCTGACTACCTGCTGAGCAGGGAGGCTGATGTGGGACTTGATCCCAGGACCCTGGGATCATGACATGAGCCAAAGGCAGATGCTTAACCAACTGAGCCACCCAGGCTCCCCTGGCTAGTGATTCTTGACAAAGGAAGTTGGACCCCTTCTTATACCATACACAAAAGTTTACTTGAAATGGAACATATACCTAAAAGGAAGTTCTAAAACTATACATTTAGAAGAAAACATAGGAGTAAATCTTCATGACCTTGGGTTAGCCACTAGTTTTTTAGATACAATACCAAAAGCACAAACGACCAAAAAATTAGATAAATTGAAATTCATTAAAATTAAAAACTTTTGGGGGTGCCTGGGTGGCTTAGTTAAGCATCTGCCTTCAGCTCAGGTCATGATCCCGGGATCCTGGGATCAAGTCCTGTGTCAGGGGGAGCCTGCTTGTCCCTCTGCCTGCTGCTCCCCCTGCTTGTGCTCACTCTGTGTCAAATAAATAAATAAATAAATAAATAAAATCTTTTTTTTTTTTAAATTTAAAACCTTTTTACTGCTAACAGTAGTAGCATAAATGAAGTGATAAGCTCACTGACGGCAGAAAATATTTGCAAATCTTACATCTGATAATGGACTTACATCCAGAATATATCAATAATTCTTACAACTCAACATTAAAAAGGTAGATAGCCCAATTAAACACCAGGCAAACATATGAATAGACATTTCTCCGAAGAAGGTATTTAAATGACCAATTAGATGTTCAACATCAGTAGTCATTAGGGAAATATAAATCTGAACCATGAGGCACCACTTCTTGTGTACTAGAATGGATGTTATCAAAAAGGTAACAAGTGTTCATGAGTATGTGGAGAAGTTATGAGTCATATTCTCATTGCTGTTGAGAATATGAAATGGTGCACCTGCTTTGGAAGATGGTTTAGTACTTCCTCAGAATGGTAAACATAATTAAGACATGATCCAGAAATTCCACTCCTAAATATATATCCAGGAGAAACGAAAATATACATCCACACAAATATTAAAGGCAACGTTATTTGTATCATAGTAGCCAGAAAGTGGAAACCTAAATGGTCATAACTGATGATTGGATAAAATGTGCTGTATCCATACAATGGAATATTGTTTGGCACTAAAAAGGAAGGAAGTACTGGTACATGCTACAACATGGTGAACCTTGAAAACATTATTTCAGGAGGAAGAAGTCAGTCTCTCTCTCTCTCTCTCTCTCTCACACACACACACACACACAAATATTGCACAATTCCATTTATACGAAATATCCAGAATAAGCAAGTCCATAGAAACAAAAAGTAGTAACAGTGGTTGCCTAGGGTTGGGGCAAATGGGAGAATGGGGAATAGCTGTTAATGGGTACAGGGTTTACTTCTGGGGTACAGAAATGTGCTAAAGTTTATCATGGTGATGGTCCCACACCTCTGTGAACCTACCAAAAAGAAAACATTGAATTTTACATTTCAGATGGGTGACTTGTGTGGTATGTGGTATGTCTATTATGTCTTAGTAAAACTATTCAAAAACAAAACAAATAGGTGTGACTGTAATTAATATGAGCTAACTGAAAGTTATCTGTATGTTTCAGAGTCCAGGTTGATAAAATTGGTTAAAATTGTTTAATTCAAGAAAAAACAGGTAGCACCTCCCTTACTGAGTGCTATGTTAGTTTCTATGAGTTGATTTAGTAAGACAGTAGACTGAATGCAACATTAAACATGGTTGAAATATAGGTGTTCTGTGCTCGCTTCGGCAGCACATATACTAAAATTGGAATGATACAGAGAAGATTAGCATGGCCCCTGTGCAAGGATGACACGCAAATTTGTGAAGCATTTTTGTGATGAGCACCGGGTGTTGTATGTAAGTGTTGAATCACTAAATTCTACACCTGATATTATACTGTATATTAACTAGCAGGAATTTAAATAAAAACTTGGGGGAAAAATACACGGTTTTGTAAATGTGTATGTAGAATCATTCACTGAAACTACACTGTACAATGCATCCTTCAACTAACATCTTCTCTAAGATTTTCTAAACATGAAAAATAAATACAGACATTCTGCTCAAAGTCTGACTGAACTGACTGAATATAAGACTAAGGAGTTAAGTACAGTTCATACATGTAATGTCTCATTTTAAAAATCACTAAACAATGATAGTTGAGGATTTTATTGGACTCTTTAATTAGTATCTATTCCTAATACCTTTTAGATATTAAATCTGTATCAAAAATACATTATTTTGTGATTCATTTTAAAAAGTTACTTAATTTCTTTAGGCTGCAAAAGAGAATGTTGGCAAATACAACTATAGTAAAGGTTTGTTTTCATAATGATTTATAACACAATATTTTCTTTTTTGTGGCAGACTTAATATGTCTAATATAGAAGTTATATGGGATGATTATTTTAATTTGATTATGCAAGAGAGTTCTTCATATTAAACTATTTGTAATATATAATTGATGCTAAATGTGTCTTTGCAAAATACTCTTTTGGTTGTGCTATCAACACAGTTTGGATGATGGAATCATAAAAAGCCGGTTGCAAATGTCATTGGGTGTATTTGAAATCTTTAAGAAAATTGTTTGTGGATTATAACATTCTTTCAGTGTCTTGTTTATTACTTCCTTTTCATTGTGTCAAGGCATGTCCTCATTTTCTTATTTAGAAATGGACTTTTAAGTTTTCCACGACATAAGTAAATGCATATGACAATACATTGCAGCGATTTGAAGTAAATTATATGCGCTGGAACTTAACACGTTAAACATGTACTTTGCTTTTCTTTACACTTTTATTTTCTATTATCATAGTTTCCTGTTTATTAGCTACAAGAGTGGAAATAAGTACAAAGCATTAACAACCTAGTCTAGTGCTCCTGCAGTCTGAGAACAGATTCTGGGAATGTTTGGGACGAGTCAGTTCAGCATTTTGAAACTTTCTGAACAGGACTTAAATTTTTATATTGTAAACATTTTTAAGCGTAAATAGAAACGTTTACCTTTAGAACACGCGATGCACTCTATTTTTAAAGTCTTTTTTCCAGAGCCAGTTTTAACCTATTAATTTCACAACTCTAAACATTTGAAAGCTATAGTTTATGAAATAGTATTCTAGGGACAGAATTATAAATTTAGATAACTTTCTCTTTGAGTTTTCCCTTCTTGAGAGCTTGTTTGGAGGTTGTAGCAGGGGAGCGCAGCTACTCGTATACCCTTGACCGAAGAACGGTCCCCCTCTATCGGGGAAGGTCATCCTCTTCGACCGAGTGCGCAGCTTCAGAAGGGACGCACATGGAGCGGTGAGGGAGGAAGGGGACACCCGCCTAGCCAGCCAAATCAGCCGAATCAACCCTGGCGATCAATGGGGTGACAGATGTCGCAGCCAGATCGCCCTCACATCCTGAGTTTTCCCTTCTTATGGCCCTTTTAAAAATCTTTGTTTTGTATCTGGAAAAAACATTTTGAATTTGGAGAGCAAACATGATTCTCAAATAATATTTAGGGTTTAAGGTATCTTTTTGTCTGAGTTGAATTGTGTGTGAACTGTTGCTGTATAGTGTAATAAGAACCGTTATATTTGAATGCTCAAGAAAAATTTTCCTTTAGTAGTATTAGCTTAATTAGAGTTTATCTGTAAATTTTAAACATAATTCATAAGATAAATAAAAACCACCCGAAGTGTATTTTTACATTCACTTTGCTTTTTGTGGAGATAACTTTTATTCTGATTTGAAGTTTTAAAATATTTTAATTGTATTAAACTGATTTGTCTTATCTGTTACTAACATTTGTCTTTGATTTTGCATCTGTGCTTTTGATACTGAATGGGGAAAGATCTTTGTGCAAATATTTCACCAAATATTTTTACAGGGACACTTAGTCGGTCTGGATGAACCAGCTTCGGGAGCTGGGCAAGAAGCTCTGCTTAAACAAGAGCAAGCAAAAATCATTCGATTCGAGAGACAAGCAGAAGAGTTCCTCAATGCAGTCTTTTATAGAAAAGGTTGGTTCTAGCGAAGAATGGCGTTTAGCATCTGCTTGTCTTATATTAATTTCCTTAATTTTAATGTCATTTTTTAAAAGTCACTTTAAAAAATATTTATCTTTATTGATAATATACTTTATATTCCTTTGGTCAAGTTAAATTTGGAATAGGGTAAGGCAACCCCTCTCCCTCCTTTTCATTCTGAAGTGATTGTGTCTTGTAAGATTTTATTCGTTAAATAGTTCCTGAAAGTATTATGAATGTCTGAAAATTCTAAGGTTTCAACAGTGCAGTGTTTTCTCAGACAAATATTCTTACATAGTTACAGTTTTAATCACAGATAACCATAAAACCCGGGCGCCTGGGTGGCTCAGTTGGTTAAGCGACTGCCTTCGGCTCAGGTCATGATCCTGGAGTCCCTGGGTCGAGTCCCGCATCGGGCTCCCTGCTCGGCAGGGAGACTGCTTCTGCCTCTGACCCTCCCCCCTCTCATGTGCTCTCTCTCTCTCGTTCTCTCTGTCTCAAATAAATAAATAAAATCTTAAAAAAAAAATTAAAACTTTCTTTAAAAAAAAAAAAAAAAAAAAAAACCCATAAAACCCAACTTTTAAAATAAAATTTCAGTAATTCCTCACTGAAATTCATTTGTAAAGAAGAGGTTAAGTTATATCTTAAAATTAGATTTGCAAGCATTTCTTCCTTGATATAGTCTTCACTCAAATTTCATTGGATTATTAAAATTGGAGAAAGAAATTCATTATTATATAGTAAAACTTATACCCCATATGTTGGAGGTGGTATTTAATAGCTCTACCTCTTAGATATTTCAGCTTTTCTTTCTTCTTGAAACTTTTGTAGACATGTTTCACATTTCTTTTCTCTGTTCACAAAGCATAATTGCCATCAGTCAAGACCTTCAGGATGCTTCCCTCCGTGATCCATTCTAGTGAAATCTTTACCTTCAAGAAATTCTTTCTAAATGGATTTGTATTCCTTAGTTATGTCTTTCCTTTAGTTCCAAGATGGAAATTACTGTGAGAAGTTCTAAAAAAGTTTCCTACAAACTCCTCATAATCCTGAATATTCCTTATTTAATCTTCAGCAGACTCAGTGATTCTGCTTTCTTTAATATTTTTTTATATGTTCTAGTTTACACCTCTCGTGCTCGTGGGAATTTCCTACTTCCCTCCAAAGTTAGAAGGGTGATTTTTACCTATACACTGGTTGAAAGTCTGATAAGTGCTATTCTCATTGGTTTACAGTTGGAGACCAACTGATGTTCTGCTTAGTGTGGTCAGTATTTTCAAAATGGAGTATGAAGTTAGGGGTCAAATAAAATTAAGGAGTGAAGAAGATTATTGTTTTCAGAGGCACTTTTTTTCCTTCCATCAGATCCCTGTGCAAAATTAAATCTTTTAGTACATCCTCACTTCTCTTTTCATCTCTCTAGCACCCTCTGACCTAAAGCTCCCAACTGAGGCTCCCATGCCCACTTTATCTTCCCCTTAGAGTATCCTGAATTCTAAAATTATGTTCAAAATAGTAATTGACTTAGTTTTACAAACATTGATTATTTTATTAAAGTAATTCACATTTAAAGTGTAAATGACAGATCAGTTCTGTCAGTTTTTTTATTTTTTGTTTTTTAAAATTTTTATTTATTTGACAGAGAGACAGCAAGAGAGGGAACACAAGCTGGGGGAGTGGGAGAGGGAGAAGCAGGCCTCCCACCGAGCAGGGAGCCCGATGCAGGGCTCAATCCCAGGACCCCAAGATCATGACTCAAGCCAAAGGCAGACACCCAACGACTGAGCCACCCAGGTGCCCAGTTCTGTCAGTTTATTAACAAAATAAAACATCTTTACAGCTCCTCTGCTCTTCTCTACTTTAGAATGTGTACTGAGTCATGGGTCTCTCCCTAATATACATGGAGAAAGAACTTTTCATCTACTCTTTGGTTACAGGGAGTTAATAAGGTCAATCATAAGCATATTCCTAAAGAGAATTCTAGCCGCTTTGTCTGCTAGTCCTGTCCCCTTATCATGTAGGAATAACTTAAAGTTCTTAAAAGTTTTCTTATTTAAACAAACTTTTGGGCACATGAGGGAATTTTTACCTCCAAATCAGTGTTAGGGTAGACTTCAAGAGATGAGAATACTCTGAAATTGTATGTAAAGTTAAATTTGTGTATTTGTATACTGGCATATGATGCTCAGAAAAAAGAACTATTGCTTTGTTATTGAGGTTCCTTCCTCCTTGTTTTATGCATTAATATTGTTATTTTTAGATATTGTATTAATCTTCATGAAAATGTCTTAACGATGACCATTAGTACTCTTCAGGTTATACCAAAAATGTGTAACATGAACAGATATGACAGGCAATTTAGTCTGAAGGGGATTTTTTTTTTAAATAAATAGCTCAGAGATTTGGATTTACTTGTTACTGAGTATTGCAAATGAATGTTTTTTGTTTGGGGGACGGGGCAGCGGAAGAGAAAGAATCTTAAACAGCCTTCATGCCCAGCTTAAGATCAGTGAGATCATGACTTAAGCTGAAATCAAGAGTCAGATGCTTAACTGACTGAGCCACCTGGGCACCCTGAAAATTTTATGTTTTAAATAATTATGAAAGGTACTATAAGCTAGGTAGGGACATAGATGCAATTAAAGTAAGCTTTTGTGATATGGACTCTATAATAAATTGCAGCTTACGAACAGTGTACCTTCTACAACTGTCATTATCATATTCTTTCAGCTTGCTTTGTCACTTCTGTTAGAAAATTTGATACTTTCCTGAAAGTTGGATTTTTTTTTAAAAATTATTTATTTTTAAATTTAAGATTTTGAGAGAGAGAGCATGCGTGCACACAGGCACAAGAGTGGAGGGGAAAGGCGGAGGGAGAGGGAGGAGGAGAGAATCCCAAGCAGACTCCATGCTGAGCGTGGACCCGACTTGGGGCTCAGTCTCATGACCCTGAGATCACAATCTGAGCTGAAACCAAGAGTTGGATGCTCAACTGACTGAACCACCCAGACGCCCCAGATTTGCATTTTTAAAAACACACAGGTGGCTGGTGATGTAGCATTTACTTGTTTTCCTGTAGTTTTAATTTTGATTTGATTAGTTGTTTTTACTTGACTCCATTGTGCATGTTCCCCAAGGCATATCTAGGTTTATAGAAGTTGTGTTTTAAGTAAGTGAAAGAATGAAATGTGTTCAGGAAACTTCAAAGGATGTAGAAATTCAAATGGTAGAGATGTCATCAATTTGTGAATATGAATTGTGTTTTATGATTATGTTCTTCATTCAAAAAAGAGGCAAGACAGACTGCAGGCATTTAAAGCTCAGAGGTAGCAATTTATGGTCTTTATCCTAAAATCTCTGACTCTTCACAAATCTCTTTAATTATATTTATGAATCTAATTAAACACAGGCATCTCATAAATTCATTTTGCTTCCTATTTGGAAACGTTCTTCTTTATGAGTTGCTGGGGATAAGAAGATACACTAATATATTAAAACTTGAAATTATTTGGAGGATGGATCTTAAGTGGAAAGCTAAATGAATATTAATAAGAATATTCAGTGGATAGAGAGATTTCAAAAAGGCAGTGTGTGGCTAAAATGTTTATTAACATTTAAGGAACTTGTCAGTGGTTGCAATAATTTCTGAACCTTACCTAATTGAACACCTTAATTCTTAAACCATCTAGCATACTCTATAGAGAAGAAATGTCAGGTTAGAAATACTTGTTAGTAGAACAGAAATGTTACTGTTAAAGCAAACCTTATTAGACTTCAGAGAATTAAATATTCTGACTTTAGATTATCTTCTGGTATTGAATGTTATCTTTCAGGAAAAACAAAATTGTTCTTAGGAGTCCCATGAGGTTTTGATGATATGTGTATGTGTGTTTACTGTGGAGATTTTAGATTTTAATAGTAATAATCTAAATTTATAAATCAACCTAATTCCCTTCCAGCTCCAACTGTATTATGGGTAATTTACCTTCTATAGCTAAATCTTTAAAAGACCAAGGAAACTCAGGTTTTCTGAGAACTGTCTTCTAAAATCTCTGAAGTGTGGTGAAGTAAAGGTCACAAGTGGAAGGAATATTAAGAGCACAGGGAGAGTTTTATTTATTTTTTTATTTTTATTTTTTTATTTTTTAAAGATTTTATTTATTTATTTGACAGAGACACAGTGAGAGAGGGAACACAAGCAGGGGGAGTGGGAGAGGGAGAAGCAGGCTTCCCGCAGAGCAGGGAGCCCGATGCGGGGCTCGATCCCAGCACCCCGGGATCATGACCTGAGCCGAAGGCAGACGCTTAACGACTGAGCCACCCAGGTGCTCCACGGGGAGAGTTTTAATCAGGGTTCTACCACTAACCATCTATACAAATTTGAAGAGGCCACTTATTCTTTAGACACATTAATCTCATTTGTCTAAAGAAAAACAAAACTTGATGAGTATCGATTGATTTAACTGATCCATTTATTACTCAACTAATATGAATGCATCCTTTATGCCAGGCAAGATTAGGTGCTGAGTATACAGAGGTAAACAAACATAATCTCTGCTCTTGAGAAGCTTAGCCTCCCTGAGAGTGTGGTAACGGTGGAGGTGTGATGACATATTTATACGGAACATTTCCCTTTTATTTTCCCCCATTTGACCCTCAAGGTCCCTTCCGGTGCTAAAAGTTCTTTGAGTTAATGAATTTTTATGTTTTAAAATTAAAAATTGAATTGATTAGAAATTGATTAGAAATTGATAACTTAGGTGTTTATTTCATTACTTCCGTAGCTATTATGTTTAATGATTGGTAGAGTGTATTTAAAGAACTCATGGAAAATATGTGGGCTTAAGCTTTTGAGATTTGGCATTTAAACTCCTGGCCTAGGGGTTCTAAAATTGGGGTCCCTCAACCAGCTTCATCTAAAAACTTACTAGAAATGCCAGTCCTTGAGCTCACCCTAGAATTGCTGAATGAGTGACTCTGGGGATAGGACCCAGCAGTCTGTTTTTATAAGCACTCAAAGTGATTCTGATGAGCCTGAAAATGGGAGGTTATTGCCCCAGTCTATCATGGATCTTATATTAAATATCTCCTTTTATAATTTTGATATGCCTTCAGTCTTTAACAGAAAGTAAATTAAGCACTCATGAACTAAGTAATCCATTCTTCAATAATTTAGGAAGAGGTAGCTGAGGAGGAAAGGTCTAGGAGAAACCAGAAATGATCTCTAGGTGGTAAACAGGGGGGTAATTATTTCATAAAAGAAGGGTTTGAGATTTCTGTATCAGGTAAGTGATTCTTACCCATAAGATATACTATTTGTTATCCCTTTATTTAATTTCATAATATTGAGGGGATGGTGTTTAGAAATGATTTTATGAAAATTTTATTTTTAAAAATCTGGAACTCAAGTTTTTAGAGATTAAAAATATAATTCTGAGAGGGAATACTACTTTTAAGATATTGCATTATAAGAAAAAAGATAAAATGAAATTTTATGTTTGCTTGAAAGCTGTCTTTTTTTTTTTTTTTTTTTTAGTACATTGTCCCAATTTAAAAGTAAATAAATCTTTGTTTACAGACAGTCCCTGGGTCTCCGACCCCAATATTCCCCTAGTGGCCCGTGAGATCATGCAGCGAATGATCCAACAATTTGCTGCTGAATATACCTCAAAAAATAGCTCTACTCAGGACCCCAGCCAGCCCAATAGCACAAAGAACCAAAGCCTGCCGAAAGCATCTCCAGTCACCACCTCTCCCACGGCTGCAACTACTCAGAACCCTGTGCTCAGCAAACTTCTCATGGCTGACCAAGACTCACCTCTGGACCTTACTGTCAGAAAGTCTCAGTCAGAACCTAGCGAACAAGGTATGGTTTGATGTCAAGGTCTCCTCTGTCCAATCAGAATACTTTAATTTGGGGAGAAAAGAAATTATTGGCAAGTAGGGCATCAGTAACAATAATAGGATAAAAACTAATGTGATTCTTAAATTATTCCTGACTCTGCAGTGATAGAGAAGAAATACAGATAAAATGGCTACCTTACGTATCAATAGTTCATAGTCACGATTAATGTACCACCCAGGAAAGTTAGGTGGATACAGTTGTTACTGATCTTTAATTTACTTGATATTTATGTAAATATTTTATACTTTCCAAAACTTTGCCATAGCCATTGTTTTTAAAACCCCTATGAAAAATTAAGTTTTCCCCCTATCCACCAGTGTTCTAGAATTAGCACCTATCTGAGAAATAAATATGTCTTATTAGGTAGAAGTTATACACTGCAAATGAAATTATAAGGCAAGAATGTATATTGTTTGTATTTTTAAAAAAGAAACTCCTGGGGTTAGATATAATGAGGAAGACATTAGACACACCAGGTGGTTCAGTGTATTCAATATTTTATAAATACACAAACACATCCATGTGTATGTGCTATAATATGAACTAATCTTAGAATATTTCCAAAAGGTAATTTTAATTTTTGGATGAGGATCCTAATTAAGGGAAAATTTGGTTTAAGAGGTTATCAGTTTTGCTTAGCACATATTTCTTGAATTTATGAAAAGTTTACTGTCTTAAATAGATTAAATATTTTTGTTGCTTTGTGATCTCATTTTACCTTTAATTTCACAAAGATGAAGTGAGCATTTCAATTCTGCCATTGCTTGACCCATTACAGATTGTAAATTGGTGATGTCTGTTCTAATGAGATTCCTTGTCATAGAAATCTTATAAGAGTGTACAGAAAGTTATGAGATGTGTAGATTTATTGGTGAGAAATACAGGTTCATTTTGCAAAAAGTTTAATTTGTATGAAGAACCTCTTTGAAAGGACTTTCTTTTGCTTATTTTAAGTGATTTAAGAGGGATTTATACTTAATGGACTGGCTTTCGTTGTTTATTAAAAAATGTATTTTTGAATAGTAGTTCTTGCTTTTTTCCTGTTTCTGGGTAATGAATAGCAATCACAATCTCAGAATTCTGAGATTTCCTAGTAGAACCCCTCATTGTCATATGTTCACATCAATCAGTGTACTTTTACTTTCGGTTACCAAAAGCAAAATTGTGCTTTTCTGTGCTTTTTCTTTTTGTTTATCTTTACCAAAGATTGGTAGCTTTCATTTAAAAACTCCTTGCTCAAAATATTGCATTAAAAACTTAAGGTTTACAATAGGAGAACGACAGCATAGAGGTTGTATTTAAAGTATTAATAGTGGAGATTAACGTATATAAAGGTGCTACTTAGTCTAATTTAACTCCTAGTTGGTGCTATGCTTAAGAGATATGTTGTACTGACGGTATGCTCTTGTCAACAGAAATTTAAGCTAGATGACGGGATTAGAGTGTATAGTCTTTAAGTGAAACAAAATTTTTAAAATATTTCCCAAATTACTTCTCATGTGTTTGCAATGAAATCACAGTATATTTAGTATATTTAAGTAGACTTAAAATATATTGCCTGTTTGATTAGACAGATTTGGAAGTCTTTAAATAATAGTGTCTTTGGATATATTTTAAGCAGTGTATTTGCTTATTAGATGTCTAATTGGGTTAAGATGTCTAATAGGACACTTTGTTCTATAAGATTACAGTTATATTTTTAGAAATATTAGTGACCCTAAAGGACAACACTTAGTCTGTATGAGTGTGGGATTTGGGGTTTACAAACTCAGTCACATATTTATTTCTAACAGCATGAAATCAGGAGTGATAGTGTCTTCAGACACTAGTCGTATGTTAGTTCTATATTGGGGCAGTTTTTAACATAACTAGATAGAAAGTCCTCTCTGCTGACCAACTGAAAATCAGAAGCATGGAGTATTAGCTTGTTTTGTTAATTTTGGACAGAATGGCAGCTTTAAAAGTTGTCCAGACGAGGAGTTTTCCTTTTTAGACATGTCTATGAGGGAACAAAGTCTTTGTGGGAAAACAAGGTCTTCTAATTCTATGTTTTAACAGAAAAAAAAAAATGGCTAAACATCTAGGCTGTCATCAGTATCAAGACTATTTCATTCTTCTTTCTTTCCCTAAACTTTGCTCACTAGTTTGTAATATCTTATTAATTTAAAAACCTTGCCTTTATAGATACCAAGAAGGGAATTTTGAATCTCTGCAGATTTTTTCCAAAAGATTGAATCCAAATACACATTTTTTTGCAGATGTGTCTGAAGAGTAATTAGGACACATGAAAATTATAAACAGTTAACATCTGATTCATTTTACAGAATATTTTGTATATACATATTGTAATTTAACCATATAAACTTACATTTTAAAATGATTTGTGTTATGTAAAATTTTCTAAATCCAACTTTTATGTACTTATAGTGTTTCAGGTAGACTTAGCTCTTGAGGAATTTGGTTTTATAATTTGTATGATGTGGCATTAAAAACTCACGTGCTTTGATAAAGGTAAATTTAGAAAATGTAGTCTAATAGTTCTATTACAGAACTTCATACTGTGTAAACTGCGATTTCTAATATCTCGCTATATCCTAACATCTTCAGTGATATGCTGTACCTTTTCTTTTGCCCTACTGATAAAATATTTAACCCTTGGAGATACTAGATATAACAAGCTTTGCTAAATGTGTGTCACTTTAGGAGGGAAAATAATCCTGATTCTATTAACGAATTGACTTAACTCACATATATGGCTAGTGTATCTGCATGGTTGACTAGGCCTATTGCTTTGTCACTTTTGGTCTATTCAGTCCACATTTGTTCCTAGTTTTTAATATCCTCAGGTGTTTGTTTGTGTCTCTACAGACGGTGTACTTGATCTGTCCACTAAGAAAAGTCCGTGTGCTGGCAGCACGTCCCTGAGCCATTCTCCAGGCTGCTCCAGTACTCAAGGGAACGGGTAAGGGAAAATATTTGTAGCCTTCCACAGTTTTATAGGAACAATTTATCAAAGATTGATGCAAATCTCCATTATATGTTTTTAAAAAAATCTTCAGAGGAACAGTCTTGTAAGTGGGCCTTTAGTAAGTTACTTAGTCCATCTCTCAAGTAAAAACACAATCTGTGAAGTCCAGAATTGACTAGTGTAGATCAGTTTTGCCAGGTCACTACAGATAGTGAGTGAATAAAAATATGGCAAGAATGTCTTTGGCCTTTTTGTTGTTGAGTGTTTGAGAGGGGGAAACCTAACCTGAATAATTCCAGGGTTCAGATGTAAGGCAGTATTATGTGTGCTGAAGTTGTT
Organism: Neomonachus schauinslandi; assembly: GCF_002201575.2. NCBI lineage: Eukaryota > Metazoa > Chordata > Mammalia > Carnivora > Phocidae > Neomonachus > Neomonachus schauinslandi. The sequence continues at coordinate 123,648,917 of NC_058408.1, forward strand.
GAATGAAAATTGGGCTCCAGTACTTAACTTGGTATCTCTAATGGAGTGTGTGGGTATGTGGAGGCTGTTCATTTTTTTGTTTGTTTTGGTTTGGTTTGGTTTCATTTGTTGATTGAACTGCAGTTTTAACTCTGTGTGGCAGTTCAGAAAATGTAATTGTATGTATTTTTTGTTTTTTAAGTGGTTAAGACTATAGATGTTGGGATAATCATCTTATGCTACCAAGACATTATTACATGCTCAGTTTTGATAACTCTTAGCAAAGTAAAGTGAATTTTCTGACCACCTAATTTTATAGTGTAAGAATTGTCTTAATTCTCCTCTACATGTATAAATAAGCCACTTAGAAAAGTCAGGTATTAATGAAGACATTTAAATACCATATTGGGAAGGATTTCCATAAAATTGTGTTGTAACCAAAAAATCAACTTCATATATGAAAAGTAACTTTGGTAAGTTAAATTAGTTAATATGTAGGTTCATTTAACTTTTAGAATACCAACATAGGGAAGTTGTTTAGATGTTAAAGGAATAAGTACACACTAAATGGACTAACCTTTTTCAACTTTCTCTTAATTACCTTCAAATTGAAGAATTCCTTTGCTGACTTCTAAAATGCTGCCTTTATTTTCTCTAAAATTCCATCAATTTCCTTTTTCTCTCCTCCTTTATTCAGTCTAAAAGTAACTTATTGATTTAATGCAGTTTGCATAGTTTACTAATCTTTTTTTCTTAAGCCCTTCTTTTCACTATAGTTTATATTAGATACAAGTCATTGTGGTCCCAAATCATTGGATTCCATTTATATATCAGAAAACTTGAATTGTGTAATTAAGAACACATGTAGGAGAAGCCTAAGTGTGGTTTGCATAAATGAATCCCTTGCTTAAGATTTAGTTTAAACTTGGCCACCAAGTCCATGTATAATATGGTTGAAGTTGCTGTGGTTGACCCCTCTGAATGGAAAGAGTTTTTTATGTGTATGATTTTCTGGAAGACAAAAGCACCGATATGACTGCCCATCTTTTAGTTGAATATTAATTATTATCTTTATTATGTTATTTACTGATAACAGCACAGAATCCCTGTAGACTTTTGGAGAACATAGCTGGTTTATCATTATTTCTTCAAAGTTCCACTTTTGTGCCTAGTAAATGTAATTATTACCCTTGGGCATGCTTTACCAGTTACCAGTTTTATCATTGATAATATTTATCTATTGTGAAAATGGAAACCTTATGAATTAACTTTGTGTAAATAGTTGACTTTTTAAATATTATTTGAGAGCTATCCACTTAAAATTTCAAAATTTATATTTGATATTTTAAGAAGAGGCACTTTTAACTAAAGAAAACTGCTACTACAAATTGCTTACATACCTCTGACAGTAATAACTTTGAGTAGAACTTAAGGAACAAAGTTTGGGGAAAACAAAGGGCAGTTTCTTTAAAGATTGGATTATTTCAAGTGGAAAATTAGTGGTACTCATGTGTCTGCAACTAATAGTGTTTTAAAATGAAGAAGTGTGGTAAGTTATAATGCGATGGGTATTTTGGTTTGTTTTGGTTTGGGTTTTCCCCTTGGGGCTGGTAGCCATATTTTTTTTTCCCCAAGCAAAATAAGAAATGTTATTTGAACTTGTTTGGTTTTGATAATGAACATCAACTTGTTTGTGGGATAAATGAGTAATTATCTATGGGTTCCACCACTGTAAATGGTTCCAGTTTTATAGCTGGTTGTCATGAATGTTGAATATGTTACATTAAAATAAATAATTTGGCTTACTCTTTTATTACTGTACTTGTTTAGTGGTAACGTCACATTGGTAACACAATTGTGTGTAGATCTATGGAGACTTGATGATTACTTTGTAATTAATAATTAAGGTGCTATTTTCAGACAGTTGCGCGAAACTTTTTCTCCGAAAATTTGTGAACCCAACCAGAGACCAGCTGACAGGTTTAATTTTTCTTTGCCCAAAAAGCTCCTGGGTTTTTTTTTTCTTTTTTCCTTTTTCTTTTTTTGTGAACAAGTTCTAAAACTAACTGCCGAGACCACCTTTTTTTTTAATTTTAGAGAAAAATAAATAAATAACACAAAGTGATGTTACCCAAGCAAGGCCTTCTAATAAAGGAGTGGTCCCCTCACCCATCCCTCCCTACCTGTGCAAGTCCTGCTCACATCAGTTTCCTTCCATCCAATTAGGCGACCTGGGAGACCCAGCCAGTACCGCCCAGACGGACTTCGGAGTGGTGATGGGGTACCTCCAAGAAGCTTACAGGATGGAACCAGGGAAGGTTTTGGACACTCCACATCACTCAAAGTTCCATTGGCTCGATCCCTGCAGATTAGTGAAGAACTACTGAGCAGAAACCAATTGTCCACAGCTGCCAGCCTTGGGCCATCTGGATTACAGAATCATGGACAACACTTAATATTATCCAGGGAAGCCTCTTGGGCAAAACCACATTATGAGTTCAACCTCAGCCGTATGAAGTTCAGGGGAAATGGTGCACTCAGCAACATCAGTGACCTTCCTTTTCTTGCAGAAAACTCTGCCTTTCCAAAAATGGCACTTCAAGCAAAACAAGATGGAAAAAAGGATGCGAGCCATGCATCTCCTGTAGATTTAAAGATACCACAAGTTCGAGGAATGGATCTTTCTTGGGAGTCTCGCACTGGTGATCAGTACAGCTATAGCTCTTTGGTAATGGGTTCACAAACGGAGAGCGCGCTTAGTAAAAAGTTAAGGGCTATTCTTCCAAAACAAAATAGAAAAAGCATGTTAGATGCTGGACCCGATTCTTGGGGCTCAGATGCTGAGCAGTCTACCTCTGGACAGCCATATCCCACATCGGATCAAGAAGGAGACCCTGGTTCCAAGCAGCCTCGGAAGAAAAGAGGGCGTTACAGACAGTACAACAGTGAGATACTGGAGGAAGCAATCTCAGTGGTTATGAGTGGAAAAATGAGTGTTTCCAAAGCTCAGAGTATTTATGGGATTCCCCACAGTACACTGGAGTACAAAGTAAAGGAGAGGCTGGGCACTTTGAAAAACCCTCCAAAGAAAAAGATGAAATTAATGAGGTCGGAGGGGCCAGATGTTTCTGTAAAGATTGAATTAGATCCACAGGGAGAGGCAGCACAAAGTGCAAATGAATCAAAAAATGAGTAGGAATACTGTAGAGTGCCAATTACTGTACAAACTGGGTGAGCACTACTGCATTGTTCAGCTATCATTGCTTACACCTGACTCCATTTACTGTGACACTTGTTTCTTTGCAGATTTCGCATTGACTTGTGTGTACAGAGGTGAAAGGTGCATTCTGAATGTTGCATATTTTAAAATTTTCATGTGCAGTATGGCTCGGGATATTGTTTGGCCTTTTTGCATGTTTCTCTACAAAAGAGAATTGAGTTACCTCACAGAGAACAGATACATGGAAGTGGACTCCTTGCCTGTAGAGCCTGCATGCTTTTCTTTCTTTTTTTTTCTTAAGTTATATTTGCCTTTATTTAAAAAAGAAAAGAAAAGAAAAGAAAAAAGCCCCCTTTTAGAAACCACCTCTGTCATACTGGGAGCTTTATCATTACAAATTGGAAAGCCATCTTATAAAATCATTCGTGTTTCTCTTCTACATTTCAACTAATTGAAGGATTAAACTAAAAAAAATCCTAGGAACAATGAACCTTTGAATTTAAGAAATTTGGTTATTCAGTGATACATAATTATTTAGGTCAATTTACATTTTATGATTTTCTTCTCACTATTAAATTTACTTAACAAATCAGCAATCTGTTTAGTGCTCACCCAGAGGGAAAGGAGGTGGAAAATGTGCACACACTACCTTCAGAAATGCTTTGGTTAATTACTTTGTAACACTACCTTTGCTGTAATTTTATTTGGTATTTTCTAAGGGTAGAATTTGGTCTCACCAACAAGTGAGGATATAGCCTTATCTCATGGAGGACGAGCTCCGTTCTTACTCAGGAGCAGTCAGGGTACATTACATAAAACAATAGAGGATGCCTCATTTTAACAAACTAAGTTTCTTTGTATTCTTAAAACCTTTTACAGATTTGATCATGTGCTAACTAACGACTGGATGTCGTTGCAGCAACTAGTTTAAAATATTCAAGATCTGTTTATTGGGGAAAGGGAGAAGTAAGGAAAGAAGTGTGTTTAAGTAATTATAATATTGCAAAGTGGTGTCTAGATTTTACAGCCTCAGTAGTCTGCCCAAATATCCACATGAATGAAGGATCCATGTTTGTGGTGAGAGAAAAAAAAACACAACCCCAAGGTAACCTAATATGATTTAGGTTGCATTTCACATCTAATGATAGTTCAATCAGCAATCAAGCTCAGAATTTCTCTTTTAATCCAGATACTAGAACAAGGGGGGGGGTGGGTTGTTTTTTTAGTTTTTATTTAATTTGTTGCTTTCAACTTTCTTTCTTTCTTTCTTTTTTCTTTCTTTCTTTTTCTTTTCTTTTCTCTCGCATCCTGCATTCTATCCCCTACTTAACTTTTTCTGATATTTAGCTGATTTTTATGGTTATTTAGCACACAGTTCAGGACTTTTCAGATCATGTTTATATAAGCACTCCATGAAGAGCATCTAAGCTTTTTTTGAGATGGGCTTTTCAAATTACAGTAATTAAATTCAGAATATTTATTTCCTACAGTTTTTTGCAAGAATAAGTGATAAATAAAGCCCATGAAATTTAATTTTGCCTTGTGACCAAATTAAAATTACTGTTGGTGCAAAAACAAAATCCACACCACATACACCCTATCTAATCTGCTGAGAAAGGTGGTCAGGCCCTTCTAAATGCTTAACCAAAAACAAACAAAAAGTCTTTAGAGTTTTTGTGTAAAATAAAATAAAACTTGGAGCATTAAATTGAGGCTGATGATTTCAGATGGATACTAAGAGATTGAAGAGAAGTAGGTCCAATATTCCCAAGGCATAAATTCTTGCCTGGCAACTTTGGAGCAGTTAATTAGGTAAAGGATAGTTTTCCCTCAGCAACCTATGTGTTCAAAGGTTAGGCACACCATTGCTGTTATTGAAATACATGCACTGCTCATTCTTGACATAGCCTGGGCTTGGATTCCTCTTTTGATTTGGTTATTTTGTGTAGCAGTTTAATCCGTGGATGACTGAGCCTGTTTCTCTTAGCTTTCTAGTCTCAACAGAAAAAGGAGCTTGGGTTCAGAGCAGTATATGACTCTGCAATATTTTCTAGCCTAGCTAGAAGTTGCAATAAAAATATTTTATGAAATATATGGTTTTCATCTGCAGTTGAAGGAAGTTGTAGAAAGTTTGCTGAAAGCAAAGGGCTAAGCTTGTGAAGGAATGCCTCCTTTGTTCCACACTCAGTAATTTGTCACACACAATTAATTGCAGCCATGGTACCTTTTCGCTTGACGTTTGGGGTATTTGGTAGCCCAGATTGCTGCAAAAAGGTCCTTTGAGCAATTAATTTGTGCTTGCTTTTATCCCCTCTCAGAAAGGCATCATTAAAGGCCCATTTAAAAATCTGGCCCTAAAAGTTCAACTTTTGTAGTTTTACTGTTCAGAGAGGTTTAATCCTGTGTGGTAGTCTATAAAGTGATGTATGAGTTATGTAAATTTTGTCATTGTAGTGTACATGGAGTGATCATTTTACTAACATAAATATTTTCTATGTGTGTTTCAGTGGATGACAATCGAGCAGCAGAAGAATGGTGTGCCTACCCTTTAATGCTGCAGTTTAAATAAGAGAACTTGTATTGTGTCATTTCAGATTGTAGGCTGAGACTTGTAAATAGTGAAAATTTGAGTACTTCTATTATTTGTTTTGGTTAGAAAGTGAATTTAAAAACAAACCAAACTCTAAACTTTCTCAGATTAAAAGTCCTGAGACCTGAAGATTGTAATATTCATGTCTGTGAAGCTTTTAAACATTACACTTGAGATCAGTCATGACTTGATATTCAGGTAAATTTTCTTTTCCAAGAAGCTTTTGAATAAGCATATTTCCTCCAAAGGTCGGTCGGTCTCTTTTTTTTTTTTTTTTTCTTTTTTGAGTGTAGATTATTTTAAAGCACTAATTGCATTACATTGGTAACTGCAATATAAAATAGCCATTATTGTTTTGTGAAGCATGGTTGAAACTAGATAGTGGTCCCTTTTAAATTTCATGAGCCTCTCAAAAAAAAATCTTTAAAAAAAAAATACAGAAAGCTGCTGAATATTTCAAAAGATATATATTTTACCTTATTGTAGGTTTTGTAAAGTTAGTTGGTAATATTCAGGTGCACTTTTAATGTTAAATTTTGTGTTCAGAGTTCCATTATACCATGTATTTCTCGGAGGTGGCTCATCACATGGCTGGCTGTCAGTCTTGGTGCCGCAGTGATCTTTTAATATTTGATTTCTCTCTTGATTTGCCACTGTTCTGTATTGGCACTTTCAGTGTAGATATTCTAGTTTGGGGACGTCCTGATAAATGTGTAATAGAGATTGGTCTATTCGCATGCTTAATTTCTGCTTATCAGAGTTTTGCATGGCCCAAACAACAGTTGACCATTTTTATGGTATGGGAAGGTATAGTTCACAGCTGTCTTTGTCACAAAAGCCTTTTCTCCTCTCATTCTCCAGTAGGCAGATGATGACATTACTCAAACTGATGTTAGGAGATAATGTGTTGAAAATCAATTCTTGAGGGTTTTTTTGTTTTGTTTTGTTTTTTAAATGAGAGAACATTGATATTATAGAATAGATATGCTATGGCACTGTAAAGTCAAAAATACTGAATAATCCTGTGGAAGAATATCTAGTTGGTATGTTTATCATTAGCTTTCTCATTTTTCAGACAGTTGAGTCATGAAGCTTGATAGTAATGTAATATACTATATTACTTTGTTCAGTAGGCTTTCTAGTGACTCTGAACTATGTTTGTGATGAGCTATACACTTTTTTCTGCTCCCCAAATACCATGAAGGACAAAGGTCTCTCTTTCAAGAAACATAATTTATATTTGTGTATAATACTTTTTAATATTAAGTTTGTTGTTACTCTGAAGTTTAGGTGTTGCTTGATAAACCTTTGCTGCAGCAGATCATGAATATGAGTAAGGCTTTGTGTGATAATAGGGGTCCTTATGTGAAGTTAATTACTGTTCAGTTCTGGTGAGCAAGCTCAACAAGTGTGAAGTGTGTATTAGCTTTATTTGGTACACTTTTACTTTACAATATTGAAGTGCTTTTAGAACTCTGGTTATCTTATATAAACCATTACCTCAACCAATTGGCATTTTCATTCCCCAACATTTTACCTGAGCTATAATATGAGCTATATGGGATCAGATAGTAAAACAATAAGGCACAATGAGAAGTTTTGTCCCAATTTTCTGGAGAGAACTCTAAATTAGACTAAAAATGACTACCTGCAAAGGCCCATATCATAACTACCTTCTGTCATTAGGCAGTACTTAGTAACCTTTGAGCTGCTAGTGAGCTATGTGTTCTCCCCCTGCCCAAGTAAGCACATGGTGCAAGGCCTGGTTCTAAGCCTTTGTGATTCTCTTATATTTCATTTACCCATAATAGTGAAGCTTGGATTCAGTTAGTTATTTTTTTAAAACAAATTAATGAGTCAACCCAATGTCAGAACCTGAAATTGTTTTGAGTGGTTATAGCAGATAAGTGACTGTTTGGTGTCGTTTTCTTTAATAGCTATTGTCTCTGTAGATTTAATTTTGAACCACATATTTTTGCTTTTGTAATTATTCTTTCTTTAAATGCTAGAGGTTGTTTTTGTATGAGCCATCCTTTTCTATATATTCAGGTTGCTGTCATTGGTGATAGAATATGGCAATAGACTGAATTGCTCCACTTAATCTTTTATGGAAGACATTGAAACTTATAGGTTAAATTTTGACCTTCATTGAAGATATCAAAAATTGTTTTCCTTGTAACCTTTCCATTGTAATTAGGTCTTCATTAATACTATGGTCAGGCCAGTGTTATTAGAAACTTAATGGCTTTAGCCAAACAGCCCATTTTGAAGACTATTAAGCTATATTATAGGGGCTTAAAAAATTGATTGCTTTCAAGCTCTATTGAAAAGGAAAGAAGTATAATTCTGGTACAAGGAATGCAGACCTCCAAAGTTGTCTTAGTTTTTTTTTTATTCATTCTGTCCTTGAGACTTACAGGATTTGTGAACATGGTGACTGAAGGGAAAATAGAGGAAATTGTCTGCATGTCCTCTCTCTCTTGTTCCCAAATAAACTCACAGTTGCCTTTTGAAAAAACAGACATTAGCCCTGTAGCTGTGTGCCCTAAATGTTATGAAGGAGATGGGGGGCGGGGGTAAGGAGCAGGATGGGAAAGTATGTAGACTTGGGAAGAGGCTAAAGATTCTGTACTATGATACTAACGGTGAGTCACAGGATAGATAAGGTGATAAAGTTGGGCCACCTTCATTTGATAGAAAAATCTTGTAGATGGTTTGAAAATGAGAATCAAGGCTAATTAATGTTGATTTGACAATAAAACATGAGTTAATTCTGCAACTATTTGGGGGGTAATTTTAAGGCTTCCAGTTCATTTAGAGCTGTTATCGATAAATGCTGAAAAACAAGCACTTTTAGTTAATCATCGATTTATTGGATGTAGCAAATATTATAATCATAATATTTAATCTTTATAGTTTGAATATGGAAATGAACTCTTTTACCCCATCTTGAACTGTCTTTGAACAGACTCAAGGTGATCTTTTCAACACTGGAAATGACCCTACACACATACCAAAAAAATCTAAAGCAGTAAGACGTATTTGAAGATCCATACCTCTTAGACTTTTTAGATTTGTCTTGGGAAAGAATTTATGAACCTATAACCAGTATTAGTGCAGTCTTGGGTTCCTTGTTCTGCATAATTGCACCCTTTCTCAGGTATGTCCTGAAAACATAAATTTTAAAATAATCTCTTTAGAGATTAGATTCTCAGTGGATAGTGTGTAAGGGGACTGGGGGCGGGGGGTGGGGGGGTTGGCCACAGGACACTGACACAGTAGAGCAGGGATTTTTAACATTCAATAGCCAAATAGAATTTCAATCTAGAATATTTTTACCCCTCAGAATAAGTGAAACATTACATCTATTATTTGGTAAATACCCGGTGCTACACTCCTAAAAGTCTTTTCTTTCATCCAGTAACTTTTTTTTCCTGCTTGGTGGAAGGGTATATAGTAAACTTTACTGTCACTAGGAAAGCACTTGTCCGAAATGTTTAAAGTACTAGAAAAGGGATAATTCAGCACTTTTTCTGTTACAACACTAAAGTCTTAATTTATCTTCAGAGTCTTAGGTACTGTAAGTTTTAGCGTGATTATTTAAAAATATAAAGCATAACTACATAATACGGGGTCAGATCACATTTATATAAATAATTCTTGTCTTATTAAAAAAAAAAGACAACGTTCTGTACCTTTCAAGCAATTCCAAATGATTGCCTCACGTTTCCCATTTCATTAAGCATTTCAGGCTTAAGAATTTGGAATTTGAGAGGAGGTGAGGGGAAAATTCCCCAACATGAAAAATTGTGTCAGACCATTTTAGAGAAATAAATCACTAGGAAAATGGGTAGGGATTCTCTCTCCCTTTAAGTCTTCAGGGAATGAGCAGTATTTAGAATCTTTGGCTGAAATTCAAGCCTTTTTACTGTGTAAATTTTTAATATTAATTCACTGACATGCTTTTTACATCAGAGGACTGAAAATGGATCTTAATGTTTTTAAGTTGTGGAAGGGTATATTTCTAAAATGAGGGGGGATAATTAACTAGGTTAGTATACCAGCATTTAGTAAGTTTAAGGAATTTTAGTATGTAATAGCAAAGTGTTTGATTAAAAGTTTAATCCTATATTGCTAGTCGAAATTAGTTACATTCTGATATAGGAAAGATAATAGTCATTGGATATTGATATGCTGTGCTGTCAGAAAACCAGACTAAGATAGAAACCTTTATCGGACTCCCACATGTTGCTTGTTCTGATGGGATGTATACTTTACAGCAGCTTATTGCTGCTTTGAGAAGAAATGTATAAACTATACATTTGGAGTGTTTGCATATAATTCTTTATAACCTCCACTTTAAACTGTCAGACATTGGTATTTTATCAGTCCACACTGTTAAATAAAACTAATGTTCTTAGGAATCCAACTTGTACACACTGTTTAAAAACCCTCAGGGACAGTTTACACACTATTCTCACTCAATTCAGGTACTTTGATGCTATTCTTAAACCTAACAGTGACTTGTATTTTTCTGTTTTGCTTTTATTTCGACGTGCTGGTAGCACATCCTTGATGAATGTCAACTTAACTCAGTTCAGGTATCCAGGTATAACTCAGCCAAACAGATTTTAAAGCTGCATATAACTCTCCAGCACACGGTGCCTCACACTCTTATAGTGGCATTCTATATATTCAGTTATTACTACTGAGCAGATAATATGGGGGTTCCTGTTAACAGTGTATTTAAAAAAACAAAATTGCATAAATGTATAGCCAGCACATGGGTAACACATACACACACACACGAACTATATATTTTTAAATGCCACTAATAGCCAGCACAATTAAATGACATTCCTTGCTGCTTCTGTAAACTCTAACAGATGCAGTTCCTCCTCGATGTGGCTCTTGCTTCTTCACCACACTACTACTAAATTCAAGCACTGGCCCTTGGGTGTCTGACCTCTACATTCTAGTTTATGCAATGTCTTTTTAGAGAATTCTGTGCACTGGCCACTGTGATGGAACCGTTGGGCCAGTAGTGCTCTGAGTTTATTAGTAGTGATTCTGCCAAAGTTGGTGTTGTAACACGAGTATGTAAATGTCAAAAAATTAGCAGAGGTCTAGGTCTCCATATCAGCAGACAATTTGGTCAGTATATTTTGTAGCCTTGAAGTCCTCAGTGACAAGTTTCTAATGATGTGAAGTTCTAATTCCAGTGTTTTAGCCCTTTGCATCTTTACTGTTAAGACTTGTCTACTAGAGGTCTTTATTCTTTAAGATTCCTTTTGTTTCCTACAGTACTGTCTGTGGTTAACAAAATAGATTATTCCTCTGCTTTAATATTTGATATCTTACATCTAAAAGGAACCCTCCATATATAAAACCCATAGCCTTTGAAGATACGGAAAATGGCATCTTTCAGATTTCTAGACGTTCAAGTGTCATGCAACAAAACAGGAACCCCCTTTACTCTTATGGACCTCATTTCAATATACTGTTTACAGTTTGACGGAATTGTATAATTTAATATTTCTCTTGTACTGTAGTTTATATTTATTTACAGATTTTTTTTTGTACTGTGTGATTTGAACTTTTTGTTCCTTGCTATGATCAATGTTTATGTAGTAGAGCACTTATGATCACAAATTAAGTTTTTTGGTTTGATTGCACTACATTAAATTTTTAAATGCAGTTCTGATTTTTGACTGGACTAAAATAAGCTGTGTCTTAATGTATGTGATGAGTACTTAAAATTTTAATCCATGTGGTCCCCTTTTTTTTGCATTGTATGTCAGAAGCGCTAGTTCTTTCGTGCATGTGTAAGATTTAATGGTTCCATTGTATTATTTGACCATGACATTTTGGAGAAACATTCCCAGCTGTAATGTTGTGTATGGTAGTTCTCACTGGATGCTAGACTTTTCAAAACCACTATTCTTCTAATAAATTTTGTTGTGAAAAGCTGTTTTAAAAGCTTGGTTTCTACTTCTTAAGATTTTAATGCGTTTTTAAAAAATCCACAGAAAGGGTAAGATTTCCAGGTGTACTGTAAATGTATGTGGTAATCGAAGTTGGTAATTTTTTTAATGGTAAATTCTTTCCAGATGACCTCTTAGATAACTAGAAGTTGTTGTTTTCAAAATTGTGCTTTGGAATTGGGTGCCACACTGCCTTGTAATTCTGTGCCTTTACTAATTTGATGCTCCCCGTCCTCCGTTTTCTTTGGATTATTCACTTTAAAAAGTTTTTTTCAGCTAGACAAGATTTATATTGATATTTTCATAATACCTGCTTGCTGGGCTTATGTAATTTTCTGAAAAATCATAATTTCCTCAGAGTAAAACTTTATGCTGGAGTTGCTTGCTAAAATAATGATTTACTAAGTTTTGTTTGCTCTTTTCTTGAAGCACAAGTATGAAAGCAACACTGTCAATCAGTTGAGGTTATTATAGTCGTTCTGATTTCTTGGGAAGGTGCACAATAAAGAACAGCATGTATGTTGCTCAATTGTGGTTTTTAGAAACTAGCTATATAAAGAAGTTTTGGATTATGAAGTGATTCCTGTTGTAAAGTGGTGAAGGGAACAGCTGAATTATAGTGATAAAGATTAGAAATGGTACAGCAAAGTATTAGAGGAAGCTTTTTCAAAGCTCATGATATACGTGTAATTAATGTAGGTTGAAGTGATTTCTGATCATTTCTAATGGCATTTTATATTCACAAATGATGCTATTGTTGGTAGTTGCTCCAGATTATCTTTTAGTTAGTATTTTTGTCTTATTTCTTTGGCTGTCTATTTCTACCTTTTGGTCCGATGTTTATAAATTTGGAAATTTGTTGGTACTGAAGGCTTGTTTATTGGCTTCATTTGTTCCCCTTAGTCATGCCACATGTTTATAGAACATTTTTCTTGAAACCTAATTACTACTACTTTGTAAATTTCAAAGCTATAATTACTTGTTTCTTGCCATTATCCATTCTAAACCGGTGGCCAGATCAATATAGTAGGATTATAATCTGGCGTCTCATAAATGAATTCATTTTAATGGTCCTGTTTTCGAATTGATACTTAGTTCTTCAATTATTATAACTTTAAAAAGGACTTACTCCTTCTAATCCAGAATTTTCTTCTCTGATTCTGTTGATACTTTGGAATTAATTCAAGGACTCTTTGTCTTAACAAGGTGTCAGAATCTGGGAAATTGCATAAGGGAAATGGAATGGGAAAATGGGATAGCTTTCTGCAATTTCCCGAGTTGTATAGTTGTTATTTTTTCCTCAAGAACTGTCCCTTTCTCTCACCAGACATTTGTACTGAAATGTAAAAGCGTACCTACATCATCATATGGTGCTAGATTTTGTCGCCAGAAAGAGTGCAAAATCTTTTTTTCTTAATAGAATTTACTAAGTAATGCGGTAGATAACGGTTCTTGTATTCCAAATGTACACTTTATCATTATCTGCTTCCAGTGGTAAGTGTTTAGCACAGGATTTTATTAATCCTTTTCAACTTACAAGTTACTGGACTTTTGCTGTTTTTGGAGGAAATGGTGTATCAAGCTGAAAATTTATCAGGCTGCATTTACAATTGGAGTAGAAAAGGCTTTTTTTCAGAGGTTAGTGGAAAAGAAATGTTCTCAAAAAATAGTTAATAGTTTAAGCCGTGGTTTGGTTAGAGTGCAACTTGGAAAGTAAGAACCTGGGAAGTAAGCAAAAATATATAAAAAACTCATAAGGATTAAATCTTGAGTCTGAAGTTTTTTATAGGCATGTAAAAACACTATTGTTTATTGACTAGTAGTTTTAAGATGTTAATTGTACTCTCGCCAACCTTATTTAATCAGCAGTATGGAGTGATAAGGGATTATTTGGTACTTTAAATTTCTGTCAACTTGGTATTCTAGCTAGATCACTCATGTTTTCATCTGGAAAATCATAGTGGTAGCCTGAATTGCCATTTAGGCCTCATTTCACCTCTGAGTCTATTAAATGCAGTCTTCTATTAAATGTGAGACAAATACACTAATTATATCTGTTCTAACATTGGGAAATACAGTAGCAACCCTTTATTGAATAATAAGGTATAAACCTTAGATCTCCCCTTTGCATTGTAGCATTTTCTAAAGGAAAAACAAATAGATCAGGGTCTCATTTTAGATGCCTTTTATTTAAAACAAGTCTGTTTTTTAAAGTTTTTATTATGAACTGTATGAATGTGATGACACTTTTGCAAAAATTATAAGGTATGTTAATTTTAAAGTGTTATTTATAATGTCTATTTCTGTTGTGTGCAGGCTAGTTCTGTCTTGAATATTGGAGCACAAAGAGTTCTGGGGGATCATTGGATATAATCAGTCTCAATTAGAATCAATCTTAAAGAATGCAGATGCCTGGGTCCTACACCAGATCCACTGAATCAGTTTATAAGCATGAGGCTGTACATGCTGTATATTTTCAAAATGTAACACAGGAGGTTTTTTGGTTTGTTTTTCTTTTTGTATTTTTAAAGTTTACTCAGTAGATCTTTTTCTAGTTGTGGCAGAGACACGTAAAACTTACCATCTCAGCCATTTTTAAGTATGCAGTTCAGTAGTGTTAGGTATATACACATTGTTGTGACCACAGAAACTTTTGATTGGCCCCCCATTGATTAAATACTGTTTGTCCCATTCAAATCTTTCATTTTTTTAAATGAAAAACATGGAATGTAAGGAGTTTAAGGGACTTGCCTTCCTCACATAGTATGAGATGCCCTTAATACTCATGATTCCAAACCATTATATCTCTATACCACTTCGGCACTCCTGATTCAACCTTAGAATTAGAGTGAGAGGTTTAATCTGCTAATAATTTTCTTTTAGGTTCACTTTTAACTTAATTAAATCTCAAGTATTAATTTAGTTTCACTCTTTTGGAGAGTAAACTATATTATGAAATTACCAATTAAGAAATTATAGTAGAAGCTTACAAACTTTATTAAATAGAAGTTAGGGTTGTTGACTCAGTGCTAGAAGAAATGAATCTTGAAGAGCAGGTAAGGCATAGAGAGGAGAGAATATCCCAAGTTTAAGAGATAGAATTTGATGGGCCTGGTTTAAAATCCCAGCCCTTCTAATTTCGTCGTACATGATCTTGAACAAGTTACTGAAACTTTGTGAACCTTGGATTCTTACCTGTAAAAGGAAGCTTATACCACCTGCCTCAGAGATTTGATGAGGCTCAAATGAGATTCTGTATGTAAGATACTTAGTACTCTGCTGGGCTCTTAGCAAATACTCAAAAAATGCAAGGAGTGAAAGCATCTGGCAGGAGTTAATTTAATGTGAGGGATAGGGAAAGTGAGAAAATCAGATTGAAAGTTGTAGAGGAAGTCGTTTGTATTGATTAGAACTTTTTTGAAAGAGGCAGATGAGTTTGTATTAGGGACACTGGTCAGCCAGTCTTTTCACTGCAGAGACATAAGTGTTGGAACTGTGATTAAAACCTGGAATGCTGCTTTTCTTAATTTCTTGGTCCTGTTCCACGGGCATATTATCAAACTATTAGTCATTCTTTGTTTCTTTTCAAAGACTAGACTAACAGTTGTTTAGAAAGTAGAAGATGTTGAAGATTAAAAATTACAAAGTTGGGTAGAATTTATCTGCATTTCCATTGTACACTGAGTTTTTTGTATAGTCAAGGTTGAAGTTTTACATGCTTTGAAAATTTTTCTTTTTACATGGTGGTAGTTTGAATAACAACATGTAAGAGCCAAGTGTGGGAGTGGTCACGTGTGTGTGCATATGTGTTTAATCATCAGACCATTCGTTTTCCAGTGAAAGAATTTGGGGAATCTTCTGCCAGAGATTTAGTGATTTTAGCTACACTCTTACCAAATCGAAGTTCTGAGCATTTCAGACAGATAGATCATAGCTAGCACAGTTTAGAGGTTTCATTCCAGCATCTATTAAATCGACTAGAAACACTTTGCTAGGAAAACCTGGCAGTGTAGCATTAGCTAGATAAAGATGAATTAAAAAGAAAATAACCAGGATAGCAAATTCTTATGATGTGCTAGGAATTGGTAAGTCTGTGTAGACCAGTTTTTCAAACTGGATCAACCAGTTGCAACCTTAGTCAGTGGTAAGATCAGTTTAGTGGGTCCTAACCAATAAAAGAGAAAAAGCACATAGCATATAATAAGGATAAATACCGTTTCATTGAAATGTGTGTCATCATAGATAATGCAAACTGAGATGTGTACTTTATCACTTTGTAAAAAGTATTTCTTATTCCGGTTTGCAGTCAGAACTCTTAATGTAAACCATACCTTTTCATCCCAGTAATTCTGATACCTTGGAGAGCATGCTAGCAACCTCCTGTGTGCTACAGTTAAGAGCCTTTACCTTTTTCTGTCTGATCTTCAAAATTCCCTTCTTCCTTTCCCTGCCTCGTTGATTTGAACTCATGTTCATTGGAAGATTATTCTTTTTTCTTATGTTTTCTGTTCCTTGAAAAATGTCTTAGGGAAATTATTTTCACTGCATAGTAATTTATTTGGTTAATTTATTCATTGCTTACTTACACCTGAAATTATCTGAGCCCCATGTGTTAGGCAGTGAAGCTATTTGATTTAAAAAGTACAAAGTCCTGTCCTGTACCTAGAGAAGGTTCACAAACCAGTGGAGGATATAACCATGTCAACCATTATGTTACCATGCAACGTTAAGTGCTATTTAATAAAAGATAGAAACAAACCATGAGAGTAGAGTAAGAAATTCTGACACAGCCCCCAGGGAGAAGGTGCTAAGGAGGATGGAGTATGAGCAGTGGTAAGTTGATAGGTTTTATGCAAAAAAAAAAGTGGTAAGAACAGGGCTGCGTGGGTGGCTAAGTGTCTGACTCTTGATCTATGCTCAGGTCTTGGTCTCAGGGTTGTGAGTTCAAGCCCCATGTTGGGCTCCACCCTGGGCATGGAGCCTACTTAAGAAAAAAAAAGTTAAGATCACATTTGGACTTTAAGAAGATGGCAATTCTGCATAATGTGAAGCAAACTCTAAAATGAGAAAGTAGTGGCAGGGAGTTTAGAATACAGTATTCTCCAAGCAAAGTCGAGTCAGTGTAGTTGAACTGGATAGTGATTGGGAGCAAGAGAAAAGAGGGAACCTAGGGATAAGGAGTGAGGGGAAATAACCTAAGTTGAGTATGTGTGTGTGTGAGTGTATACATTTTGTCTTCAATATTCCTGAGTAAACACTTGAATATACAGGTGATTCTGCTTAGTTCATCCCACTCCAGCACATCTCCAACCGTAGACTTGAATTTCCAGAGAGGTGGAGTAGAGAATGATGATAAAGGACTTAAATTCCAGGAGCACCACCAGAATGGTAGATATAAAAGTGCTTTGCTTATCCCTATACTTTAAATTTTAAAATATATATATACCTCCTCTAATATTCATGAGATGTGGTCATCACTTGTTAGTGATACATGACATTAAATTTAGGAATCCCTTTTTAAGGTTTTACATTTTACAAAGTGATCTAGTCTTTAAGTGATTACAGTTATCAGAAATGCCTTCATGATTTACTATATGACAAAAGTAGAATTTTCCACTTTTAAGGCTTACACTGCAGATTTGTATGATTTCAAGAATGGAGAATAAGAACCTCAAGAGAACATGAGAAAAGTTAGGATCTTGAAGATCCCCTAACAATTATGAAGGGCTCAGGACACTGACACATATCTGCTGCTAATTATAATCTGCTAGTCTCCCTCTTCCTTTCACCTGAAAGGAAACTAAGAATATCTGTCAAAAACATACCACCCTGTTTCTGGAGAGGAAAGAACATTTGTGTTGCTGGGATCTGTCATGTGAACTGTTAAATGTCCTCTTTGTTTTTGTGTCAGCCCTCCATGCCTCCTTTAGAGCCCCCTGTGCCTACACACTGCCTTGCAAAGTGGTGGTGTGGGTATTGAGTTAATGGTTGTTGTTATCACTATTATTACAAAAGAAATACACTTCCCTCATAATGGAGTCTTGTCTGGATGCCAGGGAAGCCATCCACAGTCTTTGGCTTCTCCTGGACCTTGACAAATGTTTCTTTCCCCTCACCCCATGATGAGGGGATTTAAAAGAGCCCCATGATATGGTGCGTTTTCTCTCACGGGAATGAGCACCTGGTTTCTGCTTAAGCAGTGGTATTTTTTTAGTCCATCATTGTCCTGGTCATTTAAACTGGGAATGAAAAGGCAATTTTCCCCCAAAGAGCAACATAGATTTTAATCCTCTATCTGACTAAAAGTCGAAAAGAGAAATAGGTCAGTCAACTGGCTTGTCATGAGCTCTCATGTAATCCTGACCTCCTAAAATGTCAGTTATGCTTTTACCATCCAGATCTCTCCTCACTTTGGCTTCACTAACTCTGGCTAGTGACACACTCTTTTTCAGTTCAAAGCAGCCTGAGGCAGAGGTTTGTCCTCTTGGTCTGAAATTACTATATTATTTCCTAAAGACTATTTCAAAGTGTTTTCTAAGAATTTAGTTAAAACACTCATTAGATTAATAATTTAGGTTTGTGCTCTCACCAAACCAGTATTTAGCAATATCACTTAGGGATATTTCTTCCCTTGCTTCCAGGAACTATTATTTTTTAATTCATGCCCTCCAGTCCAAAATCCTGTGTCTTTCACAGCCTATGAACCTTCTCTCCTTTTGTTTAAATTAACACCCAGATGTAATGTATTTGGTCTTACATGCATAGTCTTACCTGAGATCATAGAAATAAAAATCCATCTGATAGGGAAAAAAAAACTTTATCAGATGTAAATAGTTTGGCAGAAGCGTCTGTGAACTCATTACTTTCCTAGAAAGGAGACAAAGGCATTGGACTGTGGTGCTTAATGACCCCTTGCTCTGACTTCTGTTCACCAAGTAACCTTTTGATTATATTTTGGCTTCCAGGGTGCATTTGCCTATAGGGTGAAAATATGTTAAATAAGAATTTCCTTGATAATTATATTTTATTATAATTTAAGAAATTTGACAATTTGGTTAAATTGAAAAGAAATAGGAGAGACAAGGTTTAAAAGTCTTCTATCATATTTAGATCTACTCTGAATCTTTTATCAGAGATATTAAGCCCCAAGATACCGAAAAGCTAGCGAACTATGGCTTCATGCTCAGTAAACACTCCCTGAAGCACTTTTCCTTTCCCCCAGTTAAAATTATTCATAGTTTTTGGAATCTTTGTTCTGCCCTGCTTCTAGTAAACTTGGCTAGGAACACAGTAAACTTAGAAAGCTATTACAAAGGGATTGCAGGTCTTGTTTTAGATCAGTAGTTCTTCTCTATTTTTCCACTTCACGCCTGAACAAGATGCTGTTAGGCCATCAGCAGTCACCCAGGGTTTGAAAATAAACACACACACACCCCTCCTCCATGTTTTTCATCTCAGGGGGAGTGATCATTCTCCTTAACCCCAATTTTGAGAAGTGCTTTTTCTATCTAAATCCATCTAAATTCTATTTCACAAAATTTGGATTTCAGCCACCTGGAAGTCAGGTATTAAACTGCCTGATTTTAAGGGGTCACTTTCTGTTCTGTGATCTTATTTCTCACATTTCTTTACCCCCTTTGTCTACTGTACCCTTTTATATACAGGTTTCTCCTAGTCAGTTCTGTGGAAGGAAAACTTGGTCGTTCAGTAGTTTAGATGTTCAACTAAACTATATATATGGCTTTTGGAAAATCTCCATACCGCATGCTGCCCACCTTCTCCTCCACTCCACACACACATACACACAGTAAATGTTGTCATAGCACTTGGAATATTCCTATATCCAAGTATGGGTGACCCACAGATGTGAAATAGCCAAGGGTAGATGCATTTCCCAGTGCAGAGCAAGGACTTGTCAGCAGACCTATCCAGGCCCTTGGAACACATTTTCTATGTTCAAAGGACCAGAAAATAAGGAATTAGGGAACATAATTTCAGATTATTGTCTAGCAAAAAATACAGCTCTTCTTGCCTTGAGGGGAACTAATGATGCATTTTTATGTTTTCTTATATTTAAGTAGAAGAATCAAGGCAAATTAAAGTACATTTCTTAACTATTTGGTCTACTCTGTCAAGTGTTGTCTCTAGCTTTCTCTCCCCTTCTGTTTTCCCAGGACTACCTTCTTCTGCTACTAAGATCAGCTCCCATACAAACATCATGCAGTGTCTTTATTGCTCTTTTGTATTTTGGTCATCACTGATGTTGCATTTGCCATCAAGAGTTTTGTTGGTAGTTAGCAGATATTGGAGAGACTACCTGAATCCATCAAACCCAGATTCTAGACTCTAAAAATTGTCCTTTCAGCTCTCTGCCATCTCTCTTCTCGTTTTATTCTTTTTTTAAAAATCTTTATTTTATTTTTATTTATATATTTGACAGAGTATACCAACAGGAAGAGCTGCAGAGGGAGAGAGAGAAGCAGGACCTTGGGATCATACCTGAGCTGAAGGCAGATGCTTAACTGACTGAGCCACCCCGGCGCCCCTCGTTTTATTCTGTTACTCTAAGATAACATACGCATTGACGATCCACCATTTACATTAACCACAGGAATGCTTTTCTTTGGGGATTTAAGTATTGCAGTATTGACAAAGTAGGCGAGTTCAACTGTGTCTAACCTCTGATCTGGAAAAACATCATTGAGTAAATCATTACAGATAGGGTTGTGAAACAACACATCACTCTTAAACTGTGCCTTTCAAAGTTGTTATGAATATTATCTCTCCCTTTGACCACACCCCTAAGAATTAGGTACTGAGCTGGGGATAGAAAGACAGAGTGGTCAAGGTCATGCAAGCTATTTCTCTCCAAGGAGAGACACCCAGAACTCATCCAGGGAGTTGGAAGTCAAGTTTCCCTCTTCTTCTACAGCCCTACCTCCCATTTACCAGTCCCTGGGACCTTACAGCTCTTTAGTGGAGGTGAAGTATTTCTGATTGATAAATAATTTACTTAACTATTACAGACTCCTGTTGTTGATCAGAAAGAACATGAAATCAAACAAGCGATTTTGAAATCTGTGATGAATTATTGTTCTTGTAAAGATCTTACATAGCCAGGTGTGAGGGACATACCATCATACCAAACTGTAGTCACTGAACTATAACATAGTGCTTTCCCTTCAGTCGAGTTGAATGAATGGGCTGCAGGACAGAAGCTCGCCCCTCTCTTTTTTACCTTAGTGCCTGAGAGTATTCTAAATCAGGGCAAATGCATATTTAGGCTCTCTCAAAGGCCTAAGACTATAGGAAAAAATGGAATAGCTGGAAGCAAAGGTAAAGACTAGCTGTTTAAAACTCAGGCAAAAACTAGCCAGTTTTTAAAAACTGCACCCATTTAAAAAAAATATGAAAAATTGTAATAAATTTCAGGAAGTTGAGGTTAATTTTAAAAATTAAATATTCAAATCATGTGAAATTAAAATTTGTCTAAGCCTAAAATCTTATTGAGAAAATTTCTAGAGAAAAACAAGGTAGGAAGCTTGGTAAGTTAGAGCACAATCAAAAGTGATTTTATTACTATAGTTATAAAGTTAGCTATTATAACAGGGCCATTTAATGACACTTGGACAAAGGTTAGTATTAATGTGCAGGTTCTCAGATCCAAGTGAAGCTATCAGTCCAGTTGCCTTCCAAACATCTCAGATTCAGAATCTTAAAAACACCTCAACTCAATGTGTACAGAAAGGAACTCATCAGACACATACCTACTGCAACAATCACCAGCCCCCAGCTTCATTCCCTGTGTTCCTATCTCAGCAAATGAAGCTGCCCAGGAAGAAAACCCAGGAAGCATTCTTGATGCTCTTTTACTCTCCCCTCTTTTTTGCTAAGAAAAAAACAGAAGAGCATGAAATGTGATCCCTACATTGTTGCTTACATCTCAAATAGCTCAAGTAGCTTACATTTGCTTGGAAAGCTAAGACAAAGACAAGTCAGTAAAAGAGACAAGATAATAAGATGTATAGGATAAATATACATGATTCCTTATGATTGCCAATGTATTTTACAAACCACTATGGCTTAGGATTTCAGAAAAAGATGCAGTCATTCCAGGTGGGGATAGTTTTGAGGTGGCCCAGGATATAACTAATAAAGAGCTCCCTACTTCTTGCTCTGATGAGCTGTGGTTCACCAGTACATTCTCCCTGATCCTTTTTGCGAGGAAAGCACACATACAAATGACCCTTTGTTGATGTCTCTCTTTTATTTATTTTTGAAAGATTTTATTTATCTGACAGAGAAAGAGACAGCAAGAGAGGGAACACAAGCAGGGGGAGTGGGGGAGGGAGAAGCAGGCTTCCCATCGAGCAGGGAGCCCGATGCGGGGCTCGATCCCAGGAACCCGGGATCATGACCTGAGCCGAAGGCAGACGCTTAACGACTGTGCCACCCAGGCACCCTGATGTCTCTTTCTTTTAATCAAGGTTGCCGTTTGCAGTTTTAATCTTTTCATCTCCGGGACTCCCCCTCTGATGCTGTTTTTCATAAATGCTATACTGCTGTTCCAGGTTAGCGTTCAATGGGTACTGATATTTCTGCAATATATATGCCTTTGTTGTGAAGACCCCACATCCCCTTTCTGTAGTGCTGTGAAACAGATTCATACCTACCTGTAGTTGTGTGTTCTGTCTTTCAGGACTAACTAAGCCATATTGCCACAACCATTTCTTCAGGGATGGTTTCATGGCCCTTTGGAAAATCTTACATTAGTTGAGGCTAATTAAAATACTGAAGCACTGTTAAATTATTGAAACATGGAATAGCAGCAGATGTCTCACAACAATAAAAGAGGTTAGATCTCACCTGTGGATTAATTATTACTCAGTTTTTTATTCTGTGTGAGCATCACTTTAGAAGAAAGTGGTTTCTCAGTTTCTTTCAGAGCACTCTGTCCTCTTATTGGGTACATATCTTGATTTCATTAATCTGTAAGCATATTGTTAACCCCAAATACTAAAACATGCTTTCCAGAGCAAAGCCATAGGCATGGAGCAGTGTCCAGAAGATTTTCACACTTTGGTGATGATTGTGCTTCTTGAGTTGGAGAGAACCATTTATCTCCAGTTTTTCCTGCAGTAAGATGCTTTATCTTTTTCATAAACTTGGATCAGCCTATTTTACCTTTTTCATGTATTACTAAAATGCACTTTTTTGATGCATTGAAAAGGCAGTGATAGCCCACTTATTTATAGTCACCTCTCTTCAGAAACATCAGGAACACATCCAAAAACCAAAAACTGAGAAATAAAGGCCATTGAGCAGTTGGAGTTGTTAGAAAATCCATGTACTTTATTCATAAAACTATTCCTGAAACCTTCGTTCAGAGTCTTTATTTTTACCTAAAGTACCAGTCTAGCACTTGAAGTAAGTCTCCTAAACACAGCTGCTATTTGGAAGCCAATAAGAAGAAAGATTTTAATAACATACAGACTGCCAACGTGACTTTTTTGTATTAAGGCAGTCAGATTTACTTAATAGAATAGCCCCCAGAGCTATCAATATATTTTAGTTCAGTATAATAAAACTAACAGCTATGGCATGCCTGGGTGGCTCAGTAGGTTAAGCATCCGACTTTTGATTTCAGCTCAGGTCATGATCTGAGGGTCATGAGATCAAGCCCTCCATCGGGCTCCACACTGGGCTTGGAGCCTGCTAAAGATTCTCTCTCTCTCTCCCTCTGCCCCCTCCCCACCCACTTGCATGTGCGCGCTCTCGCTCTCTCTCAAAAACATAAATAACAGCTAAACTCAGCTAAACTTTAATAATAGTGAACATGGTAACAACCCTGAGTCATTAGGAAGAATAAATTGTGTTCAGAGGAGGATATAATTTTTAAAAGACTTCCATCAAAAATACTTTTAAAATTTTAAATGTTTGGTACTTGAAGTATAAACTTTATGTGGAAAATTCACTTTAGGTTGTAAGAAAGCATTAGTGTACATCTCTGAATTATTCTTTATTGAAGTGTGTTTAATGTGATTGGCTGACAGTAATGGTAACTGATAAGTTTGTAGATTTTCCTTTGCACTAATCCTAAGTGGAAGAGGGGCACACACATGCTCTGTTAAGACCGAAAATGGTTAAGTGTTCTGGCCAAGGTTACACAACTAGTAAGTGGCAGAATACTCACTACCATCTCACAGTACTGTATCCTGTTACACATGTTACGCTGTTGGTACCACCTGATAGACATAGCGACAAGGCGAGTGAGGAAGGCAGGAGGCCAGTGTAGGCTGTCTAAGGTAAGCCTTCCTGGAAAGGCACCTCATGACTGGAAGATAAAGTCAGAGATTGAAGAAAAGACGAATTAGCTGGAAGATACTATCAAATAACATCTGTTCAACACATGTTTATTAAGCTGCTCTGAGTGCCCTGACAGTTTCATAGTCAGATAATAGTCTCCTGAGGAATTACAGTCCAGAGAGAGAGAAATTGAGAGGTTGTATAAAACTCCAGAAAATTGGATGGGGCGCCTGGGTGGCTCAGTCGGTTAAGCGTCTGCCTTCAGCTCAGGTCATGATCTCAGGGTCCTGGGATGGAACCCTGGGTCAAGCTCCCTGCTCAGCAGGGAACCTGCTTCTCCCTCTCCCTCTGCCCTTCCCCCCCACTTGGGCTCGCTCGCACTCTCTCACAAATGAATAATTAAAAAAAAAAAAAAATGGAGCTCTCCAACTGCTTGGGCTTAGTAAAACCCAGACATCCAGAAACACAGAGCAGCTCTTGAAAACACTCGGCTGTCTGTGCAGGAATTGCTTTTAGCTTGTCTTGAATCTAGTATCATCCTTGCCCGCCACCTCCCACTGTCCAGGTTAAACTTCAGAGTTGTCCTGGATAACTTATGGAAGTGGTTGTCTGATGTAGAATGACTTCTTGTGAAGTACTGTAAAATACTTGTTGAAGGTCTAGGAGAATGTAGCAGGTGGGGCTTGACTGAGAAGACATCCTGCTGCCTCCTTGCAGTGACAGAACCTTGCAGTTTACTGCAGGATTTCCTGTTTCCTTGCTTAGACCTAGGAATCAGTAGTTGCTTATAACTCCATCTGTCGTTGTGTCTGAAATGTGAAATTACCAATCTCCATTTCTCATTGCCCCAGGAAGGGGGGAGAAGAATTCCTGCATTACTGTTTGCAGAATTGTAAGTCCAGCCAATTAGTCATGCTGAGAAACCATGTTAAAACTGTAATTTCTCTGAGTCCAAAATTTGTAATGTAGTGCGTCTGAATTTTTGTCAGTGTTGTGGACTTATAAATCAATGACTGTTTACTAATAGGAATACCCAGGCCTAAAACGAAAGTGTATGTTGATTGACTGGAGTTAATAATGTGGCCAAAATTTTATTTTCTGAAAAATTATTTTCAGTGATATTTCTTCTCTATAAGATAAAAATTATTGTGAATTGATCACTTAAAAAGTATGAAGGGTGTTACTAAAATTTGAGAATATTTCAGGGCTGGTCTTATATTTTAATCAGGTATATACTCCTTATTTATTAAATCAAATTTATACAGGGCACTTAGAAGCAGTTTTACAGTGTCTGTTCATTCTCTTTACAGCATGAGTAACATCTGGTGAATTTCATAATGTAAAAATGTTCCTTGGAAAATGACCATACTAATTTCTCCTTTCTCTTTGTCTGTCTAGTGAGAATTCAACAGAGGCTATAGCAGTAGATTCTAACAATCAGTCGAAGTCCCCACTGGAGAAGTTTATGGTCAAACTGTGCACTCATCATCAGAAGCAGTTCATCCGTGTCCTGAACGATCTGTACACTGAATCCCAGCCGGGCACCGAGGACCTGCGACCTGATTCTGGAGCAATGGATGCATCCACTTGCAATGCTGGCTGTGCCCAGCTAGGCACCAGACATAAGGAAAAGGATGCTGCATGTCTCAATATGATGTCTCGTACTTCTGTAGATTTGTTTGTAGACTCATCAGGCTCACACAGCCCTCCACGCTTGACAGAACAGGCCCTGAAGGAGCCTCCTCCTGAGACAAACTCTGTAGATGGAAGAGAGAATGCCTTGACTATTACCCAGAAAGATTCCTCTGAACTTCCAACCACTAAACCTAATTCTGGTAGTTCAACGGATAGTTGCAGTCTGGGATACCTCACCACACCGAATTCTTCCTCATTAAGCTTCCACCACATCGCTAAGAGCTTGGAGGGGCAAACCACTGGACCGGAGCAAGACACAGATGTGAAAATGTGTGAGGAGGGGAAAGACCATATGCAGAGCTCAGCTTTAGTAGAAAGTCTGATTGCAGTGAAAGTGGCAGCTGAGAATAGTGAGGAGAGCAACACCTGTATTGTTTCTCAAAGAAATTCATTCAAAGCTTTATCAGAAGAGGCTTGGGACTCAGGGTTTACTGGGAATTCACCTAGAACTGCTGACAAAGAGAATGCTTTACTGTGTAGCTCAAAAACACCTTTATGCCAAGAGTTAGAGTCCAGTGAACAAGATTCAAGGCCAAAGCAAGAGAACCATCTTCACTCACTAGGAAGAAATAAGGTGAGTTATCATTTACATCCCAGTGATAAGGGTCAGTTTGATCATTCCAAAGATGGTTGGTTAGCCCCCAGCCCCATGCCAGCCGTACACAAAGCATCTAATGGACATTCGCGAACCAAGATGATATCAGCCTCCATTAAGACAGCTCGGAAAAGTAAAAGGGCATCAGGGTTGAGGATAAACGATTACGATAACCAGTGTGATGTCGTTTATATCAGTCAGCCAATAACAGAATGCCACTTGGAGAATCAGAGATCAATATTATCTTCTCGAAAAACAGCCAGGAAGAGTACTCGAGGATACTTCTTCAATGGTGATTGTTGTGAGCTGCCAACTGTTCGCACACTGGCCAGAAATTTGCACCCCCAAGAAAAGGCGAGCTGTTCACCAGTGGAACCAGAGGGAGTGGTCACTCCCAGGCAGACCCTTCCACGTTCAGCCCCTGGACCTGCAGTGGATATGCAGCATCCCAGAGAGGACGACCATGAGGAACCTAGTAAAGAAATAACCTCCCTCAAGGAAGGAGAAAGAGAAGCTTCCTCTGAAAAGGAATCTCAAGAGCCTGAGGTTTGCCCCACAACAAATAAACCAAATCCGAGCAGCTCTCCTAGGTCAGAGGAAACAACAGCCTCCAGCCTGGTGTCGCGTCTCCCTGCTCACCTTCCCGAAGAGGACATGCCAGAAGGCAGCTCCATGGTCTCAACTCCCACAGCAAGTGGGATGGCTTCCCCTGAACGAGACCAACAACCAGTCGAACTGCTGGATATCAAGGAGGGGACTGTCACCCAAGACTGTCACCTGATTTCCTCTACTGAGAGCATTTCTGAGGGAGGCAGTGAAGATGTTGTTTCTAGGCCTCATTCTTCTCCTGAAAGAGTCAGTAGAGAGGAAGGTCCTCTGTGCTCAGAAAGTCAGAGTCCCCCAGTGGGCTTGGAGCCTCCCCTGAGCCTGGGAAAAGCTGAAGACAGCCAAAGCATCAGTACCAAGGCCGAGACTGAAGACACTCAGGAGCTAGATACTGACCCACTCTTGAAGGAAAGCAGCACTTTTACTAATGAAAACCCCAGCAAAATTGAGGACAGTGAGGCAGCAGGTGGTACAGGAAAATCAGAGGGACAGGGCAGTGATGTAAAACAGTCTTCAGAAAAAGATATGTGTGATCAAAACATTGACTCCCCTGAAGAGAATATGGACAAGAAGAAAAAAGGTAAAAAACTCCCTGAGGCCTCTGACAGGTGCCTGAGGAGTCAGCTTTCAGATCCCTCCTCTGCCGATAGGTGCCTAAGAAGTCAAAGTTCAGATTCTTCCTCTGCTTGTCCTGAGATCAAGATTTCTAAAAATCCTGGTATGAAACGTTCTAAAAAAGAAGGGTACTCTGGCGAGACAGCATCAGAGGGCCTTCTGGCTGACGGTCTCCATACAAAAGGTCTGGAGGACCCTGAAAACCCAGGTGTCGATGAAAATCCCTCTGAGAAAGACGCTGAGCAGGAGGGTGAAGGAGGTGGGATCATCACCAGGCAGACTTATAAAAACATGCTGGCGAAAGAAGTCAAGGGGGAAGAAGGAGATATTTTCCCCAGCAGTGATCCCATAACCACAGTTGGCCAGCCCCTGCCTGGAGAGAGACTGGAAATCTATGTTCAGTCTAAGTTAGGAGAGAAAAATGCTCATGACCCCTCAGAAAGTATTCCTTGTACTTTCCCAGAACAATCAAAAGAGAAGCCAGACCCAGTTCCTGCACAAGATCCAGAGGCAGTTGCGAATGAGGTCGGCACTGGAAACGCCCAGCGTAAAGATGACGATAGTGACGTGCCATCCAGTGCACTTGGGTTGTCAAGTAGTGGAAGTGGTGATGCTGCTGGGCCCCCAAAATGGGTACCAAGGCTTACAAGACTGACCTCTTCAACCTACAACCTAAGACACGCTCATTCTCTGGACTCCTCAGATACTGCAAAAATGACTTCAGAAAAGGAAGTAGCTCAAGGAAACCCAGTGCCAAAGGAAAATGAAGCTTCGGAGAGTGGAGATCGTGTAGACGAGGATGATGTGGACACGGTGGTAGATGACCAGCCAAAGTTTGTGGAATGGTGTGCAGAGGAGGAGAACCAAGAGCTTATTGCCAACTTCAATGCACAGTACATGAGAGTTCAGAAAGGCTGGATCCAGCTGGAGAAAGAAGCCCAGCCAACACCAAGATCAAGGAACAAGTCGGATAAACTGAAGGAGATTTGGAAAAGCAAGAAAAGGTCACGGAAATGTAGGGGTTCATTGGAGGTTCAAAAGTTTTCTCCTGTTCAGATGCTGTTTATGACAAACTTTAAATTATCTAATGTTTGCAAATGGTTCTTAGAGACAACTGAAACCCGGTCTCTGGTGATTGTGAAGAAGCTCAATACTCGTCTTCCGGGAGACATCCCCCCTGTCAAGCATCCTCTTCAGAAGTACTCTCCTTCCAGCCTGTACCCCAGTTCACTACAGGCTGAACGCTTGAAAAAACACTTGAAGAAATTTCCTGGAGCTACTCCTGCTAGGAACAATTGGAAAACACAGAAGCTCTGGGCCAAATTTCGAGAGAATCCTGACCAGGTGGAGCCAGAGGAAGGCAGTGATATCAGCCTCAGCCCCAATTCTGAAGACAGCGTAGAGGAAGTCAAAGAAGGTCGAAATAGCCATCCTCCCACAAACTCACCTACCCCAGCCAGTACCCGGATCCTTAGAAAATATTCCAATATTCGAGGAAAGCTCAGAGCCCAGCAATGTTTGATCAAGAATGAGAAAATGGAAAGCCCGTTTGGGCAGGCTGTAGAAAGTAAACAGAGTTGTAAGAGTGTATGCATCAACCCGCTGATGTCCCCCAAGCTTGCCCTGCAAGTGGATGCAGATGGGTTTCCTATTAAGCCCAAGAGTACTGACGGAATGAAGGGAAGGAAAGGGAAGCAAATGTCTGAAATCTTGCCGAAAGCAGAAGTGCAGAATAAACGCAAGAGGACAGAAAGCAGCGGCGCTCAGGACAGGAAGGACACAGGAAGGTCCCCTGTGGTGAAAGCCAGCAAAGACAAGCATGCCGCCGATGGATCCACCAGAACCCCTGCGGCCAAGAAGCCAGCTGTGAGGGACCGAATCAGCCAGCTGCCCAAAAAGACATCCTTGAAAGAGAATAAGCTGAAGACCGCTAAGAAGTCTCCTGGGAAAAGCTGCCCTCCATCCAGGAGGGAAAAAGAGAATACAAACAAAAGACACACACAGCCCTCTGCCCCGGAGATAGGGATGAAACCTGCAAAGCAAAAGGGGGCAGGTGAATCCTCTTCAAGACCACAAAAAGCCACCAACAGGAAGCAGAGCAGTGGAAAGACTCGGGCCAGACCCTTGACGAAAACCCCAGAGAGCAGTGCGGCCCAGAGAAAGCGAAAGCTGAAGGCAAAGCTGGACTCTTGTCACGGCAAACGGAGACGGCTGGATGCGAAGTGATCGGAAGGCTGGCAGCCACAAGCTAAACTGTCCTACAGAAAGTAACCCTTCACTTTGCATTAACTAAGTCTGCTTTTATAAGCTCAGCCAGCCTTTCAGATCTGCAGTTAACGGAGAACACCACCATTGAAGATGTCAGAAAATGCATCTCAGATGGAGAAGGGAACTTGCAGTCTTTCTCTGAGGCTGAGTAAGGGAAGTTATATATTATATTCTGGTTGTTCCTTGGGTTTTAAACTTGGAACCAAGCAGTTTTAGTTTTTAAAAGTACAGTGCCTTATTTATCCTTTTTGTTTTTAAATTTACAAAAGCTAAAAAGCTGATCTATGTGATTAAAGGCTTGTATTTTATACTTGATGCACAAGCACTTGTACTGTAGCCGAGAAGACCACCATCATGCACATAAAAGTAGCTTTTCAGCAGCCATCCTGCAGTGTCCGTACCTGAACAGATGCTCCTCTTTGCAAACCCGAGCAGTGAACTTCCCTCTCTGTCTTGTTTGTTTAAATGATATTCGAAAGCTAAACCAAATCATTTTTATGGTATGTGGAGATTGCAGAGGGAATTTATAATTATTATGAAAGATGAATATTTCTGTTACCCCTTTTTAAAAAGTCATATTCATTATTGGTCACTCCTCTCACTTTTGGCCTTCTGTCATTTAAAAAATGTATTCTAAATTATGTGCCCATGGGACAAAAGATGTGTCACAAGGTGTTAATATTGAGTTATGACCTCTAAAATTTATTTACACCCCCCAGGTGATTTGCATTACTGATTCTTACCATCCTTTTCATTTTTGGCCTTGCAAGCTTGCTAGCACTCTAACAAGGTTTTCACCTGACTTTGAGGGGAAAAATGTAGGATTTTTTTTTTCCATCTTGTAACTATAACTTGACAATTGGGATGAGAGTGACTATTGTAATACTCTTTCTTACCCTGAATACTTCCATATTCAAAGAAAGCCAAGTTGTTATTTTCAGTACTAGAAAAGTTTCAGAGTTTGTGTGTGCATGTGCATTTGGGTGCATTTGCCTGTGGTTATTAGCCACAGATGTCTCCCAGCCGCAGTTCCACAGTAAAATTCTTTCTTCCCCATACAGTTTGCTAAGGTGTTCATGAGCTGGGTAATTAGCACAGGCCAGATGGTTTAAATGTGGCCCAGGGTCTCTAGGAGTATCCGCAAAGCCAGTTTGGCACCAGACTCAGAAAGGTCTAAACAGCACAGAGTTATGTAAAGGGCAGAGCGACTTGCAGTGGGAGGCGGCAGCTCTGGCGTCTCATAGCGGGCCCACACCCCTCCTCCCATCTGGAGCTGGTGTTCAGTTGGCGTGTCCCAGTGGGGAGGTGCGTGTAGCGTGGGTGTTCGCATTCTGAGTGGTCGGCACCATCCTGGTAGTTAATGCCTGGAGTATCACTCCTGCCGCTGTCACGTCAGGCTCCATTCCTTGGCTCAAAAGTGAGAGCTGCAGTGTTTGTAACTAACGTTGTTTGCCTTTCCCAAGTGACGCCCGAGGCGGTTGCACTGGTTTTACCTTGGTACCTGTGACATTGCTCCATTATGACACAGTGTGTACTCAGCATCTCCCCTGGGCCACTCTACAGAAAAGGCTTGGCTGTTAGAGCTTCAGCCAGCCTCTCTACTGTGCTCCGTCACAGAAGCAGGCTTATCTGCTGCAAAAACTCCATTTAGATTGTTCAGATCTATTTAGGTAAACCCAGATGGACTTTCTTCATGCATAGTTCGGTCAGATCATGATAAAACAGGCCTTCTACCCATTCTGTTAAAGATTTGCTGTATATAGTGAGAACTTCTGCTGACTGGATAGGACTGGAGAGAAATGTTTGATTCATGGGAAATTGGGAATTGTATTGAATTTCATAGACTATCTTCAATGAAGCCTTGACTTTTCCCCCCTATGTCTCCTCTATCCCATGAGTCTCTTTTTTTCATTTTAATATCTTCGACTTTGGCCATTCAGGAGCTACCTATATTAATGAAACTGCTGAGTGTGTATGTTGGACAGCCCTTTCTCAGCATTAAGTTGCACAGAAGCATTAGTATGTTTTCAGTAGGTTTGGTTAATCTTTGAAAAGTGGTTTTAAAGTTTTTAAAAAATATTTTCACATAGTCGTCACTGGATACTGTTTTTGTGGTGACTTAAACAGCTGAGGGTTGCCGAGGTCACGTGTGCGGACTCCGGTGTATATGTTGCAGGTGCCCCCTTAGCTGCATGCAGACTACCTTGCAGTGGTGCTTAGATTAGGTTAGGGGGAGGTGCGAGGCAGTGAGCGGGTGCAGCCCTTCCAGTTCCAGGCTTATTAACTCATTCCATTACTTTTCTAAGTTCTTTTCATTTTAAAAAGCTTACTTCAAGATAATAGCCTTTTCTCCCATTTTAGGCAGCATTTGAGAAAAGGTATCAATGTGTATGCATTTTTTTTTTTAATACACTGCTGTGGATCATCTTTAAAATCAACTTATGTTTTATAGTAGTAACAACACTTAAATAGACTGGGATTCTACATAATTAGAACACTTAAAAGTTTAAAAGTATTTTTATATTTGTTGAATCTCATTTTTGCTGATTCAGTTAATTTTGCTAATAGAAGAAAGGAAAAAAAAATGAACTTGAGGGCTGGCTCTGGAACGCCCTTTTACACTTACAGCCGATGCTGGCAAAACTGTCTCCTAGACACCTCCAAGCCAGACCTGCAACTGACTCAAGTTTCCCCTTGTTTTCCCTGTCTTGCAAAGACCTCCTTTTTATAGCCGTCCTCACAGTATGGCTGGCGACCAGATGCAAAGGCAGTGGATCCCACATTCCAGATTCCAAATCACAGAAGAGTTCTGCTCCTGGGCCTACTCAGCACAGTGACTGTCCCAGCAATGGAGATGAAGTTGCTGACCAGAGAACCCTGGTATTACCTCTGAGCTTCTGGGAGAGCTGCAGGGGCCCTGGGGAGCAGTCACTGAAGCTCTACCTTAGCTCCCCAGAGCTGGGCCCTCTTCGGGAGACCCGTCTTCTAGTCCCACTTCCTAGCCCCTAAGGCTCCCTGGGTTTGGGAGGACAACATGGAGACCCTCCCTAGTCAGGGCCCAGAGCCTCACCCACAGCAGCCCCTCAGACCCCTGGCAATCTGCAGCACAGCAGGGAGGCAGTGCACCTTTCTTCTGCTCGTAAGGCGTCCTGCACAGGAATGTCACTAGTGTCTGTTAATCTGCAATTGCTAGTCCCTTGGGTCCCGTAGGTAGGCCAATTCTGTTGCATCTGTATTTCAGTAAAGGTTTCTACACAAGCCTTATCTAAAAACAATAATCTTGGGCTGTGGGTTTCGCTCTTGCAGTGGTATGGATAGGAGAGGTGCAGGTCGCAGTCCCTTCACAGACGCGGTGCTCCTGATGGGCTCCTCTGTGCATTTCTCACTGTTCAGATAGGACATCAGTGAAACACATCACTTCAAGACAGTTGCTTTGAACTGAAGTTTGGTCTCTTTCCTGCCTTGTGGTGGATTCTGTAGTGAGGGCTACAGTTGTCACTTTCCTCTCTGGGAGGCGTCTTGCTGATTGAAGGACCTAAGAGCTAAGGAGGAAAGGACAGCATGCGACACAATGCAGATGTCACCATCAGCGAGTCTGGTGGCTTGTTACCGCGCCTGGGACCATATTGGAGTTTCCCGAGGTGCTGGGCCCAGGAGCCACCCCCGTTCCTGTTGGGTTTCCTGTCAGCCCATGCGAACTATCTTTTTTACAGACGCTCTCTCAAGGGTCTGCAGAATATGGGTTGGTCGCTCTTTTGTAAATAGAAGTTTACTGGAACATAGCCATGCCCGTTTGTTTACATACTTTCCATGGCTACTTTCCAGCAGAGTGGAGTATCTACAACAGAGACTATATGGCCTGCAAAGCCGGAAAGATTTACTGTCTGGACCTTTCAGAAAAAGTGTGCTGACCCTCCTTGTTTAAGAAAATCATCCTTTTTCAGGAACAAATCTTGCCTGATTTATCTTCTCCTTTCTTTTGCCTGCCCCCCTCTCTGTCCTCTTCTTTTCTTTTCTTCTTTTTCCTCCTCCCCTTCCCTCAGTTTTGTTCTTCCTTTTACATTTCTTTGTGTCTCCTTGCTACAGAAAAGACATGACATGTTGTTAGCGCACACTGAACCCGGCCTCCTGACCCTTGAGCTACCGTAGCCTCACACCTTCCTTCTTCGAGCCGCCTGTCCCTGGCCACAGTGAGGCCACCGGTAGTCTCTAGGGTCAGGCCCCACAGGCAAGGAGGGCTTCGGAGTTCTCAGTGCAGCCCTGGCCTCTCATTTCCCTCTGTCCTTATCTCAGACCTGACTCTGGCTTCACATCTTGTGTGTTACTGAGGCAAGCCAAGGTTTGTTTTTGTTTTCAAAATTAGTTGAGAATACTTCAGTTGGAGGTTCAGTTTTCTGAGCCACATGTTTAGATACAGAAAAAGCCTTTTCACAGAAGAAAAACAAAGTCCAGTCACTAACCCAAAGTATTTATTATGTAATGTTTTTGGCCAGCTTCTAGGAAAATAAAAATGTATCAGTATTGATATTTTTTCAGTCACATACTCTCCTTTCAAAATAACTTTCTTAAAGGCAAGCCAACAAATAAAAAATAGGGGCTTGCTTTGACCTTGCTTTTAGAAAAGAATAGAAAATTGGAGCATATTAGAACCTGAGTGTAACTGAGAAGTTGTAGATTGTATCTTTTGGTCAAATCCAGTCAACCTCCAAGCTGTCCGTCCTCCCTCTCCTGCACAACTCAAGAATAAGCTTCTGTACTGTTCTACAAATGAAGTTGAATATCGTGTCAGTGAAAAAATTTCTGTCAGTGGCCCCAGAACAGTGATTGTTTCAATTATTTTGAAACAGATCATTATTATTTTGACTTCTCAGCTATTAATTTTTGTCGTCTTATGGCTTGATGTCCACTGAAATACTGCAAATTTTTCCTACAAGTATGAAATCATGTCTATGTATCTCACATTGGCAAGGCAGTCCTCACATCCCAGCAGTAAGCATTCTTCCCTTCCAAATCCTTTTTCAGGGAAAAAAAATGAAAATAAAAAGATTATTGTATTTAAAATAAGCAGAATTGTGAAAAGCCTTTTGAGGCAACCTTCAGTAAAGTTCATCCCTTGAAATGTCAGAACAAGCTGCTTGTTCTACAGTGGGTGGGTTGGAAGACTTGAAGGTCTGACCTCTTTCCTTTAAAGATATTAAGTCATACTCAGGCAGAAACCCAGAGCTCTCTGATGCTGCTTCCGACTTAGGGCTTTGCCATGTTGTGCTGGGGGCACCCAGAGGAGCACCTGGGGCGCTTCTGCAGAGGGTATGCTTGCTCATGCTTTTGCTCTTGGAACTGAGCCGGCGCTGGTCAGTTCCTTCCATTACCTCCTGTCTGTCTGTCCTTCCCTTTCCCAGAGCGCCGGTGGTGTACGCTCGGTGCTCAGGAGACATTCTTAGCTTCGGTGTTCAGAGGGGCAGTTGTGTAGCTGCGTCTGCCTAGCAAGTACAGTGATGCACAGAGGCTTTCTCCCCTGCCTGAGGCCAGTCCACGTCACACAAGGTGCTCAGCAGTAGGCAAGGTACGTAAAAGTACAGATGGCCCATAAGACAGCAATAGCAGCAGCGAAAAACAGGTTTTTTTTAAAACATTTTATAATATGCCAGAGGTTGGAGGAATGCATTTTACCTGTTTTTGTTTGTTTGTTTGTTTGTTTTAAGATTTTATTTATTCATTTGAGAGACAGAATGAGAGAGAGAGCACATGAGAGCGGGGAGGGTCAGAGGGAGAAGCAGACTCCCTGCCGAGCAGGGAGCCCGATGCAGGACTCGATCCCGGGACTCCAGGATCATGACCTGAGCTGAAGGCAGTCGCTCAACCAACTGAGCCACCCAGGCGCCCTACCTGTTTTTTTTTTAAAAAAGGATTATATTTAATAAAAAAAGAAATAACACGTGAAAGATTTATGCAATCTAAAGAGAAACCAGAGTAACAGAGACCATATGTAGCTGACACAGCCTAAAATATAAAATATCCACCACCTGGCTATTTACAGAAAAGGTTTACTGACCCTTGTAGTATGTCATTCAAGGTCAGTTATGCAGACAGTTAGGCACAAACATCTTTCCTGTAATCCAGCCTTGCACCATTTCTGTCCTTTTAGATTTGAGGGTGTCTTGCCAGTTCATCTCGGGACACAGCTGTCATTGCATGTTATTTCTGAGTAATGCTTGTGCAGTAAAGAAAAAGAAAATATCCCCCTTCGTTGATGGAATATTTGTTGAATCATGACCTTACCTATTAGGATAAGTAGTTAAAACCAGAAGTACAAAGTCTCTTAAGTCTTCCTCTATGGCAAACAGATTTAGTAATGGACCTAAAGCCGAGATAGTGCCTCTCCCGGCCAGCACAGGCGGGCTCCTTTTACCCCCTAGAGCCCTCCTTTTCTTTTTTGTGTACAGCATATTTGCAAGCTCACTCCCCCAGCTTTGGTCACTACTTGTGAATATAACTGGCTGGCCTGTGCCTGTTTGAACCTCGAATCCAGCCTAGCCATTCCCAGCTCTCTTAAAAACACCAGCATGTTGATGGCACCTTGTTGGCACACCAGCAGCTGCAGACCGAAGAGGTTCGGAGCTCTCTGACCTGGCTCATCTCGTTTGGACGAGCCATCCTGGACGCCTCGCCTCTTCCCTCTTCTGCTCAGGCCACCCAGCCCCCTTCCCGGAGGTGTCTTCTCGGGGACGGTCTCTCATCTCCCGAACATGTCACTGACCACAGGCGTGTCATACTAGAAGCCTCTTTCTCTGTAACACTTTTATTTTCCTTCTAGAATTTAGCCGTTGGGTCCAGATGCTCTTCAGTTTATCAACTTTTTCAGCCCACTTGTTTTCTGTAATCTGCACCTCGTGCTGTCTTGCAGCTGAAGCTGTAGTATTTGGGAGGTAGTTTGTGGGAAAGATGCTCTACAAACAAGATCTGCATAATTTTGTATATTTATACCACAGATGGGGATTCGTTTTAGAGCCACTGTAGCTTAAGGGTATTAGTTTCACCAGTGTTCTAGGAGACTGTGTTATTGACTGTGGTTTCAAATATGTTATATAATACATAGTTATTCACACCACTGTGGAATTTATTTCACTGTGTAAATAGTGATATTTTCCTGTTCAAATGCTTCTATAGAAAGTATTTATTTTAACAACAAAAAATTAACTGTCAAAAGGGCTTTCCAAAAAAGTGTTCTTTCTAGCCACCCATCTTCCCCAATTGCCATGCTCATTCACTGAACCCTCAGACAACGTAGTGAAGGCAGAGGTGCGGCATTGGAACCCTCACTCTGTTTGGGCATATACAATGTGGATTGGGAACCTGAGTGCTTCCCCCCAGTGTCATCCCGTCCCAGAGCAAAGTGGGTCTCCCACCACTGGTATGGCCGTGCCAGGCATCACATCAGGGCTTGCCTCAAGCAGCCCACGTGTTGCATACACAGTTGATACCTTCCGACTGTCCAACCGCCTGTGCAGCGAAATGAGCCTTAGTTGTAACCCCAAGGAAATCCAAACCCATACCTGTGGGATATGGAGAAACTACTGGTTGCCTAAAGAAAGCATTAAGTATATTGTACTCTTTCTCATGTTTGTGAAAGACACACACCTATTCACACTCATTAACCATGGGAGATAAGCGTGTTTCCTTCTGCACCTTGACAGTACTCAAGAGCACCTCAGTTCCTCCTCCCCCTCCTCCTTCTCCTCCACTTCCTCTTCCTCCCCCCTCCCCCTTTGCCCTATCTCAGCAAGCATCTGTGCAGATGTGGGCCAGTCCCACCTGTAACCCATGGTTACAGAATGAGACCTTCTGTTCTCAGATGTGTGCAGCTTTACTTCTCAGGAGTCTTGGTCTGCGATTCAGAGCACCCCTAGATGTAATGGAACTGATGGCTTTATGATCATGTTCCTCTTCCCTGTGCCCCATTCCTGGGCACCTCTGTCTGAGTCATGATTCTCGTTCCACCCAGCTGGCTGGACTGAGAACTGCGGCTCCAGGACCACAGAGCGCTTGGGCCTGGACACACAGGGGGTTTTGTCCTCCAATTGAACCATAATTTGCATATTTTCTTATGGCCTCCCTTTGTCTTTTCTAACAAATGAGGAGGACACTTGAACAGTAATGCTGGAGAATGTTTTTTTCTAAGATACTATTTGTAAGCAAATCTGATTTTAAGATGAAATGTGAATGGGTAACTAGGTGCCAGGGAATTTAGCACTGAACTAGACAGTCAACACTTTTTTAACCTTTGCAGGAGGAAATAGATTTTGCTCTCATCTAATGTTCACAAGAAGTAATGTTGTAAATAGTTTTTTAAAAATATTTATTATGTGTGCTGTATACAGATTCATGTTCTGAGTGGTGTTGATCTGCATTGTAGTATTGTAGAAGGATATATTTTGAGCAGTGGACTTACTTTCATAACACAGTTCACACATGGAGAAAGAACAGAAACCAGCAGGTTGAGAGCTGTTTGGGGGCATTTGATCTGTAATGCTACATCAGTCCAAGCTTTAACTGCCCCCTCTTCTCATCTGGTTATGTTATATATTATATATATATATACACGTATGTATGATAAACTGGTCAGTTCCCAGATCTGCAGAGCAGATTTCCAGGTGTTCTTTCTGATGTGCTGCGCATAAGCAATAAGATCCTAGGAAATAGCATTTGTTCCGGGCTCTGCGTTGGCCCTTGTCTCAGAGGGTAGGGTGGGGGTAGAACAGCTCTTGCTAAGACCTCTTGCCTTTGCCGGAGAGGTGGCTGTACTTGAATTTTTGCTTCTGTTTGTCTGCACGCTTCCTCATGTCATACAACTCTAGCAATGGATGAGAAATCTGCCAGCACCAGACACATCAAAAATTGGGCATGGAGATTGAAAAATGATCCTTTTTCCATGAATTTGTAGGGCTTCCAGAATCTAGTTGAGGCAAAGCTTATTTGGCTATAAACATAAATTGCCAGCTAAAAGCCCTTTGAGTCTATCCACCCTGCCTTTGAAAGCTAAGCCCGTTTCCTGTGATCCTCCTCTGTGCCTGGGTTTGAAACGTCTGCGGTGCAACCCTTTAGATCCGAGCGAGGCAGGCAGTCCCTCTTCCACGGCTCCCAGCGTGTCCAGTTCCACAGCTTTTTAAGCAGCTTTCTAGCAGCCTCTCCTGTGACCGTCCTAAACTTTATGAAAAATACCCCACACCCAAATAACCATGAATAGAATAAGGTAGTTTTTTAGGCTTTTGGAATATGTCTTCTCTTTTGTATTTATGATGGTGTTTGGAATTTTTCACTAGTGTTTTTTTAGATTGAAGTGGGTGCATTAGGAAAAAAACTTTCCATTGCTGAGCCTGAAAGCAAGCAAGAGGAAAGAGACTGACTGTATTGTGTCATTGGGGAGGTGACTACTTGTGGTGGTGGGAGGGCGGGGAGGGACATCGTAGATTAATGTGGGAGTAAAATAGAACTCTGGCCTGAGGCTCCCCAAGTGTTATTACCTTGTAATAAATAATCCCCTTATTAGCCTCACTTAATCTCAGTAGAAGCCTGCTGTTTACCCTCAGGGAACAAGTAGTTTTCAAAATTGAGCTCCTCCAAGGTCACTGGCCTGTGCCTGTGTGCAGGCATTGGTCGTCTTTGTGAACTCATGGCATTATTTTCCCATATGCATTATGATACTAAGAAATTCAACCCCAACCTGTATGAAAAGCACAGCCCAGGGTCCTACTTTAGGCTAGAGTTAATGCCTTTCAGGGGCCAAGGGGGCGTAGGAGGCCCATGCAATTTAACTGAAGCTCAGGTGCCGTGTGGGATTTTTATTCTTTTTAGGCCACGACCCTTCAGAATGAGATTAGGGCAGGGGCTGCTGATCCGGCTGTGGATCCAGGGAGCTCTAAAATGAATCTCTACCGTTCCTTTAAGGTCTTTCTGGTTCCTCCCAGTGTTGTCATTGCCGAGGTCAATCTTGTAGTTGTTCAGATGTGCTCCTTTTTGCTGTCTTGTGAGTCTTAGCCAGTGATCCAGATGCCCAAGGAGAGAGTCTCCGGAGGGCCTAGCCCCTTCCCAGTATCAAGTGTGCGCTCCTAACCTGTGTGAAGGTGGTCTTTCCAAAAGCAGTGAATTGAGAAATTCTGCAAATGGTAATCTGGATGATCGGCGTGTATCTCTTGGGCCTGGATTTCCATTATGTTAGTGAGTGTAGGAAAATACTGTGTCTTTAATGGATGAAAATTCAATGTATGCTGTGAATTTGTTGGTTTGAAACATTGAAAAATTTTCATTAGACAATGTTTACATACCTCACCTGAAGAACCTTTGAGAGTGTATATATGAAATTTAAAAATATATTAAGTTGCTTTAAAACAATATGTATAGCTATAAAAGTTGGAGTTATTTTAACTTTGAATATGTACCAAGTCTCTTAAATATTGAAATCTGTGGGCTTTTTGTGCTTCTGTGTTTTACTTTCCTATTAGGCCATGTAGGAAACTGTGTTCTTGTTATTGGTAAAGGGGCCCTCGCTGAAATCCAAGCTTGGAAGGATTTCCTTTGTTGTTTCAGATTTTCTTGTTTGGTTTTGAGGGATGGGGTATGGAGCTAGAGGATGTGTGGGAGGGATTTCTCTAACATTGACATCTATTCCATGAGCTTTTTCTAGGCGCTTATTTTATTGCAGCGTATTAAACTTCTTTGATATTAAAGTGTGTTTGTGTAGTTACTGGAGAGGGAACAGAATGCATGGAAGCCCAGTATTCCACTTGTAACCTCTGGCAAAGTTGAGAAGTTGCCAGAAGGAACCAAAAAGCAATACTTCTTCATACTTCTGCCTCAGCCACGGTGTCGGTACTTAAAGGAACATTGTTTGGTAGCTCTGTGGCCATTTTGTGAGGTACACCTAACTTCAGGGGAAAGAAAACACTGTGGATGAATCCTTGGGAATTCCCACTGTGGAGTTGGAAAGGTGCCCGTGCTTCATCCTGAGGGACAGAGAGCAGCTGAAGCAGTAAGCCACTGTTAAATTCGGGGGTGATGTCCACAGCCACCAAGGAGGGCTGCCCCAGCTCTCTGTAGTCCGTTTTGGGGCCTGGCAGAATGCTGGCAGGAAATTCTTACATTTCCTAGCCTCGTGACTGTTTCACTGTATTCTTTCAGTTCTGCTTGAGAAGGGTCTATGTAAGCGTCTAGTGGGCCAGTGGATCCTGTGGAATCAGCCATGATTTCATTAGTAAGTTATATGACAGTGGCCATCGACATGCAGAACTATATCCAGTAAAAATAACCCTGCAGCTGACAGTCGGGCTACCTCTCTTAATCTGGATTCGGAGAATCATCTTGTTCCACATTAGGACTTTTCATTGTTAAAAGAGACTTCTTTTCCTCCCATATTGATCCTATTGGTAGAATAACTAGAATATATCTAAGAGGTGCAGACTGACTGGCTTGGAGTGAGGGGCCATCTCGAAAATTAACTCTTGACAGCACAGGCATCAGGATGATAGAGATGCGTTAGCACCGATCTCAGGAAAACTTGGCAACTCTAGTTGGAAGCCTGGTCGTTCTTTCTGTTGCTTCCCCTCCCCAGCCAAGCCCGGCTATGTCCATTTCCTTGGCTGGGGATTTCCTTTGAACTGTTAAATTTGCTACTTACTTCACTTTAACTCAGAGGTTGTAAACTGGTGGCTCACAGATGTGTTTTATTTAGCCTAGTGTTTAAAAAATTATACACATATACTATGAGTGTTGACATAAAATTTGGTTTCTGGCTTCTCTTTTAAAAAGTGACAGTGAGGATCTGATAAAGTTGGTGCATGGTGAGAATCAGCTGGAACTCAGTAGATTGGAAAATGTGCCTTTAAGGTCACCATAGTCCTTGTCAGCTACCATTTGTCCCTATTTTCTTTAATAGTAGGGAAATAGGTCTCTTACCTGCTGCTTTATCAAAAGTGGTGATACAAATTATGGGCCAGGAGGGCATGTGCCCACTTGACTTACTTAGGTAACCTACTGTCCAGACACTTGAGCTTACAACCCTGTTTTACCCCATTTTCTCTCCTATACCCAGTTCATTACTTTTCCTCCCAAATCCCTAATTGCTTTGCAGGCACTGCAGTTACCATCACTGCCCACTTGCAGGGTGACCACGTGCTGTTAAGGTATGACTTGGGCAACCATCATTATGATCTAGTGGGAAATCATTCTGTAGTCGTGGCATCAGAGGGCCAGCTGGGCCCCCTTGGTGGTAGTGGCCTTGCCCAGCCTGACTGCCAGGGCTGGGCCTTACCTAGATGCTCAGGTCGTGCATCCTACAAAACTCCTAAGAGCGATTCTGCAGTCTGAAATCATAGCGGAACTACTGTAGAAGTATGTTTGCCTTCTTTCTCCACTGATCCCTGTGAACCACTGGTTCATGGTGATAGGTTAACCTTACAGGACCTGGTTCAGCTGCTCTCTGTCCCTCAGGATGAAGCACGGGCACCTTTCCACGTTGCTTTCTCATCTGTTGCCCTGATTAAATGAAACCTTCAGAGTCAGCTTAAATGTGGATGTGGCTCTGTTCACAAACACAAGGTTTGGGTGTGACTGAGACACTTGAAATGAGGCTGAGCAGCCTCCCCACATCTCCACATGTGCTATGCCATGCCAGGGTCTGCCTGCCCTGACATCCCCAGGGAGCGATGACCAAGCCATCCCCTAGACCTCCCCTTCCTCCTTCAGAAGGAACCCACCTCCTCTGCCACTTCAGGAAGACCAGAGAGTTCCAAGGGCGGGTGTCCTACATGTGCTGCATCTGAGAGCCGTCCCTGGATTGTGGCCAGTGTGTGTGGGCAGCTCAGAAACCCCCAAACCCTGGGAAGCAGCTATGTCAGCAGCCCCGGGCTCATCCTTGGTGCAGAAAAAGAGATCGACAAGGCAGAACCTGAGTGAATCAATGTCATGTTCACATGGAAGACAAAAGACAATATCCAACACATTCTAGAACAATTCTAGGGAAAGGACAGGTGTGGCTCCCTCACGGGCCTGTTCTAAACCAGTCTCTCTAAAAGAGTGATCCAGACAAGACTACAGAAACCCCTAAACAAAATGTCACAACCACCCCACATCTGAAAAGCAAAACGAGACACCGGATATTGACTTTAACATATAAAAATACTATAACAAAATGAAATACAAATATATATTAGAATCTGTTAAGTATTCTGTATAAAGAGATACTTTCGTGGTTAGGCTAATAGCAGGCAAAAAAGGAGACGAGTCTGGCCTTTTCTGACACCTTCACAGGGAGCTGGGGCTACTGTGGCCAGTGGTGATGGCAGCAACCCCAGGACTTGCCCTGCTTGGGTCTCTTCAGCGCGTGTTTAATGGAGAGAGCCAGTGGTGACATCAAAGTGAACGAAGGTCTTTACTGAAAGGGTGACAGGTATGGAGGTGACTTATCAGAGATGATTTTGCCAGAGCCTTGTCCTGGGCCTCAGTGTGAACAGGCAAGATGAGTGGTGATCCAGCTCCTTAGCAACTTTCAGGTCGGTGGTTGAGGGAATGTTGATCCTGGGACACATAGCCCCTTGCTGCCCCCACTCTTGGGGTGGATCCCAGTCTTCCAGCTTGAAAGCGAGTGAGCGTGGGGCCAGGCTGGGTTGTGGGGTGTTGTGGAGGGGGGGGTGGGGGCTGTGGCCAGCTCATAGGACACTCCCTGTGAACAGACCCCTGTATTCTGCCCTCCCAACCCCATGGCACTGGGAGCGCAGGACTCCTGGCAGCCGTCACCCATTTGCCGGTGAAGAGGCTGCTGCCGGTTGGTGCCCCTCAAGCCCAGGGAGCCTCATCTACTCCAGGGCAGTGGGGAACGGTGATGGCCAAAGGAAGGTAAGTGTCTCAGGGCCGGTGGTCCCAGAACACCTGTGTTCCGTGCGAGGAGTGAGCCAGCTACGCTTGAGCTTTCCTCCATAGATCAGCACCTGCCTCATGCTAGAGCTGCTCTCCACGGTCCCACAGAGGGAGGCTGTGCAGCCCTAGGAGAAGCCTCTCAAGGCCCCAGCTGCTGTCTGTGGAGGGGAGGGGCACTGCAGCCTTGCTCAGAACTATAGTAGAGCCCATTCCCTGGTGAAGAGTAGATCCAGCCATGAAAACACCTCTGCAGTTGGGCAGGGCAGGATCCCCTTCGCATTACAGGGCTTCCAGGACTCAAACTCACTGGCCGGAGTCCCAGTGTAGTGGAACATGCCAGGCTTCCTCAGTTGCAAGGGGCTCCAGCCCTCTACTGCTCAGCGTCCAGAGCTCCCTCCCCGCACCGCCCATGGTGGCTGAGGATACAGGCACAAGACCACCTCAGCCACACCACAGGCTGCTCCCCCAACCCTGTCTTCTGGTTGTAGATGGAAGGGGCGAGGAAAGGGATATGCTCACTCCCCTTGCCCACTGGGGTCCTCTGGGGGCACACTGTCTTGGGGAGACATCTGGGTAG
The DNA here is from genome assembly GCF_002201575.2 of Neomonachus schauinslandi. NCBI lineage: Eukaryota > Metazoa > Chordata > Mammalia > Carnivora > Phocidae > Neomonachus > Neomonachus schauinslandi. Next base: position 123,693,260 of record NC_058408.1, read on the forward strand.
GAGAGTGTGACCTATCTTCTAGCCAGTTTGCCACTTATGCTCAAAGATAAGCTTTTTGTGTTTTCATTCTGCATGGAAAAGAAGGATTTGTAGTCACGTGGCCACATAGTGAGTGACTCAACAGAGAGTCCTTCCTTGCAAATGCCTAGGATGAGCAGCTCTAGCCTGGGCCACCGTCTGTGGTTGGAGCCCTCGGCTCATCTCATCCCAAGCATGTTGGTTACTCCTGTGATGCTCTACAATTAGTTCATATCTGTCCATGAGAGCAGCCCAGTACCAGCAGCCGTTCGGCATGTAAATATTTGTTGATGTGGTTAATAAAAATGGATCTAGCTCCTCCAGCCTCCCTTCTGGAGCCACAGTGGGAGGGTCTACATTGCTTCTACCTATGTTCAGTCAAACCACCTCACCATTTGATAGCTGAGGAGACTGAGGCCCGTGGAGAGGAAGTTGGCCCAGGGTGACGGAGGCAGCAGAGGTTTCCTGGTGCCTGGACCACTGCTCCCTACTGGTCTACACTGTGAGGGGATCTGAACCCAGTGTCCACGGGAGGAGACCCCTCCCTGGCTAAGCAGCCTAGCCCCAACCCCCTTGACCCTGTCCCCCTGCCAGTGGCTTGCCAGCATCTTGGGGCTGAGATAGCCCAAGACCAATACCCTTTTGGTGGTCAGTGTCTGGATGTGGTGGTTATTCAGCTAGAACCAAGAACCAACCTCCCCCCTCCCCTCCCCACCATCTTCTCTGGTGGGATCGCCACCCCAAACAGACCCAGTGGGCGTTTCCTCCACCTGAGAGCCCCATCCTTGAAGCTACAATGGTCAACCCATAACTTCAGGATTCAGAGTTCTGGTCCTAAGACCCAACCCCATCCCCAGCCTCATTACCCATGGAGCAGTAGCTGCAGTTCTCCTCAGCCCAGGGGGCAAGGGTCAGTCCCTTCCTGGCCAGCAGGAGGGCCCTTCCCCTCTGCAGCCTGGCCTACTGCTAGCACATGCTGCAGCAGCAAGCGGAGCAGAGAGCCAGGCCGGCTGCCCCAGAGTAGCCTTCAAGGTTTTCTGCAGGGGGCAGGGGGCAGGGGGCAGGGGGCAAGGAGCTTCTGAGGCCAGCATGGGCCACAGGTGAGAGGGGAAAGCTGGTTGGGGAAGGGGCCAGTCCCTTTTTCAGACCCAAGTAGTAGGCAAGCAGGAGGTGCCACCATTCTGCACTTCTTGGCCTGACCTCAAGCACACATTCATTCAACAAATATTTATTAAGCGCCTATTTGTGCAAGGCACTTCGGAGAGGGCGGCCTGCAGACCGGGCGCCGCCCCCGCCCCCGCCCCCGCCCCCGCCCCCAGCGCCCGTGCTCCAGGAGGTCGGCGCCGCCCGCAGGAGCCGTGCCGCCGGCCCGCACCCTCATCCCTGCTGCCGGCCACCGAGCTCCGCTGCAGCCGTGCCCCCTCCCCGTCCAGCCAGGCGCTAGGCGCAGACGCCACAGCCACACTTGGTGGGCTTCTCCACCTCCTCCGCAAAAGAGGTCCCGTCGCTGCACTCAAAGGTGAACTTCCTCCGCTTCAGCCGCAGGCCCTGGCAGCAGCCCTGACCTGGACATGAGCCCTGGCACTCCACCCACGACAGCGGGCGCGTCGTCTGGCAGATGGCATAGCCCCTCTGGACCTGGTGAAAGTCCCGGACAGGGGAGCCCCGGCACTCGGACTCTGGATAGGACAGACACCAAGAGAAAGCCTCAGGGCACACCCCGGGGGTCCACGCTGGCCCAGGGGGCAAGGCAGGAGGAGGAGGAGGAGAGGCAGCTCCAAGCACCAGGGCCTCTAGCGCTCAGACTCCACCTCCGTCCCCACCAGACATGCACATGCACGAGCTTCCTCCTGGGCCCACAGTCCAGTGAGTAGGAAGGAAGAACTTTCTAGCTGCCAGGAGCCTCCAGGACAGATTGGGCTGCCAGGTAAGTGGGCTCCATGCAAGAGGAGGCTGGAGGCTGGAGTCTGGGAAGGCAAGAACAATAGAGAAGGAATTTGTGCCAGGAGCAGGGGGGCCTTGGGGACCCTGAAGGTGCTTGAGTTCTGGACTTCTCCCCTTCCCTCTGCCCAGCCTCAGCAGTCTCTATGCCTGCAGAAGCATCTTGGTCACAGGGGCCAGGGAGGGCCTGGGAAAGAGTTCCAGTTCCCAACCCTCAGACTTCCTGCTGCTCCCAGGGGCACAAGGTAATGGGGCCAAGATGTGGGGGTTCGGGCAGGAGCTGTTACCCTGGGCAGTCCCTTCTGTAAGGAGAGACCCCAGCCAGAAGGGGCACTTCCCCGGGTAAGGGGGGCTTCAGGGCAAGCTGCGCCATTTATCTGGTGATGGGGCTCAAAGCCCAGCCCCATAGCAGTGCAGGAGAGGGGAGGGGGCACAGAGGGGTTGCCAGGTTGGGAGGAGGAAAAGTCAAGTCACTACTGCAAGTTGTGGAGAGGGCATGTCAGGAGGGGGGCCCCTGACCTTGCTCACACAGCTCGCCCGAAAAGCCAGGGTCACACACACAGTGTGCCCCCTTGGTGGCCAAGGCCTGGCAGTGGCCATGCAGGCACTGCAGGCCCCCACAGGGGTCTGCAGGTGCCCCAGCCTGGTTGCACAGAGCCCCTGAGTACCCATCCTGGCACTGGCAGCTGTAGGAAAGAGCGTCGAGGGGCACACATTTTCCATGGACACACCTAGAGGGGACAGAGAAAAGGTGCTGTGAGAATAGGCTGGAGCCAGTCCAGTCCTAGGGTACCCCACAACCCCAGCCTTGGCGTCATGGGATGTTATTCTGTGCCCAAGAGCAAAGGGGAGCAAAGTGAGATTCTGTGTCCCTGGAGATGCCTTCCTATTAATACAAACTGAAAATTAGAAAAAAATAAAACCCTGTGTTGGGCCACATGTTCCAGTCTGGGGGTTTAAAAATATAGTCCATGCAGCAGCCCTCACCCTGGCGATAGGAGCTTGAAGGGAAGGGAAGGAAAGGGAACCCACAGGTGGGGCAGGGGGTGCGGGCTCCCTGAACCCAGCCCAGGCTCACTTGTGGCCATGGCAGGGGCCGTCTGCTGGTTGGTCGCAGTGCAGGCCCCCCCAGCCGGCCTCACAATGGCACACGGGCCCCGGAGCGGCCCTGGGCTGGCAGATGCCGTGGAGGCAGTAGAGCTTTCGGCAGGGCTCACAGCCTGGCACCACGCCCGGCTTCATCCGAGTCTTGGTGAAGTCCTGCAGCTCGTTGTTGATGTATAGGTTTCGGATGCAACCATGGAAGCTGGTGCCGTTGAGGATCTGCCACAGGCGGAAGGCGGCTGAGTTCACATCCACTGGCATCCCTGGGGTGGGCAGGAGGGGGCAGAGCTGGGCCGAGTCAGGCTCAGACCGTGCCTGGCACTCACCACTGAGGTCCACTGGGCATCTGCACAGTGTTCCCTCCCACCATCGGCCCTTCTGTTTCTGCAACCCTGGGCCAAGGTCCTTTGCCACATTGGAGGGTCCAGACTCCTTTCCCGGAAGAAATAGAAAAGCTGCCCCCTCTATGACCAGAGCCCGGGGGTGCCAGGCCTAGCTGTAGCCAGCTGACAAAGAAAGCCCTGGGTGCCTAAGGTCTGGCTGCCGTCATCCAAGGCTCCTTCCTACCCTGTGGGACACCAGCTCTTACCTCCTTACTCCAAAAGCAACAAAGAACCAGAGCCTAGAGCTTTGTCACCTGCTTTTGTGGTCATCCCAGCAACCCTCCGAGGTTGGAGAGGCTAAACCCCATCTGGTACTCAGTGACTTGCCCGAAATTGTATAACTAATAAACCGCAGAGCTGGGATTAGAACCCAGGGTTCTCTCCTTCACAGCTGCCCAAAGTCTCGCCAGGGCCCTCTGCAGCACTGAGAAAGCCCCACCGTTGCAGAAACCTGACTTGTCTGGACCTGGAAATGTTTGCCTGCAAAGCACAGAAAGCTACCTGGGAGGTCCTCAGCTGATGCATGGACTCTGAGCCTGGGCCTCCTGCAGCAGCTCTGAGCCTCAGAGGGCTCCAAGACTGGGAATGGACCCTGAACACTTGACAAGCCCCTCCTGGCCCAAAGCCAAGAGGAAAGGTACCCACTTTGGAAGACAGCTGGGAAAGGTCCAGGGTCCCCTCAAGGACAGGCCTCAGACTGAACCCAGGTACCCATTATTCTTGGTCAGTCTGGGCTCCAGGCTGGGGAGGACAATCCACCAGTGGCTTGGGATACCCCCACAGTCCAGTGGCCTGGGCACCAGCCCTCCTGGCAAGCCTTAGGCCAGAGAGCAACAGAATCCCCACCTGGAATGGCTGTCCCCATCATGTGAGCCAGCCACAGCCTCTCCTTGGGCCAGGTCCTTACCTCCCACGTAGAGGGGGGCCTCGCTGTTTAGCGTGTAGTGTTTGCCAAAATTGTCCATGGTCATGGGACTGCCTCCATCGATGGAGAGATTCACCATCTGGTCAAAGGTGACCAGCTCAACAGTATGGAACTGCCCATCGTTGATCGTCTCAGCACTGGAAGAAGATGGGGTGCCCCCACCGCAGGGAATGGGCTTCAGTTCGGCCCATCTCTGCCTGGGCCCTTCCCCAGAAAGGCCACTGGTACAGCAGCTGTTTCCCAAGGAATAACATCTCTAAGGGAGGAGGGTGTGTAGACCCTGTGGCCTAGGGCCTGGTCCCTCCTGCTTCCCTTCTCGGGACACCCTGGGGAAAGCTGAGCAGTTTGGGGCAGGGGTTTCCAACTTACCATCTCTCCCTTCCCACGAAGGAGCCCCCAGTGAGGAGGAGGTGGGATAGGGAAGGCTGGGCCCACTGCTCAGGTCTCAGCCTCAGCCCCAAGCTAGGGCCACACTAGATGGTTCAAATGCCCTTCCCACTCAGGCAGCCCAGGTCCTGGTGGTCCCGATAACCACCTGCTCTTGGCCCGGGAGACCCCGAGGGAGGGTGGGGGGGCATGATGGAGCCTTACCTGTAGATGGCAGAGCTGGGGTAGCTGCCTGGGTCGTAGCTGACACGCACATGACCCTGGTACAGCTCCACTGCGATGTGGTCATTGTCCCCATTGTACAGCAAGATCCCGTTGTCCTCCGCCGTGGAGACCTGAGGGGCGAGGGCAGTCTGTCCCACCCCAGCCCACACAGCAGTGGCACGGGTAGGTGGGGCAGATGGAGGACCCACATTTGGAAGAGGAATGCTGTGTGCAGAGCGGTCCTCCCCTGACTACCCAGCCTGCCCAGGGGACACCTCCTCCAGGGGATGCTGACAGAGGCCAATAGCCCCTGGGTTCAAATGCCATCCACTGCCAGCTGGCCAGGGCTGCAGAGAGAAGGCAGATGGACCAGCTGAGGCCTGGAAACTGTGTGCTGGAGGGGCAGGTAAGAGACCTTAGGGCTACCTGCCCAGAGAGGAAAGTCTGATGGCTGTGGGGTAGCCTGTTCTGTGGGCCTCTGGGAACCACCAAGAGGACAAGTGTAAGGAAGGCTAACAGCCACGACCACCCCAGCCTGGAAGGAGCCACTCAAGAGGTAGTGCCTGTCTCTGGAGCTGTGCAAGCAAAAGCTGGAGTTACCTGGGGAGGGAGGTCTCTCGCCGATGCTGTGGGAACCCTGAGCCTGCCTTGTCCCTCTTCCCCCATTTCTTCTGGTGAAGAGCCTGACTCCCTGGTCTCATAGGGCTGGCACAGGGCCCAGGCTGGGCCCATCATATCCCCCCTCTCGCTGGACTCTGTGGCCAGGCCAGGGATGGGCATGTGGCTGAAGGCAGGCCAATCAGAGATCTGCCCTGAGGCCGTTGATTGCTGTCCTACCAGCTGACAGGGTAGAGCCTGCGACAAAGTGGGGGTGGGCAGCGGGGCAGACTTCCCCTAAGGAGGGGCCTGAGGCCGTGGCTGAGAGGGTTTGGGGGAATTTTATGTTGTTGAGCAGTTAGGCTAGCTGCATTCTCTCAGTGTAGACCGTGAACGTGGGCAGGATTTGGGAGAGGTGATGAGATAGGGGAGAGCATAGTGAGCACGCGGGGAGGCTGAGGAGCTTTGTGAGCAAAGGAGAAAGAGACATGGCTGCTGGGGTGGGGAATGCAGGAGGAAGAGTGAGCTCGCCAAAGAGGACACACAGACTTTTATCATCTTAATGTGATGTGCACCCTCCCCTCCTCTCCCTCCCCAAAAACTGTTTGGCAAACAGTGCCCTTCAAGCGGGATGTGCTTTTTGCCCTCCACAAACTGATGTTCGGAGATGAAATTCAAGACAGGAAACAGCAAAATAAGGGCCCCAGGGCCAGGAGGCTAAAGATACAAGGCCAGAGCTGAAGCCTGGGGCCAACTCCGGCCGTGTCCCAGCCACGTGGAGAGTGTGCAGCGCTGAAGGCTGGCGCTGAGGAGCCCGTGAGGGTGGCAGGAGAGGATCCAGCTGCCCGAGACCACTCCCCCACCCCCTTCCCTGATCGGAGATTGCTTTTGTGACCCAATAACCTTCCCACATCTGCTGGACCCATATCCAAAGAGTTTTGATTACACAGGCTCCTCCCAGTTCTCCGGGGCAGGGATGCCCCCCCACCCCACTGCTCTGACCTGCCCGACTCCCCTCTGCGACCGGGCACCCTGGGCGCGCACCTGCAGCGTGATGTTGGCCCGGGGCCAGTTCTGCAGGTCGGTGAACTGCAGGTAGGTGTCCCGATCCACAAAGTTGACACTGAGCAGCTTCTCGCACTCGGGGCCGCCGAAGCCTGGGAGGCACTGGCACACAGGCCCACTGCCCTGGTCCACGCAGTTGGCCCCGTTCTGGCACTCAGTCCCCTCGCAGGGGCTTCTGGGGGCGGGAGGAGCCTCACAGAACTGCCCGCTGAGAGGGGAGGAGATACAGGTCAGAGAAGGCCGGGCAAAGGGCCAAGGCGACAGCTTTCTCTCCCACAGTCCTAGAGAGAAATTCGCTGGACATCTTGGGGAAGTGGATCCTTAAAGCAACAGAAGATGCTCCTAACGAACACTTTTCCCGAGAGAACTAGGAGCCGGAAGGATACTGCAAACAAGGTGAGAAACCGGTATGGTCCCTGGAACAGCATCATCGCTATCCCCTGGGCATTTGTCAGAGATGGAAAACCTGAATCTGCTTCTTAACAAGATCGTGTGCAGATCAAAGTTGGAGAAGCACTCATGGCTCATGGCTCATGGCAGTCAAGTCTGCTAGCAAATTTTACTATTGCCCATCTTACAGGAAAAAAACAGACACAAGCAAAAGAGTGAAGACGCAAATGACTAAAGAAATAAAAGAGGGGACAGGACTACCAGCAGGGAGTTCTGACCCACACTACACCCACAGCACCAGTGTTCACAGCAGCCGAGAGCAGAAACAACTCAAATGCTCTCAGCGGATGAATGGATACACGAGTGTGGTCTGTCCGTACAATGGAATGTTACTCAGCCACAAAAAGGAATGAAGTTCTAATGCATGCTGCCACATGGATGAAGCCCCAAAACAGGATACCAAGTGAAAGGAGCCAGTCACAAAGGACCACAGATTGTGTGATTCCATTTGGAGGAAATATCCAGGATAAGCAACTCTATAGACACAAGTACTAGATTATTGGTTGCCTGGAGCTGAGACTGGGGTGGGGGGTGACAGATAAGAGGTATGGAGTTTCTGTCTGGAGTAATGAAAATGTTGATTATGGTTAATAGATGCACAATTCTGGTAGTATACTACAAGCCACTGAATTATATACTGAAACTGGGTGAATTATAGGGCATGTGAATTATAGCTCAATAAAACTATTAAAAAAAAAAAAAAAGACCCAAGCAGAGCCTGGGACGTGGGTGTCCAGAAGGAGGGCAAGTACCCCCCATCCCAACCTTTCAGAGAAGTCCAGCTGTGAAGATAAGTGACCTTTATGTCAGCAAGTGTCTTCAGAGAGGTGCACTGGGCAGGTATGTGGTGGGCACTGGGCAGTAATCTGTACCCACCTCCCACTCCCTCCACCAAACAGTTTAGGAACCCCGTGCTTATGGTCTGAGTGATAGGGGACTTTCCCCAAGGCCACACAGCTGGGGATGGCACAGCCACGGTTAGAACCCCAGGATCCAACTTCCAGACGAGGACCCTTACTCCCTCCCTTCAGCTATGCTTGGGGGCTCCTGCCAGCCCCGGGGCCACTCACCTGTAGCCCTCCGCACAGAGGCAAGAGTAGCTGTTGACTTCGTCCACACACTGGGCCCCGTGCCGGCAGCGGTGGTCCCTGCAGTCATCCTGGTTCTCGCTGCAGTTGTCACCTGCGTAACCTGGTGCACACTCACACCTGGGAGGCGACCAGGGGTGGGGGGCGGTCAGTCCCTCACTCAGTCAGGAGCCTGTGGGGTCGGGGGCCATGTGTGGACAGAGAACCCCAAGGCCCGTGCGTCCATGGGACAACCAGGAGGTCAAACAGAGCCCCGGAGAGAAAGCTGCCCCCCAGCCCGTCCTGGGACCCTTTTCTGGTACAGGAAGGGAGCTCTGTGTGGGCCTCTGTGTGGGGGCAGGTTCTGGGCTGGGAGGTTGGACATCCAGTGGCATGAGAAGGGGATCTTGTCATGGAGGACCCACCATGACCACTGACAGCACATCCAAGGCCAAACTTCAGCCCCTCGACCTGCCCAGCTGCTCTCCAGAACAAGGCCCTGAATCGTAGGGCTCAACTAGCTCTCTTCTCCAGCCTCCCCAACTCCACCAGACCAGCCTCCTGGCCTTCCCCCCCCCCCCCGCCAGCTAGTGCCCCCGCTCAGGGACACCAGGCCAGCCCCCAGCCTGCCAGCTCTCACTGTGCCGCACTGGTTACCTGGAGATCAACTATTTGCCTATCAAATAAGGAGCACACTCCACCTACTTTTCAGTCACAGCCTTGCAAGATGCTCCCTGTCCTGCTCCCCCCCCATCAGGCCCACCCTGCGGTCAGACAGGTCTCCACTGTCAACAACCCCCAATCCACCAGCCCTTCCCTACCTTCACACCTATTGATTCTGAAACATCCCCTTCTCTCTACCTGCCTCAGTTCAACCTGGCCAATACCACACCTCCTCCAGGAAGCTCTCTCGGCTGTCATCAAGGGATCCCTGTTGGAAACTCTTCCAAACTAAACTGCAAACTCCAAGCTCAATCACACAACCTGTCAGGCAGGTGCTCTGCTCCTGCCTGGATGTTTTTATTCATTGCCAGTTTTTCAAGCTGTAAGGAATACTTTTCTACCCAATAAGAATATATACGTGTATGTACATGGACACACACACACATACCTAAAGTCAATTTCATGCCACAATACTCCTTACTACATAAAATGACATGATGCTCGGATACTTTCTCTTTTTTAGGTCTTGTTTTAAGATTTTATTATTCATGAGAGAGAGCACGCGAGCAGGGGGAAGAGCATAGGGAGAGGGACAAGCAGACTCCACACTGAGCGCCGAGCCTGACATGGGGTTCGATCTCAAGATCCCGAGATTACGACCTGAGCCAAAACCAAGAGTCAGACACTGAGCCAGGCAGGTGCCCCTCTATTTTAATTTTTAATTTTTACTGTTAATCTTGACGCAGCCTAGGGATCATAATCCACTGCTGGGGCTAGAGCTGCAATTGGAACAATGTTGCAGTAGCTAAGCCTCCGCCCACATTTACATTCACTCCTTCCCTCCCTCACTCATTCAGTGAATGTACTGAATACCTGCTGAGTTCCAGGCACAGCTGAGTTAGTTCCATCTTCCCTCCAAGAGGGGAGGGATGCGGGGCAGTCCTGCTTTATTCCACCACCTGAGGTCCAGCCCCTCCAAGCAGCGGGCATACCCCTTCATTTGCCACTGCCCCTTGGTCTACTGTGCCACCCCAGCAGCTCACCCACAAGTGCAGCATCTTTGCCGCCTTTGGATGGAGGCTCCCATGCACCCCTCAGTCTCCAACTGGACCTCAGTAACCCCTTCTCTTGCTTCTTGCCATTGTCCTTGGGCAGCTCCTGCTGGACGGTGGGCTCCGAGAGGCTCCACTCCCCACCCTGGCCTGAGTGGCTGGGGTTGGGTCCCTCAGCCACAGGCCTCAACCCTGACCACCTGTGCTGTCCTGAGCAGTGGAACAGGGGTCCCAGAAACGGGACTATGTTTACAAAGCTGCAATGGAAACATTTTAAAAGCCCATGACTTTCATGTAGTCTTCAGGTGACAGTGCACTTCCATATAGGCCAGTAACAAAGACGGCGACAACAGTCAATGACCTCTTATCCAAACCTCCTGGGCAAAACCACCAGATAGGTTTTGCAATTCTGAAATTTTGGCATTTTGGAAAGGTTATACAATGCCTAAAGCATTATGTAACACATCAGTGGCCCTGGGGCAGCCCCTTAATTACACTTGTTCACATTTCTGTAGCAAGATGTCTGTATGTTCGCACTACACGGCAAGAATAGTGACCGTAAGTAGCTTCATAATAGTGGGCATCAGGTCTTATTACCAAATACGTTCAGCTCAGACCAGATTTTGCTATCAAACGGGCTTTTGGTTTTCAGAGTTTTGTGCATTTTGTAATTGGGGAGGAGAAATTGTGGATCTGGAAAGATAAGAGCCCTTCATGGAGCACTTATCAGATGTCAGACTTGGAGCGAAGCGCTTTCCATGCATTTGCTCATCTGACCCTCACAGCCACCCCAGGAGGAAGCTACAGGGGCACCCGCTTTGCAGAGAAGACTGGCTCAGAGTGGTCAAGGCATCCAATCAGGGTCCGGCTGTAAACCCAGGTATGGCTGCCCAAAGCTGCGCCCACCACCACCCTGTCCCCGCACTGACTCGCAGGAACCGTGTGTAGCCAAGACCAAACCCACTTGACAAGTAAGGAAATAGAATGGTGACAGCAGAGGGGAGGGGACTTCAAGGCCCATTCCCTTGTCTGGACCTGAAAACGGGCAACACTGACCTGGGCCCGTCTGGAGTCCCCACACACTGGGCCTCGTGCTGACATGGGTTCAAATCCGGGGAGCAGAAGTCCACCAGCTGCTCACAGGCCCTTCCTGGGGAAAGGTGGAGGAAGAAGGAGAGAACTTCCCCCAGGCTCTGCCAGGCAGCTGGCCCAGCAGAAACCTCCTGCAGACACTGAGGGAGGGCCCCGGCCCTTCCATCCCCGGGAACGGGGCTCAGGGCATGAGACCCCACCACACTTACCCGTGTACTGCAGGGGACACCGGCAGCTATAGTTGCCCACGCCGTCCACACAGACACCCCCGTTGGCACAGGGGTGCTCCACGCAGTCGTCCGTATTCACCTCACAGGTTGGTCCTTCAAAGCCGGTGGGACAGGAGCACCTTGGCGGGGGGGGCAGGTGAGGAGAGCAGGGCAGGTGGGCCCGGGCCAGGGCAGTGGCCTTCCTGAGGCACCGGTGGAAGCCCGTGCCCACCGGTGACTACCATCATCCCAGAGCTCTGGTCCCTTCTCCGGGCCAGGCCCTTGTTAGGTGCCGGGGTTAGAGTACATCAGACAGCCCTGCACTCTGGGGGCTCACTCACAGTCTAGTTGGGGAGACAATGAGGAGACAGGCAACCAGACGAGAGTTGGGGAGTACCGGGATGGTGCCGCACGGAGGCTGGGGAGGGTGGACAGAGGCCGAGGACACTTAGCTCATACATCAGGGATGGGGCTAGAACAGGGCTGGGGGGGAAACAGGAGCCGGCTCGTGGAGGGTCCTGGAAAGCCATGGTCTTCCAGCCAACATACACCCTTCCCCAGGGGGCACTGGGGTCTTCCAAATGATAGGTGGGTCAGAGAGGTCTGAGAAATTAATTTCCAGATCTTTAAGCTCTGCACAAACGCTTCCCTGAACACACCTACCCAAGAGCTTCAGAAACGCGCACACACACCTCCCAACCTGAGTGTGAGCTGGGACGTGCCTGGAGCCCAAAACCCTCGGGCACCAAATAAAGGGACAATTAGGAAGGTCGAGGTTTCCAAAGTGACTGGACAAACGCTTTTGCAAGAGGTTCCAGTTCTGTGCATTAAAAATCACCCCGCCCACCATTCACGGGATGGTCAGCTGATCAAGCATTAAAAATAACTTTTGAGGACAGATCAATCTGGGGTTTTTGGCATATAAACTCGAAAGGGTTTCAAATAATTGAGTGACGTGCTACAATAAAACTTCTAATCCCAATGACTTATGTGCACAAACTTTCTCAGCATTTCTAGCTGTATACATATTTTTAAAAAAGGAACATATTGGATGCTGAGCCTTCTCTCATTCTGTCATATTCACCCCGGAACACAGGAACCAGTTAGAAGAAAAGCACACACAAAGAGCTCCACCTAGCTCATTAAGAGTCTAGTAACATTTTACTTTCATGTATAATAATTATCAATAAAATTTGGTACTAGAGTTATGTTCTGATCAGTTGTATATTATTGACAATTGTAATAACACCTCTGCAAAAGAAACTTCATCAGAGGTTATGGTGACAAATAAATATCTATAAACTTACATGCCCACGTTGGTGGCAGAGAAGTATGGCAGCGGGCTCAAGAGCATACTCTAGCAACAGAACATAGACATTGGAAGAGAAATGGAGGTGGGGGTGAGAAGTAAAATGGAAATACTAGTTCGAGGAGAAAAAAAGGAGGTAAAATGTTTAAGCTATTAAATAGGAGCTTGTTGGTGTGGTTTTAAAAAATGATATCAAATTGCTGTGCTATTCAGATTCCACTGGAAAATGATAAAAGTGAGCTAAAAAGTGGTTTTATTTTTAAATATTAATATTTACAATATCCTGGAAATTACCTCCTTTGCAATAAAAAGTTCAACTTACACTGAAAAATGCTAGCTGTCACTCTAAGAATGTGTGAGAGGGGATGTAGTTTAAAACACCTGTTTGGTGGGGTTATGTGAACAAAAAGGTATGAAGCACAGTTTCAGGGCCCACCCTCCAGCTGGGAGGGGGCTACCCCAGCTGCACCTGCCCTCCGCCTAGCAGACGTTTCTGAGGGGTCCTCTCAGCCCCCCAAGCTCCACAGAACCACCCCCACCCCAGGAGTCTAGCAGAGGAGGGGCCTGGAGGGAGCTGCCGCCAAAGCCCAGAGGAGGACTGACGGACGGAGCCTGTTTTAAGGACGCTGTTTCCAAGGTGACGGCCTATGAGAGGCTGTTTAGTGTTTTATTTTTTACATCTGGCAATCTGGGTTTGCAGAGACAGGTTTGGCTGTTCCTGCCAAGTAGATTCAACATCATTTTCCGAAGAGCGGATTTGTTCGGCTGGCAGTTTATTTTCAGCAATTAAATACTACATATTCCTTTGAAAAACTGGGTCCAGGAGAGCTCTGGGAAGGTGGGGGGCTCACCAAGCGGTCCTGGGGGAAATCAATGGGGGGGCTTACGTGGGAAGGTCAGACAGGAGTCAGGAGGGCTGGCCCTTCACGGAGTCCAAGGTGGGGTGCACAACGGCTGCCCAGGTGTGACCAGTGTGACCCAGAGACCATGGGGGGGCCCCAGATGGCGCACCTGGGACTTGCTCCCACCTCTGGGAAGGCCTCCCCACCAAGGAGCTGGCTAGGGGCCCTACCTTCAGTGAGCATGGGCACAGCAAGCTGATTTTGACTTCCAGGCAGAGGCCTTGGGGGTTAGTGGAGATTAAGGGGGTGTAAAACACCCCCGAACTGCCCCTTAACACTGCCACCGCATAGGCCCTTGGCCATGGACTGCCAGGGCCATCAGAAGACCCTCTGGCCCCCGGCATGGGCAGGGAGAGGCCTGGGGCAGGACCGGGCAGCGCAGCTCCAAGCCCCAGCCCCACGGGCTGCTGTGAGACTCGGCAGGCCCCCATCTCTCGGGGCTATAGGGGCCCAGCCTGCGTAGGCATGGAGGGGTCTCTAGGGAGTGCCTGCCCCTCCCCAGCGCAGCCCCACCTCGTCCTCCAACACAGGGAGGCCGGGGCCATCCCACTGGGAGGAGGGAGGCACCGAGGCTTGGCTGCTGGACCATCAGCACCCCGCCCACCAAGGTCCGGCCCCTCCAGGCAACTCACATGAACCCGGCATTCTCGCCCTCCTGCGAGCGGCAGGTCCCGCCGTGGCCACAGGGGCCGCTGGAACAGCTGTCCAGGGACACCTCGCAGTTTCGGCCCTGGGGGGCAAAGTGAGTGAGGACCTCAGAGAGACCCAGGGATTGGTGTGAGCCAACAGAGACAGCCAGCCCCCTCGGCAGCATGCCTCCCTGGCCCGGGAGCTGCCTCTCCTGCATTCGCTCATTCACATGCTGGGTCACTGAGTAAACATTCCCTCATGCACCTGCCCTGTGCACCCTGGGCAAAGGGGTGAACAAGACAGCCCCCCGCGGGGCCCAGCCTCCACTCACCTTGTAGCCGCTGGAGCAGGCACACCTGTACACCTCAAGGGGGTCATTATGGCAGGTGCCCTGGTTCTGGCACGGGCTGGACAAGCAGGGATCACACTTGGCCTGGACAGCCAGGGCGGGGGGACCTGAGACAGGGGGCAGGTGTCAGGGCCGAGGAGGGCAGGACAGCCCTCAGGGAGAGTGGTGGAAGTCCTCTCCCCAAGGAGGTTTGCGCCCTCCCTGTTTTTCCTCTCGGTCACGTTTATGCCCTCCTTTCTCAGCCCACCTCCCCGGCCTCCGGACCGGCCTCTATAAAGTGAGGTTAATCACAGCACCTGCCTCGGGGGCCGTAAGGACTAAATAAGCTAACTGAGAAGCACTTAATGGGCGGGCGCTGGACACCCACGGAGCCCCCACGAGGTGGTCCGGGCAAAGTCGCCGGTGTGAGGGCAACACAATCACTATGACTGAAGTCGGCTCTGGCTCCCCACCCAGCCCCGTCACAATGAGCAGGAGACCACAGCCGGCCACCTCGGCAGGGAGGGGACACGGCTCTGGGAGGGCCCGTGCTTAGGTGGGAAAAGTCCATTTGCCTTCAAGTTGTTTCTCTCCGAGGCTGAACGGGGAAGGACCCTTTCCCGTCACCACAGGCAAGACCTCCTCCGGCCCCTCGAGGACTCACGGGTCCTCTTCCCTGAACCTGGAGGTGGGCTGGGAGGGGCATGAGGACCTCACGAGAATAAACAGAAAACCCAGCCGGTAAACTCAGGTTTCCACTCAGACCTCCTTCTAGAAATGGAGAGATATCGGTCCTGCTGAAGAGGTGTGAGCATTAAGAGACACACTTTTCAGTAATAGCTGGAAGGAAGCATGAGCGGATTTCCCGGGTACCGCTGGGATTCCGTTTCTTCATCTGGGTGCTAGTTCCCTGGTGTGTTCAGTCTGTGAAAATTCAGGAACCCCCTCTACTTATGATCTGTGTACCTTGCTGTTATGCATGTTATATTTCAACAACAAAAAAATTAATTTACCAATACCATCTACTAACCATTAAATACTGAGCCAATGTTCTGCTCCCAACAGCCGAGCCACAGGTCAGGCCCCCCTGAACGGTTACCCCATTGACAGCCTCCTTCATGCCAGGTGGCCATTAACCTCTGGCTGTCAGTTTCACTTCCGGTGGAGGTCTGTGAGCTTGCAGAGGGCAGGGCCTGGGCCCCCAGCCGGCCCTGGCTCAGCGGGGCTCCCGGGCCATCAGTCAATCAATCAACCTCTGAAGGAGTATTTACAGACGCCCCGCATGAGGCAGCTTCAGAGCAAAGCATGTCCGAGTCCCAATCATGCTCAGGCCCCGTGTTTCAGCAAATGTCAGGGGAGTGGCCGCTGGGTCCAGGGGCTCGGGGTGGAAGCTCATTGCGGCGCACGATTCCTACCAAAGGGAGGCCCGAGCACTCCTGCTGCTGAGAGGCTGGGAGCTTCCAGAAACACTGCTGCTATTTTTATTTTCCTTACGTAACCCCAGGGAGGGATTAAGGCTCTCACCTCCCGAGATGTTCTGCCTGGCTTTTCTCATTCGCTGTACGCCAGGACCAGAAGGGAGCCATGCTAACAAGCAGCAGGTGCTTCATTCCTGCCACCTGACCCCCCACTCAGCCAGTCACCACGGGGACACAGAGGCCCCTGGAAGGCCCTGCCAGGATTAGGCGGGTCCCATGGGCCCCCAGCAGCAGGTGGTGGGGACGCAACCCTGTACCTACCACCCCCGCCCCCAGCCCCCGTGCTCATGCTCCTGGGCTCACCTTGGCATTCAAACTTCTTGGCAGGCGTGGTGAGGAGCAGCTTGCCCTCCATGTCCGGGGGCCCCGCACAGCGGGCAATGCCCGGTTCCTTATAGCCGGTCTTCACCCAGCCAGACAGCCAGCGGAGGCGGCAGTCGCAGTACAGAGGGTTGGCCCCGATGGCCCTGCATCAGAGAGCAGAGGGCAGCAGTCTTCCGTGGGTCCTTCGCCCACTAGGCACTGAGCTTGCCGGGCCCTCAGCCAGGGGCGGGCAGAAATCCTACCAGCCCCCATGACGTGAGTCTCTACGGCGCAGCCAGTGCTGTTCCAACACTTCCTATGTGTTCTCTCTCTCTCTCTTTTTTTTAAAGATTTCATTTATTTGACAGAAAGAGAGCACAAGCAGGGGGAGTGGAAGAGGGAGAAGCAGGCTTCCCACAGAGCAGGGAGCCCGATGCGGGGCTTGATCCCAGGACCCCGGGATCGTGACCTGAGCCGAAGGCAGACGCTTAACGACTGAGCCACCCAGGCGCCCCTTTATATGTCATCTTCTCAGTCCTCCCCACAGCCCGCTCTCCCCATGGCACATGTTGAAAGAGGCTCAAAAAGGTTGAGCACTTGCCCAAGATTGCACAGAGAAAGGGGGGAGGTGGGATTTGAACCAGAGCTGTTGAGGCCAGAGCCAATCAGTGCATTGCCTCCAGAGTGCATGGGGGGGAGGAGCCCCCATTTCCTGCTGGGATGAACCAGCTGCTTTCCCACGGCCCTGCAGCCCCACGGTGTAAGCTTTCTTCTCCGTCCCCAACAGTGGGAATCGAGCCTCACGGGGACGAAGCCACTTCCCTAGGGTCACGCAACTGGTGAAGGCAGCCCCGGGCTCCAGACCCAGGGCGGTCTGACTCTGAAGCCCACACTCTTTTATTTTTCTTTTCATTTTTCATTAAACAAGGAGCACATGGATGCACTCTCATTGTAAACCACTTCCAAATCCTGCCAACAAAAGTCTCCGCCTCACACGATGTGGGGAACTAGGTACTAAGTGCCACTGAATTATACACATCAAAATGGTTAATTTTACATTAAGCGAATGTCACCTTAATATTTTTCAAAAAGGCCCATTCCTATAACTCCGACGGCAGGGAGTTTTGTGGTATCTATCACATCACCCGTGCAGTGGCCTTTTGACCTAGCGATTCTGTTTCTGGAAGTTTATCGCAGATACACCTGCGCAGGTGTGTGAAGACATCTGCGCAGTGGTATTGATCACAGCCTTGTTTCCAATAGAATGAAAGAAATTACAATACATCCACATTACGAAGAAAGGCTGCCCCAGTGTCCCTACCAACCACAGAAGGACCCGTGGTCACACGGTCACCACACCCAGGCTTGTAGCCTTCTGGTCTCTCCCATAGTTACACCTAGGGCTTTTTTTAAAAATTAGTTTAATTCAATTAATTAACATATAATGTATTACTGGTTTCAGAGGTACAGGTCTGTGATTCATCAGTCATCATTCCATCACGTGCCCTCCTTAATGCCCATCCCCCAACACCTAGGGTTCTTCTTCACAAAGTGTATCCCCCTCCTGCACATCATTACCGAGCAGCTTCTTGTCACTAAGTGGCACATCTTGGAGATCTTTCCAGGTCAGCAATAAGGGATCCACCGCATTTTGTCAAAGTGCTTCACAGCATCCCAAAGAATGGATATCTCACAGCTTACTGAACACTTTCCCTATTGCCAGACATTCTGGTTGTTTCCAACGGTGTGAGCATTTCTCTGGAACAGGGCCTAGAAGTAGGCTTTAGGTCACAGAGGAAGCGCACGCAGGATGTTCAGAGCTGCCTTGTATCATCTCGCCGGCAGCATCAGGCCAGGCCTGCTCCCTCACCACCACACCCCCACCCCCCCCTGCAACACCGCACAGCCACACTCAACACCTCCCTGACTTACAGTGGAGCCAGGTTTGGGGGAATGCAGGGGCCAGAGCTCCTCGGTCCAGCAACGAGAAAAATCAGAGCCTCGGGGCGGGCAGTTCATTTATAGCAACACTATTTTGCAAATATAAGGCTGTGTGATGAGAATGAGAATGGGCGCGTTTATTAAGTGACCAACGGATGTGCTGCCCTTTTCCACCTGTTTCTGGGCAATAGAGAGGAAGCAGCTCCCCCGAGGTGTGTTGGGTCTGATGAAAGCAGCTGCAACTCTGAGCAGGAATTCCCCAAAATAGCCCAGCTGATGACTGCACAGTCTTTCCAGGCGGCTGGGCAAGTCTGGCCCCAGCGCAGCTCCTCCCTGCCCCCTGACCTTGAGCTGCCGCGTCACCTCTCTGGGGCTCACTTTATGACTCAAGCAAGAGCCTACGCGATCTGGAGGGGGCGCAGAAAGACAAGCACAAATAACCTAAAATGGGCACCAAGGGAATAATGCAGCGTGGAAGAGAAGGCCAGTTCAACCTCGACGTGTGTTTAATTTTTTCTGTCCTGATCTGCTGACAGCATCCATCCTGGCTAATGGGACAGGTGGCGATACCTTCCTTTCCCCACTGAACAGTGCCAGGCTGCTAGAGGTAGAGGAAGTTCAGATGCTCTAATTTTTTTGAAGCTACAGTGTGTTTAAAAAAAAAAAAGACTTTTTGGGGCACCTGGGTGGCTCAGTCAGTTAAGCGTCTGCCTTCAGCTCAGGTCAGGATCCCAGGGTCCTGGGATTGAGCCCTGCATCGGGCTTCCCGCTCGGCAAGATGCCTGCTTCTCCCTCTGCCGCTCCCCCTGCTTGTGTTCCCTCTCTCGCTGTGTCTCTCTCTGTGAAATAAATAAATAAAATCTTTAAAAAAAAAAAAAAAGACTTTTTGTAAATAACAGGAATACAAAAATTGTGCTATATTTAAAATGTTTACGTTAAGCAGATTAATATTTTTAACATAAAAAGTGCAAGGTAATGTGATTCTGTTATCCAAAATGTCAATACAGACTTTATTTTAAAATACTTGTTTTGTAGTGCACCGCAGGAGTGTGGTCTGGTAATGAGCCATGAGCTGAAAGTTAATTATGAGTGGCTTCTTCTTTCAGTCCTGTAGCTCTTTTAGAGAAAATGCGCCAGAGACTGAGGCCACTGTGAATGTGGAGACCTTGACATAATGCCAATTATGCCAGGATTGTCATAATGCCAATTCCCCCTTCGTCCCCCCCATAAATGGCAGCAAAACTGCACCGCAAATCTTTTTTTAAGGTTTTTTTTTATATTATTTATAAGTAATCTCTACAGCCAAAGTGGAGCTCAACCCTCAAATCAAGAGTGACAATCTCCACCAACTGAGCCAGCCAGGCGCCCTGTGTGCACCTCCAATCTAAGTGTCCCTTTCTGACTCTTTACATAAAAAGAATAATAAAGAATAATAAAAACTTCCAAAGTCAATATAACATTCAAAAGTAAATTCTGGGTTGACCCACACGTTTTCCTTGTTTCTATATAGAGCCAACTCTGCACCTGATTTCAACCGTTCCCACGCTCATTCACCCAAAGGCTGGGGTTTTGAGACGACTTCACTTTCACCTGGGGACCATTTTTCCCACCAAAAGTGACTGTGAGCTCAGTGGGGAGTGGAGAGTCACGGGCCCAGCTGAGGCGCAGTGGTGGGGACCCAAAAGGGCTGTGATTCAGGGTTACACTCTAGCCAAAGTATAAATAATCGCGTGTTGTTGATCTTTGGTGTAACTTGGAAATAGCTGAAATGGCAGATACTCGGTGTGTTCACACCAAGGCTCCTATTACTGTAACCGGGACCAAGGTAGCACTCCTGAGGCTGTTTCCCAGAGCCGCCGACTCTAGAGTTTAGCACGTACTAAAACTTCAAAATCTCCTTCACCTGCGCCACACCTCCTCTGCCCATTCTCCTCTCAGGCAATGTGCTTGTGGGCTTCACTGTCTCCTTCTACTGCACTGAGGCTTCCTGAGCGGAGGAACCCCCGTCCCATGCTGTGCCTGATACCAGCAGGTAGCCCGGGAGTGCTTGTGAACCAGCCTAACCCCAGCCCTGCCCAAAGGCATGAGGAATGCACAGAGCTCAGTATGAAAGCAAAGGAAATTCAAAAAGAAAAGAATCCTCCATCATCCCACAAATGTAACTGATTTAATTTTTGTGTATTCCCATCCAATTCTTGTGTTCATATATGTACGTCTGTGAAATCAGGGTAGTTTTCCTTATCCCGCGTTTTCATCAAATAGTAAATTACAGTGCCATAACTCTCTAATTAACTACTTGCTCTTCTGTCCTGTGGGCATACTATGATCTACTTCATCATTCCGTGTTTACTTTTCACACCGAATTCTTAATGAATTCGGAATCTAGTTTCCCGGCACACAGTAAATCAGAGGCAACAAAATGCCAGATTAGAGAAATGAAGAATGATGTTGGGGAACCTTGGCACAGGATCTGGCACATAGTAAATATTCGTTGATGAAGAGCTGGATGGATGGATGGATGGATGGATGGATGGATGGATGGACAAATGGAGGAAAGATGAGCTAACTGCAAAGTAAATACAAAAGTTAAAAGCAGCAGAGAAGTGGGTGCTTGGGTGGCTCAGTTGGTTAAGCAACTGCCTTCGGCTCAGGTCATGATCCTGGAGTCCCTGGATTGAGTCCCGCACTGGGCTCCCTGCTCAGCAGGGAGTCTGCTTCTCCCTCTGACCCTCTCCCCCTCTCATGTGCTCTCTCTCATTCTCTCTCTCTCAAATAAATAAATAAAATCTTTAAAAAAAAAAAAGTGGAGAAGTGTGCAGGGTATTGGAGCCCAGGGCAGTGATAAGCACTCACAATCATTATGGCCTATGGACCATAGTGGACCTTAGAAATAACCTTTGGGGTACAGGCGAGGAAAGAGGCCCAAAGAGATGAATGAATTGTCTGAGATCCCACTGCAAGTTGATGGCAGAACAAGGATCTAACACCACACATCCTGATTCCTAGGGTTCAAGGGGTTTAAATATGGCAGACCTCAGCCTCCACCACACCCTCTGCCTACTGCCCCCCCTCCCCCTGCATACTGCTAGTGAAGAGGAAAGGCCCAGGCCAGAGTCACAATAGGAACAAAGGGCACCTCCAGGAGCCAGGGACACTGGATGCTAACTCTTGGGTGACTCCTGCCCTGGTGCCCACAGAGATAAGCACAGATGCTCTCTGGAGAGAAGCATCTCTAATTTAGGTCCTCAGAATTCCAAACATCAGCAAAAAAGGAGCTCACAACCACTAACCACCAAACACAGATGGAAACAAGGCCCTGTTGAACGGGAATCATCAAGAGCAATGACCAACACAGCCCCTGCCTGGCCTTTGTCTAGAGCCACCGTCTCCAGCCAGGCTCCCTCCTGCCTCGTCCCATGCCAGCCAGCCTCCACATGTCACCATGGCTTTCCAGGAGCTTTGTACCACTTCATTCTTCCCCGATTCCCTTCTATCTGTAACATGAAGTCCACACTCTTTAGCATGGCACAAAAGGCCCTTCACAATGGAATTCCAAAGTTCCTTTCCAGAGTCATCTCTTCCCACCCCATGTTCCTCACCCAACCAACCCCCATGTCCTATGTTGGACAACATCTCTGAATATGTCATTTACTTTCTTGCCATCTTGCCTTTGCACATACTGTTCCCTCCTCCTAGAATGTCTTTCCGTATCTTCTCCAAAGGCAAACCCCTAGCTAGTCCCTTTCTGATGGCAGCATCAACATCACCACCTCTGCAGATCTCCTTGACTTCCCCAAAGTTAGTCACTGCTGCCTTTAAATTTGCTTTATAATATCCCTGAGGGTCACAGAAGACAGAAACCTCTTGGTAGTAAATTTTTCAGCACTTGACTCACTGTGGTTATTCAGGGCGTATTTACTGAGGCAATATAGAATAAATAAATAGCTTGGGAATCAGATACACCTAAGTTCCAATCCTGTCTCTGTCATTTCCTAGCTTTATGACCAAAGGAAGCTGCTTCATTTTCTGAACCTGAGCCTGAATGGAAAATGTAAATGTAAGTAATAAATGTAAATAAATACAAATAATAAATGTATATAAACAAATGGAAAGAAATAGTAAGTGGAAAATGGAAATAATAAATCCTACCACCTAGGACAGAGCCCTTTTTCCCTTTCACTCCCATGGCAGACATTACTAATCAATCACTGCACTCTTCCCACGGAGTCCAGACCAGCACTAGAATCTTCACTGTGGGCTCAAGGCAGTCCCTGTCAAATTTGCGGAACTGGAGCAGAGCACAATACCTACTTCTCACTTCGGTCTTGGAGTAAACAAAACACCACAGATAAGGTATTCACACATAGTAAAGCATTTGTCCCAGACAGACCCTCAATAAATAGTACATGTTACTATTTCTTTCCTCAAGTCTAAGGTTGTTAATGCACTACTGATTTAACGTGCTTCGGGAGGTGCAGAGAAATATTACCATATTAAATATACAGATCATTTGTAAGATACGCTACGATTTCAGAGACTAATATGCGGAGAAGGCGAGTCTTACAACGGAGAAAACCCAGTGAGATTGCTGGATGAATGAGCCTCAGGTGGTGATGCTGGGGGCCCCAGAAGGCTCTCTGGTGCCCGCTCAGGCCCTGCGCACGTGCTTGTGGGCAGAGAGCAAGAAGTCCCAGGAACACCCAGGATCCCAGCTGCGGTACATCTGGCCTGATCCCTGCCTCGGCCTGGAGCTGGGACTCTGGGAGAGAATGCTCTGCACCCAGCCCCACCCCCAGAAGCAGGATGGTCCTGTCATGGCCCCACTGCTTTTCCTTTCTTTTTTCCAATTGTGGTAAAAATATACACAACATAAAATTGGCCATTTTGGCCATTTTAAGTGTACAGTTCAGTGGCATCAATTAGCACCATGTTGTGCAACTCTCACCACTCTCTGGCTCTCCAACTCTTCATCGGCCCGGACAGAAACTCCGTACCCACTGAAGGAGAGCTCCCCAGGTCCTCCTGCTGCTGGCACCTGGAGGCCACCTCTCTCCTGCCTACAGCTGTGGAGTTGACTATCCTGTACCTCACATCAGCGGAATCAGACAGCGTTTGTCCTTTAATGTCTGGCTGATTTCCCTCAGCATGTCTCCAAGGCTCCTCCGTGTTTGTAGCAGGTGCCAGACTTTCCTTCCTTCTTACAGCTGAAAAAGATCCCATTGTATGTAGACACCACGTTTTGTCCAACAACTCGAGTTGTTTCTGCTTTTTGGCTAGTGTGTGAAGGAAGCTGCTATGCACATGGGTGTACAAGGTATCTGCTTCCAATTAGTTGGGATATACACTTAGGAGTGGAATTGCCGGGTCGCAGGGTAATTCCACACTTAGCCTTTTGAGGAACTGAGCACACTGCTTTTTAAAAATCCACACGGTACTGCCAGCTAAATGGCTTTGGAAGCAATTCTACATCGAATAATACCACTTCTTGGTGGTAGTAAACATCCAGAGCTCATCCCCCAGCCTGTGAAGTCAGAAGCGCAAGAGTGCGTCATGCTTAAGAGCGTGGGCTTTCGAGACAGAAGACTATGGACCCTGCCAGCTGTGCAACTTTGGGCGAGCTTCTCGTGTTTTCTGGGCCTGTTTCCTCATGTGGAAAATGGGAATCATTGTACCCATGTTGAGGGAAGGCTGTGAGGATTACACCAGCTGATGCAGTCAACAAGGGGCATTACTACTCTTACGACCGCTTATGAAGAACTGTCCTCAAACCCCATTGCTGGGACTGATGAAACTGAACGTGTAAGCGTCTGAGATGGGGAGGGTTTGAAGTTCACAAGCTCAATTAGTTTCAGGGAAAAAGCCACAAACTCTGCCAGTCTCAGGAGGTGGGGGGAGGGGGTCTTTCCCGAATCCAAGTTCTGTTTAAATCCAAAGAGGTCTCGAGAATTGGGCCGAAGTTACTTACAGGTGAGACAGGGAGGTCACGTCTGTGAAGATGCCCTCTGGGAGGGTGGAGATGTCATTGCCATGCAGGGACCTGAGGAGAGAAGAGGCCGTCGGTGCCTCATCCAGGGACAGAGACTCAAGAACTGATGGAGGCGTGTGTCGTGCTTATCCATGGGTCTCTCCGTCAGTGTCAGAGGGAGACGGCCTCCAGCTCAGAGACACAGCCCTGCCAGCCACTGGCAAGGGAGAGGGAGCCCCTCATAATCCAAGTAGACAATCCTGTGCCAGCCCTTCTGGGGGACTCGTTTTTGCCATCACGACCCAAAGCACCATTTTTGTTTACACGGCAAATGGAACATGTGTGCGGCCCTGTGCCCTCCCTCCCTTGGCCAGCGAGCCTGAGGGGTAGGCTCCCTCTTGGGAAAAAAGTTACTATGGCAAGCCACAGGTTGAGGGTAAAGAATGTCCCCGTGCCCCAGGCTGGGCTGCTGGGGGATCCCACGCATGGATCCTCAAGAGGCCTTCCCAACAGGCGTGACAGGGGGCTTTGATCACAGGGCGAAAACCTCCCAGTGGGAATTCTTAGAAAAGGTTCACAAATCTCTTTCAAACATTCTCCACCTGAGCCGGAAACTCATATGCAAACGAGGGGCTACCTTATGTTGGATGCCACCCCGCCACACTGCTCCCCCAAACACAACGTGGGGCATACAGCAACCCCCCATTTCTCAGAGTTTCCCGTTCATTCTCCAGCCTCCGCGAGGGGCTTGAATGAGCATGGACGGGCCTCCCGTCTTGGGACACTATTGGCCCTACTGAGGCCGCAGGGCCCTCCATGGGCTGGATTTTCGTGGGGGAATGAAGAGCAGGGAGACTTACAGCAGGCGCAGGGAGTGCAGGCCCTGGAAGGCGAGAGGAGGGATGCACTGGAGGGCATTGTAGCTGAGGATCCTGTGGGAAGAGAGGGAGGGCAAGGGAGGACAGGAGAGGGGAGGGAGGAGGAAGGAGAGACCAAGACAGGGAGGGGGCGGCGCCAAGTCAGGGACCAGGCCCCAGCAGGCTGGCTCAGGGTGCAGGGGCAGTTTGCTCAGCAGCAAAATGAGGGAGGCCTGAGCATGGAAGGGGCTACAGGCTGTGCCCTGGACTAGTAAGCCCTGTGACCCGGCCACGTCCCCCAACACTTTTATGCCTCCATCAGTTCCCCCAGCTGCAGAGCAAGGACAAAAACAATGACAACTCGATAGGGCTTTTCTGTGGGTAAGGGGAAATGGCCCAGGTGAAGCCCTCAGCGTTGTGCCCGGCTCCCAGCCAGCCTTCAGGAAGGAGACTGGGCGCCCTCCCCTGTGGAGGCTGCCCCAGCAAGGGCCGGAGGTGGGGTCCCTGTGAAATTGCCCCCTGATCAGGCCCGGCCTCACTCCCGGAGCCGGCAGGGGAAGTCCAAGCCCACCTAGAGATGTGCCATTAAGAAGCTGTGACGGGGGCACCTGGGTGGCTCAGGGGGTTGGGAATCTGCCTTCAGCTCAGGTCATGACCCCAGGGTCCTGGGATCGAGCCCTAAGTTGGGCTCCCTGATGAGCGGGGAGCCTGTTTCTCCCTATGCCTCTCCCCCTACTTGTGCTCTCTCTCTCTCTCTCAAATAAATAAATAAAATCTTAAAAAAAAAAAAAAGAAGCTCTTATGGGCCTGGAAGGCGCTGTGACTGCTCCCATCATAAAGATGAGGACTGAGGCCCTGCAGGGAGACAGAACTCCCCCAGGGTGCTGTAATTAAGTCCCTAAGCTGGGTTTTTAAGTCAGCTTCTCAGTTTCCTAGGTCCACAGGCTACACCACTCTCCCCGCAAGGCTTCCAAATAAACGAATCCATCAAGGGCAGACAGGCAGGTTGACAATAAAGGAAATGATGCTCCTAATAGCCCCACACGTCCGTCAGCGGACTGACAGACACACAGCCATACAGTGGAAGACCAGGAGCAAGGAGCGACCCCGTGCCATGCCGTGACAGGGAGGAATTTCAGAGTAACTATGCCGGCTGAAAAAAGCCAAATAAAAGAGAGCACTGTGGGAGGATTCCATTCATGTAAAACTCTGGGCCGAGCGAACTCCTCCACAGAAGGCCAACGGCTGGTGGCCTGGGCCGGCGGTGGGGGGGCGGGGGGGAGAGCTGTCACGGGGCGGGAGGAGACTTCTGGGGGTGATGGAAGCGGTTACTGTGTTGGTTGTGGTGAGGGTTCCACGGATGGGAACATAAGTCAAGATGTAGCCAACTGTGGGCTTTAAGTATGTACAGTTGACCGTATATTAGCTCTACCTCCATAAAGCTGTTTCTAAAATAATGAGAGCAAGGAGATGCTCCTGTCCCAGGAATGGACTCTGTGTCCCCTCGCAGGGGCCAGATCCCTGAGACCGGGACTGCCCCGCCCCAGCACTATGGACAATTCTTTGTTGGGTGTTTAGCAGCAACCCTGGCCTCTGCGCATGAGGTGTCAGGGGCTCCTCCAGCCGTGACCCCCCAAAATGCTTCTGACATGACCAAATGTCCCCTGGGGGGCAGAATCACCCCAGCTGATGGCAGCTTCACACGCAGACTCAGGAAGCCTCTGAAATGGGACCCAGTTGATGAGTAGACCCCGGGGCAAATAAGCGTAGGTGGGGAACCTAGAACCAGCATTTCATGGCCTCGGGCCCACATTCTGCTCCTGGGGGGTCTGGCTGGGTCATGACCCAGTCCTTTTTTCTGGGTCTTGGCTCTACTGTTTTCTGGGTATTGGACCACAGTAGAACCTAAGGGAAAGTTCTTCAGTTCTTGGCACATTATCTGTAAAGTGAGGTGTGGAGAAGGTGAGTGAGATACCGCTCTTAAGCCACAGGCCAATATAAGGGATGCTTGCTATACTTTCCGACCAATGGCTTGGGATGTAACTAAAACAATCCTCAAAATAGCTCAGACTACGGGCATGAAAATGTTCAGAAGGTCGCTGTTTACAACAGTCAAAACTGGAAACAACCCAACCATCCAGCAATAGTGAAATGAATAAGGGAAGTATGGCACAGTCCTACAAAGGAATACTACACAGCAATAAAAATGAACAGACCACAGCTTCCCACATGAGTGGATCTCACAAACATAATGGTAAACAAAAGCCAGATACAAAAAAATATATATATCCTGTATGATTCAATTTATATAAGGTTCAAAAATGTGCAAAATGAAACTTCCTTGTATAGAAGTGCATATGTAGTTGGCAACACTGTAAAGAAAATCAAAGAGTGATCACCATAAAAGTCAGGCTAGGCATGGCCTGGAGATGGGAGGAAGGGGGAATGATCAGGAAAGGATAGGGGGACTTTTGGGGTGCTGTGTTCTATTTTTTGCCTTAGGTATTCACACCAGGGCCAGCTTTATGACTATTTGTTAAATGGTACATTTATATTTTTTGCATTTTTCTGTATGAATGCTATATTTCACAATAAAAAACCTGGTTTTTTTCTTTCCGGCTGGCAGGCCCTGGCACACTCCCTGCTGGTGATACTGTCAGTGGCCAATGGGGCTTGGGGAAAGTCTCAGTGGCCAGACCGTGTGTGCCCTCCCTCCGCCTCCCCGCCCCCAGGACTCACAGAGTGGTCAGCTGGCTCATGTTGGTGAAGGAGGAATTGCTTAAGGAACTGATCTTGTTGTTACTCAAGTCCCTGGAAAAGAAAAAAGCATCACTGTTTAGAAAGAAAGAACTCCACCCTGCTCTCTGCTATGGGCTCCTCCCTCCCCCACTCTGCCCGTGGCCCTCCCTCAGCCAGGTGGCAGCTGGGGGGCAGGGGAGGGGGCAGCAGAGAGGGGCATTTGGTGCACAATTAGAGGGGCATTTGGAGCACTCTGCCCTGCTCCCCAAACTCCCACTATATCCCCAGGGCTGCCTGTCTCCATTTCCTTATTGCCACCCCAGGCTTCTGCCCCCTTCCACTCTGGAAATGCTCCCACCAAGGAGATGGGCTGCCTCCGAACTACCAGATCTACTGGGCTCTGTGCTTTCTCCTCTTGCTACCACTCAGCTAGCTCCTTCCTAGCCCTCCCACAATCCAATGGGGGAGACGTAACCACCATTTTTCAAATGAAGGCACAAGGTCTCAGAGTGATGAAGCCCACCCAGGGTCACGGCTGATACCCCTCTTCTCAAACCTCTTGCTTCCCTGTCCTTTCTTCCTCAGACCCCTGACTGGCTT
The DNA here is from genome assembly GCF_002201575.2 of Neomonachus schauinslandi. Lineage (NCBI taxonomy): Eukaryota > Metazoa > Chordata > Mammalia > Carnivora > Phocidae > Neomonachus > Neomonachus schauinslandi. The sequence goes on from NC_058408.1 coordinate 123,721,469, forward strand.
CCCACATCACCACTACCCCCACCTCCTTGGCCGTACCTTCTCAGTCTCTTGGTGAAGCTGCTTTCCCAGCCAACCCTACCTCGCGGACCCTCTCCCTGTAGTCCACTCTGGGAGCCTCGGGGACGCTCTAGGCTTCCCTCCCCACTGCAGGCAGCAGTGCCCTCCTCTGTGGGCCCAGCAGCCCTGGCTTATGAACTCCCCTCCAGAGACACTCCAAGTCCGGTCCACATCTTGTGCTTCTCCCCCCACCCACCCAGTCCACAGCCCTGACAACCCAGAAACTGCGCCCCACCACCTCCTCTCTCTCAGCCTCCTCCTTCTCCCTTTCTGCTCACTCAGGCCATCTCTCTCCCAGCTTCTGGCTCAGGAGCTACCTCATCTCTCACCTGCAGCTTTGCCCCCTTTTGATCCATCTTCCACATGGGTGGGCACCACAAATCTGACTAAGACACAAATCTGACTAAGTCACTTCCCTGCCAAATCCCGCAGTGGCTCCCATTTGCCTACAAAATTAGCCCAGACACCTGCTAGGTGCTCTGGGTTCCGGCCCACCTCTCCCTCACTGCCTCCCGCATGCCTGGCGTGGATTTGCTACCCTTCTTGAAATTCTCTTGCCCCTGTTCCCTCTGCCCACTGGTGGCTCTGCCTCTGCCCCAGCACCCCCCACTGACTCCATCACCACCCCCACACCGCTTTGAGCCACACCCCTAATGTGTCTTTCCCTCTGTTGGAACACTCATCAGTCCCATGACTTTATGTGCCCCAAGTCTCCCTCCTGCATGCCCACCAGCCCACCGCCTTCAGGGGAGGGCCCATGATTTAGGGGCCTTCATGTCGCCTCACTTCATGCAGCTCTTGGCTCAGGAAATATTTGTAACATGAAACCATATGCCCTGCCTTCAGTGTCTCTTAGTGAACATTCCTCTAACTAATCTCATTTAAGACCGGTCCATTGTTCTTAGGACACACTGAGGTTCCTCACTGAGCGCTCAGCACACTGGGTGGCCCCTCCTTGTGATGGGCAAGGACTGGCCCCACATCGGTCCTCTCTCCTTCCTTTCCTCCCAAGCGTATCCCAGCCACCAATGCGGCTGCCCCAAATCAGAGCAGAGAAAGGCTGTCTGTGTCTACGCCACTCTGTCACCGGCCACCAAATCACCGCCCTCCCTCCCCTCCCCACCATGGGGACAGTCAAAACACATCTGCTAGGTCTTTAGCAAAGACAGATACACCGGAGCTTCGAGATTCTGGAAGCCAGTGCTCCTCAGAGTAGCCAGTCCCTGAACTGAATGTCCCACAACCAGGAACTTCTGCAAAAGTCCAAATCACTTAGGACACTAAACACAACATAGTTGAGCTAAGAGTCTTGTCACAGTAACACCTTCTCAGCCAAGGAAGCAAGACATTGATTTGCATTCTGGTGCAAGTTTCTCATCTAATTGCGGACCCATTACAAACAGTTCTCTAGTGGCCACTGGTCCATAGACCACACCTGAGGAGCACCGCTCCAAGCCCAACTAAGATGGAATGTTATCTGGACTTCTTTTGGGGAGAATCTGGCCAATGAGCAGATAAGACAGCTGAGGTGAGGTGTTAATTAGGCTGGAAGGCTAAGAGGAACTGAAGTTATTCGGAGGCTTATCTCATATACTTTCCTGGGACATAAAGGGTCAAAAGTGGAAATAACAGAAAAAGATATTAGCCTAAAGAAAAACGTAGTCACAGACATGTATTTGTAACTGCCATATTTCATGTTTGGTTTGAAGGCCACGGTTGAACTGAGAAGTTTTCCATCAGCCTCTTCTGCTCTGGCTCCTTTCTTTGCCGGGATGACCCTCATGAACAATCATTCTCAGCCCAGAGGGAGGCTTGGGGTGATGGGCTGGGCAGAAGCGGACAGGGTCCAACGCAAGGCAGCCCAGAACATGCCATTCCCAAGCATGACCACTAGGTGGTAACACAGCTCTACGTGCGGACCTTCTGGGAGGGACGGTGCAAAATTCAAAACTGGGTCAGCCAGAAGTGGGGTGGTAGGGAATTCCAGGAAAGCTGGAGCCGGACAGTTAGATACCAGGGGCCCCCCTGGCCTCTGAGGCAGGCCTGGGATCCTCGAGAGGCCTGGATACTCACACAAGCTGCAGGTACTTGAAGGTGGACAGCTGTCCTGGAACCAGTGTGAACTGGTTCCCGTCCAAGTAGCTACAGAAGAGAACACACCAGTTAGTGCCGCACAGGGGAAGCCTCCCCTGCAGCTGGGGCCTTGCCGGCTCCTCTCCTCTCCTCCACGCAGGCCACACAATTGGCCCAGAATCACTAACTGGAGGACAATATATGCACTCACTTAAGCATGTGGACAGGTGCCAGCCAAAGAACCTGGTAAAAGCACTGAGACATATAGCCTCCCTTGGCTTTCTTCCTGCCCCTGCCTCACCCTCTCAGCCTCCTCCCTGTTGGCAGGCACCCCCCAGGGCTCACTCCTGGGCTCCTCTCCCATCCCCTGTCTGCCCCACGGTTTTCCTGGCCAGACAGGCCTGATCTGCACATTAGTCCCTCCCAGGCCCACCTGCCAGGCCTCTTGCCAGCTAGTCAGGCCCCTCTGCACCTGCTGGCAAGGTGCGTGAGGCTGGACCCAGGCAGGCCCAAGCCTGAGCTCAGTGCTTTTACACCCAAACTGGCTTCCCCTGACTCCATCAGCCATCACCCCCATGGCCTAACCACCCAGGCTCAGGACCCTGATGGTGATTCTCCTACTCACTCAACAGCGCCCCAGGGCCGCAGACTCTCCCACCTACCAGTCGCTGCTCATTTGCTGTGTTCCAGACTCACATCTCCCCCGACTGCACACCGTCACCCATGCCTGGACTCCTGCAGCTGCCTCTGTCTGTTCCCACTCCTTGGCCTCCCTTCTGGGACCCACTATATACACCACCACCCAAGTTGTCCTCAAAGCCAAGCCCACCAGAAATCCTCCTAACACTCCCGAAGGTTCTCCGTGTCTACAGGGTGGTGCTTAGGATTCAAGATGCTGTGAAGGTCCCCTGCTTGCCCCCAGCCATCCTTGCTAAGCAGTGACCCAAGGACCAGGAGCTGCAACCTCGGCTGGGTTCCCTGCCCAGGAACCCCACCAACTACAGCCCCCAGGATGGCTCACCCCACCCCCCCGCAAAGACCCAGAGAGCAGCAAAATCAGGGCCTTCCTCGTTCTGACCCAACACCGCATCATACAAAGTGACTTCCCACCCATCTCATGTGAGCCTCTCAGTGGCTCTTGTCAATACACCCCCGTGGCCCCATTGACTGCTGGGAAAACAAAGGCTTAGAGAAATCAAGAGATCTTCCCAGCCTCTGAACTTCAGCAACCTCGGTCAAAGAAGGCAGGCTGTCCCAACTGTTCCATTATGCTCAGGGTTGCTATGAGGCACCAAGGAGAAAATGGGTCACTAACAGGATGATAGAAAACTGGGTAAGGGACAGGGTGGGGCATCACAGGACAAGGGCTGTGGTGGTTGATGTGGTTGGGAGGAAGTAGCCTGCCTCGCTGGTAATGAAAGAAACACAAATGAAAACCTCACACGCTCCCTGCAGGGAAAGAAAAGCACAGCCATGGAGGCCTGGAGGGACCAATCCCGGGGGACAGGGGGAGTCGGGGACTGACCACAGCCTCTTATTTGGGGGTGTCTGCTGAAGAAGCCCAGCTCTCCATCTCTGTCTGTCACACACGCTGACATCCACACGCCCACATAAGCTCAGATACCACACCCAAATCAACCAAGATTTTAGCACCATGATGCCCAGTACTGATGGGGTGGGGGTGGGGGAGGTGGGGGTGGGGAGGCCATTTCCACACCCGGCCAGTAGGGGTGCAAAGACAACTTTTCTGGAAGGCCATCATGCAAAAGGCAGCGACAGTCCTAACAATGCACCGCTCTTGGACTAGCAGCTTCACTGAAGGGATATGCACCTCGGTACTATTTATAATCATAATACAATTTAGTAAAAAATTGGAAACAACTATCCGACAAAGGGGGATTTGTTATGTAGATCATAGTAGATTCATGGGGTGGAAAAGTATGCAGCCAGCAAAAATAAACTTCTGTGAGAGGGGCGCCTGGGTGGCTCAGCCGTTAAACGTCTGCCTTTGGCTCAGGTCATGGTCCCAGGGTCCTGGGATCGAGCCCCGCATCGGGCTCTCTGCTCCGCGGGAACCCTGCTTCTCCCTCTCCCACTCCCCCCTGCTTGTGTTCCCTCTCTTGCTGTGTCTCTCTCTGTCAAATAAATAAAATCTTTAAAAAAAAACCAAAAACCAAAAACAACTTCTGTGAGAGCTTTCATGACAGAAGGGATGCGCATGGGGTGATGTGAGGTGGAAAACACACATTACTTCTTATTTTAAAAGCCGGCGTCAGCTGCGAGTGAGAAAGCACTCACTGTGGGTGACTCACGCCGTCAGGTGACTACAGAGGGTGTCACACAGAAGCTCAAAGCCTTCTTGGAACCCGTGCCTCCTGCAACGCCCTACCTCCACGCCCTAGTCAGCTACTACCTGTTCTTGGTTACCTTGTCCTCTGACGCCAGGCCTGGGGCTACTCACAGTTCCGTGACGTTCTTGGGGATGCCTTTGGGCAGGACCTGGAGGTGCTTGTTGCTGCATCGGACTACGGTATCCAGACAGGCACATTCCTGGGGGCACTGTGGGCGGGGCAGGCAGCCCCCCTCCTCCTGGCCTGGGGAGGAAGGCCCGAAGCCTCGTCAGTGACGGGACAGGCCTTCTTAGGGCCTCTTGCTGCCAGGGTCACACTCCACGGTGCCGCAGACACTCGCCTTCTCCACTTCTCTGACACTCCCCCAGGCACCCATAAGTCCCCTCTTGGCTGCACCCCTTCCCCACCAGGAACAAAGCCCCTTGGACCTGTTTTGAAGTTGAGATGGGTCTTGGGTCAATCTCCTGCCTCAGATCCAAGGTGGACGTAGGCACAGCACAGAAGGAGGAGGGCAACCACACCATTTCTTGAGCACCTACTACGTGCCAGATACCATATGGAACATCATCTCTTTAACAGTGCAGTAAGGGGGGCCACGAGCACCCCGAGAATGCAAGCACGACGAGGACAGAGACTTGTCTCTTTCCTCTTCTTTGCTCCCAGAAGGAGCCCAGGCCCTAGAGCAGAGCCTGGCACACAGTAGCCCTCAAAATAGATCAGCTGAATGAATAAATGAATGAATGTATACTTTACATTCAGGCTGATCAGCGGCAACGCAGGGTCTCTACCCACATCCGGCTGACACAGAATCAGCTCCCATCACACGTCCTTCATGTATTCATGCATTCATTCATTTATTCATTCATTCAGTAAACATTTCTGAGAGGCCTCTGCCTTCCTTTCTTCTGACTGGGTGTAGGAGTAATAACAAGGACCCCACAGCAGGCGTTGCTGAGGGCACGAGGGAGCAGGTGGCCGTGACTATCGGTTAGGGAGGCCGGCTGCGGGTGGGCACCGTGCAATACGGACGAACTCCCGGAATCCTCACAACACCTCTCTGGCAGGCGTGCTATGAGCCCAATACAGAGATGAGGAAACCAAGGGCAGAGTGGTTCAGTGACGTGCCCCAGGTGCCCCAGGCTGGGAGACGTGGCACAGGACTGGAATGGATGCCGGCCCTCTCGACCGCTACATTCCACTGCCTCCTGGCAGCAACACCCAGACCGTCACACCCTTTCACCTCAAGCAGGTTCTCCTAAGGGGGAAAGTTGAAGAGAGCTGTCTCCCTGGATGTTCCGGGCAGCACTCTGGAGGTGCCTAAACGCCAAGCAGCAGGCTGGTTAAAGCCATCACGACACTCTCCAGACAGCGACTGTCATGTCGAAAATGCCCGCACAGACGGTGCCGCAAGATCCTACGTGTGTCCCACGTGTGCGTGCGCGCGCACACACACACACACACACACAGAGCTCAGGAAGGTCACACAGCGGGTTAGTGACAGGAGTCATTCAGGGCTGGGAAGCAGGAGCAGGGGACACATTGGTGACCTTTTTACTCTTCTGGATTGTCCGTTGTTGCTTTTTAAGGAAACGATGATGCCTCGCTTTGTAATAAGAGAAATAAAAGGAGGGGGCGCCTAGGCAGCTCAACTGGTTAAGCGTCTGCCTTCGGCTCAGGTCATGATCTCCAGGTCCTGGGATCGAGCCCCACGTCGGGCTCCCTGCTCAGCGGGTAGTCTGCTTCTCCCTCTGCCCCTCTCCCCTGGCTCGTGTTCTCTCTCTCTCCCCCTCAAATAAATAAAAATCTTTAAAAAAAAGAAAAGAAAGAAACTGTTTCTTGGGGGAAAAAATACTGTTTTCAAAGGATACTTAATGGCATAAGAAAATGCCCAAAATATATAGTTAGGTTTAAAAAGAAACAGAATTTTGGGGTAAGGGGGGTGGGTAAAATAGGCAATGGGGATTAAGGAGGGCACTTGTGATGAGCACTGGGTAATGGACCGCAGTGTTGAATCACTATATTGTACACCTGAAACTAAAATAATACTGTATGCTAACTATACTAGAATTTAAAATTAAGTTAAATTAAAAAAAAATTTTTAAAGACCAGCAAGTTATTACTACATAAAATGATATAAAAATATATATGTGAGTAGTATGAAATTTTAAATAGGATGTAAAATTGCTCTAGAAAAACCATTGATTTTGTTTAGAAAAATACGCTGACCATCTTTCTTGGTGTGAAAGTTGAAGCTCCTCACCCAGGACCACCCTCGCCTGGCCTGGATGGGCCAGTCCGGAAGCAGGCTGCAGGGAGGGCTGGAGGAGGCAGGCCAGGCCTGCTGGAGGCTGAAGGCAGTGGCAGGGCTCAAGAACAGGGACAGTGGGCTGAGCTGCAACCTTTCTCTGTCACCATGGGTAAAAATCCGCCCTGTGTGCACGGAGCTCTGCCGGGAAGTCAGGGGACGCAGCTACATGCTGCACGTGCGGGGAAAGAAGGGAGGGGCCGCAGGAAAGAGACTGGGAATCCGGAGGAAACAGACATGGGTGTGAGAAGTGACCAGGTTTCCCACAGGGAGGCGGGGGGCCCAGGAAGGTCCCACCGCCCCTCACGGACCCGGTGAAGCCATCAGCCTGGAGCGCTGAGGCACGGCCAGGCGGCAGATCCCTCCCTGCATGAGGCATACTTCTATAAAAAAATACACTAACATGTGAACTGTGACTTTTCTCTGAGTGATGGAATAATAGATAACATTTATTTCCTTCTTTTATCCATACTTTCCCATTTTTTACACAATAAGCATATTATTGCTTTAAAAATTACATGAAGCTTGCCGCCAGGCAGGGGTAGGTGCAGGACAAAAAGGGGGTCTCCCTGCTCCCTGCCCCACCCCTGGACCAGGGCCTCCCCCCGCCCCCCTGCACGGGAGACCTCCTCTCCAGGGCTGACCAGCCCGCCTCCTCCCTCCCGCCCAGGGGCCCGCAGCTTACCTTCCTCACACCTGAAGTCGGGGAAGGCCACGTCCTGCAGGGGGATCTGCCGCAAGAAGTCCGGGTTCTGGCACCGCGGGTTCCCGGTCACGATCTTCCTCCTCCGCAGCCAGTCGCCCAGCCAGGCCAGCTGGCAGTTGCAGTTGAAAGGGTTGGCCAGAAGGTTTCTGGAAGAGGCGGCCGTGTGACCACCAACACGCCCTGCCAGGCGCGGTTTCCCTGCAAAGCCCTCTCGCGCCGCCACGGACTGGCCACGCGGCCACCCAGCACTCTTTCCCAGACGGCCAGAAGTTATGAAGACATGGCATCCTGACACAGTGGGACCCCACAGACCACGAGGGCCCGACACCCCCAGTGAGTCTTTCATTTTTTTTTTTTAAGATTTTATTTATTTATTCATAAGAGACAGAGAGAGAGAGGCAGAGGGAGAAGCAGGCTCCCCGCCGAGCGGGGAGCCCGATGCGGGACTCGATCCCAGGACCCTGGGATCATGACCTCAGCCGAAGGCAGACGCTTAACCATCTGAGCCACCCAGGTGCCCACCAGTGAGTCTTTCAAAGTAACGACCCTTGGGAGTCCAGGCGGCCGCCAGGGCGCAGAGGCTGGTGCCGGAGCCCCAGGCCTTCCCGCCCTCCAGGCCCGGACTTACAGCGTGGAGAGGGCCTGGAGGGTGTCGAAGGCCCCCGGGGAGATGGTAGCGATCTGGTTGTCGTAGAGTGAGAGGAGGCGGACATTGCGCAGGCCCGTGAAGCTGTCATTGTGGATGCAGCTGATGCGGTTGTTCCTCAGCATCCTGGGGGGCGGCAGGGGCTAGTGCTGTGCCCTGCAGCCATCTACCTGCCTGCGCTTTGCCCACCAAGGCCCCCCCACAAATCCTCCTCTCGAGGCAGTGAGCCAAGGCTGGGGGCCACAGCACCAGGACTCCCCGCACTCATGCTCCCCTCGAGACCCTCCCCTCTAGATGCTCTCCTGTCCACCCTGCGGCCACCTTCATTCCCTGGGTGCCCAGGGCACCCCCAGGCCACGCTCCACATCAACCCCCAGGGACGCTTGCTTAAAACCTGCACCCAGTCATGTTCCTGTCCAGCCTGAAGCCCCAGGGGCCCCCACAGAATAATGTCTCCCCTCTTTCCTGTGACCTCGGGAGCCTCTCTAACCCAGCCCCAGACCAGCACCTGCCCACCTCCCAGGAGAGCAGCACACCCTTGACTCTTCTGGCCTGCAGGCATGCTATCCGGGCCTGCATCACCATGACTTTCCCTGGCTATGGTTTCCTTCTAGAATGACCCCTTTCCTCATGTATATCTGTGAAAGTCTCTGTTCACCCTCAAAAACCTGGCTCAATTCCCCTCCCCCACTAAAAACAAAACCAAGCTTGACACAGGATAGGCAATTCACAAAAGAAATTAAAATGGCTTATGAACGTTGATTAAAAATGTTTAAACTTACTAGTCATCAAGGACATGTAAGCATATTGAATCTTTGCTTGACAAATTACTAAGAATATAATAATATATAATAATAATGCCCAGGGTCGGTGTGAGTGAATGGGCACTTTCACACTTGGGCCGGAGGAGAGTGACTCAGAAGTGAGAGGCACCAAAGGCCCTAAAAGGGCCCTTCATGCTTTCTTCCAGCCAGGCTTTTTTAGGGATTTATCAAAAGGGAAAAATCCTGGATGGGCACAGAATTTCATGATAAAGATATCAATGACAGTATTGCTTATAACAAAAACTAAAATAGCCCAAATTTCCAATAATTATGTAATACCTAGTCCTTCAAAATAATGTTGTAAAAGAAACTTTAATGATACGTACAGGTGCTCGCGTTGTGTTTAGGGACAAAGCAGGTCACTAAATAAAATGGATTCTAGGGTGCCATTCAGAAATACTGACACGTAAGCACCCCGTGTGCTGGTGCGCATGCGCGTGCAAATGCCGACGCACATGTGGAAGCACAAGACTGGAAAGGTGGCAGCTACCCACAAGAGCAGCGGTCGTTTGCATGTGGGGGGGGCTTCTGGCCGTTCTCCTGTGCCTGCACTCTGGCTCGCACGTGCTGCTGGCCCTGGCCCAGCAGCCGCCCCACCCCTCTCCTCCGTCCCCCTCCAAGCCTCCCTCGCAGGGAACCCAAGGGCCCACGACACCCTCCTTCAAGGAGTACCTGGCCAGGGTAAGGACGAACGGGGCAGCCCTGTACGCACAGCCTGGGGAAACAGCCACACTAGATTCACACGTGACAAAAGCAAGTGGCAAAACACAGCACAAAGAGAATCCCCTTTTTGTAAAACAAACAGATAAACACAAAAACCCACAGGGAATGCCCTCATATATTCCTCTCCTTTACACGAATCCCATGACATGTGCTCGGAAAACAGATCGATAGGCCTACCCCAGGGCTGGGGTTGAAACCCAGCCAGGCGCCGTCGGGAGCCGCGCTGCCCTACGGGGCAGCTGTCAGCCACATGTAGCTGTTGATAATTACAGTGAAATGAAATTCAGAGTTCTGTGTCTTGGTGGCGCTAGCCACGCGTCAAGGACTGCAGAGCCACACGTGGCCACTGACTAGACAGTGCGGACACGGGACACTTCTGTCACTGCAAGAAGTCCAACCGGACAGCACGGTCTATTGCACACTCTAAGGGTCTGCATGCTCATTGGAAGAGCTAGTGCTGCCTGGGTGGAGAGACAGGGCTCCCTGCAGCGTTTCTGGAGAGATGGAGGACCCCAGGATCCTACTGAGTCCTGATGTCTGGTGAGCTCTGGCCGGGCTCTGGGTCACAGGATCCTAGAACCCCAGAGATGACGGGCCATCCCTGCTCTCCGTCTGCGCCGGCTGAGGTCATCTCGACAATGTCGCCACCTTGGGGCCTTCCAGCCCCCCTGCCTGCATCCGTGCTGGCCACGCCTGAACTCAACGCACATGGGTGCTCTTGCAGCCTGATCAGAGGGCAGTGAAAGGGGAACCTCCACAAGGGCCCACCTCCACTCACCCCTTCACCAGGCATCGACCCCACCCCCAGGGAACCACAGTTAGCAACATCTGATCACCTGCCCCACCGCAGTCAGGGTCCCCGGCTGCCCCTTGCCTCCTGCAAGCTGGGGTTAGGGGGGAGGGGGGACTCCCATCCTCTCAGTGCAGACGCCCACGCCCTGGCTTGGGTTTGCCTGTGGCAGTCCGGCCCTGCTCCCTGGCCCGCACACTCACAGGGTCCTCAAGCTGTCCAGGCCTCGGAACATGCCGCTCCGGATGGACTCCAGCTGGTTGGCAGTCAGGTGCAGCTCGCTCACAGAGGCTGCGCCCTCGAAGGCCCCATCTTCGATTTCTGACACCTTGTTGTTGCTCAGATTGCTGGACGGGAGGCAGCAGAAGGATGATGCAGCTGAGGACCCCCCTCCCCCCTGCCGACTTCCTGCACGGGAGCCCTGCCTCCCCCTGGGAGCTCCCACACACCCAGTATCTGCCTTCTCCCTCCCCCGCTACAGTCCTGACTGCAACCTCCCCACCAATGGGTAACTCACATCTTCTTCAGATGAGTGAGTTTTTTAAATATCCCAGTGGCCTCCAGGATGGAAATCTCATTGTTGTTTAATCGTCTGTAAAAGGCAATGAAGAGAACTTACACATTCATAAATGACAGACATGAGACTATCTTCCAAATTGAGAATATTTGGGACTCAAACAAAGGAGTTCCCAGAAGAATTTATCTGGCAAGGCAAACTGATCCTATTTCAAAGGAAGGATGGATGGGGGTGCTGGGGGGTGAATGGGGATATTTTTAACCTTAAAAATGCCACAAAAATGTACGTACACAGATGACAGGTATGTGTAGCTATTCATGCACACACATACACATGTGCACAGATTTATATTTTTAAAGAAAGAAAACAGCTAAAGGATGGCTTAAGATCCAACTCAATCTGATGGGATCACATCCCCTGGAAGAAGGCAAAAGCATGACTGAGAAAAGCTACCCCTGGTTCTGGCTGCCAACCTGCCCCATGGGCCAGAGAGGATCTGTAGGCTGTGATTGGAAGCAGAGGGGCTGCGGGGTGGGGGGTGGCGGGGAGCCACTTCCTGCCACGCTGGGGTCTCCCATGCTCCCCAACAGAGCTGGACCAGAGGGAAACTCAGAGTGGATCCAGGAGGGTTAGTGAGGCGGGGGCAGGTGAGGGCTGCAGAGAGGCAGGGGGCCCTCACAGCTCGGCCGTGGACTGGGGGATGCGCTCGGGGATCTTGGTGAGCTTCAGGCTGGAGCACTCCGCCAGGCTGGCCTCACAGCGGCACTTGGGCGGACAGATGGCGTCGCTGTTGCACTCGCTGTTCAGCTGGTAGTCCTCCGTGCCTTCAGGGACAGGCGGGAGGGGGAGGCTGAGGGGCCAGGGCAGGGCTTTCCCGGCCCCCTCAGCCTGCTGCCCCTGCCCACCCACTGCCGCCGCCCCCACCCCCCAGGCTGGCCTCAGTACCCCCCACTCTCCTACCTGGAATGAAGTACTGCTCTTTGGCTGGGGAGAGAAGCAGAAACACCATGAAGCTGCAATCGTCTAGGACTTGCAGGAAGAGCCCAGGCCCCAACCCCACTGCCCAGGTGAAGGCACCCCAGGAACAACACTGGGGTCCCAAATTCGGGCCCCAGAGCCCACCTGCCCAGCCCCAGGTGGAGAAGGCCTTGCTACAGAGCACAGATGCTCCCTGGCCAGGCTGAGGCTGGGGGCTGTACCACCCCCAGTTGAACTTCTCGGGGAATGCCAAAATACAGGACGCTCATGGGCAATGGCCCAAGATGGGGGATGGGGCAGAGAGGCATCAGATCCCTGACCAGGATCCAGGCTCAGAGGCTGACTCACACTGTCCCCAGCCAGTTTCTGCTGCCCCAGAGCCTGGAGGAGGCAGTTCTCTCACTGAGGCCTCCTGATTCCAAAAGGAGTAGCATGACAGCAAATTGTCCTGGGAGCAGAGGAACCTGGGTCCTTGACCAGGCAGGCCTACCTAAGGGACCTTCAGCCAGCCCTAGTCTTCCCTAAGCCTCCATACAGTGCAGAGTGGGGCTGGTCAACCACTCAGATCCCAGGCTTCAGGTTGGGAACTATGCCCACTCGAGGGCCTAGAGTGGCCTAGGAGACGCGGTTGGAGCCATGAGGAAAACATCACCGGTCTCTGAGCTGACTGAAGACAGCAGGCAGGTGGACAGACAGGTGGGCGAGCGGGCAGCTACCTGAGCAGCGGAACTTCTTGCTCTTGATCTGCCCGATGCGCTTGTTGGCGAGGCGCCGGGGGCTGGCGCAGCGGGCCCCGCTCGTCTCGATGGGGTTGGTGCGCAGGAAGTCTGCCAGCCACTTGAGGTTACAGTCACAGATGAAAGGGTTCTGTGCCAGATGCCTGTCCAGAGCGGGCAGAGTGGGGATCAGAGACAGGGCTGCAAACCCATGCTGACCTCTGCCTGGATGGGGCCTCGTTTCTCGCTGGTGGCTTGAAACGCACCACCTTGGGCCACTGCCTGGGTACACCCACCAACTACAGAGAAGTCTGGCCAGAACATGGTAGTAGGGAAGGATCTCCACAGGCTCTGGAGCTCCCAGCTGTCTCTGCTGCACTCCCCCCTGCAAGTCCATCTATTCACCCGTACCCACCCCCCGAGACATTTCACAAACACAAGTGGAGGCAAGAGTGACCTGGAGAGACCGGCCAGACCACCCAGCCTTCCACAGGTGAGGGGACAGAAGAGGTATTAGAGCCCAGGACTGTTGGTGCCCAGAGGCCTCTGTCATGGGTGGTCCCCTCCCTGTGGCTTCGGGCAATAGCAGCTTCTCTCCATAGGCTTTGTCAGGAAGGGGATGGATCCTGCAGCTGGGGTGGGCATGTCTCAGAGTGCCCACTGCGGCCCCTCACTTATGGGAATCTCCATTCCCAACCCAGGCCATGAGGGCTGCCTCCCCCCATCCCACACCCCTGACCGTTTTACACCCTGTCTTTGGACACAAGGGAAACTCAGAAAACATGGCTCAACAGTTACTTACGGGGAAATCACTTGTATTCTCTTACCAGACTGCCTGTGTGACCAGCGGGATAAATGTGGGGAGGGGATAGCTGGCAGGCGATGCTGACTGTAGGAACCTGGGTTGCTCTCAGCGACCACATGCGTGGCTTTTCCATTCGTGGGCCCTCCCCACCCCAACAGGCTCATACCAGCCACATCTGAACCACCCCAGCAGCCAGCTTGCTGGCCTGTGTCTTGGCCATCATAGCATTGGGCATGCCCTGCTTTCTAAACTTTCTAAACTGAGAATATTCCAGCACCTGTACCTGAGAGCTAATGCTTCTGCATGGAAGTACAGGGAGACAGAGCAGGGGCCAGCTCGGAGGACTAGCCATGGATGGCCACTTCTCCATCTAATGCCACCAGTTCAGGCCATCTACTTACTGGCCTCAGCCCAGAGCCCTGATGGAGCGCCAGGGCCATGCAAACAGAGGCATGAGCCCTGCCCAGGGTCTGCACCCAGCTCAGCTCTGACCCTGGCCACGCTCTCCTATTCGTCACCTCCTGGGCTCTGCTTCCTGCTTGGGCTCCTTGGTTGGAGCCTTCTCTGCCCAGATGTCCCTGCCACTCCCCTGGGCCATGTCCTCGCTTTCCTTGCCTGAGTCCTGGCTCCTGTCAGCATCGCCAGGTGGGCCACCCCCGCTTCTGCATCTGGTTGGACATTTGTCTCCCCATTTAAACTGTCTGTTTGCACGGAAAAGATGTGTTTGCTGAAGCCCCGTGGCAGATTCCGTCGATGACTGAAAAATGCATTAGGATTCGGGGCCTGCTCTGGGATCCACCCGGTAACCCAGCTGCATCTAGACGCCCATGCCTCACTGCCTGGCCTCTGCCTGAACTAATTGCTTCCCTTTATCACAGTCTCGGTAGAGAACTCTGTTTAAAATCAATCCAATTATGTTGTTCAGGCATGTATTAAAATGTTCAATGGGTGTGGGGTAGAATATATCCTTTTTAAGAACAGGTTATTTGTGTCAAAGCCAATTTATAAAAACTTGAACCACCCACAGAGACAAATGGCTTAAGAATTTGACACAAATTGGAATTTTTAACAATCGCAAAGAGCAGAGAGCTGAGAAGGGAAAATGCTCAGGAAGAAGAAAAAGAATACCTGCTTGGGAAAATATCATCATGTTAAAGGCACACCCCGAAATGAGCTGCATGTGGGGCCATGCTCTTTCCTCCATGAACATTTGTGAGAGTAGAAAGCAGAAGGGAAGACTTTATTCTCAGTGTCCTTCTTGGAATATGCATTAATAAGTCACAGCTAGAAACCTTTTGGGGCAGATGCTCAACATCATTAGTCAAATTAAATCCACAATGAGACACCACTTCACACCCACTACAGTGGCTATAATCAAAAAGACAAGTGATACCAAGTATGGGCAAGGACGTAGACAAACTGGAACCCTTATTTTTTTTTTTTTTAAAGATTTTATTTATTTATTTGAGAGAGAGAGTGAGAGAGAGAAAGAGCACAAGAGGGGGGAGCGGGAGAGGGAGAAGCAGACTCCCTGGCGAGCAGGGAGCCCGATGCGGGACTCGATCCCGGGACTCCAGGATCATGACCTGAGCCGAAGGCAGTCGCTTAACCAACTGAGCCACCCAGGTGCCCAAACTGGAACCCTTATAATACACTGCTGGGGGGGGGTGTAAAATGGCATTTACCGCCACTTTGGAAAAGTGACAATTTCTTAAAAAATTAAATGTAAATTTCCTATGTGACCCAGAAAGCCCAAGAGAAATGAAGACATTTGTCCACATAAAGATTTGTAAGCAAATATTCACACTATATGATACTCATAATGATCCCAAAGTGGAAATCCAATGTCCATCCACTAGGAAGGTTAAACACAATGTGGTCGATCCACTCAATGGGAAATCACTTGGCCATAAAAAGGAACCAAGTCCTGATACACACTACAATGTGAATGGACCTCAAAAACATGAAAAGTCAGTCACAAAAGATATATCATGATGATTCCAAGTTTTTTTTAAGAGAGAGAGAGCGAGCAGGAGTGGGAGGGGAGGGGCAGAGGGAGAGAGAGAATCTTAAGCAGGCTCCACACCCAGTGGATCCAACTCGGGGCTGGATCTCACGACCCTGAGATCATGACCTGAGCCGAAATCAAGAGTCAGATATTTACCCGACTGAGCCACCCAGGCACCCTATGATGATTCCATTTTTATGAATTGTTCAGAAAAAGCAAACTATAGAGACAGAAATTAGATTAGTGGTTGCCTGGAAATCAGCTAGAAATCGGGACTGACTGTAAAAGGACACAAGGGATTTTGGGGAGGTGACAGAAACGTTCTAAAATGTGATCGTGATGATCGTGGTGATCGTAGAAAACTGTAAATATAGGAAAAATCATGGAGTTGTTCACTTAGAACAGGTGGGTTTTATGGTATATGTTATACCTCATTAAAGCTGTTTTTTAAAAAAAACTTTGAAAAATCTCTTGGAGCAAGGAAAATGGCAGCAAAGTCAGGAGTGGGGCACAGATACTCGGCCACAGATCTCAGAGCTACCGACGGACAGATCAAGCAGGGTGTGGGTTATTTAAATCTGCTCAGGCCTGACCCGTGACTCAGTCAAGGCGTTTAATCCTCCAAACCTATATTGAGAATATCTGATTATTCCTGGGTCTGTGTTTCTTTTATTCTCGTTCCAAACTGTACTCTGGTTGTTAATATATAATAGTTGCTTATGAAAGTCCGGTTCTGCTCTCCCGCCTTAAATAATGAGGTCTATTCTTATGAAAAAAAGCACAATTGAGGGGAAAGCTAACTAACTTCTCAGGGATGGTGAAGAGACACCCGAGACCAAATCACTGCTCTACGAGATGTTGTGTGACCTTGAGTGAGTCCCATGATCTCCTGCCTCAGTTTCCTCATCAGTGAAGTCGGGACGGTAGACCGTACGTCCACCGGCCATTGTGAGTGTTCAGGAAGATAACACAGGGAACGAGCCGCGGCCTGGCCCTGGGTCAGGGCTCGACGAACAGCAACGACGGCTGTTGCTTTCAGTGTCCCGCTATTTCTGTCTCACCTGCAGGAAGACTTCCTGTTCCGATGTTCTGTCCCAGCTCTGTGCCCCACTAGTGCCTGCCGACAGTGGCCAGGGTCTCAGGCCTGGTGTCTGGCGGGCAGAAGCGCTCTCGGAGATCCAGCCAAAGACAGAGGCCACCCCCAGGAAGGGCAATCCATGTGATATGTTCACTCTCCGTCCACCCGGAGACAAGCTCCTCACATGAGACCCTCAGTCCTGGTCCCTATACCCCAGGCTTTCCTGTGTGTGGGTCCCCAGCCTCGAAATCTCCTTTGTGCATTTCTCTCGGACATCCCGTCAGCTGTGTAAAATCCTCCACCTTGCCCGTGTCTCCCTGTAACTTCTGATTTCACATACTTGGCAAGATTTCCCTGTCGCGCTCCATCTTCCTCTCCCTGCCTGTAAGCAAGTTAATTAGCAGGAGGGGGCTGCAGGCAGGTGTGTGGGCTTTAACAAGTTGTCTTCGTGCCTAACGTGTCCTTGCTGATCTGCAGGGTCCCCGGGGAGCAGGAGTTGAGCCTTTTATTTGACCTGTTTCACACCTGGCTGCCCCCCGCCATGCGGATATTATCTGATGGAGAGCACTGTCCAGCAGATAAACAATGGCCATAACGAAATTAATAATAAATGCCCATGGAGCATGTATTTCAGAAGCACTTACAATGAACTCAGCTCTGTGTAAACGTCCCCTTTTATCTCCTAACAACCTTACAAGAAAATAGTATCCTCATTTTATAAATGAGTGAACTGAGGCCCAGAGAAGCTGATTAACTTGACCAGAGTCACACAGTCAATAAGAGGCACAGCTGGGAGTTGAACCCAGGACTATCCAACCCCAAGTCTGTGCTCTTTCCTCTATAAGAGGCCACTCCTGGTGAGCAAAAGGCACAGGGCAAGACAGCTGCCTGTCCCCGGAGCCTGTCACTTCTCCCTAGGTCCTCCTGCTGGGACTGAGGGGAGGAGGGCAAGAGGGCACTCACAGGGTCTGGATGGCCCGCAGGGAGGTGAAGGTGCCCTTGGCGAGGCTCTGGATCTTGTTGTCATACAGGGAGAGAAGTGAGAGGTTCTGCAGATCCTGGAAGGCATCGGGCCGGACACAGTTGATCTTGTTGGCGTTCAAGAGCCTGTGGGCAGACCAGGGCTGGGTGGTGAGGGGAGAGGTGCAGAATCGGCCGTGTCAACATGCTCTGGGCACCTCCCTGGCACCAAGCGTGCATTGTCTCGGGGAGAAGTGCACAGGAGCTGGCGCGGCGAGGCCGGCCCTCTGGCTGTCCACTGCATGCAGGAAGCCGAGACCTCCGACTGCCCTCTCTGTGCAAGGGACCGTCCTGCTCCACCGGCTCCTCTTACTCTCAAGGACCTGCTACAAGTGCTCACAGGGTTCTTGGGAAGCAGAGAGCACAGTGGTCAGGCCACCTCCCAAAGGCATTTTGGAGGCTCCCCTCCTTTCTAGAGTCTGCCGGGTTGCCAGGCACCTGAGATGGAGCGTTTGCGTTCTGCGCCCCTTGGATCCTGGGAGAGCACCCCTGCCTGAACTCTCATGCTTCAGGGAGGCTAAGCCGGGTCCAAGTGTCCCCCCGTAGGAGACAACTCTGTCCCCAGCCACCCTGACCCCCTCGGGAACACAGGCTGCATCTCGGGAGCCTCTCAGCTCAAGTGTCCCACGATCTGCTCTGAACCTGACCCCCCTCCCTCTCTCCCTGGCCTCAAAAGAACCCCAGGGTCCCTCGCAGCACCCCCAGCTCTGCCATTGTCCAAGCTCCTTGCCTCATTGAGTCCTGTACCCCAAAGAGGTTGGCAAGGCTAGTCTGAGAGGCCAGAGGAATACTAGCCCCCTCCCTGGGCACCACCCAAGGACACCTGCAGATGGGTCCTTACAGGAGCTGTAGGGTGTACAGGCCTCCAAACACACCCCGGGGGAGGTCTGTGATCTTGTTCCCATACAGGACCCTGGAGACAAAAGGCAGCAGAAAGAGAAAGTAAGAGGAGAGCCTACCAGGTGGGAAATGACTTTGCAAGTCGCACCCACACAACGGCACCCCCTCTAAACCATTCACAGAGCACAGAACGGTGGTGTAGGTTTGTTGTAACAAGCTGCCAGCAGGTGGCAGTAAAGTGTGTTAAGATAGGGTCCTCCGTTTGTAGTTTGCAATGGGCTAGAGGCAGCCGTGATCCCCACTACTGCAGAGCAGGCCCCCAATACCTGCTCTCTGCCTCAAGCATGGAACCCACAGAAGCCTGCAAAGGGGCCCTCTCTTTGGGAAACTTCATAGGAAATTAAGCTGGCCCCGGATGTAAAATGAGACTGTTCAAAGAGGAGAAAATCCCATGGGTAGGATAATTAACATATTTTCAGAGAATTACAAGAAAAAAACATGAATGCCAAACGGCATGCACGGAATGAGCTCTGACGTCAAGCAACAGATAACACACCAGAAAGAAACAGATCAAAGTTTAGCTGTGCGGAGGTCTAGGCGGTGGGGGTACAAGTGGGTTTCTTCACCTTAGTTCCCTCTGCGTTGGGCAGGAATTCCATGTACGAGTAGGGAAGAAGCAAAGGTTCCAAAAAGCCATGCAGGAATGGGTTCAGGCAGAGGGAGAAGTATCAACAGGGCTTGGGGACAGGGTATACTCCATTCCCAATATTGCAAGCAGCCCCCACAAGCCACCCCGGAAACAACTCAGCCTGTGTAAAAACAGTATGTACTTCAAGATCCTTTCTGTAGGAGGACATGGCAGAAGCAAAGGCTCTGCAGTGGGATCCAGGTTAGCCCATGTGAATTCAGTGTGGTTTGAATAGAGGAAACAAATGGAATAATAGCTTGGATTTTACCCAGTGAGCACCAGGAAGCCTCTGAGACAGGATCAGATTTGCATTTGGAAAGATCAGAGTGGAGGGGCAGGGGCTGAAGCAGGGACACCAGGTCAGGCTCTGCCAAGGTGGACACTGTCAGCGAGGTCTATTAGCATGACATCAGCACAAAAGTTCCCTATAGTGGGGAGATGGCTTTGACTAGGTATCCATGAGCAATAGGAACCCACATTTTAAATGGGCTATTGTCATGTACCAATTTAGAAAGAGTTTCATTCACTTTTCAAATGAAGAGTCCTGCATTTTGGCAGGCCACCTCCAGAATCTGATCTCCTCAGCCAATGACAGAGACTCATTACCAGGCTGTCAGGTACAGCTGTGCAGGTTGTACACTGCACAACTTAAGGGGTGCCATTCACAATTGGTCCCACCCACTACCTCACACTCCACTCCAAGAGAAGAGGGTGCACACAGAGGCACTGAGCTGGCAGCCTCCTACACTCCCCAAGGGGGAGTTCCATCCTATTTCACTTCCCAGGCCCCTAATCTATGCAAGGCATGTGTTCAGTGCTGCCAACGATAAGCAAAAACACGCACTCTTCAGAGCAACAAATGGCCCCTACCAATGGGGGGCTCACCCAACTACAGGATGCCCTGAGTGCACTCTGTATAGACAGGTGCTGTGGGACCTCAGACAGTGAGGGGCTTGGTGAACCTGGGGGTGCAAGCAAGGGCTCTGGGAAAGAGAGAGATGAAGTAACATTTCCAAGATGAATGTTTGATGCCGCATAGCATTTTGTAGATTAATGGACCACCCCGCCCGCCATAAACCCTCCAGGGAAGGGAAATGGGGAGAGGGGGAGGAAAATGCTTTTTTCTCATCCCCCACAACTTGCGAGCACACCTGAGATGAACGGCACAAGGTGTGGCAGATGTCACAACGGAGCTGGGAGCGGCTGCCCTTATAAGTGAGCTGGGGAAGGTTTGAGAGCTTAGAATGCAGGGGCCCCAGGAGGGAGGCGGGGCCAACATGAAGGCTGGGCCAAGTCAGGTGACTACAGCCAAGAATGCTGGGAAAATCCCCTTCGGGGCAGGAAGAGCATCAGAGTTGTCAGGGGCAACAGCTCGGTCTGGATTCCCTCCACCCCCTCCTAGCTGCAGAGTGTCCGCCAGCAAGGAAGGGGGAGCTGGGCACGGCCTCCCCCTCTGGAGGGGCCCTGGCACAGGGGTGGGGGCACCCTGGACCCTGGCAGACTTGGCATGGCTACTCACAGCGAGTTCAGGGAGCGGAGGCCCTGGAAGGCGTCAGGCGCGATCTCTGCGATCTGGTTGTTGCTCAGGTCTCTACAAGGTGAGCAGGAGGGAAGCCTGCTGAATCCCCCGGCAGCTACAGAGCCCTGCTTGGCCCCTCCTCCCAGATGCCACAGGAGGGCAGGCATTTCTAGAAAACTGAGGGGCCAGTTCTCCCATCCCCCTGAAAAGCCCCCGGCCATGTTTCCCTGTGCAGTCTGAGGCTCGTGCTCAGGCTGGCAGTCCAGCCTTGGTCCGTTCTTGAGGAAGCCTTACCCTACACCCCCCTCTCACATCCGCAATTGCTCCCAGGAGTGCCCCGACCGAGATGGAGGATGACAGTCAGCTCTGGTCATGTGCCAGACTCAGGCTCAACACCGCACGTGGGCCTCACGTTAACTGTGAGAGGTCACACCGCCGCCAGCCACATGTCACAGATAAACCTGCCCCACGGCAGTGACATGCCTGTTCCAGGCCCTTCCCCCTGCCCCATGCTGACTCCCAGGAAGCGGCGGGAGACACTCACATCCTCCGCAGCTTTCTGTAGGGAGAGAAGGCTCCTGGGGGGATGGACTTGATCCCATTGAGCTCCAGGCGGCTGCAGAGAGAGAACACAGAAGCAGCTGGGTCCTGACTACTGCCGCCCAAACCAGGCCCTTTGCCCCTGCTCCCAGCCTCCATCTGGAGTAGGTAGGCTGGTACTGGCACAGGAAGGGAGCTGCTGTATTCGAGCCCCATTACCCCAGATTTTTGTGGCCGAAAGGAGCCCCCAAATCAGGCTACTACTAAGAAACCAACTCCAGCAGACTCACCCCGCTGGGCTGGACAAAAGGACCACAGAGGGACACCCTCCCAAGTCTCTAGAACTGCCCAGCTTTGGGTAGAGGGCTCAGGCCAGCCGAGGCCGGCCGTCTCTCCTCCATTTGCACGGAGGGGACTCGGGCGAGCCCTTCACTGGACCACCAGAGCCTGGCCCGGCCCAAGGGCCCGCGGCCCAGCATCGGCCCTGGCCCATACTCACATCTCCGTCATGGTGTCAGGCAGGTTGGCAGGGATGGCCGTGAGGCCTTTGCCACGACAGTCCACAATGCCATTGCTGCAGGTGCACATGGCGGGGCAGGAGCCGGAGGAGAGGGTGCAGGAAGGCACGCGGCCCGCCTCCCCTTGGCCTGAGGAAACAGGGGGCTGTGACCTGGGGTGTCCCAAGCTAGCACCTCCTACCCCAGATACAGCATCATGGGTGGGGACAGGGTATATAGTATTTCTCTGAATACAGATGAACCAGAGGAGATCACCGAGGACTACCATGTAACTCTGTGGGCGCCCAGCACATAGCACGTGCTTGATAGATATTTGCTGAACTTGAATCTGAACCTAACTCGGCTGCATGAGAGTGTGATTCACACACTAGGAAATCCTGGCCTAAATTCTAAAGCTCCAGGTTCTAGTCCATGTCACTCAACACTTTTGAGCCTGAATCTCCTCATGGGTCACCAGAGAATGACAAGGACTATGTTTATCGGGTACTCACTCTGGGCCACATGCTGTGGGAAGGGTTATACATGCAGTATCTCATTTAACCTACGGGGGTGTGATGTTCTTGTGGCCATTTTACAGGTGAGAAAACTGAGTCCTTGATATTATTGAATTTGTGGAAAATCACACAGCTAATAGGTGGTAAAACCAGGATAAAGTGTAGTGGCCGATATAAATTTGTTAAATTGAAGAAGAACATACAGGCGCACCATCTTAAGTGTATAGCTGGCTCAAGTTCTACTCGTGGGTACACCCACAGAACCGTCCCCAGACATAGAACATTTCTGTCACCCAAGAGGGCTCCCTCATGCCCCTTCTCCGAGGCAGCCGCTATTCTGAGATCTATCACCAAAGATTTGTTCTGCTGATTTGTGGACTTCACATAAATGAAATCAGACAGCAGGTCCTCTTGTGTCTGGCTTCTTCCACTCAGTACAAAAGCTTTGAGATTCGCCCACACTGTTGTGTACATCAGCAGCTTGCTCTCTGTCACTGCCGAGCAGTATTCTACTGTATGGACAGATCATAATCAGTTTATCCATTCCCCTGCTGGTGGACTCTTGGGCTGTCTCCAACCCTGGGCTATGAAAAAAACCTGTCTTGAATATTCTCGGACATGGTTTTTTCCAAGGGGTGAGAACAGGAGATCATAGATGGGGCAGGAGGGGGAAGTGGGAGGGGACAGGAGGTGACGGGTGAGGACCGGAGATGTGGGCGGTCCAGGGGGTGGTGGATAAGGACAGGAGGTGATGGGCGAAGAGAGGAGGTCACGGGTGGGCCAGATGTTAGTGCATGGTGACAGGAGGTCATGGGAGGGAACAAGATGCAGGGGTGGGGCAGGGGGAGCAGAAGGCAGGTGATGGGCAGTCTAGAGCCCCGGCAGGGCCTGCACCCACCTGAGCAGCTGAACTCACTCTTCTGGACCTCGGCCACATTGAGGCCACGCAGGCTGGCGGGGCCCGAGCACTGGGTGAAGAGCCCGATGGTTGGCCTCTGCCTGAGCCACTGTGAGAGCCAGGCCAGGTGACAGTCGCAGAACAGGTGATTGGAGTGCAGGCGGCTGCGGGGGGAGAGGGCAGCTCACAACCCACCCACCTGGGCCCCCAGCCCCAGCGCGATAGTGGGAACCCCCCCTTACCAGAGAGCGGGCCAAGCCTCCGGTGCTCCACGCAGCCCCAGAGTCGGAGCTCAGGACACTCCCGGCGGCTGCCCCCCGCCCTCCCAGCTCGCGTGGGGCAGTCACTGGCCGGAGTGTGACCAGCAAATTATTCATCCCACTGAGCCCACACGGACCCGCTGCCCCAAAGCCCATCACTCATTTTTAAACACAAAAACATATCACTTGTTTTCCGAGGAAAAATCAAATATAAATGACATTCAGTATCCTTCCATTTTGGGTCACTTCCCTCCCCCCTTGGACTCCGACACCACCACCCTGAGTGGATGACCACTGAGAATGCAAAGAAGAAGAAGGAGCTCTTTCTCCCGCCCGTGGACGCCTTCAGCCCCTTCCCCACCACCCCCAGCACCAGCCCCCACTTGGCCACTGGGCCCCTGGCTACCCCTGGGCCGACTCACAAGGTCCGCAGCTTGGGCATGTGGTTGAAGCTGGACACGGGGATGGTGGTGATGTTGTTGTTGTTCAGGGTCCTGGGCAGGGGAAACCAGAGTCATAGGGCGTCTGTGCAGTAGGCAGGTACACTGGAAGGAGGGCACGGGGCTTCTCTCTGACACGCACTCAGACTCTCACATCCAGATCCACGGTCCCCCTTCCAGGGGAGCCGGGACTGGGCTGGATCCTGGAGAATACGCCCACTGAAGAGCAGGAGACACAGAGCTACCCTCAGGGAAACCCCTGAACTGGGACAGAGGTGATAAGGCAGGTGCCACAGACTGGGACAGGGAGGTAGAGCAAGAGGACCCGCGGGCTCGAGCTGGTTGGGAAGTAAGTGCGGGGTTTCACAGAGGGAGACGGGGAGCATTCCCGCCTCATGTGTCAGAAAGTCCTGGAAGCCACAGATACTGCCCTGGGCTTCATCGTGCGCAGGGTAAGCCTGGGTCAGGTGCTGCAGGCACGACCCCACGAGCAGGTGTCCCCCCACCCTGGGTGGCGAGTCCAGGAGAGCAGAGAGCATGGCCTCTGCCCTGGGCCTAGCGCCGTATCCCGGGGGGGCTCCCGCCTCCTGTGCTGCTCCCAGCCTGACCCCGGCTGCCTGGGCCGAGCTCCCACGTTCCCAGGCTCTCCAGCCTCTGATGCCCTTCCCATGCTCCACTTACAGCACCTCCAGCCCCCGCAGAGCCCGGAAGGCCCCTTCCTCGATGCAGCTGATCTGGTTCTTGTCCAGCTGTCTGTGAAGCAAAAGAAAGCTGTGCAGGAAGCAATGTTGCCTAGAGCAGCAGCGTCCAGATGTTTTGATCAAGCGCTCCATTAGTTTAAAACAAAGAGGCCTGGCCCCAATCTTTTGTTCAGTATATACGTGTCGATCCAAATAGCAAATACTAACAAAAGCTTATGTTCTTTCTTATTTCGTTAAGACAATAAATATAAATAAAAGTTATATTCTATTCCTCCACCTAACTTTGCATGTCCTCCGGGGACCGGGCACCTGCCCCCCCACTTTGGAGACCAGCTGGAGGGTGCTGGCAACTGGAAGACGAAACAGCCTCTCCCAAGGGCAGCGGCAGCGAGAGCTCACACACAGATTTCACCCCGAGGGCCCAGTGAGACTGACTAGCTGTGGCCACCTGGAATGCTGCTTTTGGAATAAACTGAAGCTGTGATTGGGGTCCCTTGGGAAAGAAGGCAGTGCCCAATTGTCTACTACAGACTTGGGGTCAGGGAGTGACAGGCATGCCAGGCATTTGTCATTCCTGCCGCAGTCTGAGCTCGGGGAGGTGACAAGCCTGGACCAGAATAAATGTGAATAATAGAAAGAAACCATTACATTTAAATAGCACTTGACAAAGCATATTTATTTCCATGTCTCATTTGAACTTCAGAACAAGTCTGATGGTCCCATATTACAGAATATACTGAAGCTCAGTGAAGTTAACTGACTTGCGGCCACTTCCACAGTATGTACCTGGAAGAGAAGACTCACACCCAGCTCTCTCAATCTACTGAAGGGCAAGAGCATGCAGACTGGGCCATTTAAATGGACCATGAACCTCACCTAAGCACCCACAATTCATGACACTCCCTTCTACCCAGTCCCCAAAGGCCGCCTGTTTCCTTCGACCCCAGACTGTTCCAGAAGACCACGCTAGCCCCAGCCATCTCAGAGCCCACACCAGCTCCTTGGTCGCCTGGGCCACAGGGCTCAGGGAGATGCACAAGGATACTGCAAGGGGTGGCCCTCCAGCCCCTGCACCCTTCTCCCTCCCAGGCCTGGACTCACAAATTTTTGAGGTCTGTAGCTCCACGAAAAGCTTTTCTGGGGATGGCCTGGATTGTGTTCTCACTCAGGTCCCTGAGAGGATAAAGCCAGAGGGAGAAAAACACTGATCAGAAGAGATTTCTCCAGAGTGCCCCGATGAGTAAGGGAGGTCGGGATGGCCAGATGGTGCTCCAGCATCCGGGAGAGTGCCTGGCACCCAAAGTCCTGCTCAGTGAGCATCTGTTGAAGGAATGAAGGAAGGAATGAATGATGGAGCTGGAGAGAGGTACCCTGCCCTGGAGGGGGCTTTGTCCCCAACCACCTCCCCTCTCTATGCAGAGGGGGTTGCAGCCGGAGGGACGAGCCTGGGGCAGCAGTGACCGATTCTGCCAGACCCCAACCCTGCCCACAGACCTCCAGAGGTCAGCTCCGCCCCCAGGGCATCATCCAGGGCTGCAAAGGAACAAGCAAAGGAGGGGCTTCTCGATGAGCCCAGAGCCACCCTGGGACCTGTGCTAAGTTCACCCAAGACTCACTCTGTTTTACTGATAAGGAATAAGGGCTCAGGAGGAAGGTGCCACTGGTAACCCGGCCCGTATGTGGCACAATCAGCTCACGAAATCCAGGCTGGGTCTGACTCCAGATCCTGTGCTCTCAGGCCTGCCGTCAGCAGAGCCACCTCCAAGAGCCTAGCCCACACCGGAGGCTGCCCCATGCAGCCTATTTCTCATGCTGGCCAGGGTCCACAGGGCTGCATCGCTGCCCTGCAGCCTGGATGGCAGGGGTCACCGATGATGTCACCGTCTCCCCATTATTAATATCCTTCTGTGAGGGAGGAGGAGTTGCAGGGACACTGCGAATCCCTGGCCTCTGCAAGCCCCAGACCAGCTTCTGGACACATCCTCTGGCTCCACTGGCAGATAGGGCCTCAGGCACCTGCCCACCAGCCTCTCCCTTCCTCTCTCAGAATCCTTACTACAGACTTTTACAAATGCCCCTATCCGGGGCAGCTTTTCCTTGCCACAGTGGTGGCATCAACTGCCACCATGTTCCAAGAGTGTCCC
Source organism: Neomonachus schauinslandi (assembly GCF_002201575.2). Taxonomy (NCBI): domain Eukaryota; kingdom Metazoa; phylum Chordata; class Mammalia; order Carnivora; family Phocidae; genus Neomonachus; species Neomonachus schauinslandi. The sequence continues at coordinate 123,748,108 of NC_058408.1, forward strand.
CGAGGCCAGCACTGCCTAGCACATCACGTATGTGAACTCAATTGACCCTGGCACTAACCATGGGGCAAACACTATTACTGTCCCCCTCTACCGAAGGGTAAGAAGGAGGCTCAGACCAAGTCAAGGGAACACAGCTGGTGAGCAGTGGCTCCAGAATCCGAGCCCGGACAGTGAAGGTCCCAGAGCTACCCCTTTGCATGGCAGCCCTAGGAGCAGGAACTAGAAGTAGGAGGAGGGATGTCTTCTCTTATTCTGCATAGGAGGGAACCGAGCTCCAAGAAGTGAAGCAATCTGCCCAAGGTTAAAGCAAGATGGGGACCCAGGCGAGCCCTGTATCAGATGTGCCCTCAGGGTCCTTAACCTGGACAGCCAGGGGCTGACTGTCCTGACGTGGGATCCAATGCTGGGCAGTTCCAAGACCCCCAGCTCCTTCTGGGCCAGGCCCACAGGGCTCTGACCATGTCCTTCCTTTCAGCCTGTCACCCGACAGGCCTTCGGGTTCACTGCCAGCCCCAAGAACATGGCCCACAGGGCCCTCCAGCACACAGTCCCTCGGAGCCCCCACCCCACGCCACCTGCCGCACTAGCACCCCGACTCCACACTGCCTGCCGAGCTGCTTTCCCCTTTCTCTGCGATTCCCAGCAGCCCCTCCATCTTGAGAGGACAGGAGAGCACTTGAGCCTTGACTTATCTGCTAATCCTGTTGTCACCTCTTCCTTGCCTGGAGAGAGCACCTTGGTGGCTCCCCCGTCCCCTGCCCAGCTTCCGTCATGCAGGTAATTGCCGCCGTGAAGGTACATCCTGTACTGGCCTGGCCCTACCGTCCCCCTGGTCTATGACCTTGATCTCTCCCCCTTCTTAAGTAGACCCTGGCACTGGGTAGGTCGGACAGGCAAACCGCTGACTTGGGAGAAGGCTGTGCGGGCCACACAGGTAAACCAGAGACGCCGGCTGGCAGGGGCTGGGAGCGGCTCCTGGGGCTCACGGTCCCGGGGGTTCTCTCCTCACGCTCTCTGCGAGAAGCCAGCCGCCGTGTCACTCTGGAGAGACCCGCACGGAGAGAACCGGCTTCCAGCAATGTCCGTCAGGCACCAAGGAAACAGATTCCCCGGCCCCCGTCAAGCTCCCGGACTCTGTGTTAACGTGCCCCCCGAATTCAGACACGGAAATCCTGATGCCCAGTGTGACAGTGTTGGGAAGCGGGGCCTCGGGGAGTGCGTAGGTCCTGAAGGTGGAGCCCCCTGAGAACGAGAGGTCTGAGATGCGAGGACACAGCGATGAGCCAGAAGTGGGGCCTCACCAAACACCAGTCAGCCGGCACCATGACCCTGGACCCAACCTCCAGAATGGTGAGGAACAAATATTGTTTGTTTATAAACCACTCAATTTATGGTATTTCTGTTACAGTAGCCAGAACTGACTAACGCAGCCCCAGCCAACGTCTTGACTGCAATCTCATTCAAGACCACCCAGCCACCTTCCAGAAACTGGGAGACAATACATGTTTGTTGTTCTTTTCAGCCACTGTGTTTCAGGGTTCAACAGTCAATGACTAAAACAGGGCTGCTTTTGGGGAATGGGCTAAGAGAGAGGCTTGGAGGCCATGCTAGAGAGCGTGCTCTGACTCTGAAGGGACGAGGGCCCCTGAGAGCCTCTGAGGAAGGCAGGGTCATGCTCAGATTTGACATGAATGAGCTGAAATATGTTCACGATGTGGCCCCATCGCTTTGCACTTTGGGCCTCAGTTTCCTCGTTTGTCAAATGCACAGTCTGAACTAGATGATTTCCTCCTCTCCCCCCGCCCCAACACAGTCCCACCACACGCTGACTACTCCCAGACACGGCAAGCCACACTGCTCCAACACAGCAAGCTTGGGTCCTGGGGTATCTGAGATCCCAGGGGGAGGTGAGGGACGGGGAGCCCGTCACTGACAGCACACTTCCTGAGAAAGGCAGGATAAGAGAAGACAGACACAGCCATCCGCCTTTTCCTCCCCACAGGGAACCAGGGAGAACAAAGCATGGATGGTGAGGGCAAGACAAGGGTTAAGGAGGGGCAGGGGCCTGGAGACTTCTACAGAGTCAGGAAGAAACAGAGGGTGCACAGGACGTGGGGACCTCCAGCGGGACAGTCATCTCGGCCCCAGCTGGCAATCTACCCTTCAGCTAAGCCTGGGAGGGAACTCTGGGCCAGCCACTCACATCCATTATTCTGTTTAATCCCCACCACCCTGCAAGGAAGGTTTTTTATTTGTATCGATTAGTTTATTGATTTAAGCCAACCTTGTTCCAGAAAGGCTTTAAGGTGGCTTATAGGGATTTACAAAATAGCAAGAGAGCAAGAGTGAAAAGTGGGGCAAAGAGAAGAAAAATCAATAGCAGATACCAAGAACAAGGCACGATGTCACCCACACACCTGCCAGGTCCAGGGCAGAGCATGGGCTCTGAGTTTTCTGAGAGCTGATGGAAAAGGGGGACAGTGGTCCCTTAACAGCATCCCCAATATACATATAATTTCAAAAGGACCTGTTTGTCAGGAGAATAGCTGTTTGGGGTACTAAGATGAGACAAGAATTCTCCAGGGATCCTTATAAAAAATGAGAGTGTGGCCTAATCAATAATACTAGACCCTTATAATAAATGGGTTTCAAGTGTCTGGTTCTTATAATAGTATTGCATCAAAGTGCAATGCAGGAAATGCAATTCTATAAGGACTCACACCAGGAGCTAAGTGGGGAAGGAAGGGGCAGAAATAGTCCGTGCAAAGGCAGGAGGCGTAATAGAGCCCGGCACTACTCGGGAGTAGTTAGGTTTGCCTGGAGCAGAAAGTGCCGGGAATGTGTCTGCAGGAAAAAGCCTTGGCAGGCCAGAGAAGGTGACCGGTTACACCAGAGAGGCATTTGATCTGATGGCCTTTAGACATTGCTCAGGAGCACCAAAGCTTACAGAGGAAAGATGCTGCCCCCAGGGCAGGCAGGAGAGGCAACACCGAGAGCCCATCCAGGAGGTGAGGGTCCAGGGGTGGGTGTGGAGCCACCCGGGGCCAGCCCACAGGAGCGAGCCACTCACACGGGTAAAATGAGGCAAGGAAAGGGAACTTAAGACCCTGGAAGAGGCCAGCCTCTAGACCAGAGGAAAGGGTGGGCCTCGGAAGCCTGAGGAAAAGGCAGTATGCCTGCGGTACAAGAGGTGCTGGAAAGAGCTTGAACTCTGCGAGGAGAGGATCCAGGTTCGAAGCCTGCTGCTAGCATTTATCAGCCAGGCCCCCGGAAGGTATGCACCTGAGCGCTTCGATGTCCCTGATTATAAAATGGAGATAAAAATACCTACCACACGGGTTTGGAGAAGATGAGTTCTTGTGTTTGAGCTTCTGTCCTAGGACCTCCATGGCAATATTTAAGAGAGCAAGCTTCTGTCCCTCCTCAAACACAGCGGGCCAGTCCCTTTCCTAAGGGTCTGACTGTTGTCTCCAGTACGCTCACTAGGGGGCACCAGAAGCCTGCCCTGGGCTCCGAGGCCTCCGCGACCGCACAGACCCAAACAAAGCTATTCTCATTTTTTTGCCCCAGTTGACCTCCTATCTGGTCAACAATTGTCTTGTCTTTCCCAAACCTCTTTGAAGTAATGTTTCTCACCTCCATTTTCCCCAGGCTGGCATGCAATACCAAAAGGCACCACCTACATCTTGTAATTCTGCTCTTTCCTCATCCCTTGGTGGCCTTGTCACAGGCCCTGAAGGGAGCGTGGCCTAGGGTCGGGTGGGCAGAATGAGATACGCTGAGACGGGGAGGGTGCTGGAGCTGGAGAGATAAATCCAAAGTGGGAGCCGCTGGTGGCCTGACCCTGGCCAGGGGAAAGGGGAGGGTGCAGAGCCATGGGGCAGATGGGGGTGCAGAAGGAAGTCCCAGGTAGGACAGTGAAAGACAGACTGGAGAGCAAGGACGCAGCAGCCAGACAAGGGACAGACTGGGGAGATAAATACAGGTGTAGGGCCAGATTCTAAGGGTGAGGATGAGGTCTTGGGCTTTGACAAGCTCCCAGGGGATATGGATGCTGCTGGTCCAGAAAGCACACACTGAGAGGCTAGGGTGGAGAGGAGAAAGCCCACAGCAGAGTTTCATAATAGAGATGGGTTCAATAAGCCCTGACTTGCCCACTTAAATTATGTGGTCTTGGGCAAGTCACTTAAACTCTCTGGCCTCAGTGTTCTCATCTGCAAAATGGGGTGGGGGTGAGAAGTGGAACCCACTTTGCAGGATCTGATATGACAGGTGCTGTGGGTTCTCAAACCTGCCTATTACTCCACTTATGCTGTCATTCCTTCAATTCTTCAAATCCCTCCTGCCACAGGACCTTTGCACTTGCTATTCCCTCTGCTAGAATATTCTTCCTCTACTCTTCACACAGTAAACTCCTATCCATCCTTCACATCTCAGTCTATGGACACTTCCCCTGACTGCTCCCTTGGCTTCAGACTCCTAAGACCCCATGTTTTTCCTTCTTAGCACTAATCCAGGTTTATAATGAAATATTAGTATACTGAGTGTAATTAATACTGATTTCTGGTTAATATTCATCTCCCACTCCAGACCATCATCTCTCTCTCTCTTTTTGGCCCCAGACCATAATCTCTTAAGAGTACTGTCTCTTGTGTTCCCCATAGTATCCCTGGACCTAGCACATTGCGGGGTCTCAGTAATTTTTAACTGAACTGAACTAATGTGGATGCACATCGTTCTCTCGCTCTCATCCCTCTGTGTTTTTCTGACCAAAACAAGGAGGGAAGACAGGCGGTGCAACTGAGAGGGGAAGCCAGGGGCTTGGGGCTGGACAGGCTGGCTTTGTATCATCATCTTTGTAAGAGACCAAGCCCCCTCACTCGGGCACTGGGTATACTTAACCTCCTCTGCCTAACACGGCAGCAGAGGACCCAGCGGGAGCTCTCAAAAGGAAGGGAGGTGCTGGAGAAGCACCTGTTGCTCTTATTTTGTCATCAACCCTGCCCTTCCCTTCACGCATCCTCATGGAACCTTAGTAACTGAACCCCCTTGGGTAGTTCTGAGGTGGTGCCAGCAACATGAGCAGGGAGGTTTGGGCAGCATTGGATGAAGGTGATTCTCCTGGGGCCCCACAAGATAGAGAGGGAGCTGAAGCCCCTAAGAGTCTATGGCAGGGGGTGGGGGGCTCCAGTTAAGAGTTCTGAGGCCAAGATCCTCATGTCTGAACCCCACCACCCAAGATCAAGAGCCCTGAGAGGCGAGCTGCTGCCAATTGCAGCACCCCCTTGGTCTGGAAACAACCCCAGAGACCCCAGCCTGGCCCCTTTCTATGAAGAGAAGGGGGCAGCCAGGCCCACACCCTGACTTGGGCACTATCCCAGGGGACCCCTCCTCCTGCACACTCTGCCAATCCTGCCAGCTTCTGCCAGGGCTGGGGAAAGCAGGGCCTGGGAAGCCAAGGTCAGGACCCCATGTTCTTGCTGCTAATCCCCCTTCACGCTCTAACCAGATTGGGCCCTGCTGGCAGGGTGGCCTCTGAGGGGATCAGCAGGGAGCCCAGCCGGGGACTGCTGGGCACCAGCCAAGGACAGACTCGGCCCTGGGTTCCCGCCGCCAGCTTGTCAACCCCATTGCAGAGCTCAGGGCCCGCTCTGTCTGCCTCTCAAGCCACAAGGAAGCTCTGGGCAGCCTGGCCTATCCCCTTGCCCCTGTAGCCTGACTGGTGACCCGAAGCCCACCCAATAAGGAGCCTACTGGGGAGAGAACCAGGGCACCTCACCCAGGTCTTCCTTGTTGGGAGACTGTCAGGTAAGGACTCGGGCCCAGGAACGGACACAGCCGGCCACGGACCCATTGCAGGCACTCACAAGTTTCCTAACCCCTAGAGGCTCCGGCTGTGAAGTGGGAGCCATCGTGGGCTTGGGGGCTTCACTGAGGCTGTGTGCAGGGCTCTCAGCAGGCCCAGTGCCATCAGCTGCCAAGGCTCGCACTTTAGAGTTGTCCTTCCGGGGCCCTGTGCGGGGGAGGGTCAGGGTTGGAAAATCCAGGACTGGGAATCCAGAGGCTGAGACTCAAGGCCAGTTCTGCCACCAGCCCACGTGGCGACCCGGGGGGAGACCTGCAGTTAGTTCCCAGCCCCTTGGTCTCCCCTTCCAAAACCACGGCCCTCCCAGCGAGGCCTGTGTGTGGCGGCCCGGCCAGCCTGGGGGGGCTGGGCTGGCTCCCACTGTTGCTGTTTGTGAGCCCCCCACCCCATCCCACCATGGGTGGCTCAGCGCCCACGCCTCTGGCACCTGGGCCAGCAACAGTGGAGCCCCCTGGGAGTCTATTAGAAGTATGGACTTTCTGGCCCCACCTGCCGCATCAGATTCTGCATTTTAGCAAGCCGCCCAGGTGATTCATCCTCAGCTCGGGCTAAAGGAAAGGGGTTACAGTCCCTGCTCCCAGCCAGCATTTCAAAGCGAGGGGCAGAGACACCAACTCCTATTTTGGGGGGTAGGTGACTTGGACGCGGCCTCCCTGTAGTGGTGGACGGAGCCAAGGGCAGAGGCCTCTGACCTGTCACCTGCGGCTTGCCCCTGCCCGCCTGCATGGGCAGAGAGGAGGCACTCGCGGGAGGGGGCAGAGCGCCTACCGCCCTGGCCCCACTGCCCTCCTTGCTCTCTTGGTGGGGGGGTTTGGGGCCGGGGGGCACTGCCTGGGGGCTTCGGTGAGAACCGGGCTGTGGTGGAAATCAGCACATGAGAGCCCCATGGGGTCAGGAGTCGCTGTTCCCAGAGACAGAGCCTCCAGGGCCCCTCAGCACCCCACTGCAGGGAGCACCGTCAGGGCAGAGGTTAACAGCACCTCCGGGGTGGGATACTGGGTGCACACCCCCCTCTGAGGTGCTCCTGGGATCTGGCAGGACCACCCTTCCCTTGTCTCTGTCAGTCCTTCAAGCTTGCCCTCAAATTCTACCCCTCCCACCCATGAGGGAAATTAATTCTGCAATTACCCCCTCTGTTGGCTCCCCCAAGCCCATGGGATGATATTCCGGTGCCCCAGATTTACCTGGTGGGTGGACTGCATGTGTGTGCCCGTCTCCAGGTGACCTTCAAGGTGGGTCTTTTAGAGGCGTTTGGCGGCAAGGACCTGAACCATGCTGCCTCAGGCTCTGACCTCAAGGTAGGGAGCAGGGCTCTGTCCGCTCATCAATCTCAGGTATTCCCAGGAGAGGCAAACTGTTTCTCAGGGCTGATCTCGGTGTGAATGAATTTGTTTCATTGTCTCCAGAAGTCAAGTTTGGAAAGGAGGAAAGAGGACAGGGTAAAAGTGACCAGGGAGTAATGCCAAAGGGGCACCCTGGTGGGGTGAAGGCAGAACTAGTTTCCTCTGGCCTCAGCCAAGTGCCCCCTGCTGTTGTCAGAACAGAGGAAAGACAAAGGGAGCTGCCTTTGCCTCCTGCTCCGAGCCTGACCGCCCCTATAAGTGGCCAGTTCCCCTTGCTAATCCTTGTGTGCCCTCCTGACCCCCTTTCCTCTGCTCTCCCGATCAGCAGAATAAATCCAGCAAATGGCAAGGCCAACAGACCCCGGCGTGGGGGGGGGGGGGCAGGCGGGGAGGGAGCTCAGCGATGCTGAGGAGCTGGCCAGGCAGAAGCCAGTCTGGGAGGAGAGCTAGGTAACCTGGGTTCAAATGTAAGCCTCTTTGTGCCTCAGTTTCCTCATCTGTAACATAAGCTTGTAAGAATAGTAAATAAACAAAAGCATGTGAAACTATCCAGAGGAGTGTCGCGCACAGTAGGTGACAATCAATGGTACCACGGGCAAGGCTTCAAACTACCCCTGGGAATTATTGCTGGGCGATCCCTTCTCCTTCCCCGCTCTCCCCCTCCTAAGCTGGCGGTTTTTATTTAAGATTTTATTTATGTATTTATTTACTTATTTAAGAGCGAGAGCACGCATACACAGGCACGTGCTCCTAAGGGAAAGGGGCAGAGAGGGAGGGAGAGGGAAAGGGAGAGAATCTTAGGCAGGCTCCACGCCCAGCACAGAGCCTGAGGCAGGCTGGATCGCACAACCCTGAGGTCAGGACCTGAGCCAAAACCAAGAGTCAGATGCTCAACGGACTGAGCCACTCAGGCACCCCATCCCCCTCCTATGTTGATTTTAAGATTCATAGAATTAAAGCTCACACATGCTCTGTGAGGTCTTGAGATTTTAACAAGTGTTGAATACCCAGGTTCTTTGCAGGGAACCCCTGATATCCAAACTCCTGTCGGTGGTTTTAAAGGCTGACATGGATAGCGGGGTTTGAGCTTTGCAGGAGAAATGGGCTGGTCTGAACAGTACATGCCAGATGCTGTCAGCTGGAGAGATGCCCTCCCTCCTCTGCCCTCCACACTTCCCTGAAGCCATGCACCCTCCTGTGGTTGCCCCCCCTCCCTCCAGCCCTGCAGAGTTAATGTTGCAGAAACCTCATTAGGAAGAGACATTATGCAGCCCTGGATGGCTGCACCATAAAATCAGCCTGGGTAACATTTCCTCCAACCGGGCTGTTTGTTATGCAGCTACTGAGCATCACTTTAATCAATTCCCACAACAGAGATATCGGATGAGATACACACACCCCACAAAGCAACCTCAGAGCCTTGCCAAGGAAAAGCTGCTCAGAGGCTGGCATCCCATTCAGGAGTGAGTAGCTCGGGGACAAACAGGAAACAGAACCAGCAGGCATGGGTCCCAGCTACCATGGCAAGAACACAGTAATGGCAAGAGGGTAAAGAAGGCAGGGGGAATGCAGGCCCCTCTTAATCTGAGTGCCAGGGCAAGGCCTTCCCTGTACACAACCACCACATACTGAGCCTCAAGGAGGTGCCAGGCATTCTACTGATCCTGAGCAGAGATGCACAGGGGGAGACAAAGCTCTTGTCCTTTGTACCTATGGGTTGGTAGAACCAATAACTTCAGGCATTCCCAGACCTGACACACAGGGGGGGGGGGGGGGGTAGTGGTGCAGCAGGAGCAAGAATCAAGATCTAGAAGAAAGAACATGAGCTTTAGAGACAGACAACCCTAGGTTTGACGCCAAGCTCCACCACCATTTACTGCCCGTGAGCTCCTAGGCAAATTACTCAACCTCTCTGAGTCTGGTCGCTCACGTGTACAGGGGGGTTAATCACAGCTCCCTCTCGTTGAATTGTGGTGAGGATTAAAACCACATATGCCTTTTCTATAAAGTACAAAACAGGCAGAACTAACCGATGCTGTTAGAAGTCAGGATCATGGTTACCCCTGAGGGGGTGGGGAGAATCAACGACCAGAAGGAGGTACTGGAAGATTCTGGGGACTCAAGATGTTTTAGTTCTTGACGCGGTGCTGGGTACATGGGTGTGTTTGCTTTGTGAAAACTCAGTGAGTTATATATATGAAAACACATGACACACACACAGACAGTTGCAGCTTGCTGTATGTATGTTACACTTCAGTGACAAGCCTTTTAAGATAACATGTGAAGCCACTTCCAGTACCTTGTGCTTTGTAGGCTTGCAAACCAGTGCCAGTGCCCAGCCTCCCTGATCCCTCCCTGGATGAGGCGGATGGGGAAGAAAAGCTGCCGAGGTGACAAATTCCAGAAGAATTGGGGCTCACAATTCTAAGTGGTGGGGAAATATGTGGACTGAGGTGATGGTGCGGCAGGAAGAATGCCCACCCCAAAGTGATGAGGGACTAGAGACCAACTTCACGGACACCGAGGTAGGGAAGCAGGCTCTGTGAGCACATGAGAATTTTGTGCTGGGCGAAGATGCTGCATCTCCCAGGGAAGCATGGCATCTGTCTCTAACGCAGCAATGCATGTTTTGGTTCCATATCTTCCTGAAGAGAGGGTTCTGTGCCCTGCTCCAGGACAAGACCTCAGGGTCAAGTGGGTGAGCTAAGATGCTGGTGCTGGAGGGGTGAGGATCTTGGGGGGCCCAGTGCAGGAGTGGGGGGAAATGGGCCTGCGGAACAGGTCTGGATTCTTTTTCTGCCTTGTTTCAAGAAGAAATTAATTTAAGGATACATTATTAAATAGGGTAAGGTAACAGAAACCAGAAGAGGTAAAAAAAAAAAAAAAAAAGACAGAAATGGGTAGAAATATAAAACAAGGGAGAGAAACACACTCTGTAAAAGCCTTTGCATCTGCTTACACAGGTGCCCTGGCTTCTCCCAACCTAGGGGAATGTGGAGACTGATGTGCTATGTACTTTATGAAGTCCGCAGATGAAAACAAGCTTGGGAGAGGCGTGGCCTTTCCTGGTTCTAAAACCAAGCATGGAGGCCTCCCGCCAGTCCCCATAAAGAGATGGCCAAAGGATGGAAAAGCAAGACCCTCATCAGCATCTCCAAAGGAGGCCCAAGTGTGCTAGGTCACTCTCTTCTCAGTCACTTCCCAAGAAGCCAAGTCACAGATCAGCCAATTCTCTAAGGGGTCAATTTGCTAAATTTCATTGTTTCCTTTACCAACTTGGTTTTAGTTGGGTGGTTCCCCATTTGTCTTCACAATGGCCTTTTAGAATCGGTTGGGTGGTCCCTGCCCCAGCTCCCTGCTCTGCAGCCACAGGAAGAGACCAGGGGTGGTTTCACCATAGTTCAAACACCAGGAGCAGGGGCAGAGACAAATGGAGCAGTCCTTCAAATACTCTAATAAAGACAAAATTCAAACCAGTCAACTCACACCAAATAGTTAAAGGAAGTAAGTCAATGTGATGAATTTGTCATTTGACAAATTGGCCATTCAGTGAATTGACTTTTGGCAAATTGGCTTTTAGCAAAATGACATTTGGTTTAAATTGGTCTGCTTCTGACATAGCAATGTGTTTCACAGGGCAATTACTTACACTCATGGTCTGGTACCAAGCTCAGGAGAAGTTGTTTTGCAGACGGATCAGCCCCACACTATCTGATACACTGCCTTTCTCTAGACTGGCCTAACCCAAGGTGAAATTTAGAATATTTTGAGGGATACACACACTGCATATCATGCAGGCCATCCTTCACCTGTATCATTTTCCTCAGTTAAGCTCACCAAAAATCTGAGGGGCAAACTCTTTGGGTTCTCCCTGATAAGGACCTGGGAGTGGGATGGGCAGGATTCAGTGTGGTTTGGGAAGGGAGAGAACCAAGGAGAGGGGCAACAGGCTGGGCAAGTAGAATCCAGGCTGTGCTGGGGGAGGGGGCTCCACTCGGTGCCAATGAGCAAGTGGCCAGTCTGAGCTTCCCCGGGAAGAAGATGGGGCCCCTGACCAATGTGACAGGGAGCTAATGTCAGAACAGATATCTCATTCTAGCTGACTGAAGCCTGTGGCAGGAGCAACACACCAAGGAAGCCAACAGAGTATCACCGAGTCCCTGGGGCATTACCAGTCCTCTATTTCCTGACCTCCTTTTTTTTTTTTCAACCAAAGACAACACCCATTGTCTCCCCATCTCTTGCAGTGCACTCCAGGCTGTAAATCTTGGTCTCTGGAGTTGCTCAGAAGGAAAGGGGAGCTTGAAGGATTGGAATGACAAGAGAGAGGTCAGCCTCCCCAGCACAGCTACAGCTCCTAATGTCCCCTCCACATAGATACACAGGGGTGCCCAAAGGGTATAAGACCCCCAATCACTTCCCAGGCAGGCAGAAAGACAGAGCCCTGCCAGGTTACGGGGCAAGTATGGTCCTAGTCGGCTGAGTGTGATCGGCAAGTGGCCACCGTGGGAAAGCCCAGGAGCTCGGAGGAGCCCCTGCCCAGAGGAGCTGTCCGTGGTCCTGAACCCACTTGGCCGCTCTTCTTCTGGTCAGGGCTAAAGACACATTTTGGATCCCATCCAATTTCAACCTTACCCATCTGGCCCACACAGCAGACCTTGTCTATTGAGCTTTCTTCCCCAAAAGCCCACAGGAAGCTCAGCTCATAGCATACACAGAGAGGGTCAGGTAAGCACCATTATGGGTTGCAAGGGACCCACTCTTAGACTCTTTTTAAGAGAGGCATGTGCTGAGCACAATCCACACCATGAAGCTACTTCCAGATAGGGGTTAAGTTTGATCCTGCCCCACTTCTCCAGAAGTCAGACTTCCCATTGCCTGGACACAGACCCAAGCACAGAGAGGTGCTAAAAACTAGCCCTGCCTCCAAATACCTTCCCCCAGATCCTCCCACCAAAGCCACTTACTTTAATCCTTGAGACCTTAATGGTCATCACTGACTCTTGTATAACACACAATTATAATTAATGACGATGATGATAACTACATATATTGAGCACATTCATTATGTACCTGGCACTGTGCTAGGTATTTAATATGGTTTTATATACATTATTTTACTCAATCCTTAGAACAACCTTCTAAGATAAATACTCCCACCACTCTGCTGTGCTGGATGTTGACAGTGAGGGAGGTTGGGCATGTGTAGAGGGTATGGGAACTCTCTGTGTTTTCCATTCAATTTTGCCATAAATCTAAAATTGCTCTAAAAAATAAAGTTAATCAAAAAAATCTTCACCATACCTATTTTCCAGACAATGTAACTGAGGCATAGTAACTTTCCCAGGCCTTCTGATGGCAGAGCCCACAGCTAGCCCACTACACTACATTGGCTCAGCACGCTGGAATCATCAAAGTGATGGGCAGGTGGGTGGGAGGCATCTAGAAGCAAATACATGTCAGCAGTGACATTTGATGAACTTGGGGGAAGGAGGTGAAAACCTGAAAAGCAGAGTATGATAATGAACATTCATAATGTTGACATTGAGTCATCAAGAAGAGGTTAAATTACGTTCAGGGCCTTCTGTTTTAGAACTGAGATGACTGTATAGTAAATTTTAGACATATCTCATTTAAAAAGTGGCATAAGTTTCAAGTATTTTCCCTGAACAGTCATGCCGTGGGGAGGGCAGAACGTCAGCCCCTGCCTGGGATGAGCACTGTCCCGGGACTTCTTACACCTGGATTCCTACAAGGATCTCAGAAACTGTCACTCCTTCCAAACCCCCTTATGCTTGAAAGACAGGCACACTTTGGAATCCTGTGGTGACGGGCTTCACTCACAAGACAGTACGGATAGGCATGTCCCCGGGCCTCTCACCGTGCCCCTGTTCCACTCTCCTCGCCACCCAACCACTCCTTCGTGTCTCACATAACCCTCTGCTGTTTCCATCACTGCGCCCTTCACACTGCATGTCTGTGAGTCTCTGGACTCCTGACAGTCAGGACAGCACAGCCACTGGGAAGGATACATCTGTCCTCTGCCTGCCTCCTGGAGAAAGGCAGACTAACGTGAGGAGACAGACCAGTACCTGGGCCACATGTACAAGTGGGCACAGCCACGCCACCCTGGAATGCCAGGCACACAAATGCACCACACACCTGCCTGAGCTTGCTGATCACAGCTTTCGGTTCCTGTGCTGAGCATCTAGCCAGGAGACAGTAACATCCTGGGTCTGACTCCAGCTTGCAGAGCCCGCGGCCTCCAGCCCAACCTTGTGCTCCAACCCACGTTTACCAGAGCTCTGCCCTGGAGGGATTGTGTGGATCAGCACAGCCAATATTTCCCATTTTTCATCCGTCATTGTTTGAGAACAAGGCCAGGTTGGAAAATACGCAGTAAAAACTACAGCCTTACTACTCACGGTGTGATCAGAGTTGCACAGTATTGGCATTGGTAGAAACGCAGAATCTCAGACCCCATCCCAGACCTTTGCCCTCTGCTGGAGAACAGGCCCCTCAGAGGAACAGAATCAGAATCTGCATTCAGTAAGGTGACTTGTATGCCCATTTAAGTTCTGAAGCACTGGGTAGAGTACTAGTTCTCAAACTTGGCTGCACATTAGACTCTGGGGAGCTTTAAAAAATACTGATGCCTGGACCCCACCTCAGAGATTCTGATTTCATTGGTTGAGATAGAGCCTGGGCATGGGGACTTTTCAATGCCCATTTTACCCATTCCAGTGTGTAGCCAGGATGGAGAATTCTTAGTCTACACATGCGATCTTTAACCCTGTCATCTCTGCTCCTCAGCCCCCTCGTCTTGTCCTCCTCTACCCAGTGTACCTCCCCTTACAGGGCTATTTGCTTCTCCCACCCTTTCTTCCTCAGTATTTCCAATCCGCCAGGATTACTGATACTAATCAAGTGTCGAGGAAAGTAGTTCACACCAGAGGGTGAATGACTGACAGCCTTGATATTCATGAAGTATGTGCATTTTTAAAAGAGGAGGATTCCTTCATCACTGGTGACATCTGAGCAGTCTGAGGAATGTTAAGAAGACACTTGAAGCAGAGAGAGCTTTCCTGGTTTCCTGAATTTACCTTTTCTATTCAGCTAAACTTATTATACAGGAAAAGAGCTATTTATAGCATGGGTAAAAGTTTACTACTAAATTCCAATGGCTGAGCAAAGACCTGCCTGTTTACCTGTGTGTATGTGCTACTTTCTGTCCCCTACTGACAGGGGGCTGTCCTGAGACATTTTTGGTGGGAGGGAGAAAGAAAGAAAGAAAGGGGAGAGAGTAAGAGGGTACTTTCAGAAGTCAGGAGCAGGATCAGATGGTGACCACATCTATCATACCTTTTTTTTTTAAGATTTTGTTTATTTATTTGAGAGAGAGAGAGAGCATGAATGGAGTGAGGGGCGGAGGGAGAAGCAGGCTCCCTGCCAAGCAGGGGCTCGATCCCAGCCGAAGGCAGACACTTAACCAGCGGAGCCACCCCAGGAGCCCCATCTATCATACATTTGTGGTGACTCTGGTACCAAGGTCTCTGCACAAATACCCCCCCTCAGACTCCTGAGCTGCCAGGGGAGGATCCAGAGACCAAGGGAGGGTAGAGGCCAGACTGAGGTTATTTATCAGATGAGCAGCAGAGCTTGAACAGGAGCCAGAATCACAGGCAACATGCTCTGAACCCACCAGCACACCCCTGGGAGGCACCCGGAGGAAGACCCCACAGGGATGCGATGGGCTGCAGCCCTACAGAAGCAGCACCAAGCCCCAGGCTCAAGGGACAAGGCAAAGCCACCTGGCGGAAAGGCAAGGAACCCAGAGACAGAGAGACAGAGACAGAGACAAGAGACCAACAAAGAGAAATGGGCAAAAAGAGAATGAAGGAGAGAGAAGCTAACTGAGAAAAAGAGACAAAGAGAGGCAGACAGAAAGAGACAGAGGGGCTGAGATCCCCTGATAGAAGATGAGGCTCGGAGGCAGGGACTTCAGAGGCAAGTCTGGGTCACGGCTGACAGCCAGCCAAGGTGCAAATGAAAAGAACCAGCGTGTGAGCCTGCTGGGGCTGTCAGCTCGGGGCGCTGGGCTCTACCAGCCCCTGGCCTCTCTCCTTTGCAGGCTGGGTGCTGGGGATAATTTGCCTGTGGCTGGAGGTGTCAGGCTCTGATGATGAGTGTGAAGCCTGCAGGTGACCTGCCCTCAGGGACACATCCTGTGTGACTAATCACCCGGCAGAGGTGGGAATGGAGTTCTGGCTACTGCAGCCTCTTCCCAGCAGAATCAAGTCCCAGGGTGTGTGTGTGTGTGTCTGTGTGTGTGTCTCTGTGTGTGTCTGTGTTGTGTGTGTGTGTATGTGTGTGTACATGGGGAGGGTTGCTGCCCTCGCATGTGGCTGGAGAAGGAAGGCTTTTGCAGTGAGAAGGACCAAGGGCTAGCAGTAGGCCAGGGTACAGAGCCAGTAGGGACAGGTGCTCATCGTGGAGGGGTGGGGGGCACTGGGAAATGGTGGTGTACTGGGTGCACCGTTCACATTCTCTCTTGCACACCACAAGTCCAACAAACTCTTTACATGTAAGTTAAGAGCAGAGACTCTGGAGTCAGACTGTCTGGGTTTGAATCCTGGCTCTGCCCCTTACTGGCTGGGTAACTCTGAGCTTGTTGCCTAACCTCTCTGTGCCTCACTTTCTTCTTCCTTAAAGTGGGAATAAGAAATAATAATTACATCTGGCTCATAGGCTGTTGTGAGGATTCGATGAACGAATATGTGTGAAGGGTTCAGATTGGTCCCTACCGGCACACGATAGATGCTGTGTGTGTTAGTCATCGACATCCTTGCTCCTGGTAGTCACTGAGCCCCTGGAAGTGCTGAGCGCTGGGCTGGGGGCTCTGTCAGAGCAGCAACCAAGACAGAAGGGGTCCATGCTTCCATGGCTTCCCATTCGGGTTGGGGGGAGAGAGAGAGAGAGAGAGAGACGCTAAATAGCACAACCCAAGACCTTCAAGCTGATTTCCAAGACGGAGGAGTGCCATGTCAGAACGAGCACAGGGCACCATGCTAAAGAGTGAGTGGGAAGGAGATGGCTTCGGTGGCCAGTGCGGCCAGGGTGGGCTGCCCTGATTGTCCAAGGGGAAGCCAAATGGTGAGAAGGAGGGAGCCAGACAGAGTCCTGGGGAAGAGCATTCCAGGCAGAGGAAGCAGCAGGGGAGAGACAATGAGGCAGGAATGAAGTGTCAGGGGCAGAAAGGAGGCCCGCATGGGCAGCGTGCCATGAACAAGGGAGGAGACGTGGCTAGGAACGGAGGCAGGGACCGGGCAACAGGGGCCTCCTGGGCACGGCCAGGATATTAACCTGGGACTCTACGTGAGTTAGAAGGTGTTACGTAGGAGACAGGCAGGATCCGACTGACATCTTCAAGGAGAACCGGCTGCTGGGAGGTGAATGAATTATGAATGGGGGTGCAGGGAGCAGTGAAAGCAAGAGCTGAGCCCTCTTGACAACCAAGGAGGAGGGTTTTTAGGATGAGGAAGTTGAGGTCTGTCCAGCAGCTGGAGGATGGGAGGAGTACAGCGCCCACAGCACCACTGTTCATCGAGTGCTTACATCTCCCACGACTTAGTATCTTCACGGTCACCACTTACAGAACAGGTCCAACTGGGGACCCAGCGTCATCCAGCTGGTCCAGGGTCCAGGAGTCCGGCCGGCTCCAAAGCCCCTGCCCACGGAGGCTGGCCCCCTGCGTGGTGCTGAGGGAGGGAAGAAAACCCCCTGGGGTCCTGGGTCTGAACCCAGAGCTCTTTCCTGCTCCAATCCTAGCACACCTGCCCACGTCAGAGATGGAAACAACCCTCTGGGACGGGAGGAGGGCCATTCAATGTCAGAGGTGGTGCAAGGGGCAAAAAACCCTTTATGATGCATTTACCTAAGTCGAAAAGACACCTACCTACCCTACCAAATTTTGATCCCACCAAAAGTGCACTCTGGTTCAATGAGATTCTATCACCTATCCCCAGAACTCAGAATCTGTCTCTTGCAGAAGGCAAATGCTATAAATTCAAAGCACGGATTTATTTTGATGTTTTTTCCCATTTAACATTAACTTCACAGCTCCTTCAGAAAACCCATCAGCGTGGGCCTGTTCAGACACATCCCCTGCATCATTTCCACCATCCTCTCCCTGGAAAGGAGCTTCTCCTGAAGTCTTCCCATGAACCCTGCCAGGCTCCCTAGGGAACTTAACCTTTATTCATCTCACTACTACCAATTAGGGCCTATACTCTGTGAAGTTACACGGGAAGTTGGAGACTTTTGTGTGGCAGAGTAGCAAATTATTACTGCCTGGCAGCAGAGATAACCTCAAGGGTTACTTACTGCCCCGTAGGACGTTAACCAGCTTTGTATCTAACTTTGTAATTTTACTTCAACGTTCTCGGTCTTCCATTGCTTATAAACTCTCATTGCCTCAGACTCTCCTTGAGACAACTTTACCATCCTGCTGGCTTTCTCCTTAACAACGTAAATAAACCTTTGGCACACAACCACTTTCTATTTGTAGGAGAGTCATGTTTCTAGCTTTTTTACAGTTATACTTGGGCAGTTGTTTATCTTCATCTTGCAGACGAGACAAGCGGGGCTAAGAGAAGCCAGTGAACTAGCTGACGGGCATAGAGCCAGCAGGTGGATTTGGATGTCCCGCAGTCTGATGCCAGAGCCAGTCCAACTGCCCCTGCAGGTCTCACGGGTCATCTGAGTGGAAAAGGGGCCTTCGAATGACCTGATCAAACTCCTTTATGTTACAGGAGCAGACCCTGAGTCAATGGGGAAGGAGAAGGCTTGCACACCATCACATGCTGGTAAAGGACAAAGGACAACTGCAGCTGAAAAGAGGTTTCTCTTTTAATGACTGTTTCATCTTCAGACGTGAGGCTCCAGTCTTTGCTCTGTCAAGGCCACCCACAATGAAATCTCACCTGCCTGCTGGAGAGGTGAGGCATCTGCAGCAGAGGGTCACTCCTTAGTGTCAGCAGGGCTCTGACACTCTGACCCACAAGCCGTGGAGGCCCTTGAGGAGCAAAGAGGGGTTGCCCAAAGTCTGCACATCTCCTGGAATTGTGTGCACATTTCGCCTTATATGCATGGTGCATCAGATTCTCAAAGGGATATGACTCCAAAAAGATGACGCATCTTGCCTTGTCTGCAGAAGGCCCCAATTAGAAGCAAATGAGCTGCCTGAGAAGGAAAACACATGAATCTCCAAGCACTTGCAGAGCTTAGCCTGCCCAAATGGGCCCATTTGTGACTATGAGAACAAAGCCATTCAAAAGTCATTGTTTTGAATTGGGTCATTTCACTGGTCAAGTGCCTAAAAGGCTCAGAGTCTATTTCTAGGGACAACATACACCCACTCGATGCTACTTCCGGTGGCACAAGAGCCACCAAGGGCCACAGGGCCTCACCTAGCAGAATGGAATGTTAGCTCCCTGAGGTAGGGATTCTTGTTGGCTTTGTTGGTCAATTACCTCAGGACCACAAGAGAGCCTGGTACATCCTAGATGCTCCATAAGTATTTGCTGACCGAACGAGAATTGTCCAGGAGGAAAGAGACATGTTACGGACTGATGATACCTCTAAAAGCCATGCCAAGGGCAAGAATACGATTAATAGCAACTAACACTTTGTCCAAGGTCTCATAGCTGGGGAGCCAAATCGACACACGGACCAGGTCTGTCTTAGTGCAGATCTTAACCACACAACACTGCCTCCCTGGATTCGTGGGAGAGGTGGCAGAGGATAGAGCCAGAGCAGGGAGAAAGGAAGCATTACGTGGGGTAGGGGGAGGGCAGTGCAACAGTCAGAAGACATGACCTGTGTTGCACAGTCCTTATGAGACCCTGGGAGGCCCGTGGGAGGGAAAAGGGGAGAAGCAGCAAGATGTGGCAGACGCTGCCAGAATCCATTCTCCCCTTTCCCTTCTACTAGAACTGTGATTTTATTTGGCCAGCAATGTGCCCAGATAGAAGAGTACATTTCCTGCTTCCTTGCATGTAGCCGTGGGCAGGAAGAGGTAAGCAGAGGTTGCTAAATGAAAAAGCTTCTAGAAAATCTCTATAAAGAAGGCTGACTTCATTGGTAGAGGTGCCCTTTTATCCTTCCTTCCCCTTTCCTTCTTTTTCCTGCCTAGAACCCATATGAGATTAATGGAGCTCCAGCAGCCATCTCGAGCCATGAGGTGACCCTAAGGATGAAAGACAAAGCCTAAGAATGTTGGAGCAAAAGGTAGAAGGACCTGGGGACCCTGACTCCTAGCTGATTCTGGAGCTGCCATACTTTGATGTGAGAGAGAAACTCCTACACTTAGTTTAAGCCACCTTTTAAATATTTTTAAATTTTTTTTAGTTTTCTTTATATAGACCCAAACTCAATCCTCCCAACTGGCACAGAAATCACCTTTGGGGAGAAGACCAAGAGAGCTGTGCAGCACCCAGCACTATATCCACAGAAACATCAGATGGAAGATCTGACAAGCAAACAGACAAGCAAAGTCTTGAGATGAAGGGGGGTATGCTTCCTTCACACCCCAGACTCTTCTCTTAAGGCAGGTAACAAGGGAGGGTGGGAGGACACAAACAGTGATGTTAAAATGAGAGTGAATGTCAGAGAAGCTGATGACTTCAAAGATGAGGATCTTCAGAAAGTTCCAAAAGCATGTTAATCTGTGGGAATAACCGTAGGCAGCAAGTTCCAGGGCTAGTCCTGGAGCCAGAACCTTCAGGACCACTGCCGGGCCACAGGGGACCTTTGTGAGAACTAGAGAAAGGTGCCCTTCCTTCAAAATACTTTTATTTACATGGAAACTGTCAAAATAAATATATAAATCTACATCTATGATGTGAATGGTGCCCCTTAGAGATGGCACCCTTGGACAGTGCACAGCCTGCACCACCATAGAGTGACTTTGCACATCTATCTGGTCCCGCCACACCTGCATCAACTGCACGGCTCCAAAACTGGCTGAAAGCTATGCTCCTAAGAATGTCTCAGCCTTATTAAGTGATGATTACATAAGGCCATGTGGACCTTGGTTAAAAAGGCAGGAGATATCTCCACCCTAAAAAAAGATGCAGTATCAAGTTCGAGCACTTGGTTAAATGTCCTTCATAAGGAAAATGCAGCTGTGTGGAGCAGGTAACAGCTACACTAAGATCAGAAGTTACCGTATTTCTTGTCCATGGGTGTGATAAAGACCAAGCACAGGGCCTAAGTAGAAATCACAGGCTAATCATTTCTGGACTGCAAGAATGCAGGACAAAATGAAAGGGGGCACGGATACCTCTGAATTTTATTATAATTAATTAAAGCTTCTCTATGTCATTTTATTGGTCCATCCCCCCCCCCCCTTGGAGGGAGGGAAGCACCTTTACAATTTATGGAATTATTTTAAATAAATAAAAGCAAAGGATAGATCTCAATAAATAAATTATTCCAACCTTAATTCTCTGCCCCTGCCCCAACTACCAAAAAAGCTCCCCAAACCAAAACCAAACCAAACCAAACCAAACAAGAATGAATTAAACTGCATCTGTGCTTTCCAGCCAGGGTCCAGCTGCTGACCTCTCCACACCTTAATGCCATTCTTGCAGACCAACCACCTTTCCCGGGGAAGGTCCCTCTGCTTGGGGCTCTCCAGGCCCACCACACCCCTGTCGCCCTTCGCACCTTTGGATACCAACTCTGGGACAGGGAAGGAGTAATGTCTCAGATGAAGGAAGGAGTGGGACTGAATTAAGTGCCAGTGAGATTCTTAACAAGAGCTGGAGTTCACCTATCAATGCCAAACAGTTCCTGAAACCAGTCCCCCAGGCAGAGACAAGCCATCCCACTGTGGCAGGAAGAGAAATGACAGCCATACTTGTTGAACTTGCATTTGTGCCCGGCACTATAATGGAAGTGACACTGTTGTGAAGCTGACAGGGAAAAATGCTCTGGACCCTGACGCAGAGGCTTTGTTTCTTGCACTAACTGTGTCACCTGGACAAGTCCCTCCACCCCTCTGGGCCTCAGTGGCCCCGCCTACAAAAAATGAGCACCCTAACTATATCTAAGGCAATTCTTCTCAAGCTGTAGGGTGCACCCAAGTCGTCTGGGGTCTCGTTCACAACCTAGGGTGGCCTGAAAGTCTGCATTTCTGACAAGACTGGTCCTTTGCCTCCTTCTCAGCAGCCAAGCAGAGAAAGAAACCCGCTCCCTGAGTGAGCCTGGTAGCTGGCCCCTCTCCAGCCTCTACCATTTCAGCCCAGCACACAAAACACCCAGCTGTGGACAGAGCCCAGGGAGCTAGCCACCTGCCTTCTGCTTTCCCTTTCTGAACAAAATTGGAGATGTCACTTTTTTTTTAATCACAGAACAGCTGAGAAAAGAAAACAAGTATTTCCTCCACCTCTGTCTCTGCTTCTCACCCCCACGTACCACTTGCCAGAAACTAGCCTTGATATCTTCCTGTCCCCTTCTCCCAGGCCCTGCACCAGCACCCTTATCTGACAGGGTCCCCCCAACTCCTCAGGCCCTCCCCTCCGCTCTCTGAGCTCACCTCTGGCAGAGGCTTGCCAGGCTTATTTTTAACAGCTCTGATTGAAGCTGGGATCCCGCTGACATTTACACTCCCTCGTCATTATCAGCTCGAAGCTTCCAGCAGCCAAGCTAAAAAGGCTTCACAGAGCGGGAGGGGCCGGGAGTGAAATGTCAGCAGCTCCACACTCGAGCCTCTTGCGGAGCTGTCCCACCACCTTCCGGCAGCCACGGTCCACCGGCCCCCACTAGCCCCCACCGGCCCGGCCCCAGGCAGCCAGCCGGTTCTTGTTCTCGTGACCACATTTTCTCCCTCAAGGATCAGGACACGTGGTATGATTTAGAAATGCACAGATGTGAAAAGACTCATAGAAGCAGAAAAATTAAATCCCATTTAGTGGTGTATTTAATGAGAGCCACCAACAAGCTCCTCCTGGGCAGCTTTCTCCTCATTTAGATGTTAGACAAATGTAAACCGCCCACCCATCGCTCTGGCGAATTTACAGCCGTCTTGCTCCTCTCTTGAGTTCTGGAATATCCAAAGCTCCGTTTTCTCCTCTCTAAACGGGGATCACCACCCCCACTCATCAGGTTATTGGGACAGTGAAATGAGAAGAGGCAGGTGCCTGCAGTCGGGCTCTGCCAGCGCCCCGCCTTCCCTGGCCGCCCTCTCCCCCAGGAGCCTCCCTCATCCTATACCTCAGACATCAAATGCTACAATCACATCTGATCCTTCAAGCTGCTGAATGGTTGAGCCTCAGAAAGAAGAGACAGGCGAGCAAGGAGCGCCTCGACACCTCACTGTCTCTGAAGAAATTCAGGGTCATGTTTTATGTCTGCTCCACAAGGTCAGGGTTCGTGGGAATGCGTCGGACTCACCACAAAATAATTTACTCCTGGGTCATCGAGGCAATAATTTTTACAGAGAAAGCATTTCCAACCCAATGCATGAAAATGTCAGTTCAGGGGCGCCCGGGTGGCTCAGTTGGTTAAGCGACTGCCTTCAGCTCAGGTCATGATCCTGGAGTCCCTGGATCGAGTCCCGCATCAGGCTCCCTGCTCGGCAGGGAGTCTGCTTCTCCCTCTGGCCCTCCCCCCTCTCATGTGCTTGCTCTCTCTCATTCTCTCTCTCTCAAATAAATAAATAAAATTTTAAAAAAAAAAAAAAAAAAAAAAAGAAAATGTCAGTTCATTAGGGTCGTGGGGGTGGGGTGGGGTTTAGAGGTGAGAATTAGGATCTCGGCAACTCTTCTGTTGAGAGGAGAAATGAGCTGTTAAAAGCATAGAGAGGAGAGCCACCATTTATGATGTGTGATGATAAGATGCCTACGTGATGAGATGGAGTGAGGCGAACCACGTAGGCACTGTGGCATAGCGTTAGGCCACCAATGACTTCTGACTATACCTCAGGAGGATCATCTGCTTCTGGACCACCGTGGGCCATGGGTAACTGAAACCGCAGAGGGGAAAAGTATATGGATACTAGTACAAAAGCAAACAGTCTAAAATGTATGAAAGGGTATCTTAAAAAAAAAAGCCTGTGCATCTCAAGGAGTCCCCTCCAGGAAGTCTTCCCTGATTTACCAGTCTGATCATTCGGGATGACTTTCTAGTTTGCAGCACTTGGCTATATGGTCTGGTCTGCAATCCACTGCACCTGAGGAAAACATTAAATTTCTCCTTGTTTCCAGCATTCAAGGAAGCCCTTGCCCAGCTGCACTGTCCATGGGCAGCCATGGGCCTTGTCCTCTCTGCCATTCCCACACATACATCTACAATCACCAACATAACAATTTTGTTAAATTATTGTTTTGATATTACCATTTCAAGTGAACCAGGAAGCCCGGTTTATAGTTCAGTTTGCAAAATTCTGATCACACTGTCAGCTATCAAATGTCGTGCAAAACCAATTGCCTTGAACTGTCACAGCTGGAACAAACAACTATTCCCAGAGTGCCTTCCACATAAATACAGTGGCTGGACTGTGTAAGGGGTACAGACAGGCACGCAGGCCCAGGTTTTGTCCTCATGTTGCTCACCGACAAAACAGTGATGAAGGATCCTGATAGCTGAGAGTTCTGGAACTCTCATGTGCTATACACCACCACACTTCATCTTCGCAAAATCTCTACAGTTCGGTGCTGTTATGATCCCCAGTTCAGAACTGGGGAAATGAGGTTTATTCAGGGATGTGGTAACTCAGAGAAAGCCACACTGCTAGGAAGCGGAGGCCGGGTTTCCAACTCTGATATTCCTCCTCCAGAACTGAAGTTTAACCATGACATCAATTCTACCACCTCAGACCCTGACTGAGACAGGACCCTGAGTGACAAAGAACCCAGAGAGAGGGAGGGAAGGAGGGAGGGAGGGAGAGAGAGAGAGAGAGAGAGAACCCTGAGAAAGAGAGAGAGAGAGGAGCCTGAGAAAGAGAGAGAATCCTGAGTAAGAAAGACAGGACCCTGACAGAGACAGGACCCTGACAGACAGAGACAGGACTGTGACAGAGAGAGAGACAGGACCCTGACAGAGACAGGACCCTGACAGATACAGACAGGACTGCGACAGAGAGAGAGACAGGACCCTCAGTTAGAGAAAGACAGGATCCTGACAAAGAGACAGGACTGTAACAGAGAAAGAGACAGAACACAGAGAGAGAGAGAGAGAGAGAGACAGGACCCTCAGTGAGAGAGGGACAGGATCCTGACAAAGAGACAGGACTGTGATGGAGAAAGAGACAGGACCCTGACAGAGACAGGACTGTGACAGTGAGAGAGAGACAGGACCCTGAGTCAATAGGACAAACGTGTAGGGGCGCCTGGGTGGCTCAGTGGTTAAGCGTCTGCCTTCAGCTCAGGTCATGATCCCAGGGTCCTGGGATCGAGCCCCGCATCGGGCTCCCTGCTCGGCGGGAAGCCTGCTTCTCCCTCTCCCACTCCCCCTGCTTGTGCTCTTTCTCTCTCTATGTCTGTCAAATAAATAAATAAAATCTTAAAAAAAAGAAAAAATAGGACAAACGTGTAACAGCCACCCAGCACCCACAGACAGGGCTACAAAAGGAACTGACTACAGAAGAATGCCCCTGGGCTGGAGAGACCTGGGAGGGTGTCTGAAGTCAGGTAAGTGAGGATTCAGAAAGGCCGAAGGTGAACGCACCCACAGCGCTGAGCCCCATGCACTGGGACAGAGCCGAAAAGCAGGTCTGCCGGAGCGTATGGGGAGAAGCAAGCCTGGAAGGGGCCTGGTGCCAAAGGGCCCTTGAAAGCCAGCAAAAGGAAGGTGGACCTGAGCCAACGCAACAAAAACCACTGTAGTTTCGAAAACAAGAGTGAATAGATCACAGTGATGGCCAGGAAGGTGATGCCTGATGCCCCAAAAGGGGAGGGCCGGGAGGGAGTGGGGCCACTTGGGAAGCCACACCAGCCCTCAGAGCACCAGTGACGGGGCTCCCGACCTGGAGGACCTGGCTGCCCCCAGATGCGAAAATGTCTAGGGCAGCAGATCAATGTGGCTGTGAGCACGAGCTCTAGAGCTCTCCAGCTGAGCGGCCCTGGGCAAGACCGCTAGCCCCTCTGTTCCCGTATTTCCTGAGCCATGAAACAGGGACAATCCTAGCCCCTCACATGGGGCCGCGGAAGGACTGAATAAGCTCATGTGGGTGAAGCACTTAGCCCAGCACCCCGCTCGCAGTACCGCTCGGTCATCAGCTGTTACACCGACCATCACAGAAACACTGGCCAGCAGGGAGGTCCTGGGAGACGCTGTGACGGCGCCCCCATCACGCGCCTGGGCGTGTGAGGTGGGGCTGACGACAGGAGTCGGGCTGAGCGGTGTCGATTTGCAGGTCACCACAGGAAGTCACGGGAGGGCGGGAGGGTGTCAGATCTCCCGGGCGCCACCCAGAGCCGCAGGCTCAACAACAGCTGGATGGGGCCACTGCCACCGGAGAGCTTCCAAAAGCAAAAAGGCACAAAGGTCATGAGACCCTCCAGGGGCAGAGGTCCAAAGCTACTGGATCTGTTGTGCGTCTGGTCAGGTGTCTGTCTGTCTGCAGCCAGCTACCGCCGGCTCACCCCTTTTCCAGCCCTGCCTGGGGCCAGGCCCTGGCGCTTTGTCTGCACACACGTGTTAGGTCTTTGGGGAGGGGGCACTTCCAGTCATTTCTTCTGCTTTCGCTTTTGAAGCAAATCCAGTTCGATGGCCCTTGAGCAATTGCCCTGAGCCAGGAGGGGGAAAGGCTGAGCCAGGAGGGGGAGGAAACTCTGGCAAGCCTCTGGCCTGCGAGAAGCAGCAGACCCAGGCAGCCCTGCAGCGGCTGCTTGCCAGGAGATGGAATTTATACATGAAAATCAGGAGACAGGCGGCCCCGGGCACCCCAGGCCTGGCTCTGACAGAACTGACAGCTAATTAGAAAGCTCCATTTGAGCCTCACATTGAAAAGCCATTTAATAATTAAATGTCTTATCTGTATTTAAATTCCTCTGACAATATATACTTAGAGTGTGGCCAGAGAACACATTTTCTCACTTCCATCACCCTACAAAACACAATATTTGAATCTAAGCATCTCCCCCAATGACAATAAGTGACATTATGTCACATGATTTGTATCGAGAGTGTTCCAGCGTCAGGGGGGACTCTTCCTCCCGGCCCTTGGATCGATGTGGCACAGAGAGACTCAGACTCAGAAACAGGCCTGACATGAATATGTCCCTTCACAAGTCACTGAGCTGGGAGGCAGGGAACGGGTGAGGGCCCACAGCCCCATGGGCTATGAGGAGGTCCAGAGGGATCAGTTGGCCTGAGTGTAGCCAACAGAGGTGCACTGTCTGTAGAGTAAGAATAAAATTTTTTGAATAATAAAATATTTTACTTAATAATAATAATGAAAGTTGGTCTGATTTCCATTACCACCATGCACAGGAAATTCTAAAGAATATCGGTGATAAAATATTACTTTCCCCACTTAGAAGGAGGCTCCCACCCCCCCTCGGGACACCACCGCCTCAGCCTTAGTAACCACAAGCACAAATGGCCTGGAAGCCCCAGGGAGGGGGAGGAGGCCACAGAGGAGAAACCGGTTCAGAGGGAGGATAGGACAGGTGTTCTGCGTGTGTACAGGGATGGACAGACACAGGCTGGGTTTGGCCCCACGAGTATGCTCCGTGCCCCCTGCAGAAGCAGGCAATAGTAAGGGAAGTGACCTCTGTGTGGTCCCCCATCCTGCTGGCAACAGGGGCCATAATGTCACCAGCATCCCACAGGTGAGCTGCGAAGGCCAAGCAGAGCTGCGGGGGAAAGGTAAACCCCAAAGGGACACACAGAAGCCCTTGCAGGGCAACCAGATTCAGGTGGGAGTGAGTCCTGGATGATCCCAGTTGGAGCACAGAAAATAACAGGGAGGGAGGCGTCCCACATCCTCTTGCTGTTGGGTCAGAGCTCTCCTCCTGGAACAACCCAAAACACAGCTTCCCCCTTGACCTGAGACAGGCTCTCAGAGAGCACAAGGCTATGCTTCTGTCTCCCCTTCTGGAACTTTCTCTTGCCATCCAAAGGAGCCAAGGAAACCCCCAGCAGAGAGTGCACACTCAAAGGAATAAGATCTGGAAGGGAATTTAAACATGACCTAGTTCAACTCTCTCTTCTGACCAATGTAAGAAACCCAGAGAGGTCAAGTGACTTCTCCAAAGTCACCCAGCTGGTTAGCTAGGGCTCTTTCCATCCCCCCGCCTGCCATGCTGCCAGGAAGCATTACGGCATCATAGGGCACTTGCAGTCAGTGCATTCAGGCCCAGATCCTGCTCTGGACCATGTACACAGTACACATTACACAACTGTGTAATGTGAGCTATACCACCAGCGCTGTCCAGCCTCAGGTAGCAGCCGGGACTGGTGGCTGCCCTGATGCTGAGCAGCTGAGCAGTGTCCCAGCCCTGATTTAGGGGTGTTTAGGACTTTGCATATCGGGGATGCTTGACACGGCCAATAAGACCAAGTATCTCTCTTCAATTCATGCTGTCTGATAACCATTGGAACTGTCCGGGACTATCATTAAGCTCAGGAATATCAGTGGTCTTAGAGAACACTAACTGTATCTGACCCAGCTACGATCCTGCCCTCAAGTGCTTTCCATGCTCTTGGGTTCAACTGTTGACTTACTGTGGGCTCAACAGCTACCTCTCAATGTGTGGTCCTCGGACCAGGAGGGTCCAATCACCTGGGAGCTGGGTCGAAAGGCAGAACAGAAAGGCCCTCCCGGACCTGCTGGATCAAGATCTGCATAGACACAAGACCCCCCAGGGGACTTGGATGCAACTTCAAGCTTGGGGGGCCCTGGTTTAGGACACTGTGGGGAAACTCAAAGGTGAGGACCCTGGAGCCAGGCCAGCACCCAGCACACCATCAGAGACCATCAGAGACCGTGTGTGACATGGTGCCACCATCCCTCTGCTCTTGAACAGGAGGATGCGAGAGGCCCAGCTGGGCAAGAGCTCAGGTGGAGAGGCTCTGAGTTTCTGAGGATGGCAAGCATGCTGCAGTGTGACTTGTGATGCAACCAGCCACCAAGTCTGGAAACCTCCTTTACACAGGGTCTGGGGAATACAGGCTCCAGACTCCCAGACCTGGGTCTGCACACCCACTCCTTATTCCCCAGCCCCGGGACAGCTGCACGTCCGCGAAGGTCTCAGGACTGCTTTCCACATGTCCAGGGTGACGGAAGGATGCCAGGAGAGCCTGCAGGTAAAAGCTGGCCCTGGCCTGGTCCCTGTTGGGTGCTCAAGCACTAACAGCTCTGACTATGGTCTGGGGGTGGGGAGACTGATTGCTGCTCCAAATATCTTGGTGGGGGGCAGACCTGGGCCGGTGAGCAGTGGGTGCAAGTCCCAGGATGGAGTTTGGGCCGAGCGCATGGGCGAAGCAGGGGCAACGAGCTCTCCAACCGCAAACATGGGGCGTGCGGGAGTTCAGGACGGAGAGCAGGGCCATGCGGGAGCCCAGGTGAGACGGACAGTGACATTCTTTCATCTCCTCATTCTGCAGCTCCGAGGGAGGGCCCAGCCTCGCCAACATGCAAACAGGCAGCCCCCATGTCCTCTCTGCCTGCAGTGGAACAGGCAAGGCCGCAAGGCTGGAGCTGCACTGGGATGGAGGCAGCCAACGTGCCCAAAGCCCCCAGCGCGCTGACCTCGAGCAACTCTCCCCGCGGAACCAAGGCACGCACCGCTGGCCTCCCTAGCGACCGCTTCCCAGGCCCCTCCGTAATGATTTTAACAAGCTTCCAGCTCCCCACAAGCTGCTTAAGTTTTACAACAGCCATACTCTTTTTTTTCCTCCTCGAAATGTTCATTTTAGCACAACTGAACAGAACACAGTGGAAATTTCCAAACCAAGTTAAACAGCGATTTCTTCAGAGTGCCACGCCCTGGATTAATGAGCCCTCCAGGAATGAAGTTCCTTCTAACAAGGACACCATTAAACACAAAGTCCCCCCAAAACCTCACACAGCCCCTAAGTGTCTGTCACCTAGTTATAACCAACTGACAACAGGGTGCGCGTGGTGCGGGTTATGCAGGCAGCTCAGAGGCAGGCAGGCCCAGCCATTCTTAGCTGCGGAAAGAAGGGAGGAAAAGAAATATGTGGGTATCTGGAAGAAAGATTATTCTAGGCAGAGGGAACAGCCCATGCAAATGTCCTGAGGCAGAAGTATGCATAGTGTTCACGGAAAAGCAAGTGTGTCAGGGAGGCTGGGGTAAGAAAGGCGGAGAGCGGTAGCAGGTTAAGGATTTGGGATATCACACAGAAGGAAGCAGGGAGCCATCAGAGGGTTCTGAATAGAAGAGCAACTTGATTCATAAGATGGTGCACTTAATCACTAAAAACAGTACCTGGCACAGAGTAAGTGTTCAATTAATATTAGTTTTTGTTAGACTTTACCCCCTGAATTTCCATGTACGCACCCCACATATGCAAATGCATATACCACTCAAAGCCCTTCAGTAACATCCCTCTACCTACTGAGGTGTCCCAGGTCCTTCCATCTGGGGTTCAAGCCCCTCTTTAATAAGGCCCAATGCGCACTTCCAGCTACCAGCCCAACACACACCCAGATGTAGACTCACTCTTCCTAGACCTTCACACCTCCCCTCTTCTTTGCTTTCGCCTATACAGTTCCCTTCCTCCTGAAGGCCCTTGCTTACCCAATGTCACATCCATCTCAAAGGCCACCTCCTCCATGAAGGCTTCCCTCACGCATCCCCAGATGGATTTCAAGTCTTCAACATTAGCCAAGCATGCCGTGCCACTCGTGGACTTTCTTATCCTTGGTGCCCATTTCCTCCCCCCACCAAACCCTGCCTCCAGCCCCTACCACCATCCATGAGGAAGCTACCTACCAAGCTCCCCTGCAGGGCTTAGACAAAGCACTGGATGAGCCACTTTGACAATCAGCAGAATAACACAATAAATGCACATCCCCTGTCTACTCCCACCCACTTGACAAAGACCTGGCCAAGACTCAGCCAAGCAGTGAAGGGGGCAGCCTGCTCTCCCAGGCTGTCCAAGGGGCCAGCTAATTATAAATTAAAAAAGTGGGGAGGCTTCCTCTTCCTTCAAATATAAAAACTCAACAGACAAAAATAAATCTAACAACTGCTCAGATCAGATCAGAACTGTTCTTTTTTTTTTTTTTTTTTTAAAGATTTTATTTATTTGACAGCGAGAGAGGGAACACAAGCAGGGGGAGTGGGAGAGGGAGAAGCAGGCTCCCCGCCAGATCAGAACTGTTCAGATCACCACTTAAGCCTAAAGGCTTTGCCCCCCCCCCCCACCCCGTGAGCACAGATGCTGGTATTTCCCAAGATAAAAAGCAGCCATGATAAAGAGGAGGCAGGTGTTCAAAGCACACACACACACACACACGCCTAGCATGGCTTCGTAGCCACATTCAAGCTCTTGCGTCTGGAGAAGGGACAGCCTTCACACGTCCAGGAAGGCCCAGAGCAGCTACCAGGCACGAACCTGATGAAAAGGAATGAGGCCATCCTTGCGAAGTCAGTGCTGGGCAGAACTTCTGCTACATCACAGAGGCCTCCAGTGACCATGGTGTAATGAGGGTGGGGAGCACAACTCACCACCTGCCTTTACAGAAGACATATTAAAGAGCTCTGAACTCCCACATGGTTTTCTAAAGCAGGCAGAAGAGATGGCAGATCAAACAGGGGTCAGAATCTTCTAGATGACTGCTTAACCAGATGCAGATAAATCACAGGACCACAGAGCAGCCTCCAGAGGGTCTGAATTAAGGAACTCAAGGTGAAAATGGGGCCAGGACTCGTGAACTGTTGTTCCCCAGGCCCTTGGGGAAGCTCTGGCTTCTCTCTCTCTCTCAAGCTACTTCACCAGGTTAGCCCCTGCCCAGGGCCAAGAACCTGACAGACAAAGCAACCAGCCAGAGAAGCAACTGGTACCCAGAATCTGATCAAAAGACCTCTGCCAAAGGACAATCAGTTGGATCCCCGGTCACATAAATGGCATCTATAGTGGACATCCAGTGGTTTTTGTTCTGTTTATTTTCATCTGCAGCATCTGCTCACTCTAATTCCCAGTGATAACCCCAATTTTTTTTCTTTGGGGATCTATCCCGCCCCCCAGTCTGCTCTCATGGTCAGGTAGATATGATTCCACCCCCAACTCCAGGCTCTGCCCCATCATTTCTCTGGCCACAGAATCCATTAGAGCCAATATAATGGTGTGAGACTTTTGGGACAGAAGCTAACATTCTTTCCTGGTGGACTTGGAGCTAAAGGCTGGAGCTCCTGTAGCCACCTGAGAGTGTGAAAGGAGAACGTGCTGAGAAGGGGGCCAGTGAGGAAGAGATTAGGGGAGGGGGGACAGAGACAAAGAGAGAATAAATGGACAGATGGACAGAGGAGTGAATGAACGAATCATCACTTGATGAATGAAACACCCTGGTATCATCATTTGAGCCCCTGATCAGGCCTCATCTGATTTAAACTCAGGTCTGCCTGATTCCAAACGAGGGAGGGAAGTTAATGGGTATTGAGTGTTTATTGCTGGACATGGTGCAAATGTCATTGCATTTAGTCTTCACAATAACCCTGTGAGGGAGGCTTCTTTTCCCCCTTACTTTACTTGTAAACAAGGAAAATGAGGTGCAAGAGGTTTTTTTTACCTGTCCCAGGGCAGCCAATTCACCGTAGGCGAAACCACAACCAACGGTCATCTCCAAGGCTATGATCTTCATGCTGTGCCACTCCACCCCTGGGCAAATAGGCCAGAGGTCCAGGCCAGAGCCCTGGCGAGCATCCTCAGAGGGCTGTGGACCCGGGGAGTTCACATTTTGATAACTGAGCCAGAGGGGGTCTGCCAGGGAAATGTCTGCGTGAGGGACAAATGGGCATAAACTTCTCTGGGAGACAAATGCCCCATCAGCTGGAACATGCTTCAGAAAGATCTCTGAGGCCCGCAGAAGCCTGCAGAAGAGCAGCTGATCATGTCACTGCCCATAGTCCTCCTGGCACGGGGTGCGGGGGGGGGGGGTGGGGGGGGGGGGGGGGGGCAGGGGGGGCAATCATCTAAACTTTCTGAACGGCAGCACTAGGAGCCCTCAGTTGTAAGGCCAGAGGGAGCCCTCAGAGTCTTCCAGGGAGATTGCCAAGGACACAGACCAAAGCCAGAAAAGTCACAAAGCAGTAAACACCACCAGGAAGGAGTCAGCAACAAAAGACAAAGCATGTTACATCAGGGAGAAAGGACCCCGCTACTACTGGAGCGGCCCTTCTCGGCTGTGGGGGAGAAGGAAATGCCGCGGGCCGTGTGTTCCAAGCACCACAACGTGTTGTCAAACGTGGAGCAGGGGCATTATTTTAACTCTGCTTGGTTTGGGAAGACTCACCTCCTTTGTTAAAATGACACCGCAATCTTACCCCAGGGAGGGCAGGGCAGGGCAGCTTGCCAAGGATGCCACCTCTATTCCCTGGGTCTCCCCTCTCTCTGGGTACCTCACTCCTAACTCTACCACACACGTCCCCAAAGGGCTGCTGATTCCCCTTGACATTCAAGCCCTTTTGGTCTTGGGCCAGTTCTTACTCCCTAAGATGAAGCTCTTCACCGCCTGAAGAGGAATAATCAAAAACTGCAGGAAAGACTAAAGAAAACAAAGGACAGAATGAGGAAGCACACAAGCAAGCTCCTCCAGGGTCTGCCTGGGAAAGCTTGCACCCCGCCCCCCGCCACTGATGCTCCCCCTCAAAGACTGGAAGGCCCTGTCCCATCCCTTGTGCTGCCATCCCAGCTAAGAGTGGGGTGAGCCAGGGAGGAGAGGGAGCCCGCTGGTAGGGCCCACACTCCGGATAAAGCAGGAGCCAGGCTGGGGGCAGAGAGGTAAGGGGGCCTCCAGCACCCCACCCACATTTCACCCACAGGGAAGAAATGCAGAATTGCTAATAGGAGGGCAGAGCCAGAGGCTGCTGTGTGAAGGTTTGTGAGAAAACAAGAACGCTGAGCGAGGCACAGTTGCACCTGGGTCTTTCCTCTCCTCCCCCCATCTGCCCAAGAGATTCCTCCTTCAGGAAGTCCTCCGGGATTTCCACCCTCCTCCTCCTCTCTCCACCCAGCCCCTCTCCACAACCAGGGATGTGCCCTCCCCTGGGGCTACATCAGCACGCGGTAGGTACCTGCGTGAAGCACTTTCCGGAAGGTAAGAAGCAGAGGAAGGAGGGGTAAGGAGGTGGGCCCTCCTTGGCTACCTGGGTTTACACTGCAGCTCTGCCACTTTAGTCATTTTAACCAAGCCACTTAACCTCCTCATACCTCACTGTCCTCATCTGTAAAATGGGGAGAATGACACTGAGGCGTGAATGAAATCATTCATGGAAGGCATCTGGCCCAGCTCCTGGCTTATGCAATAAACATGAGTTTTTGCATCTCTAACTTGTTCTTTTCCTCCACGGAATGGAGAGCTCCTCAGGGGCGCAGGCTCTGTGTCACCCCCTCCCGTGTCCCCAGCACAGAGCCGAATCCACTTCCCCGGTTAGTAACATGGACTGGCCATTCCACAGGGCCATCACGAAAGGTCAGAAATGGAGTAAGGGATCCAGGCGATGACTAAGAGTCAAACTGTGGACTCAGCGGTCCTGCTCCAAGTGGGTCCGGGGTCAGGTACAGTGACGAGGGCAGGTTCCTTTACTCCTCATCTTTAAACCCGAGATAAAAATGACAACCTCAGAGGGTTACAGGAAGGAGTAAAGAAAGGATGTTTCTAAAGAACTTAGCACAGTACCTGGCCCACAGTAAGTCTCAATAAATGTAATGGGTTCTGTCACTTTTAGTAATAATAATGCTGGATTACTATCAGTAATGAACACTGACTACCCTGAGGTCATTCGCAGCCACAGCTACTCTCTCAAGAGGTACTTACAGGGAAAAAAAAAAACAGAACAGAAGGACTGCCTCTGAGATGCTGGGGGAGGAGAATTGCCTACTCAGGGCCCAGATCAGAAGAAAGTTCTGGAAACATCCTGGCAGGGACCCTTTCCAGGGAGAAGCTATGGGCCCCTGGGCTCTCGGCATCTCTTCTCTAGCTCTGCCAGTCTTCCCTCTTTACGCTGTTAGCCTTGTCACACAGAGGAAGGCGTGAAAGGTTGGAGTCTGGAAATTAACATTTCAAAGTCAATGTTGGCTGAGTGCTGCCTCCCTTTGGAGCCAGAGGCCTGTGCCCAAGCTGCAGCACAGAGGAGGGCTGAGGGGCGGAGCTGGCATGTGCGGTCCCCACAGCTTTTGTGCCTGATCAGTCATCTCTCATTTTCCTTCGGCAGCACATGAACGAGAAACATCACCGACAAACCTGCCCCAGCCAAGATGAGCCAGACTTCAAACGCAGCTCTGTCCTCTCTGCTCAGGAAGAGATGGAGAAATTGGCCTCCTCTCCTCCTGCAGACCTCCGTCAGACTGGATGGGCCAGAATTTGGGAGAAAGAGAACAGTGTGTTCAGCCCTGTCTGCTCAGATACCCATCCAAGCAGCCGTTAGGTCAGACAACGACTGACCTCCCAGACTGGCCCCAAATGAAGCACAGCAAAGCTTCAATCGCTTGCTCATTGATCCGCTGTCCATTCAACAACCACCGCAATTAGATTTTACCTATGAAATATATGCTGGCTCATTCTCTGCCCATCTGAGACTCATGCCTGGGGAGAAGGCACAGAGACAATTCTATGACCTGCAACCCTACAGAGGTATCCCTAAGCCCCTCACTCAGTGTGTGGTCAAAACAGTCAAGTGACGGAGACTCCCCTGAGAATGACACAGGGTGCAAGCGGACAAACTGGTACAACCAGTTCATAAAACAATTTGCTAAGGGCCAGTAAAGTTGACAATACTCATGCCCTTGTCCTAGCAACCCCACTCCCAGGATTTCACCTAAGAAACTCTCCCAAACATGCACCGGGAAGGACACGCGAGGATGTTCTCAGCAGCACTGTTACAGCCAAAAAACCTGGAAACAAGCCAAATATACACTGGCAAGAAAATGGATACATTGTGGAAATTCATGCAGTAGTGAAAATGCATGAGCCACATCCACCCACACCATCATGGGTGAATTTCAGAGACATAATGCTAAGTTAAAAAAAAAAAAAAAAAACACAAAAACCTGATTGTAGAAGAATATACATCGTTTGGCTCCTTTTATAAAAATGTAAAGAGTAAGAAAACTTAAAGTAATGCTTACATATATATACACTTATACACGTAGTAATAATAGAAAGAAAATCAAGAAAATTACAAACACAAAATCAGCACTCTGTTGCTGGGAGGCTGGGGTGGGCACGGACAGGACGGGAGGGTAGGGGACCTTCCAACAGCACCATAATGCTCTTTCGCTTAAATAAGTTGGTGAATTCATGGATACTCATTTTATTATCATGCTTTACCATTAACATATACATTATTTATAACACATTATAAATATTCCTTTTGTATTATGAAAAATTCACCTAAAAATCATTTTCAAAAGGAGGGCTGGCAGTAATATTGGTAGGGACATATGAAGGCAAAAAGGGACGGGAACTCCAGGGAAGGCTGAAGCCGAACCAGACAATCACTGCTGTCCCTCCGGCTAAGAGTTCAGGTTATAAAAACCACGGAGACGAATGCACGCTTTACAGGGATGATTCTAATTCCCTTTTGTGGACGATGCGTGCCATTCTTGCCATAGAAAATGTGGCTCTGAAAGGTGAAGTGGCAAGGCCAGGGTCATCAAGCTGGTCCTGCCGCTGAGTGAGAAAGCAAATGCTCCCATCTGTCCGTGCCTGCAGAGACCGCATCTTTCCATGATGCCAAGCAGCCTTTCAAATATTTATAGACATAAATGGTGAATGAACCAAAGCGCAATTCAATCCAACACATATTTATAAATATTTATAACCAAATGTTTTGCTTTGATAAGGCCTATTCTCTGAAGTGCTTGGCGTCAGACAAACAGAGCTTTTTCTGTGGGAGCAGGCTGTGGCTCACCTGGGAACGTTAACTCATTTCCATGAACGCACACTTATGTCTGCGCTCACATCCTACACAGATGGCCCTCTGCCCCGTTACTCATCATCATCAATTTAACACACCATGAAAATAAGACGCGGGTGCTCGGGGACCACAGGATGCTGTGTTTGTGAGGGAATTCATGCCTCTCTGCTGCCTAAAATCTGCCAGAGGCTCCCCACTGCTTTCGGAATGAAATCCAAACCCCTCGGCCGAATGACATGTCCTGGCTGAACTCACATCTTTCTGCTCACAGCTCACAGCCACACCCTGAATGGGCTCCAGTGGGGAGTGGGGAATGAGAGTGGGGAACCACACCCTGAATGGGCTCCAGTGGCAGGTTCTCGAATGCGTCGTGCTCCCTCTGGCCACCTGTCCTTGCATGGGCCCTTCCCTCTGCCCTTCCCCCCTTCTTCACCTCTCTCCGGGCCTAGCCAACGCCGCCCGCACGCTCAGAGCCTAGCAGTGTTGCCTCCTCCAGCAGGGAGCTTTGCTGGGCCTCACCGCTGGGCTCCCAGCACTCCTGCGCAAACCGCCTCTGGGTCTCACCCCTCGGCACCAGCTGTCTGTTTTCTCGTCCATCCTTCCCCACAGACCCTGAGCTCCTCTTTCTGCATCCGCAGCTTCTAGGCTGGGCAGATATGAATTCAGAGCTCCCTAGGAGTGAATGCATGCTGTCGCCCGAGCCTCCTGCCCCGGAGGCACAGAAAACAACAGTGGCTTGGGACAGGCAACCTGTGTTAACATGCTGTGCGAGCCTATGCGGAGCCCTGACAGCGTGATCTGCCTTACTCCGCACAATCACAGCCGCCGTGAGGCCATACCATCCCCACTTCGCCAATGAGGAGACTGAGCTTTAGAAAAGTCCGGTGACAGGAACGAAATCATGCAGCCAGCCACCCCGGCCTGTCAGACTCCAAAGCCCATGATCTGTGATTAACTTTTTGAATAAATAACTGATTGCCCTCAGAATCTGGAAATCGGAGGACATAAGCCCTGAAAAGCATCTTGGGAAAGCAGTAACAACTTTTAGTGGTCCTTTCTGTACCCTGAGAGTTTTTTATTTTTTAATCATCTACAAAGATGTGCTAATGACGACGCCTTAGAGATTTTGTACTGC
This sequence comes from Neomonachus schauinslandi, assembly GCF_002201575.2. Lineage (NCBI taxonomy): Eukaryota > Metazoa > Chordata > Mammalia > Carnivora > Phocidae > Neomonachus > Neomonachus schauinslandi. The sequence goes on from NC_058408.1 coordinate 123,785,566, forward strand.
ACCTTGTAAATTCAAAGGATTTTCTACCTAAACCAGCTTTTCTGAAAATTTGCTTTTGAGGACTTTTAAGGGGGGTTTTATGGGTTGTCCCAAGGGTGGGACGAGCTGGGGCGCCTGGGTGACTCAGTCGTTAAGCGTCTGCCTTCAGCTCAGGTTGTGATCCCGGGGTCCTGGGATTGAGCCCTGCACCGGGCTCCCTGCTCAGCGGGAAGCCTGCTTCTCCCTCTCCCACTCCCCCTGCTTGTGTTCCCTCTCTCGCTGTGTCCCTCTCTGTCAAAAAAAAAGGGTGGGACGAGCTGATACAAAGACCTGCCTACACATACATGAAGAGTCTCATAGCCCCCCCCACCAGGCGAGGCCGAGGAGGGCAGTGAGGCCCAGTGGGGTGGACGGCCCCCGCCCAACCCCCCCCAGCATTCTAGGCCCTCCATGCCTGAGGCCACACACACCCCTCCCAGGCCTTCAGGACACCAGGGACCTTCCCAGCAGGATAGCAGACAAGGATGAGTGACCCGGAAGAGGAGCACCATCTGCCCAATTCTTGACCACTTGGCAGTATGACTGTCCACGGTAGCAACAGTGTAAGCCAGGGGTCAATGGGACAGGTAGGAAGAGCAAGTCACCATAATCTTCAGGGTCAACAGGGGGGGAGCCAAGGCCGCAAGTCCCCCACAGAATGAACGAGGCCGGACACAGAATGCATTAGGGCCAAGGCCGTAGTGGTGTGTCCGCCTCAGAAGCACCAACTCTGGGGCCTGCCCAAGGGAGGCTACCCCGCCTAAAGGGGGCCCGAGTGAGCCCAGAAGCAGAGAGAGAATCACTACTGCACAGCCCCAAATCTTCCATAAGGACAGCAAAGGCCCTGGGAGAACTAAGCCCGGATACCTGGAGTCATGCCTTAGCTCAGAAAGAGTCCCACGGAGACTCGGCTTCCCTGCCTCCCCTACCCCTGGCTACTCTGAGCCTCGGTTTTCTCCTCCATAAAATGCAGATAATAAACAATTCCAACCTCATAGGCTTTTGAGAAGATTAAATAAGACAAGGCATCTAAACCCCTTAGCAGAAAGGAGGCCCCTGACAAACGGCATCTCCTTCTGTTGGAAGGTTCTGCTGTGACAGGCAAGCTGGTCAGCTGCACGCTGCATGAGAACAGGGACCATGTCTACCTTGTCACCATCGAATGCCTACTCCCAGACTAGGTGCTCAGCAAACAGCAAATGACTGAACATCAAGCCACCAGAGGCCGTTCAGCCTGGGAGGAAATATATGGATGACAGGGTGTGGGGGCTAGGCTGGCCCTAGGGGGGACCCCCTTCCTGGCTTTCCTGGGAGGTGGCTTGCAGGCTCCCCACCCAGGCTCTGTGTGAACACGCCCAGGGCCAGAGTTCTCGCTGTCGCAGGAGGCCCAGCACCCTCTCTCAGGCCGCTCTTCCTCGGACTTGACCTCAGCCCACGTGCCAGTGCTGATCCTACTTCTGGAGAACTTGGAATAAGCCACACCCTCCTGTACCTGGCACCCTTTCCTTCAAACGCTCTCAGCAGCTCTTCTAGTCATTGGCTGACATGGCTCCAGTTTCTACACTGACCCCTCACAGGTCAGTGCTGGGCGCCTGTGGGCTTGGCAAACTTTCCAGGCGAGAGTAAGGAGCCTGGCAACACATCCTAGGGAAGGAGGTTTCCTTGGCAGCCCTCAGCTCCCCTGCTGGCCTCCCTGACCCCCAGTCCTGGGCCTGGAAAACCCTTACGAATCCTGTCCCCGGAGTCTCTCCCATCCCTCTGGGGGTGTAGGGGTCTTCTGTCACTCATTGTCATGTCAATGTCATGTCAGCGATGAGGGGACCCATTACGGGTACCCGGGTGTGCTGGAACCTCTGCCCTAGAAATCCAATCCCCACCTATGAACCACCCCGATCTCCCACAGCACAGTGGAAATAGCATTTTTTCTGCCCTTCCTTCTAAGGAGCCAGGCTCAGAGAAGAAGCCTGTGTCAGATTCCAAGTTTTTGAAAACTAAACAATCACATACTCCTTCGGGAAGAACTAAGGGGCAGCGGGGGAAAGCTGCCTTCCCATGAGGGCAGTGGGCTCTGTCCTTGTCAGGAGAGTGTGGGTGTCATGGGTGAGTGGACCTAGCACAGACTTTGGAGTCAAACTTGCATTCAAGCCTTGGCTGTGTCAACTCGCTTGCTGTGTGACCTTGGGCAAGTTGCCTGACCTCTCTGAGCTTGAATGTGAAAGGAGACTCAACAAAATATACTTCACAGGCTTGTTGTAAGAATACAATGAGATAATGTATGGAGAGTCGTTAGCTGGCCTGGGTTAGGGCCAGTACTGAGTAACAGTCTTCAACTATGAGGATGATGAAGAACCAGAAGGAAAAGGGGGAGAAATAATCATTCATCACCACACCACACCACACCCTCCCCCACCAGAGAGGATTGCTTCCTGAACTGCTGGAAGCCTACCGAAAACATTCCAGGTTCCTCCCCGCCACAAGCTGTCCTGAGGCCTGGGGTCAACACCCCTTCCCCACCTTACAGAGGCTGGAAGAGTGGAGACCACTGAGAAGCAGGTACCCACTGCCCCCAGGCCCAGCCTGGCCTCCTGGACCCTCTCCCCAGTGTTGTCGACCAGGAGCCCATCCTGTCCCTTACAAGTGAGGTTCTCTCCCTGACTAGCTCATTTCTGGAGACAGTGGGGCGGGGGGGCTGGGCACCCTGCCCAATTAACACTCTCAAGAATGCCAGTGAGGCAGCTGTGGAAGCAGCTGGACTCCCCCTGGGGTAAGGCCCAGGTGTTCTTGCCTCCTCTCAGGTGCAGGCTGGGGGGCGAGGGTCCCGGGCACTGCCAAGGAGCGGAGGAGGTGGGTGCCTCCGAGGGCCTGCACTAGGCCTAGGACCCACCTCAGGGCACCTGGCCTTCCTCTGTAGGGGTAGGGGGCATCCGGCGACCTGCGTCCCTTCTGTGACATGCACACCACGGAGACAAGAGAATGGGTGGCCTCTGGAACGAGCGGACCTGGGAGTCACTGCCGGCCCCAGCTTATCACCTGTCTGTAAAATGACAGCATGTTCTGCCCCATGTTGTCACATGGCTTGGAACCTTGTCCACAGTCAGCACCCAGTGACGCACCCATTTCCTCTCTTCCCTTCCCCATCCCTGTTTCGAGGAGGCGGCAGAAACATGCCATGCTTTACAGGGAGAGAGAAGATGGACTCGGAGCCACACATGGAAAAGCAACTCTATCTCCGCCTCCAGGAGACCAGCTTGAAAGAAAAACACTTGGCATGAAGAAAATTAAAAGAGGCTCTGATACCAAGACACTTACCCTGGCAGGTCTGAGAAAAAAACACGCGAATGGAGTGCGCAAAAAATTATATAGGCAAAAAAGGGAACCAAATACATGGCGAAGGAAGACTGGGAACAACATCTATTTAAAAATCATAAAGAGAGGCGCCTGGGTGGCTCAGTCATTAGGCATCTCCCTTCAGCTCAGGTCATGATCCCAGGGTCCTGGGATGGAGCCCTGCATCGGGCTCCCTGCTCAGCGGGAAGCCTGCTTCTCCCTCTCCCGCTCCCCCTGCTTGTGTTCCCTCTCTCACTGTGTCTGTCAAATAAATAAATAACATCTTTTAAAAATAATAATAATAAAAATCATAAAGAAAGGGGCGACTGGGTGGCTCAGTCTTTAAGCATCTGCCTTTAGCTCAGGTCAAGATCCCAGGCTTCTGGGATCGAGTCCTGCACTGGGGCTCAGCGGGAAACCTGTTTCTATCTCTCCCACTCCCCCTGCTTGTGTTCCTGCTCTTGCTGTCTCTCTCTCTCTTTCTGTCAAATAAATAAATAAAATCTTAAAAAAAAAAATCATAAAGACAGCTTCTTGCCTCTAATTATTTTCTTGCTTATAAACATACTCTCCACTTCAATATTTGATTACTGTTTGCTTGTATTTAGCTAGTTCAATGAAGCTATTTATCAGTAGCTGTGTTTAACAGTAACAACAACAACAAAAACAACGGGATGAGACCATTTCCAGTATTTTAACTCTCAAGCGGCTTGAGCACACTACTGCCCCCTCGTGGCAGTATAGCTAAATTGGAGGGACAGAATTTGAGAACTACATAAATCTCTTTGATTGCTGAATCTGAAAAAAGCCATAAGGCTTTGGTCATATCACCCACATGCAGGTCACTCCTCAGTTACCAGCAACTATTTTGAAAAATCAGCAAACTGGGGAGCCTGGGTGCCTCACTCGGTTGAGTGTCTGACTCTTGATTTTGGGTTCGGGCCCCACAATAGGCTCCGTGCGGGGTCTGCTTGGGATTCTCTCTCTCCCTCTTTCTCTGCCCCACCCCCTGCCCCCACTTGCACTCTAAATAAACAAATAAACAAACAAATAAATAAATAAAATCTAAAAAAAATCAGCAAACTAAGGTCCATCCCCAGCCCTCCTTGAAGGCAACTCACTTCTGAGTTGCAACCTCCCCTTTTCCTTATCTATAAAATGAAGGGAGAAGACCTTAAAGATCTCTGCTGGCTCTGACATTTGGAAGTTATATGAATGTATTTCAGAACCTCCAGGGGTGTCTGTTAAAATGCAGATTTCTGGGGACGTCTGGGTGGCTCAGTTGGTTAAGCCTCTGCCTTCAGCTCAGGTCATGATCCTAGGGTCCTGGAATAGAGCCCTGCATCGGACTCCCTGCTCAGTGGGGAGCCTGCTTCTCCTTCTGCCTGCCACTCCCCCTGCTTGTGCACACATCCTCTCTCTCTCTCTCTCTCTGACAAATAAATAAATAAAATCTTTAAAAAAAGAAAAGAAAATGCAGATTTCTGGTTCCAGCCTCAGATTCTAAATTATAACATCTGGGGAAAAGCTCTGAAATCCACATTTTTAACAAGTAGGTTCTTATCTCTTTAATGTTTGAGAATGGCTACCCCCAAGTGCTTGCATGTAATATTTAAGATGCTGCTTTATTAAATCTAGAAGTTTTGAGTTGTCTGGGCACATCATGGCACCCTAACATTTCCTGAGGACCTGAATATTGCACAATACTCAGTGCAGTTTCATAAGGACTCCATAGTGTAAGACGGTTTTAGGGGATTTAGCCCATTTTGCTGATGGAGAAACTGAGGCTCAAAGAGGCACCATGAACGGCCAAGAGCACAAGCCAAGTGAGCTGGGTCTAAAACTTCATTTTTCGAATAGCCATCAACTTGCCAAGGAACCCAAAGCCTTCTTGACTGCATCCTCAATTTCTCAGTGCAGTGGGGCTGGGGTTCCCAGCAAGCGATGGAGTTCAGGGTCTGCGCCCAGCTCCCAAGAGCTTTTGTCAGCCCTGTGGGACATACTTCAGACTCCAGCCCAAGCTAACAGAAGGTCAGCAACTTGTGTCATCCTGTGCCATCCTTCAAAATGCTCCTCTAGCTCCAAAGTGGTCACTGTGGGTTTTGACATTCAACTGAGAAAGGCGCGGCTATACCCAAAACCTGTGCCCATCTCATCTGTCCAGAAGAACACACGTTACTTAAGGAGGAAGAAAAGGTGGCTAGTCTTTCCTACAAGAGCTACCTACACTTTGCAGATAGAAGCCATGTGCTTAGGGATTCGAACTCCAGCTTTGTTGCACACTGGCTATGTGACCTTGGGCGACTTTCTCTCTCTGAGCCAGAGTTTCCTCATTGGAAAAATGAGAATTAAAAAAAAACCAACTTCTCAGGGTTGCTGTAAGAATTAATGAGATAATATACATAAGGTGTTCCCATGGTGACTGGGATACAGTAAGTGCTCAATAAATGGTAGCTTAAAAAAATATATTCACACACATTCACAACATATGGCTTAGAGAGAAATGGAAATAAATCCCTGCCCTGACCTGTTTCACCCAGACATACAGAGAGTCCCCCAGAAGCTGGAAGGATGCACACACCCAACAATGGCGCTCGCTGAGCAGACACTGTGTTGGTTATGGGCAGGCACTGCATGAGACTCACATCTGTTCTGCTAAAGGGCCAGTTTCCTAGCCCGGGAAAAGGGTTTCTGGCTGAAGTTAACATTAGAAAGAGTTCCCCCTTCTTGTAAACCCACAGGAAACTTCTCTGGGGAACCCGACCTTCAACGTGAAAGTCAGGGCATCCGCTCTTCACCACCTATTATTACACAAGATGGCAGGCAAATCCCCTTTCCGTGATCCTCTGAGGGATGGGGGGGGGGGTTGTCTATTTATCTTTTAATTGAAACAGGAGGGGGAAAGTGAGCTGCTCCTGGCCAACCTAACTACTGCTTCTGTGTTCCTCAATTACTGGTACAAAATGATTTGATGAGAGGAACCAAGCCGACATCTGGGTTTCAGTTAGCATCTGACATGGGCCCTCGCTAATTAATCTGGAAACACAAATTGACAAAGGCTCCAATCCAAGTGCAGTCAGGGAGAAAGCCGGCTGACGAGCCGTGAACAGAAGGTGGAATGTGGCAGGCGGGTGCAGAGGTCACTGGGAGTGTCCAGAAGGACTCTGAGATGGCGCCTGGCTTTGTCATCTGACCCACAGAGGACAGGTTGGAGGTGGCCCAGCAGCAGCTGGGAGGGGCCCGGCTGCCGCCCCGCCTGCTCTGTGTTGGCAGCCAGCGAGGCAGACAAAGGGACCCAAACATTTCAGCCCCATCGGCCAGATCAGTCATTTTATTCCCACCTGGCCTGATGCCCGCACATTGTTACGTCTTCCCCACTGCTAAGTCTCCCTCACATAGTCTCAAGGGTAAAAAAGAAAGAAAGGAAGGAAGGAAGGAAGGAAGGAAGGAAGGAAGGAAGGAAGGAAGAAAAAGAAAGAAAGAAAGAAAGAGAAAGAAAGAAAGAAAGTCATATATATATACAAAAGTACTTACTGTTTAACAATCATTTCTCAGCAAGTCCCTTTGATAGTTGAGCCCTTACTAGGCACCAGGCACAGAGCTAAGAGCTTTACATACATTACGAGCTTTAATCCTCATAACCAACATAATGAAGTCTTATTTCCATTTTACAGTTGAGCCAAATGAGGCCCAGAGGGGTTAAGCTAGTTGCCTAGGATTACACAGCTAGCAAGTGCAAAGCCAGACTCCAGCCCAGGATTGGGCAAAAGAAGACGGTGTGCCAGGCCCTTGTTAACGCACGGAGCTCCCTACAACCATTTCAATGTGACTGCCAAGGGTGGGGGCGCTGGAGTCACAGAACCTCTGCCAACGAGAGCTGAGGATACCCCAGAGGTCATGGGTGACGGTCCAGCTGTATCCCCTGGCTCTGGAGGCAGGCCTGAGGCTGAGGGGCAGCAAAGGAGTGGCCCAGGCCCCTGCTCTCCCCCCAGTGTCTGTTTTTGTTTTTTTTGTTTTTTTGTTTTTTTGTTTTAAAGATTTTATTTATTTATTTGACAGACAGAGACACAGCGAGAGAGGGAACACAAGCAGGGGGAGTGGGAGAGGGAGAAGCAGACTCCCCGCCGAGCAGGGAGCCCGATGCGGGGCTCGATCCCAGGACCCTGGGATCATGACCTGAGCCGAAGGCAGACGCTTAATGACTGAGCCACCCAGGCACCCCCCCAGTGTCTGTTTTATATCTCGGAGTTCCCTGTGAGATTTATTTTTAATGAACAGGTTGCCACCTATAAAATCTGCGCCCTGCTGATTCAAATCCACTACTCACATTTTATAGTGAAAGATACAAAAATCCGGGAGAGTGCAATGACTCATCTCAGAGTACAAGCGCCGGAACCCAGGTCTGCAATCCTTTGTGCTTCACGCCGTGTCCAGGAGGGAGCTCCGAGCAGAGGTGCAGGCCTTCCCTGGTGTTGCATTTTCATGGGCTGTGCCCCTACCTGGGTCGTTTGCCATTCTGAGTGCTTGGCACCCACCACTTATCTGGAAATCCTAATTAGTATCACTGCTTTCTTTCATTGTTCCCTGGTGCTACCATAAAGGCCCCGACTCTGGCCCGACCTCCCGACCTCCCACCCCCACCCAATGGGAGAAGCTGCCTGTCTGAAACAGGGCTGATCCAGATAAAAGGCTCAACACAGTCCCTGGCTTGGAGAAGGGCTCAGGCAAGCTTGGCTGCTATCGTCATAACTCCATCACCTGCAAGCTTCCTCTCCCCTCCTTCCTTCGGTGTCTATAAGACATCCAGATCTATGTCACCGGCCGGGAGTGCCAGCATCTCACACCTTTCTCCTCACTGACAGTTGGCACTGCTCTACATTCTCTCCTTCTGTAGGCCTATTCATTGCTCTCCCGTTTCCTTTGGCTTTGGAAAATTAATTATCAGTGATTTGTTAAGTTCATTAGCTCTGCCTCTCAACAGCATGGAAGGCCTGCCATCTGGACCCGTATTTTCATTTTCATGCAAGTTGTTCCATAATTACACAATAAGTGGTGTCACCCTGCGAAGCCGTGCTGAACGCACACAGCTCACCCCGCCTTTCTTCAGATTTACACGATCTCTCACCAGGACAGGCAGATCTGTCCACCCAGCTCTTGGAGCCCCCGCTATCTTGCTCTTCTTAGGCATTTACTGAGCCCATCCTGGTGCTGCATCCAGCGTAGGCATTGTTACACATGCTTTCATGCAAGCCTGTAGTTCTATGAGGTTACTATCATTAACCCATTTGCAGATGAGGAAACTGAGGCTCAGGTGAGGAAGTCACTTGCCCAAATAATGCTGAATTTTCAAGTAGTGGAGCCAAGATTTGAATCCAAGTCCTAGGTCTATACCAGAAGGCCCTCAGGTTGAATGTGGTATGATCCTTCGGGGCCACCCCTGCCTTTCCACTAAATCCATGCTCCCTCCTGCCTTCCGTCACGGGACCTCCTGGGCATGCAGTCCTCACTTGAGTTCCATTTCGTCACCCATTCCTGCCTGATGAGCTAGAGCCCCAGTCAACTCTACTGCCTTACAGACACCGGATTCTTGACAGGGTGGACACACGTACAGTAATATGGCAAATAAATTCTATTTATTGAGCACTCACTACATGATAATTGCTAAATGCCTGGATTATCTCATTTAAGCCACACAACACTCTTATAAGGCAGGTGACCGGGGGGGTTATCGTGCCCACGTGACAGGGACAGTGAGATGAAGCCCTGGCCTTGGTCACCCAGTAGTAATTTATGGAACCAAGATTTGAACCCAGGTACTCTGACTCCAGAGCCTATTAAGCCTTCCTCCCTCACAAGGAAAGAGCCAGCTACACTCCTGAGAGGCTGCTACACACATAAGGACCCTGATCAATAAGGAAGACGGGTATAGGGGCACCTGGGTGGCTCAGTCGTTAAGCGCCTGCCTTAGGCTCAGGTCATGATCCCAGGGTCCTGGGATCAAGTCCCGCATCGGGCTCCCTGCTCCACAGGTAGCCTGCTTCTCCCCCTTCTCCCCGCTCATGCTCACTCTCACTCTTTCTCTCTCTCTCAAATAAATAAAATTAAAAATCTTAAAAAAAAAAAAAGGAAGACGAGTCTAAGCAGGTCACGAGGTGAGTGCAGACAGACTCCCATAACTCCACTGTGGGCACGTGAAACCCTGTTCTCAAGTGAACAATTATTGATAGGGAAGATTCTTAGAACACTCATTCCACAAACATCTACTGAATATCCATTCGAGAGCAAGGACCACACTGGGCGTTGGGGACATTGAGGACGATAGATGTGCACTCCATCCTTCAGGAGCCACAGACTCTGGACAGATGATGACAAGTGTCCAAGCCTGATGCATGTTACAAAGACGTGAGGTCAAGGGTGTTGAGGGGACACCCAGCATGGGAACCCCACCCAGCCCAGGCGGTGATGAGAGAAGGCTTCACCGAGTAAGCAGTGTCTCAGGTGAGACCCAGAGGATGACAGGAACGGTCAGATGATGTGTGTCTGTGAGTAGACCGTGTACCTCTCCAGGGAGCTGCATGTTCTGAGCCCAGGGAACAGCATGAGCAAGGCCAGAGAAGCATGAGGATGGCACCTGTGAGGAGCTCAGGGAGGCTGGTACACCACAGCAGCAGGGGACCCACTCATTCATTCAACAAATGTATACCCAGTGCCAAAGACGCTCCCTGGGACTTCCTTGTCTGACAGCCGCTTTGCGAGGCCAGCAAACCTGGTCTGCCTTTGAAAGTCAGTTCTGGAGCTGCCTTATTTTCTGGGCTCCTCAAACAATCTCTGAGTCTGTGTCTTGCCCACTCACGGCTCTCCCTGAAGTCTATTTTATCTGTCTCCATCTCGAGAGTCACCCTCTCCGGCACCTCCTAGAACTTCAGTGCTGGTCCTTGTCAACAGGTGCTACAGTCACTTAATCCAGGAATGGACCGAGCTAATGTTTATTGAAGCTGGCCCCACACCAGGGGCCTTCTAACACCCTCCAGTGAACCCACACTACACCCCTAGGAGGCCTGTTGTCTTAGTTTACAGATGAAGAAACTGAGGCCCAGGGAACGGTGTGACATTTGCACCACATCACACAGCTGGTCGTGCTCTTCCCAGCATTCCTGGCTCCCTCTTTCCCAAGGAAATGACCCTCTGAAGCCAACGTTCTGTCCTCCCTGAAGGGACTGCGGAGAAGTCACGGATGTTAGGCAGCTTCTCCCTAACAACCCGACATCACTTATCAGCATGCCACATTCTGACAAAACGAATGGATTCCTTCAAAAGTATTCTGGAACGTAATCGTGTGAGCCAGCCACCCAGCGAAGCGGAAGGCAGGTGACCTCCCTTCATTTGACAAAGAATGTAACCCATGGGGAGGCCAGACCATTAGACTCTTCTGGAACAGCTGGACTATGCCTGGATAATCCAGAGCAAGCACCTAGTACGTGCCAAGCCCAGTTCCAGGCACACTGGGAGATGGAGGAGAAACCTAGTCCAGGGGTGCTGTTCCCGGCGAGTTAACCACTGGCAACGAAAACATCAGAAATACTTACACGTCAAAACAAAGCCCTAAAGCTTCGTTCTCAACCAGAGGGTCGCCAGCCCTCAGGCAGCATAGGACACACGCCAAGGAGGCCGGAAGCCCTCCACCCAACGGTGCTGCCTGAATCAACAGCACGCCTTCCACGTGTACATAGACGCAGCGGGGACGAGTGAAAAACAACCCCACTTAAAAGCATTTCTGCAACGGAAGCGTTGGGGATGAGACCACACAGGATTTCACTTTCTCTGTGATACAGTTCTGGGATCTCTACATTTTTTTAAGTGAGTATGTATGACCTTCATAAATTTTTAAACAATCTAAATTAAAATGGCATTAAATTCATAGTAGCTTTGTCCCTGTATTTTCTGAAATGACACATGCTCCAAGCCCACTTAGGACCAGGCAGGGCAGTGGAGAGGTCGTCTCCAGAGTCTCTTGACATTGAGAGGGACCCCGGGCCTTGGGAAGGTTGGGCCTCAGGGATGGGGGGCTTTTCAGCTCTGTGCTTCTCCTCAGCACAGCGGCTGCCCTCCCCCGAGCCCTGCTCTTCCAGGACTGAGGCCATTTCATGCCTTATCAATAATTCACGGGTACAAACAATAGTACCAGCTGGATATTCTCTCTGGGTGGGGGAGGAGCCTCTGAGGAGGCTGGCAGGATAAACCTTTAACCATCTAGAAGCAACCACTCATGGGCCCACTCTGCCTACCAGAGAGAGACAGGACCTAGAAGCACTTTAAGAGTCAAGGTCCAGCCTGAGAGGGCTTAAGTTTGGAAATACTCTCAAAGACCCCCACATTCCTCTCAGGGCCAAAGGTATTCCTGAGAATGCCCCTCATGAGATCCATCCCCCTCCCAGGAACACAAGGTATGGCTAATCCGGCTCTCGTACAGGAAGGCAGCCTGGGCACTAGAAGAAACACTAGATCAGAAATCAGAAGAGTGGGTTCTGGTCCCGGCTCTGCCATGCACCTGCTGTGTGACCTAAGATACCTCGATTAACCTCTCTGCGCTTCAGGATACTCCTATATGGAATGCAGTTGAAATAGAAAAATGGGCAAAGGACTCAAACAGAAGTTTAACAAAAAAGGAATGCAAACAGCCTGAAAAACATGAAAAAGGATGTCCAACCACACTCATAATTAAAGAAACATAAACTAAAACAAGATTTTTTTAGCCCATCAAACTGGCAGAAATGAAAAACATTAATGATGCCCAAAGAAGGTGGAAAAACAGAGATTCTCATATACTGTGAAGATGGTACAGTCTTTCTGGACAACAATTGGGCAACAGCCACCATAAAATAAAATGCATTTTGACTTAGCACTTCCACCACTAGGAGTCTGTCCTGTAGACCTATCTATAAGGGCAACAGACAGACAAGGATTTTTCTTCTTGTTTTGTTTACAAGAGCAAAAAGACAAAACACAGTTTAGTGACCCTCAGTGAATATACAGTGAGAGTTCACAGTGCCAAGGAAAAGAACAGGAGCTCTAAATGTGCTGATATGCAGCACCCCCGAGCTCTGTTGGAATGAAAGGAATAGGGCTTGCTCCTGTATCTGGGCAGAAAGAGAGAGAGAGAAGTGGGAGAGGAGTACATCTGCTTTTCCATGCACAGAATACTTCTGGAAGTCTCCGCATGGGGCTGTTTCAGTAGCTGCATCTGGGAAGGGGACCATGAGATCTGGACTGGGACAGATTTCTTTTCATTATATATGCTTTTGTCCTAATTCACGTTTAAACCAGGTATTACATTTTCAAGAACTTTAAGACATGAGGGGTTTGTTCTGCTTAGACGGGGAACATCTTGCCTATGGGAAAATTAAGTGCAGTTAATGGGAGAGTTGTTTCACAAACTGTAAAGGACCACGGACGTGCAAAGTGCTATTCGTTTGCACACACGTATCAAGCCCCACATGCAATGCGGGCATTTCTGAGGGAAGAAAACCACTTGAACGTCTAGGGGAAAAATGAACTCGGATGCGGGGCGCCTGGGTGGCTCAGTTGGTTAAGCGACTGCCTTCGGCTCAGGTCATGATCCTGGAGTCCCGGGATCGAGTCCCACGTCGGGCTCCCTGCTCAGCGGGGAGTCTGCTTCTCCCTCTGACCGCCCCCCTCTCATGCTCTCTATCTCATTCTCTCTCAAATAAATAAATAAAATCTTTAAAAAAAAAAATGAACTCGGATGGACTTGGGGATGGGGATGGATCGATTTCGTCTGATGACCACACTTCAAGGCCAGAGGCTGGCTCTCAAAGAGCAGAGCGCATGGATGCCTGAGGGTTTTGTCTTGCCGACACCAGGCTGTCTGTGTGTGCCACCTTACAGCCCCAGGGGGAATTATTTCCCAGGCCCCCTAACACCCGGCTCAGTGCCAGGGACAGGCACCCACCCAGCAAACATCTGTGGAATGGATGAATGAGTGCCTGTGAGTGGGCAACCTGCCTAGGAGCTCACAGACGGTTGGATCTGGAAGGCCTTTCTGGAAGCCCCTGAGCCCCATGTGCAAGTGTGACTTCCTCAAGGCCCATGGCAAAACGGGGCAGAGGCAAGACTGAGACCCAAGAGCTGTGACCCTCCCCAAAGCTTCCTGGCCTGCTTGCTCCCTGAGTGTCCACAGAAGTCACGTTCCAGATCCAACGTGCTCCCTCCATCTACCCCATCCTCAGGCTTTAGAGGTTTTTAAGGTGGCCTCCAGTCTGAGAGTTTTGTCAAGCATCCAGACCCACCGGAGCCATTGACCTGGCCTTGTCATTTAAAAAGGCAAAGGCAGGGGCGCCTGGGTGGCTCAGTCGTTAAGCATCTGCCTTTGGCTCAGGTCATGATAACAGGGTCCTGGGATCCAGCCCTGCATCGGGCTCCCTGCTCGGCGGGAAGCCTGCTTCTCCCTCTCCCACTCCCCCTGCTTGTGTTCCTCTCTCACTGTGTCTCCCTCTGTCAAATAAATAAATAAATAAATAAATAAATAAATAAATAAATAAATAAATAAATAAAAAGCAAAGGCAGGGAAATCCTATCACCTCCGCGTGCAGTACATCCCTTGGCCGTGTCTTTCCAGGACCTGCAAGATACCAGCGGTCTGCAGCTCACTGTCTCCTTAAGGGGCGGACTCAAGGTCTCTCCCCAACGGGGTCAAGGTCACTGCAGGGCTGGGATGGGGGGGTTCAGCAGAAACCGTGTCCTCTGTGTACAAAGATGAGCCCAGCGGGCTCTCACTTTTCTGTCTGCAAGCTGCACTTTACAAAGAACCATGCACCCAGGTGGAAATCTGAGTCTGGGTTACAGCTCCCAGCTCCGCTCCCACACCGCTAGGAGACTCTAGGTAAGTCATCACGTCTCTGGGCCTCTGTTTCTGCATCTGTAAACTTGGGATGTTGGATTAGAACCTCTTTCAGGTTCTTTCCAGTTCAGGTAGCACCAAAGCAGTGGTTCCTCAACAATGAGAGACAGAACCCCAAAGGCAAAGATTTGCAATGAATTGACAAGCAATGGCCCTGGACAGACACAGCTCCACACCGGTCTTCTACACAATGCAAACAAAGAAGGCCCTTGGAACCCACCTTGGGGCGTCAGGAAGAGCCCGCAGGAGGCCAGGCCCTCTGCACCAGCCCCTCCCACGAGCGAAGCCAGCCTGAGCCCTGGCCCTGGTTCTCTCGGTCCTCTGTCCACACTGCCCTCTCTCAGCAGACCTGTACGGTCCCAGGGCCCCCGCCCTCCCCTTCCACCCCAAGCCTGAGCCAGAGTCCCAGGGGGCTCTTCACTGCATTTAAGAAACAAGCCTTTTGAACAGACATGTGCAATTGTAAAGATGGGCCCAGCAGGAGAACCAGGAATGTTTGCCTCTCACGTGGCGCAATGCCGTCCTCGGGCAGCCCAGGCCCTCTGGCTCCGCACGCACGCACGCACGCACGCCCTGCCCCATCCAGCTCCTCCTTGGCAGAGAGCCGGGAGTGAGTGTCCACCCGCTCACCTCCCCCAGAGCTCTTCCTCCTAACTTCCCAGCAGGCCCTCCCCTCCCCCCCCCGCCTCCAAGGGGGAGCCCACAACCTGCATTGTGTGTGTAGGATCCACAGAAAGTATTAGAGCAAAGAAAGGCACGCCTGGAGCCTGGAGCCCGGAGCCCAGGGCTGATGGCGGTTGCTAAGAGACAGAGGATGCCCAGCTGGAATCGTGACTGAGGTTTCTTGTTTGTGCAAGAGCAAGATGAAGAGGAAAGGAGAGGACGTGTTTGCTGTGATGAATTTCAGCCTCCACCAGATCCTGCCAGAGGAAGAAAAGATCTCACTCGGAATTATACCCAATGATGTTCAGTCTTTCTAGCCTTCTGACAGCAGAAAAAAGCTATAAGCCATTCTTTCCCTATTCCTTAAATATATACCCTGAATAACTAAGCATCCCCCCCAAAAAAAAATCCTAGGAGAGGATAAAAGCTAGCTGTTCTATTTGTCTAGATGCAGCGTTGTAGTGAAGTAGCTTCAAGTCCAATCCATGGGCTTGGATGGTATCCATTCAATCCTAGCCTCTCTGCTTACTACTGTGTGTCTTTGGGAAAATTGCTTAACCCATCTGTGCCTCAATTTTCACTTACGTAAAATGGAACTAATACAAGTGTTGTGAGGATTACGTCCAGTAACCCATGTAAAGTACTGAGCACAGTCCCTGGTTCTCAGTTAAGACCCACAGACGTTCACTTTTACTAAACATGGCTTGTCAGAGCTAGATCTTCCAGGCTCCTTATTCTGAGCTGAAGAATCTGAGCCGCAAAATGGTCTAAACCAGGAGTCCTGTGACTGATTCAGATGGCTAGGGGAGAGAGGGCCGTCTCCCTGCCCCTCCACCATCTCTTCCCTCCCCTTCCCTGGGTGAGGCTGAGCAGCCCAGCTCCCCAGCCTGCCAAGAAGTTCGCCCTGAGCCACTGCGCTGGAACCTGCTCTGCTCTCTTCATTTCCTCACCTCTGCCCGGCTGGCACCACATCAGGCCCCGGGCACGACATGAGAAGAATGTGACACAGCTCTGCTCCCCGCCCCTAAGCTTACCACCGACGAAACCCACACGTGGCCCCTCACCACCAGTTGCAGCCCAGCTACCTCCCCTACTTCCCCAACCAGACCCTCGGCCAGGACGGAGACCACCTCTCCCCTCACCCAGGGCCTGCGGCTGATACGCACACCTGCCCGGCCCTGGCCCGGCCCCTGGATCCCAAAAGTGGGGAAGGCATTGAGAAGAGGGAAATAGGGAGAAAATAAACTCCTGGCAGGTCCGTCTGTCGGCCACCTGGGCAAGGATACAGGTCCAGGGAGAGGGGACACTGGGGAAAAGGGAGTGTTTGGACAGCATGCAAGTGGGCCAGATAAGCGAAGCTTCTAAATCCTAAATCAGGCACGTCCTCTGATGCATGACTTTTTTGTGTAAAAAAGTCTGGCGGTATGGCAGTTCCTCAAAAAATGAAACACAGAATTACGACTTGATCCAGCAATTCCGTTCCTGGGCACAGACACAGATGAACTGAGAACAGGGACTCATCCAGATATGTACAGCCATGTTCATAGCAGCATGATTCACAACATCCAGGGGGAAATAACCCAAGTACCCATCATCAGACGAATGGATAAGCAAAATGTGGCGGATGCACACGATGGAATATTCCTCAGCCTTAAAGGGAAAAAAATCCTGTCACACGCTGCAACGTGGATGAACCTTGAGGACATTATGCTGAGTGAAATCAGCCGGTCACAGAAACACAAACACGGTGTGAGTCCACTTCTGTGAGGCACCTGGAGTAGTCACAGGAAGTGGAATGGTGGCTGCCAGGAGCTGGGGGGGCGGGGGGGATGGGGAGCTAGAATTTACTGGGTACAGATGTCAGCTGGGGAAGATGAACTTAGTCCTGGAGACGGATGCACCAGTGTGAATACACTTCTGTCACTGAACTGTATATTTAACATAGTTAAAAGGGTAAATTTTATGCTATACACATTTTACCATACACGCAAAAACAGTCTGTTTGGTTTCCAACCAAATCACATTTAGCTGCACACTTAACACAGTACCCTTCTTGAGAAGACTGAAATAACAGGCCATTTGGGAACAGCACAGAAAATACAAGAGGGTGAGTTCTCACCTGTGAAATGGAAACTTCCAGAAAACATCCCTTGAATAAACCTCACAGAGTGCCCAACTCCCCCCCAAGTTGTACATCCTCCAGAGTAGTTGGAACCAGGAAACATGTCTCCTTGGCCCCTAACGGCGAGACAAGGAAGCAAGGGGGAGATCACAAGTCCCTCCTGGAGGAAGCGGCGTGAGTGCGGGGACATGGGTTCCACCAGGAGATGCGGTGGAGACAGGGCTCCAAAAGTCCTGCAGAAAGAGCCCACGCTGGGGCTCACATCCCACCCGGCTGGGGGACCTCAGAGGCCAGTTGCTCTGTGGGCTTCCTGTTCTCAGTAGAAAAACCAGGGAAAATGATCCCAACTCTAGAGAAGTGTTAAGAAGATTAAAGAAATAAGGAGAGAAAACATAATGTAATGGGAAGGAACATGAACCCTGGAGCCAGAAGCCTGGGTTCAAATCCCAGCTCTTCCACTTTCTAGCTTTGAGCTAGTTACTTAACCACCTTGTGCCTCAGTTTCCCCACCTATAAAACAAGGATAACTGCACTGACTTTGGAGGGTGATTGGGAGGATTCAACGATGTACGTCAAGCATCTAGAACCACATGGAGTATTCCTCAGCCTTAAAGGGAAAAAAATCCTGTCACACGCTGCAACGTGGATGAACCTTGAGGACATTATGCTGAGTGAAATCAGCCGGTCACAGAAACACAAACACGGTGTGAGTCCACTTCTGTGAGGTACCTGGAGTAGTCATGTGGTAGGAAATACCACATGAGCACATTATTGTGATTGGTGGTGACAGTGGTGTCATTCTACCCAGGGTCTGGATGTCTAAGGACATTTCTGTCTTCCTTCCTTCTCCCCTGGATATGCTCAGGGGCACCTATCCTGTGCTGCGGACCCCCAAGGAGCCCAAGTTCCCGGAGTGGGTTGGCCCTCGGCCACAAGGACAAACTCAGTCTTAGCCATCCCACAGTGGGTGGCCGGGACATTGAATGGAGTCTGGGGAGCCCAAGCAGACCGTGACAGGTGAGGGTCAAAGCATGGGACAGGCTAAGGAGGGCATTGCAGATGACTATGACCTTCCCTGTCAATCAGCACCAATGCAGGGCATTTTCTTCTGCCCCAATGGGCCACTCAGCCAGAAAGAGCTTTTCACTGTCTGTGCGACTGTCCCTCCAGGGCCCGTGGGGCACCTCCAAATGCCTCTGGCAAATTCTGCCAACACCTCTCACCACATACTCTCCTCCCAAACAGGCCCACTCAAGCAGCTAATCTCAACAAATACAAATACCCCCTGGGTGCTGACTGCCTCTGGTGGCCAGGAAAACGCAAACGAGGCCTCTTCCGGCCACCCAGCCAGCCCTGGGTGCGGCAGGAGGGCTGAGCAGCAGCTCTCGGCGGACAGGACCAGGCCTCTGCCAGTCATGCCTGCCGGGCACAGACCGATGGTGCGGTCCCCGGACAGCAAGCATCTGCAGCGGCCCCACTCTGAGCCAGGCCCTGGAGAGCCCCCGCGAACAACCGACCGAGTTCTGCCCTCTGGAGCCCCTGGCATTTCTCAAAGGGCTCCTCCCAAATACCCTAAAAGCCAAGGACAGCCA
Organism: Neomonachus schauinslandi; assembly: GCF_002201575.2. Taxonomy (NCBI): domain Eukaryota; kingdom Metazoa; phylum Chordata; class Mammalia; order Carnivora; family Phocidae; genus Neomonachus; species Neomonachus schauinslandi. The sequence goes on from NC_058408.1 coordinate 123,804,206, forward strand.
CCCCGAGCACAGAACTTCTAGGAGGCCTTCTGTTTTATCTCACACGCTCCAGCCCGTTTTGCATTCTCCTTAATGGCCCAGTTTTGGCTTTACCAATGGTCATGATAATAATAGCCACTATCTATGGAGAACATGCCTTGTTTCCGGGTTAGGATAGGAGGGTTCTCCTATCCTGACCTCTTTATAAGTATCACTTCATGTGCTGTAAGAAGCCTGTGAGGTAAGCACTATCAGCACCCTCAGGTTAGAGGCGAGGGCGCCGAGGCAAACAGAGCTCAACGTGCCCGGGGTTACACGTCTTGCAACTGGCCGAGCAGGGACGCAGAGCCCAGCCTGGCCCCTAAGGGCACTTCTTTAACCACTATCTAAATGTAAGATGCAAAACCATTTTTAATCTCCTAAATGCCCATCCCCCCCAATTTTTTTTAAAGATTTTATTTATTTATTTGTCAGAGAGAGAGGGAGAGAGAGACAGAGAGAGCGCATAAGCAGGGGGAGCGGCAGGTAGAGGGAGAAGGAGTCTCCTGGCTGAGCAGGAGCCCGATGAAGGACTCGATCCCAGGACCCTGGGATCATGACCTGAGCCGAAGACAGACTCAACCAACTGAGCCACCCAGGCATCCCATATCCCCTCCAAATTTTTAAGTAAAACTGAAGCTCCAGGATAATTGCCCCATTTAGCCCTAGGACTGCATACCCATACTGGCTCCCTGACCTGGCCAGGGCAGCCAAACTCTTCAAAGTTCAGGTTCTAAGCACCGTGAACTGAGGTTCTGGCTTCCCTGCCTTCTGCAGACTCCAGTCTGGCCCCTCTGCACACTCGAGGAAACCCAATTCCCAGACAGCTGACTCGGGGTACCCCTACAGTCTCAGTCCCTCCCCTCTCCACCATGGCAAAAGGATTTAGAATTGTAGCATGCCTTCTTTAGTTGCTCTCTTAGGGGTTCCAAAGCTGACCCCTTCCTTTCCCAGGATGCCCCATCCCAGCCTGGACCCCTGAGAGTAGGTTCCCTAAGCCTCGGGCCACCTCCAGACCTGCCGCCATATAACAGATCCCTCCACCACAGTCCCACAGCCAAGAACTTGTACTTGAATTGTCCATGTGAGCTCCACCTTGCCTCCCACCCCAGGCTACCAATCCAGTAACCAGCACATCCCCCTCTCCCCTGTCCCTATCTTTAAACTCCAAACTATCATTGGACAAAACTGTAAAACACCAAATGCCCCCTCACTGTATTTCCAAGGGACATACACCCCAATTGTTCATTGTGCATTACCCCTACCTAAAAGGGGCTCAGTTATTACCAGGCTCCCCAGCACCTGCCAGTATGCTGGGGAGTCCTGCGCCTGAGACACTGGGCCTTGTCCACCTGCCAACATGACCAGCATTGGCTGGGCCAGCGCTCCGTCTCCCAGCCCACCCCCTTCCCTGCCTGAATGAAGACACAAAAGTTGTCAAGCAGAAGAAAACAGCCAAAGATGAGCATCTTTGGTAGGCATGAAAGGAATCACTGACGGTCCTGCTTTCAGGAAGCTTTGAGTGTTTGGATAAGGAGCAAGGAAATCGGTCACCTGCTCATGTCCCTAGGTCATAAAGGAAGTCAGAGTGAGCCTCAAAATCAGGGAGAGGCAAGTTCACAGCAAGTTCACAATACCCAAAAGATGGAAGGAACCCACCAACAGATGAATGGATAAATACGATAACTGTATCTTATATATGCACACATACAATGGAATATTTTTCCACGTCTTTTAAGGTGGACATCCTGACACACGCTACAACGTGGGTGAACCTTCAGGACATCATGCTAAAGGGAAATAAACCAGTCACAAACAGACAAATGCTGTATGATTCCCCTTTTAGGAGGCACCTCAAGTAGTCAAATTCGCAGCAATACAAGGTAGAGTGGAGGTTGCCAGCAGCTGGCGAAATGGGGGGTTGTCGTTTAATGGGGATAGAGTGTCAGTTTTAAGATGAAAAAGCTCTAGGGGCGCCTGGGTGGCTCAGTCGTTAAGCGTCTGCCTTCAGCTCAGGTCATGATCCCAGGGTCCCAGGGTCCTGGGATCGAGCCCCGCATCGGCTCCCTGCTCCACGGGAAGCCTGCTTCTCCCTCTCCCACTCCCCCTGCTTGTGTTCCCTCTCTCGCTGTGTATCTCTCTGTCAAATAAATAAATAAAATCTTAAAAAAAAAAAAAAAGATGAAAAAGCTCTAGAGACTGGTTGCACAGCAAGGTGAATGCACTTAGCCCTGCCCAACTGTACGCTTTAAAATGGTTAAAATGGGAAGCTTTAGGTTATGTATATTTTGACACAATTAAAAATCTAAACAAGGGGTGCCTGGGCAGCTCAGCCGTTAAGCGTCTGCCTTCAGCTCAGGTCATGATCCCAGGGTCCTGGGATCGAGCCCCGCGTCGGGCTCCCTGCTCTGCGGGAAGCCTGCTTCTCCCTCTCCCACTCCCCCTGCTTGTGTTCCCTCTCTCGCTGTGTCTCTCTCTGTCAAATAAACAAATAAAATCTTTAAAAAAATAAAAAATAAAAATAAAAAAATAAAAATCTAAACAAATACAATAAAATCAAAGTAGGAAGAGGACTATTTTGCAAGCTGATTACACATACCCTACCTCCTCTCTGTGTCCTAGAAACCGCATTTATGAGAAGCTGTGCGTGAGGGTTCGGGGAGGATCTGGGTATGTCGTGGACCTGCTACAACATGACGTCCTTGTCCTACCCCCAGGTTTCCCACGGCCCCTGCCCGTGCTGGGTCTCTGATCTGCTATCATTTGTGGACAACCTAGGGTCCTTGCTATTGGCTTTGGACAGTCTCTTGCTGAGCGGTGCCCTTGGGCTATCTGGCCGGGGGGCAAGGGTCCCATTCAGTTGTTGAGCATTTCCTGGAGCATCCTCAGGCATGAGGTCTGGCAAGCCCCCAGCTCCCACCAGGCAGTCCGGGCCTTCGTCAGACACTTCACAGGCCTTCTGGAGTCCCCGAGAGGCTGCGGCGGCCTCACTTCCTCCCCTCAAAGGGGTGTGTTCGCTCTGCTCTGGGGGGGGATCATTAGCCTGCCCCATTTCGTGCCCCTCACCCCATCCAGCCTCCACCCACCTCCTCCCCCAAACCGTGTCTCCACTGTCACTGGGAACCGCAGTTGTGTGACAAATGACTGAGGAGGTCCGGGGGACACCATTTCATTCTGCAGGCATTACTGTGCCTGACCGAAACCCAAATACCCAGGCCCCAGTCTCCCGGGTGACACCTGAAGGCCCCAGTCTCCTGGCAACCGGAAACAATGGCCCCTGGGAAAAGCACACACAGTTTGGGAAAGGCCAGCCTTTTTTCTCCGCGCCCCTGGGTAGGACAGGGAACTCCCCACTTCTGCAGGCAGAGTCTGGAGGGAAAGTCAAGCCATGAGGGTATCTGGGCCTCCCGTGCCCACCTCCCCACCCCAACCCTGAGCCGCAGGAAGTCTCCCAGGCGAGCTGGAGCTCACCCACCTGGGGCTGCCTCTTAATGGGACAAAAGCCCCTTTGAGCAGACTCACTGCACCCCCCTCTCCCTGGAGCAGGCCTCCTTGCCAGTCCCCAGTTGTCCTTGGCTCCCGGAGCTGACTCAAAGCATTCAGACTTCTGTTCTGGTGACCCCCACTGTCACCTTTTGCCTGCAGAAGCGACATTCTCTTTCCCTTTGAATGCCCTCAGAGAGTGTTAGGAGGATTCACAGCAGCTCAGGTGAACTGCAGGTGCTCAACACGTAGCAGCTGTTGTCAACACCACTGTCCGGGTTCTGGAGTAGCCCCTCTCTCCCAGCGGAAGCAGAGAACCGAGTGACCTGAAAGAGACTGAGGAGGTCCCGGGGCTGACCTGTGCCCTTCACCATCCACCCCTCAAAGCGCAGACATCCTGGGTGTAGAATCACAGCCCACGGGCTCCCCACAGATGCAAGGGGCTCTGACGGGGGTCTCAGAAATCTCCTTTCAAAACCAGGAACTTTCTAGTGAATTCTAACGTGTCGTAAATGTTGCTATTTGTGAAATAATGCTTGCATGTTTGCTAGGAAAAGAAGATCACACTTTTTTTTTTTAATTCACTCAAGTCCTGCTCATCTAAAAAATTCCTTCTTACTGAAACCCCACAAGGCAGTTTCTGCAACATCAACTAACTGAACTTTGAGTAATGTCTTTTCTCTCTAGCCATTTTGGTGTAGCTTTTGGGACTCGATGTTGCCGCCCATCCCCAAGAGGACAGGGAGGGAGGAACGGTGTGCCTCCTATTTTATACAGGGGATAATGGAGTAGGACACTCAAGGCCAGTAGCGTCTCAGCTAGGTAACGTCACAGCTGGGACCGGGCTCAGCCATCCTGTCGGCAGAGAGTGCCAGAAGCAGAGACAGAGCCCCGAGCACAGGTTAGAGGAGGGACCAGCAGGGGCCCAGGCCAGAGGAGCAAACTTAACACCCAATCCCAGACGCAGGGAGAAGACAGGCAGCGGCAAAAGCACTATAGTCAGAAGACACCAAGGCCAAGGGCGTCGTGAAGCAGGAGGGCTCTGGGTGTCCTGAGGTGCTGGGGAAGGCGGGACAAGATCTCAGGTGTCGCAGATCTGACCTCCCGAGGCTGGACACACAGGCACAGAGTCAGACCAAGCAGCCCAAGTGAACAGGAAGGCAGAGGGCTGGACTCCAGCATCCTGGCCACCCTCAGCTCCAGAGCCCTGCAGCCCTTGCCTTCATCACCCTCATAGCTGCATCGTTCCTGATTAGAGTGCCAGGCCGAGGGCTGTCTTGGTCCTTCGTGATACAGTTACGTCCCGCACCGTTCCTCTACAAATGTTTCCTTTAGGCAATCCTATTTTGCCCATCCTTCAGAAAAACACCTCATGAACTGACACAGCATGCCCTGGGTGTGGTTCAAGAAGGGATGGTGGCTGGACAGACTCTCCAGACCCCTGAGCAGGCTCCTGAATTCCTGGGGCCCCTGGGGCCACCATGTTGGATAAGACTCCAGGGCTCTAGCCTGAGGCTTCAGCATCTGCATTCGGCATTAGTGATAAAGAAATAGGGACACACTAATAAAACCATGCTCTGAGAAAACAACCCATCTCCTTTTTGGATGAAAATACAAACCAACCAGGCGCCTGGGTGGCTCAGTCGGTTAAGCGTCTGCCTTCAGCTCAGGTCATGATCCCAGGGTCCTGGGATCGAGCCCCGCATTGGGCTCCCTGCTCCGCGGGAAGCCTGCTTCTCCCTCTCCCACTCCCCCTGCTTGTGTTCCCTCTCTCACTCTGTCTCTCTCTGTCAAATAAATAAATAAAATCTTTTAAAAAAGAGAGAATACAAACCAACCATCTCTGTTGACAGGCATGATTTGCTCCCCCTGAAGGGCTGCCAAGGCTGTGAAATGAGCAGAAAGGAATGATGTTCCCATGTTAACAGAGCCCCTAATTTCAAGATTCGGAGGCACATTCTTGGTGAATAAGAGGCAACACTGCATCCTCGGGGCATGATGTGACATGCCTGGGGGCCGTGGCCTCTGTCACCGGGGAGGCACATCACCCCAATGCCTCCTGAGTGTGAGCTGATGTTCACAGCGGGACGGGGATTGGAACACATCAAACAGGGCCAAGTCCTCCCTGTTAGAGTCAAAACAGATAACTGTCAAGGCCTATAGCTCAACCATGCCCGATGCTCTCTGAGTTAAATGAGCTATAAAAATCAACATCCTTTAACCTGGGCCAAGGGGATGCCCAGTGAAGTCACATAAGAGAAAAAGGAACCATTTTTGCTGGTTCCTAGGGCCAGCATAACAAACCACCACCTTTTTATTTCTTTAAAAATAATGTTTTTCTCCTCCTAAATAATAAAGGGAATTCTTTACCACACTGCTCAGTCAGGAAACATTAGGTATTAACAGAACCACTTTGGAGAGAGGCATTGTCTTCATGGCTCACTTCCCTCTTGCTTGAAAGATTCCAACATGTTTACTATGTAGAATGAATTTCCAGAATTTCAGCCGCCTTTGGTTGCCCAATTATCTTTGTTTGAAAAAAAAATCAAATTACAAATCAGCAAAAAAAGAAACCACCTTTGGAAAATTTTGGTCTGACAAATTCTAGGTATAGAATGATAAGATGCTGATTACTGGGTAATGGAAATGTAACTTTTCTTTCTTTCCCTGCATTTCCTACTGGGCAAGGAACTAGGGCTTAACTATGAAAGAAAATATAAGCTCGGTGTTTCTTTTTGGTTCACCATATGCAGAACGTGGACCAGAATCCCAGACGCCATCCCTGGCATCATCTTATTTAATTCCTGCTCAGCAATTTGAAATGTCTTTATTATGCCCTTTTCCCAGGTGAGAAAACAGAGTCCACGCAAGATGAAGCAATTTGCCCTGTTCAATTAGGTAGCAACAGCAGGGCTGTTGAATTCCAGAGTCCAAACTCTTAACTTCATGTCATGCCCGATCCCCAGCTCTGGTTGGTTATTTTAGCAGCCCAGAGGATACAGAGAAGTGTAAAGGGAAGCTGCCCTCGGGCTTCTCCACGCAAGGGGCCTTGGCATCACCTGCGCACTCAGAGAGGCACGACGGACACCTGCCGCACCCTGCCAACAACAGATGGCGCTCACCAGCAAGGGCTGCCCTCCTGCAGGGCGCCCTGGGGACCAAGCCATTTGCAGTCTGTGGTCAATGTTCAAATGACCACAGCTTTCCCCCAGGGACAACAGAGGTCTCAGGCCGTGTCCAGCTGGCTGTGAAAGATGCTATTAAAGATCATCGATAAATAAGTTCCAGCCTTTGTTTACACAGTTGACTGTAAGGACCTACTGACAATGATTCCTTACCCTTTGTTTCCTATCAGGGGAGCTGATCACTGTAGGAAACCGGGTTTTGTTTTCCAGTTGCCTTTAGAGGAAGAAGACATCCAAATGCCCAGGTGCAGTGACATTTCAATACATCTGAGACAGAAGATGGACTGTGTGGGGAAGTCTACGCTTGAATAGCGGTGTAACTGATGCATGTGCATTTGTCCCCAGGAAATATGATCTTTCACTTCTATTAGTTTTCTTTCACATTCCTTTTTTTTTTTTCTTTGTTTTCCATTTCATGGGCACTGAGAGGGAAAAAGCCAGGCTACAAACTGACCATCAAATTCTCACAGCTAAGCCCACCACCCTCTTGAGGAATCAGCAATCACAGAACCACCAAACTCCAGCCAAGCCCTAGACCATCACTAATTCACCATGATATTCCTTGAGCCCAACAAATCACTGCACACAGCAAGCTTGTAATAAGTTTGTTGGTGAATGAATCCATCCATCCATCCATCAAGGGAAGCTACGCTCAGAGTCCCCACTGTCATGTTGGGCAAAGTGACACTCAAAAGGAGGGCTGCCTCTCAGCCAGGCAGCAAGGCTGGGGGACGTCTCCAGAACTCCTATCTCCTTCAGGAGGGACACCCACCTTAGGAACTTGCAAGTACTCAGGAGCCTAAGACCAGTTGCTGCTTTGCAAACATCAACCAGGACCTGCATTAAGGATTCCCACCCACAGCAGAGCACCAGGGAGGAGAGGCTCCCAATGTGATACCCCTTTAATAATACTCCAGACCCACATGTGGGGCAGATGTGCCCCAACCCCCACCCCGGGTCCTCTCTTCTTTCTTATACATTCTAAGTGTTATGAAGAGCAGAGCTGGTCACACAAGCCAAATAAATAGATAAAAAGTTGGTTTGCTGTTTTGTTTTCTAATAAAAGAATATTAACATGATCAAAAAATGGTTGCCCTGTGACAGACCCAGAACTAAAACCTCCACCAGCGAGCCACTATTCAGGACTCCGGGATGGCCCTAGATGTTTGGAGAACCTCATGGAGGCCATAAAAGTCCAAATACCAACTGCTAAATGGCTTCCTCCAAAAGCCCCCAGGAAATAACTACTGCCCCCTTGAGAGCTGACGTGTTCAAAAGATTCTCCTAGAAATGGTGGGCAGAGTTATGGGAGCGGTGAATGGGGACCCTGATGTCTTGGGTCCTCCTCCACAGCACAGCTGGGCCCGGGACACGGGCCCGTGGCTCCCCCTGGCCAGCTGGGGACTCCTGAGAGTCTGCCAGGGGTGCAAGATGCCCCACAAGTGGGTGCCCCGGAGTGGCAGCGACACGGGGTGGGGCCTCAGCAGGGCACATCCCCCCTCTACCACTCCTGGAGAGGTGGCAGCCCAACGCCTCTTCTCTGCGCTGCTTTCAGGCCCTCAGCCTGGGGCTCTGGCTTCTGCAGAGAACGCTCTCCCCTTCCTGTCCAACCTTTCCCAAGGCCCCACAGGCTTTTCCCCCTCCCAGCCATCCCTCACCCTGGCCTCCTCCCTGGGAGCGGGAGCATCTCTGGCGTTGGCACTGGGGAGGGGAAAGAGTGGCCCCTGTCCCCCTGCCAAGGGGGATGTCACGCCACCAGAATTTATGTGCCAGCTCTCCTTGTACCAGCTTTTCCCAGGTTCCTCCCCACCCATTACTACCCCATTAGTTGCCCCGTGTTTTCCCCTAACTGTCACCAGCCCACACTGCCTCTTTGTTAGCCCAGGCTCTCAGGTCGGCCCCTCCCCAGCCAGGGGCTGAGCATTGGGAACTGTCTCCTCCCTCGCTCCCGTCCCCCTCCCCCACCTCCCCTCCTCCCCCCGCCCAGAGCCTTGAGTAAAACAAACCCACCAAAGGGCATTCTTGCTCCGTTTGCACAGCACGAGTGGGGCCCCAAGTTGCCTGGCGCCCCTCATCCTCCATGAACACACTTCCCCTCCTTATTGGTATTCAGTCAATACCTTCCTTTTCTGACCCTTCCCTGCTTGGCCCCTGAGATCTGCTGACAGAAGGGCCTTTGTTGAAGGAGCAGAGGGTGCAAACACCAGGGCTCCTAAGACAACACATTGACTTCAAAGGGGGCAATGTGTCACTGCTCATCAGGCTGGGTGGGGGACCGGGGAGCGCGCGGCTCCTCTGAGCACCTCCAGGACCAGACTCTTCCCCAGGACAAACCTTCCCTGTCTTCTCACAGGGCAACACCCGTTCCAAAGCTATGTGTTGATTTTTATTGTTCCAAAACTGACTACAACACGTGGGCCAGAACCCAAGGTCTGGTAAATATTTTGTTATGAAATTCGCTGGAAGCACTTTGCCGTAAAGATGGCTTCCAGCACGGAGGCTTAGGGGCTCGGAGGCTTAGGGGCTCGGAGGCTCAGAGGCTCAGAGGCTCAGAGGCTCGGGCTCAGGACCTTCCAGCCTCCCACCGTTTGCCAGTTTCGTGGCTGCGAGCAGATCACCCATCAGAAGGGCACTCAGAGCCAGCCGCCCCCCTGCTCCCTGGTTATCCCCATGACCCTGGTTCGACGGCTCCATATCCACAGGCCCCTGAGGCTGTCAAACCCAGGCTCCCCAGCATCTCAGGCACATCGTCCTAGCAGATGCCGATTCAGCTCCCCCTTGAACTCTTCCAGGGATGAGGCAAAAAGCAGAGAGCCCGCCCTTCTGCAGCCAGCTCCTGAGGAAGCCTGCCTCGTCCAGAACAAAATCCACTTCCCCACTTTCCACCCACTGTACCCAGTTCTGCTTCTGCAATCGATCAGCTCCCTTGTTCTCCTGACAGCCCTTCACATAGATTAGAAAATTAGTCTGAGTTCCTCTACATTTGTTTTCTTCACACCAAATAGCCCCGGGCCCCTTGACAACATCTCGGAGGAAATGTTTTCCAGATGCTCCTGGTGTTAGCCACCCTCCTCCAGAGCACATGTAGTGTTCGACCCACAGGCATCCGTAACATAACCCGGAGTCAGGTACTGAATGCTGTTCTCCGTACGTGCTCAAGTTGGCGCAGACTAGAACAGGTCCATCCCCTCCCCTAGAGAGGACACCTTGCCTCCATTAATTCAGCCTGTGACTACATTCCCTCTTTTAGCCACCTTCCCACACTCGACTCATCCTCATCTTAAAGTCATAGGCCCTTTTCCTAACAAGTGCTCAAAAACCAGGTCTCCCCCATTCAGCGCTTTCAAAGTTGTCTTCATATTTATCAGGATTTAATTTCACCTCATTGATTCCAGCCCAGTTCATGGAGTTCTTTTTCAGTTTTCTGTCACCTTGGGTACAATGGCCATCCCTTTGCAGTTTTGTGCCCCCTGCACATCTGCTGAGCATCCCTTCTGTATGCTCACTCAATTCATTAATAAAAATGATAAACACAACAGGGTCCAGAGATGCTAATGACTTGTCCAAAGTGTCACAGGCAGAGGGGGACAGAGCCAGATCCAGAACACAAGTGTTCTGACTCTCAATCCAATGCTCATTTCTGTCAGATTCTGCCAGAAAGTCCCCAGGACCCCTCAGACTGCTCTCTCTCCAGCCCTCTACCACCCCCACCTCCTTACTGGTCTATCCCAAGAGACCCTGATTATAGACAGGAAAGTCTGGTAAGTACTGGCTTCCAGGGAGGAATATGGGGGAATTACCCCCTACCTAAGGTGATCCTAGTTTGGTAAATTATGCCCACTTCCTGCAGCTATGGTTCTATGCTTCTCAAGGGAGCCTCTGAGTAGCCCACCCAACAGACCAGTCCAAACAGGACCGGGAAGATGAGGAGGTCCTGGGAGAGGTGAATGGGTTAGAACGAGGAGGCCGACAAAGATTCTGAGGATCACCCTGAACTTTAGAAAGTATCTATACAATGGACAGTCACTTAAAGATTGCTTCAGCCCTATAGGGCTGTAGCAAGTCTTGCATGGTCCCTTAAAGATAATGACAAATTAAAGGATTGACCCTAGGCATACATCCTTGCTCTGAGTCCAAGATTGCTGGGTAAACATGCCAGGAAAACAGGTCAAGGTTAGTATGAGAATTCCTAATGATCAGAGCTACTCACCACAAGACCAGCTGTCTTGTGAGCTCCCCATCACCAAAGTGTTTAAGCAGAGGCTGGAGCAAATGACTTTTGTCCCATTTGAATCCAAAGATCTAAGTATCTGTAGCCTCTTTTCTGCTGTGACAGATCTCTTGTGCTTCCAAGTAAAAAGCCATCACTGGACCCCAAATAGCCAAAGCGATTTTGAAAAAGAACAAAGTTGAAGGATTCATACTTCCTGATTTTCAAAACATATTATAAAGCCACAGTAATCAAACGGTGTGGTATTAGCATAAAGACAGACAAATAGAGCCCAGAAATAAACCCTCACTTGTATGGTCAAATGATTTTCAACAAGGGTGCCAAGACCATCCAATGGTGAAAGGACAGTCTCTTCATCAAATAGTATTCAGAAAAGTGAACAGCCACATGCAAAAGAATGAAGTCAAACACTTATCTTTCACCATATATAAAAATCAACTCAAAATGGATCAAAGACTGGGGCACCTGGGTGGCTCAGTCATTAAGCATCTGCCTTCGGCTAGGGTCATGATCCCAGAGTCCTGGGATCGAGCCCCGCATCGGGCTCCCTGCTCAGCGGGAGGCCTGCTTCTCCCTCTCCCACTCCCCCTGCTTGTGTTCCCTCTCTCGCTGTGTCTCTCTCTGTCAAATAAATAAATAAAATCTTTAAAAAAAAGACATATAGGGGCACCTGGGTGGCTCAGTTGGTTAAGCGACTGCCTTCGGCTCAGGTCATGATCCTGGAGTCCCTGGATCGAGTCCCGCATTGGGCTCCCTGCTCGGCAGGGAGTCTGCTTCTCCCTCTGACCCTCCCCCCTCTCATGTGCTCTCTCTCATTCTCTCTCTCTCAAATAAATAAATAAAATCTTTAAAAAAAAAAAAAAAACATATAAAGATGAACCAGTCAGGGGCACCTGGGTGGCTCAGTCGTTGGGCGTCTGCCTTCGGCTCAGGTCATGATCCCAGGGTCCTGGGGTTGAGCCCCGCATCAGGCTCCCTGCTCAGTGGGGAGCCTGCTTCTCCCTCTCCCACTCCCCCTGCTTGTGTTCCTGCTCTCACTATATCTCTCTCTGTCAAATAAATAAATAAAATCTTTAAAAAAATCTTTAATAAAATCTTTAAAAAAAATGCTCCTGGGGAAGGCATTCAGAGAAAGAGGTTGTAGAAATAATTCTTCCATTTGTATGAAGTCACTATCTCATTTTCAGTCGATAAAACCAAGAAAAGAAGAGGCTGCATGAGTAAAACTCTCAGGCAACAGGATAAGCTGCCTGCCAAATCCAGAGAAAGTTGCGGCAAGATGCAAAGGGAGGTAGGAAGCTCTGTCCACACCGAGAAGACAGGTGCTGGAACAGAGAGCAGGCCCTGCTCTGAGCCAAGGAGACAAGCAAGAAGGCAATCAGGACCCTCCCACTGGGCCTAGCCTGGAACCGCCCACTAGGCCATGAGGAAAGAGGAGCCAGAAAAGCCCTCCAGCCTGGGGCAACTCAGGAAGACTTCTAGAATGGCAGATTGTCCTCTATATCCAAGTAATATGGTTGGAGGGGGCATGCCCGCCCACCCCCTCCATTGCTTTCAGGATGACAGCTTGGGTGATGATGGCTTTCACAGCATTTGAACTGGGTGGTCTGTACAAATCACCTCTAATTCTCACAACATCCCCCTCCCCATTTTACAGATGATGAAACAGATGCAGAGCCGTTAAGTAACTCACCCAGAGTCCCACAGCTAATCGGTACCAATGATCATCAGAGGGAAAGAGAGGACTCAATGCCAATGAACCAAACCACAACCTGGAAGAGCCAGGAAGGTTGCCCAGAGGCGCACTTCTCTGGTGGGCTTCTGGAACTACGATGGTGTGTGCCCATAATTCCATAACCCCGGGCAGGGAGGAGCTACGCCATGCTTCTGGTCACTGAGAGTCCTCCGAAGGGAAGCCACAGTTCATACACAGAATAATGTACCCCGAAGCTGTCCTCCTCCTCACCCCCCGGGACCCGAGAATGTGATCTTACATGGCAAAAGGGGTTTTGCAGACGTGGCGTTTTTACAAATCTTGAGGCGGGGAGGTTATCCTGGCTTATCCAGGTGGACCCAATGTAATCACAAGGGGCCTTACACAGGACAGAAGGAGGCGAGAGAGAGAGAGCGAGCGAGACGTGGCAGCGGAAGCCGTTGGAGAGAATGAGGCAGCCACGGGCCAAGGAATGTGCCTGACCTCTAGAAGCTGGAAAAGAAAAGGAACAGATTCGCCCCTGGGCCTCCAGAAGAAACACAACTCTGCCCACACTTTGACTTAAGCCTCACGTCGAGACCCATTTTAGATTTCTGACCTCCAGAGCTGTGTGATCCCACATTTGGGTTGTTTTAAGCCCCTGAGTTTGTGACCGTTTGTCCCAGCAGCATAAGAAACAAATCCCCACAGGAGGGCAGAGCTGCCTGTGGCTGAGCCCATGTCCCCATGCAGGTCCCCGCCAGGGGAAGACAACCCAGCAAGTTGACATCCTTCAAGGCAAAAGTGGCTCTGGCCTCATTAAAACGACGAGGCAGTGTGGGGAGATGGGGTCCATCCTCTTTATCAGCTCAGGGGAGCCAGCAACCTTTAGCCAATCTCCAGTTGCCTCATTAACAGTTGAAAAAATATACCATATACCAACTCCAAGAGGTTTGCTAAGAAGTTTTTTGGCACAGTGGTAAGTGGTCTAAGAATATACAGTGTTCATTTTATGATGTCCATTTTTCATGAAAGGTAAGCGTTGCCCTTCAGGTTAGTATGCACCTTTACCAGCTCTGGTCAGGACCAGTTCTGACCCGAAACGCCAGACCCCCCTCCGTCCCCGGCCGGAGTCCACTCTCTCACCCACAGTCTACACCAGGCTCTGCTCATGCCAGCTCACTTCTCAGTGCCCACAACTGGCCAGATAGAGGCCTGCATCTCTTCAGCAAAGGTCTGGACCCCACAGAATTATGAGGAACAGAGCCAGAGATTTGGGAAAGACTGGGGATGGGTTTATTAGCTCCCTACCTCTCCTTTACCCACCCCACTCTGAGGCTCCCACTAAAAGCAGGAGACCCAGAGCAGTCCTGGGACAAAGACTGAGTCTCTGCTAAGAAGCTCTACATCAACACTGCGGCCCACCTTGACCATGGAGAAAAACCACCAGGGGCTCCTTGCCCTCCAGCATGGGGAGGGGGGGAGGGGGCAGGAAGAGGTCCAAATATATAAACCAATGGTTCCCAGCCATTTCACCAGAAGGATGGCTTTTGCTACCTCCCCATCACACCCCCCAAACATTTGAAAAGTCTGGGCCATTAAAATATCTTTATTAATAATATATCTTTCCATATTTTTATTATTACTCAAGAGCCAATTAATCAACTGCCAGTCGGGGCTTCTTTTTAGCAAAAGATGGCCAGTGTTACACAAAACTGATATATGATTCTAGTCAAAAATCAAAAAAATATATTTGAGTTAGCTCATTTGGCCTGATTGCACACACTGCAAAGAGTTTGAGGAACACGGGGGTTTCTTCTTTGAGCTTCTCAAGCCCTGTGGACACCTGGCTGGAATCCCAAGTAGTGAACAGGACCACAGAGTTCAGTGTAGGGAGGGTCTCACCAGGTCATGAAGGGTCCTGGCCCATCCTAATAAAAAAAGGGAGTCAGTCAAACCCTGCCATGCATTACCTGGGGACTGCTCTTTGCCAACTCACGTCTATCTCCACCTCCCCCTTGATTCCCTCCTTCCTCAAGTTCTCATGGCCTCCCAGGAAGCAGGGGCTCCCTACAACTACCCTCCACACCCCATTTCTAGCAGGGGGTACCCCTACCTGCTTCTCCAGAGACTCCATCCAGCCCACCCTCAGTAGATTTTACTTCTCCTACAAACCATCACTAAGCCCTTAAACAACTGGCTTCATATTTCTGGGCCACAGGTCAAGGTCAACCACAGGTCAAGTAGAATAGGGGTCAGCTGGCAAGTACTGAGTCCATCAAATCCATGAAGCTGGGGCCCAACACACAAGCACAAAGCCTTGAGCCCAGAAATCAGAGAAGGGAGGGAGGAAGTCCTGGGCCCCCTACAAAGAGCAGAAGCTGTTCACTCTCCTCCCATAGCCTTTGGGACAATGTCTGCCAGCAGAAAGACATGGCTTGCCGGCCCTGCTAAACCCACGTGTGCTGGGGAAATGAGGACGGGCAGGCCTTCACCCCTGTCTCATCTGGTAGAGGAAGCAGGGCGGAGGGGTCATGAGGAACATCGGTGGGGGGGGCTCGGACAGAGGTGCGAGCAACTGTACCTGACGGAAACAAAATACGGTATGGCCCCACGCAGGGATATCACTCAGTCATGAAAAAGAATGAGACTTTGAGGGGTGCCTGGGTGGCTCAGTTGCTTAAGCGTCTGCCTTTGGCTCGGGTCATGATCCCAGGGTCTTGGGATCGAGCCCCACATCAGGCTCCCTGCTCTGCAGGAAGCCTGCTTCTCTCTCTCCTGCTCCCCCTGCTTGTGCTCTCCCTCTGTCAAAATAAATAAATAAATATTTAAAAAAAAAAAAAAGAATGAGACTTTGACACACACCACAACATGGATGGACCTTGAGAACACCATGCTGAGTGAATAAGCCAGTCCCAGAGGGCAAATATCGTATGCTTCCACATGCACAACATACTCAGGCTAGGCACATTCATAGAGACGGAAAGTAAAAGAGAGGCTAGCAGGGGGGCAGAGAGGCAGGAAGGGGGAGTTACTGTTTAGCGGGCTGGGGATGATGAGGAAGTTTGGGGCGCAGACAACACTGCCGTCCACCCAACATGGGAGTGTATAGTTAATGCCGCTGAACTGTGCACTTACACATGGTTAAAATGGCAAGTATTAGCTTATGTTTATTTTACCACCAAAAAAAAAAAGTTATAAAGGAAGAAAATAGAAAGCTCTAAAGAGGCAACAGTCAGTTCTGCCTGGGGAGGGGGGACGTGAGGAACTGTGACCAGGAGGTGGCATTTCAGGCAAGCCAAGGGAGAGACGGAGGCCCATCTGTCCTCACGTCTCGGGTACAGAGACTGGGCGGGGGAGGGAGGCCTTTGTTGAGGGAGTGGGGTGTTGAGGAAAGATGATATTTACCCTCTGCTCACTCTGCTCATAAGAACCCTCTGTGGCCCCCTCTGCCTATCACCCTTTCCAGACTCTTCACTCTAGAAAACACCTCCTTCCACTGAGATCCATACAACACTCTAGAATTGTGGGCCCCTGCTCATAGGGCAACTGCATCCTCTCCATCCACCCGTGTTTCCCACATCCTTCAACACCTGAGTCAAAACTTTTTCTTTTTAAGATTTTATTTATTTATTTGAGGGAGAAAGAGCATGAGCGGGGGGAGAGGCAGAGGGAGAAGCAAACTCCCCACTGAGCAGGGAGCCCCACACGGGGCTCCATCCCAGGATCCTGAGATCAGGACCCAAGTCGAGGGCAGACACGCAACTGACTGAGCCACCCAGGTGCCCCTGACTCGAAACTTCCTGCCTCCCCAGAAGACTCCTGAGCCATCTCTAGCCTCTTCCTGTTTCTCTACTTCTTATCACAAAAGGCAGGATAGTGTGGAGGGTTAGAGCACGCCCTACATTCAAAGCCTGGATCTGCCAACAAATAGCTACGTGATCAATTACTTCACCCCTCCATGCCTGAATTCTCCCCACTGTAAAATGGGATAATAATTCATAGGACTATGACAATTAAAATGAGAAAACCACATGAAATGTTCAGTGCACAAGGGCTTAACAAATGGTAATTACTATTATTATAACAATTACATGTTGCTCCAAGTGGTATTAAACTTTATTTTTAAAAAATATTTAAATGACAGCTCAAGTATTTTCAAATGCCTTATTTAATTAAAAAAAAAAAAAACCCTTGGGGCGCCTGGGTGGCTCAGTCATTAAGCGTCTGCCTTCGGCTTGGGTCATGATCTCCCGGTCCCGGGATCGAGCCCCGCATCGGGCTCCCTGCTCAACGGGAAGCCTGCTTCTCCCTCTCCCACTCCCCCTGCTTGTGTTCCTGCTCTTGCTATCTCTGTCAAATAAATAAATAAAATCTTTTTTAAAAAATAAAAATAAAAAATTTTTTTAAAATAATAAAAAAAACCCTTATCTTTCTTTATTGGCATGGCAAAATTATTTATTTAATTTCTGAAAGGGCTTTAAAAAAAATCCTCACTCCCCTAATTCACAACAGCCCCCTCCTATGTGCATTCTTCTGTTCAGAATCTTCTTGATGCTTATGAATTCAGTTTGTTCAATGCTGATTTCTGTAATGCTGTAGGAGAGGACTTTTCATTCCTTTGAGCCCCTGTAAAACATCCCCAGCAGAGCACTCTGCCTTCGCTGGGCGTTCTCCTGGGGGGTGACCCATCGGCTGCTCTCTCCAGCCCTCCTCCAGGCCCTGGCTGTCTGCGTTTGTGAAGGCCTGTGTGGTTCTGAAGCAGGAGGGTCAGAGCCAGGGGCCAGGGCTGTGTTTAGGACATTAAACCCCACTGGGCGCATCAGCCCTCTCTGGCACTCAGGATGTCAATCTCGGGCTGGCCGCTCTCTTCTGCAGAGGCTCCCAGCCAGCCCAGTGGGACGCTCGCCTTTTTCACTTGAGCCCTGACAGCAGGCCCAGCTTTAATGATTGGAAAGCACTTTGAGAATTCAGAGTGCTCCATAATTGCTAACTCATAATCCCCAAATTGTTCTCGGTGTGGCTGTGGGAGGTAAAGCGTCTGCCCTTGGGAGGGTCTTTGTTAGCATGCCCCCCGCCCCCAGCAGAACCCGGCTGGGCAGAGGCAAAGGGGGGCTCTGTGCATAGAGGAGGGCCTACCTAAGACTCTTCAAAGTGTGCTGAGAGCAAGGCTTCTCAAAGCGTGAACCAGATAGAGGGGCTTGATAAGAATGCAGATTCTTGGGCCCTTCAACAGCAACTAACTCAAGATCTCTGATGATAACCTGCGTTTTAATAAACTCGCCTACACAACTCTCATTCACACTAATTAGAGTACTAACGGTGAGAGGTAGATGCATGGGTTTGGGGTCAGAAGGACCCTTATTGTCAGAGCTCCACAGGCTTCTGACACGAGACCCATAAGATCTGGTTTGGGTGACGCAACACCCCACATGTCCCCCAGGACATGTGCTTCATAAGGCACACAACAGATCAGAGGGGCTGAACAATCCCTCTACAAAGAACCCGATTTGACCCAGTACTTCCCAAAGTGTCTAAACAAGGCAGTTTCTTCCCAGCGTTAATGCCAGACTCATCTCACAGACTTAATATCTCATGAGACAAAGCTCGCACAGGTCCTTCCTAGGAAGTGAAGCGTAGGAAGTGAGGGACAGCATCTTAAGGCAGGGGTTCTGGCAGGAAGGAGGCCTCGGCCACGGAGGGGCAGCCACCGGAGCCCCGCTCCTCCCGCACCCGGGTCCTTGGCAGCATAGCTCGTTCCGTTTTCCACAGATCTGCCGCCTGGAGTGGACATGTCACAAGAGCGAGGTCATCTTCGTGCTTCGGGTAATTTCCCTTAGAGGCAAGACGGATCCATTTTTAACAGCTCTTCATTTCAGCAGAGAATGCCCTCCCGCCTCTGATGGGGGCTGGGGACTGGGACTGGAAGGGAGGCTTTGTTCTTCTGACCAGTGCTGACAGTTTAATTAAACCCAGCTCCAGACGGGGTCGGCGGGGTCAGGCATTCTTCAACAGGGCTCCTGCAGAATATCACATCCACGCCTCTCCAGCCACCAGGGCCCTGTTAATGAGCCATCCTGGTCCTTACAACAGGGGTATAAATAAGGGGCGAGAAGTGCCCTGGGCTGCCCTTAATCACCCCCACCCCTTCCAGGTCCAGCCAAGACACAAAAGGTTGATCTTGTCCGGACGCATAGTGGTTTCAAGGCTAAAAAGAAGCCCAGAGGAACTGGGCTTCCAGAAGTGGCTTCTGGATGAGGAAGGAAATACAACCAGAGAGAGGAGGGAGTGCAAGGCAGGGCACAGACCCCTCCCCAGATCCGGGAGGACAGAGGCACACGAAAACGTGTGTGGAGACAGGGTTTTGCTGATATAAGAGAAGCCATGAGGTTCAAACATGTTCTGACCCGAGTGTGCATCCACGAAACATCTCCACATTCCCTTGTGATCGACTCTCAGGGGATGAAGTTCACCCCAAATCCAGGCAACCTGCCACTAGGGTACACCCAACCTGGCAGGAGACAGGGGTCCAGCCAGGGGAGAATCTGCCGCCACCCACTCCGTCCTGCTGTCGGTCAGAGATGAGCAGATTGCTCTCGGAAAGCACTGACGATAAACCCTCCCCGCCTGGAGAGACAGTGCCTACCCGTCTGTCTTACACAGCCCACTCCAAGTGTTCTCAGCACCAAGAACAGCGCCTGGCCCACAGGAGGCCCTGGGTAACCGCTAGATGAATGGGTGGGCAGGTGGATGCGTAGGTTTACAGGTAGATTGGTACATGTGTAGGTAGAAGTTGAATGGGTGGGGAGCTGGCTGGGGGTGGTGGTGGTGGTGGGTAAGTGAGTAGAAGAGTGGATGGGTAGGCAGATGGATTAGGTGGGTGTGAGTGTGTTCGAAGGGAGGATGGAGGGATGGTACATGGGATAGAGATAGTGGGGCAGATGGGTGGGTTGACTGGTGAATTGGTAGAGAGGTAAGTAGGAGTGCAGATGAGTGGGGGTGAGTATGTGACAGGTTGATGGGTTGGAGGGTAGGTAGGTAGATGGGTGCAAGAGGGGGATGGGTGGTGAGGAGAGGGTGGATAGGTAAGGGTGGGTGGATGAACAATGTGGAAGGACGAGCTTTAGCATCAGAGAGATCAGGGTTCAAATTTGTCTTAGCACCTTGGGTATGTCACAAACCCTCTGAGCCTGCATGTCTTCATCTGTAAAATGGGGGAAATGCTGACCTCAGAGATGTTCTGATGATGAAATCAGATAATGTTTGTAGGTTGATCCCCATGAGCCTGGCACAGAATGGCCTTCCATTTGTTCTAACAGTCACTGTAACAACTGTGGTTCCTGAGACCTTTCATGACAGTCCTGGGAGACCCAGGCCGTGAGAGGATGTTACAGGATAGGCACACTTCTGCAGGGGCTCCGACTCCCTCTACCTGTAGACACGGGGTGGGTGGGTGCTCTCTTTTAAAGACGTGGGGGAGGGTGCTAAGCAGGAACTGGGGGCCCTCCCTCAAGGGGGGGCATCCCCAAGGGAGCAAAGAACACACAGGTAACGCCAGGGCCCTAAGAAACATTTCTGGGGCAACATCACCTACCGACTCCATGCCTGCCCAGCAAAGTACCCAAGAGTACAAAAGGCAGATTCCCTTTGTCGGCTCCAGAGCCTATGCAATTCTTGTCCCAGGCCGCGGCTGCCTGCAGGACCCGGCTGCCGGCGACACACCAGCCCCCTCCACCGCCCCTAGGGGTCCCTCCGCAGGTGCGCCCATGAAACACAGCCTCACCTGAAGAAAAAAAACCTGCTGGGGGAAGTCCCTGCCATGCGAGGGGGTGGTTCTACATGAAGACAGACTCGGATGAATCACCAGCAGTGGACAAATGCTCAAGTGCAGGGTCAACTTGGGGACTACAGTGTCACCACCAAAGCAGTGCTCATGTGGATTCACCTCACGCTCCCTGAGCTGCTACCGGCCACAGAGTTTACACCTGCCATGAGAGAGAGCGGGTTACACCTTTCTCCAATCCCTGCAACAGCCTGTGAGGTAGCTGGAATTCTCTTTATCTGAGAGAAGAGCAAAACAGGGCTCCCGGGGTTAGAGGAAGCCCTCCAACATCACACGGCTAGCACTCACTTTAACTCCGGCCACAGAGACTTTCCCGGTGCTTGTAAAAGCTGGGAGGTCTCCTACCATAAAAATTACACATGCTTCCTACAGAACATCTGGGAAACACAGAAAAGAAAAAAGTCACCCAGAGACAACGCCCACTGGCATTTTACAGTATTTTTCCGTGCCTTCTTTACAGTGATTTATTTAGTGATTTTATTGTCAGTACAATTTTGCATCCTGGCTTTTGGTAACACAAACATTTATCCGCATTACTTTACATCTTCCATAAAGACCACACTTGATGATGATATAAATATTTCCTCAAGCAGATATACCATAATTTACTTAACTGTTCCCCCAACGTTGGACATATATTTCTATATTCAATATTCTATATTTCAAAATAGGAATATTCTACATTTTGAGGCACCTGGGTGGCTCAGTCGGTTACGCATCTGCCTTCAGCTCAGGTAATGATCTCAGGGTCCTGGGATCAGGCCCACATCAGGCTCCCTGCTCAGCAGGGAGCCTGCTTCTCCCTCTCCCCCTCCCCACCGCTTGTGCTATCTCTCTCTGTGTCAAATAAATAAAATCTTTTGTTATTTTTTTTTTAAGATTTTATTTATTTATTTATTTATTTGACAGAGAAACAGCGAGAGAGGGAACACAAGCAGGGGGAGTGGGAGAGGGAGAAACAGGCTTCCTGCAGAGCAGGGAATCCAGTGCGGGGCTCTATCCCAGGACCCTGGGATCATGACCTGAACTGAAGGCAGATGCTTAACAACTGAGCCACCCAGGCGCCCCTAAAATCTTTTTTAAAAAAAGGAATATTCTACATTTCAAAATTCTAAATAATGCTACAATGAATGTGTTTGTGCTCATGTTTTATTATTTCCTTAGGCTAGATCCCCAAATGTGAGATTTCAGGACCTTCTAAGACCTGGTATCTAATTCCAACCCTATCACCAAACTGCTCTGTGGTCCAAGGCAAGTCACGTCTCTGGGCCTCAGGTCCCACATATGAAACGAAACAGGCAGATCAACCCAACACAGGGGGAATATTCCTGAAGAATAGCCAGTAACAGGATTTTAACACCTGGCAGCCACACACACGAAGTCAACCTAAATATGGACTGCACAATCTGACACACTCTACTCTGCAGCTTTCCTGCAGACCTACACATTTGGTCTCTCTCAAACCTGTTGCATGCTGATTTAGCATAACAGCCTCTGCTGAAAGTCCAGGATTTGCTCCAGGTGGGAAGGATTAGCAACGGATCCCTCAAAGCAGAGGGGAGGTCAACAGGTGAGAGACCAGAACCACCAGGCCCCGCCTCCCCTCCTATCCTGCCTCCTAAGGGAATGTGGTCCCCCTCCAATTCCTGGAGGAGGAGGGGCTCCCTAGTAAGACGGCACCAGGTGATCCCACAAACCCCCAACGCAGCTCCTTGGCCCGGGAATGATCTCATGACCAAAGGTGAGCCAATCAGATTTTTTTCCCCAGAAATCTGGAGTTGGGACCTCAGACATGGGGACTAACTCCAAGGTCATAGGAAGTAGGAGGGGAGTCGGCACTGTGGCTAACCAAAGTCATGGCGGAACTGAGATGTTGCCCATAAGCCCAGAACACTGGTCTGCAGGGAGAAGCAGGAAAATAATGAGATATTCAGAAAGAACTAGAAACACCCTTCACCTTTCGGTTCTGGTCCCAGCAATACTTCACTTCCTGTCCTGGGGAACGTATAAGTCTGCTGGTTGTGCCCTTGCAATACCTTACCATCCTTCCCATCACCAGCCTGCGGGGGTTTCTGTTTCCAGAACCAGAGTGCCCAAGTGCTCCTCGGCCAGACCAAGCAGACCAGGAGAGTTATCAGAGGTGTTTGCAATGCCAGATGCTCAAGTCAACAGATTGAGGTTGGAGGTGGAACAAAGAATATTAGCAAATAAATCTGTAAGCACTTGCTCTTGCATCCTTCCTTAGCACAACAACAAAGGTAAAAAAAACTCTGTGAGCCAGAGCCCAGGGACAAACAACCAGATCAATAAAAGGGTTTGTTTAACCATTTCCCTCAGGATGTGCACTTTGGAGATGGCCTGAATTGGAGGGGTGCCAGGTGTCCTGAACCAGGTTGGGCCCAGTCATGAACTCAAGTCCCCGACTGATCTGAGCGGGGACACTGCACAGGAGTCCTCCCCAAAGTCCTGCTGGCTGGTATACCTGTGCTTACAGATGAGCTTCAGAAATATTAACAGGGGAGCTAGAGAAAATAGTTTCCCTCCACCAGGTCCAGCTATGCTCCTGGATAAGAAACATCTCCTGCCAAGAGTTAGGGACCCATTGCCTAAAAAGAAAAAGCAGTCGGCACTGCGGAAAGGTTCTGGCTCTAGAGCCTGGAAATACTCCCCAAAGAATCACCAATCCTTCTATCAGGCGGGCCCTTCTCCTGGAAGTCCCTCTGTTCAGAGCTGACGGGCCCCCTCCCCAAGACAGCCAGCCCCAGGCCACAGGGGTGAGAACATCCAATGTTTCTGGAGGCCACTCCCTCCCCCAATTCCCAGCCCCATTGGGTGCCAAGAGCAGGAGTCAGGTAGATTCTGGTCTTCTTCAACGGCTTTTCCACATAAAATCCAGTTATTTAATATTTGTTAAAGCATAGGAGCACTTTTCTCCAGTAAAATAGGAAGTCATGAAGAGCACTGAGCGGGGAGTCCACAAGGAACTTGACTACTGACCCTGAAAAGGTCACTTCACCTCTCCAACCTTGACTTTCATCTTGACTTTCCTCAGCAGTAAAACCATGAGGCACTGCCCGCCTCACAGGGTCACAGGTGTCAGATGAGACAGGTGCATCTGAGGACCAGCTTTCCTGCAGGGCCATTCGCTCCCCAGTAGTGTCAGGAACAGAGCGAACATCTGCTGCAGGTCCACAGCAGGCCTGATGCTTTATGTGCACGATCTCAACTCAGCCTCATGATAGCCCAACCGTGTACAGGTAAGACAAGCAGGCCCTGGGAAGTTAGACACCCAGAGTTATACTTGAAAAACCCAGGACCACCTGACCCTCGATTTTCTACTGCTCCAGGCTACCCTGCCATTGCACTAGGGATCCAAGTTCCCCAGACACGGGTCAAAAAGGCAGCCTCATGGACTGCACAGTGTCACTGCTCTCAGGAGGGAGCCCACGGACGTGCAGGGCACCAATAACCCTGGTACAAGGTAGCCCCAAGAGCTGGAGACAGACAGAGACCCCTGCAGAGCTGTCCTCTCCCGCCAGCCTCAAGAGCTGGTGGAAGGTTCTGGCAAAAGATGGCAGCCCCTCAAAGGACGAATAGGGCTGGAAGTAATCTCAAGCAAAAGGCTGGAAGTTTGTGAATTTAGATTCACATGAGGAGGTCTTGGATATTTTAAAGTAAATGAGGGAAGAAAACAATCTGTGTCCATCAATAAACAAATGGATAAGGATGTGAGAGGTATATATATAATGGAATACCATCCAACCATGAAAAAGAAGGAAATCTTGCCATTTGTGACCACATGGGTGGACCTTGAGGGATTATGCTAAGTGAGATAAGCCAGACAGAGAAAGACGAGTACTGTATGGTATCACTTAGATGTGGAATCTGAAAAAAAAAAAAAAAAAATCTAAAAAAAGTCAAACTCATAGAAACAGAAAATAGCAAAGTGGCTGCTGAGAGCTGGGGGGAAATAGTAGGAAGAGGTAGATAACGGTACAAATTTTCAGCAATAAGATGAGTAAGGTCTGAGGATCTAATGTATAACATGATAGCTGCAGTTGATAACACCATCTTGTGTAACTGAAATTTGCTAAGAGAGTAAAACTTAAATATTCTCACCAAAAAAAAAAAAAAAAGCCAAACAAATAAATAAAAAGATGAACATGCGAAATGACGCATGTGTTAATTAACTAGATGGGGGACCCTTTCACACATATATGTGTAGCAAACCATCACGGCGTACACGTTAAGTACCTCTCAATTTTGTTTGTCAATTCTCCCTCAATAAAGCTGAAATCTCAAAATAAGTTTTTAAAAATGTTTTAGTAAAATAAAAGAGAAAGGGTCAAAGCGGGTGCCCAGAGCTCAGCAGCAACCATGTCCTGCACACACGCTCCGAAGCTTGGGTGGAGGAAGACAGTGGTCGGGACGGCCAGGGGAAGGGAAGCCGAGCAGGCAGAAGACGTGGGGACAGGGACAGCAGACGCCGGAAAGGTGAAAGAGGGCTTGCAGAAAGGAAAAAGAAAATAGAGGGGGCCACCAAGAGAAAAGAGGTTCAAGATGAATTTTTGCAGGGGCAGAGCTGTGATAATGCCTGTTCGAGCCAGCTTCCAGAAAGGAGCGGGCAGAGAAAACGGGAGCTGCTGGAGCCCAGGGAAGGGTAAGGCCAGGGTCTGCACGTGACCAGTCCCAGCACAGCCCTCAGGTTGAAGCCCCGGTTAGAGAGATGTTAGGGTGGATGCATCTGCTGGGAAGGGCCTCGTGCCTCAGAACTCAAGGCAAGCAAACCTCCCCCTGCGTGTGCCTGGCACCGAATGAAAGGGCCAACCTACCGAGTGACGGGGGCCGAAGAAGGCCCAGCTCAAGCCCGAGGGTGGTGAAGACCAGCAGAAGGGATCAGCACTGAGGGTCACTGTGGAGAGCCTCCAGGCCAGAAGGAAGAAGAAACAGGAAGTGAGGGGAGCCTGGGTGGCTCAGTCATTAAGCGTCTGCCTTCAGCTCAGGTCATGATCCCAGGGTCCTGGGATCGAGCCCCGCATCGGGCTCCCTGCTCCGCGGGAAGCCTGCTTCTCCCTCTCCCACTCCCCCTGCTTGTGTTCCCTCTTTCGCTTTGTCTCTCTGTCAAATAAATAAATACAATCTTTAAAAAAAAAATCTAACAAGAGGACACAGTTGTTCTAGATGCTTACAGAAAGCAAAGCTAAGAAAAACATAAATTACTGGGAACCAGATTTAGGGCTCAAACTTAAGAAAATGTTTCTAATATGCAGATCTGTCCAATAATGCAACTGACTGGGGAGGGGGTGAACTCCCCATCATTAGAGGTAGCCAAGCAAAGACTGAAGGACCACAGGCTAAGGAACTGCAAAGAAGATTCCTTAGATAATCTCTAAGGTTCTGTCCAACCCAAGACCCCACAAAATGAAATAAATGGTAGAACAATTACAGCCGCATTTAGCAAAGCATAGAGCAGCAGAATTAGCCCCACTACTCTTGAAGCTTGAAAGAAGTACATTTACAGCAAATAAAAGTATGACTTTATGCCATGGTTGATAAGCTTCCAGACCTATGACTCTGACCTGATAACAGAAAGAGGTCCAAGAAGGGCTTCACTGAATGAATCAATAACCGACCCGAGGCAGGTTACCAAAGGTTGAGACAGATGTGCAGGGTTGGAAAGCGTGGCTGGCATCATGGCTGACAAGAACGTCCTCCTCTCCCCCGCCCCCCTCACACCCGCACTGTCAGAGGCAGCACAGAGAACTGAATGAGCCGTGGATCCGGGCGGGTGCGACCCCAGAGAAACGCCCTGCGCAGCCCCTTCCTACAGGAGGGCCTGGCCTTTCATGCCCCAGGCGATCCGGACAGGTGGGGAGCAGGGGGTCACGGTTGCGGGGAAGTCCGGCCCCTCTGACCAGACACAGGGTGAGGGACAAGACCACAGACAGAGCAGTGTCACTCACAGCCTCGACAGAGCCTGGTTATTCTGGAACAGCAGTTCTGGTAACATGTGCAGCTGGTTCCGGTTCAGTCGTCTACAAGAGAGAAGAAAGGAAGAGTTGGAAGGTGCCTCAGCATCCAGGAAATCCAAAGACTTGTCAGAAAGCACTGGATTCAGAGTGAGAGGGCATGGGGTTCAAATCCCAACAGGGTCACTGGGTTACCCCAGGGAAATGAGCTTCCCTGGGCCTCAGTTTCTATGAAGTGGGAGTTCGCCATCCAACACTTGGGGAGGATGAGCCAGAGCACCTGTGGAAGGTCCCCTCCAAGGACCTGATGTGTAGTGGGCAATCAACACCTCCCATGATTTCCGCCCATGCCCCTCGTCATCATCATGTTACATTCGCAACACCTGTTGCAACTCATAAGGCACTGATTGAAATACTATCTTGGCTTGTGAGTTGAACACCTGACTCCACTTGAAATGTGAGCAGGGGTAGGACTAGCCCCATGTTCTGATTCTTCATTGCTTTCACCCATGTTTGACTCAGTGGCAACTTTCTTTTATTGTTTGCTTTAGGTCTGTTTCTCAAAATGAAAATCGCATTATCTATTTTTTTATTATCTATGAAAATGCATGCTTAATTCTTTACAAACCTCAAATAACAGAAGAAAAAATATTCAGCCACCTGCATTTTCCTCACTCAATCTGTGGTGTCTCTCTGTGCCAAACAGTAAAGAACAACCCCTTTGTTTTTTGTTTTTTAAGATTTTATTTATTTATTTGACAGAGAGAGACACAGCGAGAGAGGGAACACAAGCAGGGGGAGCGGGAGAGGGAGACGCAGGCTTCCCGCTGAGCAGAGAGCCCGATGCGGGGCTCGATCCCAGGACCCTGGAATCATGACCTGAGCCGAAGGCAGAAGCTTAACAACTGAGCCGCCCAGGTGCCCCAAGAACAACCCCTTTGTTTTTAATGACTAGTACGTCCATCATTTCTATTTGCTCTTCTGGTGGACAGAACAACTTCTCAGTTTTATATACACAGGCAGGAGTGGGAAGTCATTCTGGAACGTGGCCTGGACGGGAAGATAAAATGCAGACGTCAGCAGCTAGTTCTCTGACGCTGGAGTACGGGACTCCCGCCCATCAGGGGTGCGACACCTACAAGTATGGAAGCTTGGTCCTCGCACTGTGGCCCACGGGCCACCTGCAGGGGCTTTGCCTGGGAGTTGGTAAGAGCTGCAATATCGCAGCCTCTCCACCAGGCCTGTGGAGTCAGACTCTGCATTTCAGCAGGATCCCCAAGTGATCCGGGCGCACGTGAAGGCTGGAGAAGCTCTGGTGTAAAACCCAGCCCCCGCCCTCCAGACTACAGCACAGTTGGGGTCTTGCACAACCATCTCCTTTAACAGCGCTGGACGAGGATAAACCAACTTAGTAAAAGCTTTCTTGTGCTGGCGGGGAGGAAGAAATGTAATTGTCTGTGGCCAATAGTAACTGGTCTGTGGTCACCTCCTCGGAGGTCACCCTTCATCTGATATGTGAGAAAGGCACCATTTTCCAGCACGGTGCGGACAGGGAGACCAGCTGGGAGAAGTTTACTCAAAAGGGCAGGCTCCTAGGGAAACACATCACTGCCTTGGAAAAAAAAAAGGGGGGGTGGGGAACCACCAATATAATCCTTAAAGCAACAGGAGTGGACATCAGATCACTCCAAGTTCCTTAACCTTGCCCAGTAAATTAATCCCGTATTTACACTGCCTGGTAATCATTGGGTTTGGTTTTGTTTTGTTTTCCCCCAAGACTTTCTCACTTTTCCAGCTTCAATTTCTGAAAACATTGAAGAGGAAAAAAAAAAAATGCCATAGCCAGTATAAAGTAGAAAATCAACCAAAGAACACCAAAGGAGGGCCCCAGCGTGGTGAAGGAGCACAGGTAGCTAAGGACGGGGACAGCAGTAGTGGTGACCAGTCCTTCTTAGCCCTCAGCTTGTGCCAGGCACTGGGACGAGTGATGTAGAGGTACTACGTCACCATCAGAGGGAAAGCAGAACGCACAGGTGGGCTTCTTGCTCCCTGAGTATGACAAGGGCTCATGCATGTACCCTCCCATCTCCTTCTTGCAACAACCCTGCAGGAAAATTTTACCTCTACCATCTTGCCGCATGGCTTAGCTCTTAATAGGTGCTTGGATGTTTATTGACTCCGTTGGGCTGTCTCTGTGATAGTTGAGGGGGCTGGGATGCCCAGAGGTGAGTGACTCG
Organism: Neomonachus schauinslandi; assembly: GCF_002201575.2. Taxonomy (NCBI): domain Eukaryota; kingdom Metazoa; phylum Chordata; class Mammalia; order Carnivora; family Phocidae; genus Neomonachus; species Neomonachus schauinslandi. The sequence continues at coordinate 123,832,865 of NC_058408.1, forward strand.
CCCTCGTCATGACCAAGTACTAGAGCCAGGTTCTGAAGAATGCCTTTCCCCCACCTTGCACACTGGCCCCCCCTCGGCCAGCACGGGGTGCTGAGTGACCCCCACAGCCAGTAGGACTGTACCCCTCCGCTTCTGTACTCAAGCTCGCAGGAACTGCTTACAAGAACCAGTTGTGTCTGTTCCCAAACCTACCTGCCAGAGATGCTTCTAATAATTAACTATGACAGAGGTGAACAAAATACTCATGTGAAAAGAGTCATCTCTGTAAAAACTAAATTGGATGCTTTGGAGAAAGTCAATAAAAAACCAAAATCTGTTCATTGAAGGGCTGTTGAATTAAGTAAAAGACTGGGCCACGGGCAGGAGGGTCACAAAAGAAACTCGGGGGACACCTGGGTGGCTCAGTCGGTTAAGCATCTGACTTCGGCTCAGGTCATGATCTCAGGGTCCTGGGATCGAGCCCCACATCGGGCTCTCTGCTCAGTGGGGGGGTCTGCTTCTCCCTCTCCCCTGCTTGTGCTGTCTCTCTCTCTCTCTCAAAATATATAAGTAAAATCTTAAAAAAAAGAAACTCGGAATTCTTCACCCAGATTGCTTCTAAGGGTCTTTTAAACATCTCACTCCACCTTAAAGAAATCCAAACCAAAAATCATAAGCAAGTAATTTGTGTGTAGTGTAGGTGAGGAAAACAATACAGAACTCCAGTCTCAGTTACTAAGAAGAAAAGCCTTGGCCAAAAAAAAAAAGGTGGGGGAAGAGGGTTGGTGAGTGCACACTTCCACGTCTGCGCTTAAATGGAATGTTTAGAGTACGTGCGGTGTTAATGACTGTCCGCTTTATCCAACTTGTATGATTAATGGGTCCACCACTGGTCTCCAGCAAGTCAGAGGAGAGGGTGCTGGCTGGCCGCAGTGAGCGCCACTCAGCCTCAGGGACACGAGAGTCACACCCCCCAAGAAAAACCGCCTGCTGTGAACTTGCGGGGGACCCACCCCAGAAGAAAGGAAGAGGCACAGGACAGAGGGGACAAAGTCTGCAGTGACAAGTCGTGACTCAAAAAGGAGGGCCCTGCCCCCTCCCGGGTGGCAGCAGCAGGCCTGACGTGGGCCACCCCCATCATGTGTCGACCACACCCCCACCTTCCCTCCTCCTGCAGAGCGTGGCAGCACCCAGAGCTGGAGCTGCAGGGGGTTTGGTCTGGGTCCCAATCAGGCCCTCACAGCCAGGTAATGAATGTGGACTTTGTTCTGAGCCTTTGAAAGAAAACAAACACCGCACTAATCTATTCTCGCTACAGGCTCCTTATCGCTCACTTTTAGGCCCGGACGAAGAACGCAAAAAGAAAAGACTGCCTTGCTTTTTCTTCCAGGCTGCAGGAAGGCACGGACACAACCATATTCTTCTCCCTTTATTTAATACCTTACTTTCTTGGAAGTAAAAGAGATGAGTGAGGTATTAGGTCATAGTCATTAAGAGCTCAGGCTTCGGAGGCAAAAGGACCCGGTTCTAATCCCCTCTTCTGCACTTAATCACTTAATAACGCAAGTGCCTTAACTTCAGTGCCCCTCTGTTTCTCATCTGTAAAATACCACTGACCACAGTGTTGTTTTAAGGATTAAATGAGATATCGTAGGGCAAAGAGCTTATCTTGGTGCCTGGCACAGAGTAAGGCAATCAACTACAGCTATATCATTATAAACTCATTGTCAGAAAATCCATAAAAAAGATAAGCACAAAGAGTAGAATTAAAGTTACCTGATATCCCACCACTCAATGCAATGAGAGTTAATCTTCCCAATTACTTTCCTCCTCCTGTGTTCTATATACATAGAAGCTGATGCGATTTACATAAACGTCACTTCCTGCCTTTTTCATTTAATATTATATTGTGAGCACATTCCAATGGCCTTCACTGTTCTTCAAAAATGTGACTTGATATCCTACGTCTCACCAGAATGGCTTTCTCCATTTCTTTATTGTTGTATTTAAATGATGTGCGAAGATTATCCTGGATATATACATTTTTTAGCCTCGTCTCTGATTACTGCCTTAAAATAAAATGGACTTTCTGGTTCAGAGGGCATGAACTCTAGGACTCTTGGTACCTCTTGAGAGCCAAACCAAAGCAAAACAGTGAGACCAGTGACCCCGGTGAATGTGTGTCCATCCCCCACCTCACTCATCCCTATTCCTTTTTTTTTGATTATTGCCAACCCGAAATGCAAAACTTGATCAAGACCCATTTTTCAAATGCAAAAGCCCAGGTTTAGAGAAAGCATGTAAGTCAGAAATATCTCCACCTTCCAGCTTCTGTGCTGTGGCCCTGAACGCCCAAGATGCAGCTTCTCAGGTGACCTCTGGGTCTCCCCGACAGTCCCCTTGGCACACCCATTCTTCCTCCCTGCCACACAACAGGAGCATGGACAGTGGTCACACCTGAGCTATGAGATTATAGGAAGCAATTTCACTTCCTCTGTACTGGGTGGGGTTTTTACCATAATGCATTATCAAGGAAAAACAACAAGGAGAGTTGCATTTAGAGTGTGGGGTGCAGACACCTGCTTTGTCCTCGCTGTCACCTCGTGATGAGGCTGTGGCCGCTTCTCCGGCTGTGGCTGCCCCCGGCTCCCAGCAGCCGGCGGGAGGTGCGGGGGGGGCGGGGCGGCATGCCGGCCTCTCCCCCACCCTGCCCTTGCTGCCGGGCTCAGCTGTCGTGTCCCCTCAGCGCCACCCCACTGCCCTGAGCCTGCACCCCCGGATACTCACAACCGCTCCAGCTCCTTCATGTCGTCAAAAGCCCCCCGCTCCACCACTCCAATCTGGTTCTCCATCAGCTGCCTGGGGGAGCAAAGAGACAAGGACAGCTAGAGGACGTTGGACAGGGACCCTGAGCAATAGCTAGCACCAGGGAGTGAAATAGGTGCAGGGCCCAAGACGCACGCAGACCCAGGTCCCGGCCTGAGCGGACAAAAGTGCCCCCCAACCTTGCAAATTCCCGGCAGGTATCCTCAGCATGCCCAGGCCTGACAGCAAGATGCACTTCCAGCCCCTGAGCCCGTGCGGACCCCTCTGCTGCCACCAGGCCCACGGGGCACCAGAGCGCCAGGCCATGGCTCCAAAGGCATCCTGGTTCTGGGAAGCCGGGACCCAGGCGGCAGGGGCCCTCCTTCGGCCCGGAGGGCGCATGTCTAAGGGGCAGAGCCGGGGGGGATGGGCCAGTAGCAGGCGGAGGGGAGCCTGTGCCAACCGGGCAAGGCCCACACATGCAGCAAACACACTGCAGTTGGCAGACCACAGCCCCTCTGCCTGCACCCCTACACCGCCTGGCCGCATCTGCTGCCAAGTCAGCCTCTGGCTCCATGAGGCCGTACCTCCTCACCGCCAGCGCTCCCTGCAGCCCAGGACAGCCGGCTGCCAGGCAGTGGGCTTGTTGCGTGGTACCTTCTGAGATCATCAAGTGTATTTTCCTCCCTGCGTTTTCCCCTGTCCGCTCCTAAGCAGTGGACCTCAGAGGAGGTTCGGGGTAGGGCAGGGGGCTAGAAGTCTGTGATCAAGGTGCTGTCCGGGTTGAGGCTAGAACACGCTTCTCTCCCTCCACCTTGTTTCCAAAAGCCTGAGCTGTCGAGGAGCCCATGCTGGAGGACAGGAAGGGTGAGGGATGCCAGGAGGGAAGAGGGGTTTTCCCGGACTCAGAAGAGATTCCTGGAGCCTGGGAAGGAGTCAAAGGTCAGTGGGTTTGGGAGCAGCAAGACCCCTGCCCAGCGACTAATAGCTCTGACCCCAGTGAAGATGGAGACCACAATGTCCCCAGCCCCCCCAAAGACCCTCAGAGCTGCAAAGTAGTTCTGAAAGAACTGAGGCCCCAGGACCCTTGCACTATCCTGCGAGTAGGGGGTGAGGACCCTATGACTGTCTGATGTTGAACGTGTCAGAATGCATGCATGAGTCTGAGAGCTGCAGAGCAGGAAGAGATGAAGGGATCCACCCCTTCCCCCTCCTCACTCCTCACCCCTGCCCAGCTCGACAAGGGAAATGCTACAGACGGCTCCTTGACTGGCCAGTGGCCAACCCCAAAAGAGCCACACCTGCCACCTCTGGTATCTGCCACTGTCCAGCACCCGAGGAGAGCCCCTCTGTCCTCAACTGCCCCACTCACCTACCCTCTCGAGTCAGGGGGAGCTGTAGCCTCACTGGGGAGTCTGTCTGAGGCACAGAGTCAAAAGAACAATGGAGACAGTCAAGGGCTGAGATGCATCCCCCAAAATTCCTACACTGAAGCCCCGACCCCCAGTGTGATTTGGAGATGCAGCCTGTAGGGAGGTAATCAAGGTTTAATGAGGTCAAAAGGGTAGGGCCCTAATCTGATAGGACTGGTATCCTTATGAAAAGAGGAAGAGACACCAGAGACCTCTCTCTGTGCACACACAGAGGAAAGGCCATGTGAGGACACATCAAGAAGGTGGCCAACAAGAGAGGCCTCACTACGAACAACCCGGATGGCACCTTGATCACAGACTTCTAGCCTCAAGAACTGTGAGAAAATACATTTCTGTGTTTAAGTCCCCCAGTCTGTGGTCTTTTGTGTTGGCGGCCCCAGCAGACCAAGCCAGAGACCTAAAGCTTCCTCACGGTCACCTGGCCTTCCCTCATTCCAGGATAAGACGCCCTGTGGGCCCAGCCCAGGTCCTGCCAGGTGGCGACCACTGGTGGCCGCCACGCCCAATTTCTCAGCCCTGCTCAGGCCTCACCATCACTCCCACCTGCCCCACTCAGGCATCTGAAGACTGACTCCACAGGGAGAGGCCGTGCCTGCCTACAACTCTACAGCCCACAGCCAGGGCTCTGCCTAGGACCCACAGGGCCATTGCCAAGGGTGGGGCAGGAGGGAGATGATGAGCGGGGGCGGCAGCCCATACTCACAGCACCCGAAGCTGCTTGAGCCCCGCGAAGTCGTTTTTGTGGATCCGAGTGATATTGTTCCCATTGAGTTCCCTGGTGGACAAAAGGAGAAAGAAATGGTGAGATGCCCAGGGTGGGCCCCCAGGCCAGGGCTCAGTGCCACACTCCCTCTCCACCGAACTCCAGGCTGTCCTCTCCCCAATGGGGCCAGGTGCTTCCCAGCCAAGCCCTGGGACGCCCAAGTCTATGTCAAGGCCCAGCAAGCCGAGGCCCATCTTTGCAGCAGATGTCCAGCCCGGGAAATGCACAGGGCACAGGCTCACCGCTGGGAGAGCTGTGGGAGCCGAAATCGTGGCTTCTGCCCAGAAAGAGCTCAGGCTGATTGGACAGACAAGACATTCATGCAGGGAAGAATTTGGAAACTAGCCAATGAGAGGTTATTCAGGTGGATCCCCTATCTGTAAAGTGCGGATAATAACTGTGACTATCTCATTGGGTTAGCCTGGGACCTAAACAAGTAAAGAGCATGGCCTGTGCTGGGCGCCTGGGTGGCTCAGTTGGTTAAGCAACTGCCTTCAGCTCAGATCATGATCCCGGAGTCCCAGGATCGAGTCCCACATCGGGCTCCCCGCTCAGCAGGGGGTCTGCTTCTCCCTCTGACCCTCTTCCCTCTCGTGCTCTCTGTCTCTCATTCTCTCTCTCTCAAATAAATAAAATCTTAAGAAAAAAAAAAAAGAGCATGGCCCGTGCTGGGAAAGGGCCCCTTGCAGACAGCGATGCTATCATCTGGTGGCAGAGGCTCCTACGAGCTGTCCAGAGTCGGAGCAGGGGAGAGCAGTGTGGGTCATGCATTTTAAGAAGACTGAGAGTGTGGGACTCAAGCTGAGGCCTAAAAGACAAGGCAGATGTGCCCAGTGAGTGGGACGGAGTGGACGTTCCAGGAAAGAACACCCCGGAGTATCTGGGGGCCGAAGGAAGAGACAGGCTGGGAGTCAGGAGCCGTGGGAAGCAGGGCTGGGGGAATGCGAGATCAGATCACAGAGGGCCTGAGAAAGCAAGCAGAGGAAGTCAGGGAGCCGAGGAGGCCTGAAGGCAGGAGCCCACCAGGAGGTCAGTCCTGCATCGAGGGGAAGGATGGCGGGGCTGAGGAGGGGAGGGGGCCCACTCTCTGGATCCCAGGGCCAGGCCTGAGCTGCAGTGTCTCCTCTGCCTGCAACCCCACCCCACCCCCGGCCTCTGGCCCTTCCTCCCTTCAAGGCTACATGTGTTCCTCCTCAGGCCACCCCAACCACAACCTTGGACATGGACCCCACCTTAGAGGCTATCTGGCCCCTGCTGAGCCTCCTAGAGAAGCTCACTTGCCTCTGCCAGGACACTTCTCTTCACAGCGAGCTAGTGCAGCCTCAGAAAAGCAGGTCCCTCCAGGAGGCAGCTACAGCACTCCCCAGAAAGTTCTTCCACCAAACCACACACAGCAGAATCTCAATCAGGTCTAGCCCCACACCCGCTTCTGATCTGTCTCCCTGTGGCAGCTCTGTGTTCACACCCACCCCAACTCCTCCTCTTTCTCACCACGTCACAGTCACTCGTATGCTTGGCAACAACCTAACTTGGCAACAACCTAACTACCCCTATCCCCACGCGCGTGCGCACACACACCTCCCAGTCCCCTGCAGCCCGGCTTCCTCACTTACCAACCCCAGTCAACCCAAATCCCAGCTCCTTTGAAAAACAGCAAGGTCCCTCTCCTGTAAGGATTTAGGAAGTGTGTTTGGCCTAGACGATGTTCTAGAGTTGCAACCACTAAGAACCCCATATTTCAGTTTCCACATACTCCAGAAACCAGGCTCTGTGGACGCCCTCAGGAGGGGCTGGAAAGTATGACAGCACCTATCTTACAGACGAGGACATTTTGCCTCAGAGAGGTCAGGTGTCTCCCAGAGGTCACCAGCTGCTACATGACAGAGCAGAGATGTGGACACAGCCATCTGATCCGGGGGCCCAAGCTTCTTCCAGCAGGCCGGGCCGGTGACAAGTGGATAACGCATTCAACCCGTCACTCTCCTGCCCTGCCCCTGAGCCTGTCTCCTGATCCTGAGGAGCAGCTGGGAAAACTCATTCCCTGTGCATCTCTTTTCAAACAGGATCTCTCAGAGGGGCCTGAGGCCTCTCCAAGGTAATGAGAGCCCCAGACTGAGGCACGTCCCACCCTAGAGGCTGTGAGGAAGTCCTCTCCACATGAGACAGGCTCTTTTTTTTTTTTTTTAAGATTTTATGTATTTATTTGAGAGAGAGATCGAGATTGAGAGAACGAGTGGGAGGAGGGGTAGGGGGAGAGGCAGACTCCCTGCAGAGCAGGGAGCCGGGTGCGGGACTCAATCCCAGGATCCTGGGATCATGACCTGAGCTGAAGGCAGACGCTTAACCGACTGAGCCACCCAGGAGACCAAGACAGGCTCTTCCCAACGTGAGGGTCTTTTCTCTTGAACTAAATATTCTTCCCTGAAACAGCCCCTCTGAGCCTCACCTACACTGCACCCCAACCTGCTCCTTCTGCTCACAATCGTGCTTCAAGCATCGAGAACATCATCAACAAGCCCTTCAAATTGGTTCCCTCTGCAAGCAGGGCTGGTTTCTTTTGGGCCATCCTGCTGAAACTTTCATCCCCAAACCCAAAACCACAAGGAATTTTGGGTTGTTTTAATTTCTTCATCATAACGATACATCGGCACTGATAACAAGAGCAAAAATGTTAAACTTAAATGGACATCACCAGAGCAATGCTTAGTTGACCTTCCAGCACATCTGAGAAACCAGATACTACGCAGTCATTTAAAAGGGTACAAATCATTTTGTACTCACAGGGAAGGATGTCCATGATACAGTTTGTGGTAAAAGGGTTACAAGACAGCTTGTATTCTATGAGCCCCCTCATGTAAAATCTACACCCATGTCCATCCTGGGATGTGTGCAGAGCAAGCTCCCTGGGGGCTGTTTGCCACATATTAATGCCTCTAACTGCTAAGTGCTGGTTTTAGTTTCTTTTTTATGCTTTTCTGCACTTCTTGAATTTTTTTTTTAAGATTTTATTTATTCATTTGAGAGAAAGAGAGAGGGCGCACATGAGCAAAGGGGGAGAGGCAGAGGGGGAGGGAGAAGCAGGCTCCCCGCTGAGCAGGGAGCCCGATGCAGGACTTGATCCCAGAACCCTGAGATCACAACCCAGGCCGAAGGCAGATGCCCAACCATCTGAGCCACCCAGGCACCCCTGCTTGAATTTTTTAAATTATATCTATATTTTTATAAGCCAACAAAATATTCCAGTTACTGCATTTAAAAATAAGAGTAATACAGGGCACCTGGGTGGCTCAGTTGGTTGGGTGTCTGGCTCTTGTTTTTGGCTCAGGTCATGAGCTCAAGGTCCTGGGATCAGGCCCCCCCGTCAGGCTCTGTTTTGGGCATGGACCTGCTTGGGGTTCTCTCTCCCACTCTCTCTGCCCCTCCCCCACCCATGCATGCTCTCTAAAAAAAAAAATAATAAAATAAATAAAAATAAGAGTAATACATGCACATTGTTGAATTTTTTTCAATTTTCTGAAGAATAAAGAAAAAATTAAAATCACACATAAATTCATTCCCCAGAATTAACCCCTGTTAAAATTCTGGAATAGTTTCTTCCAAGCCTGTTTTCTTTGGACACAATTTTTATGTAGTTGAAATAATTTAATAAATATTGATTGAAGACTTACTATTTGCAAAGCATTTTGCAAGGTTCTGAAGATATGGGGATGAGTGAGACAGACATACATGGTATGCATTCCTTCCACAATGCTATACCCTGTTCATTCCCCACTGATGATTTTTGATGGCCATCAATTATCCCTGCATTTGAATATATCAAGTTACTGGGACATTCCCTGAACCCCGGCTACTGGACACCTGGGCTCTTTTGATATCATTCAATTATAAACAACACTGCACAAAGCTTGGTGGGCATTTGGGAGGAATACATTCCTAGATAGGGTATTATTCAGCCAAAAGTCATGAAAAAGCTGATGCATTTTACAATAACTGGCTCATTCTTTCTCGTGGCAACCATGGTTTATAAGACAATTGACTTCAATAATTGTTCATTTCACAGGCAGCAAAACTGAGGCAAAGGAAAATGCTAAAAGACTTGTCTGAACAAGGCAGGGCCCAACATGGAAGTCAGGAATCCCTGAGGTTGGAATTCCCACGAGGTGGGCTGGGGGCTGGGGGTGGAGGGCTCACAGGGACTTCTGGCGACATCATAGTCACATGCCTCTCTTCTTCCCCTTTGGCACCAGCCCCACTGCTCAGACTCCAGACCCGTTCCTTAGCCCACCGTCAGGCGGCTCCACCCCGTCCTCCTCACTTCCCGCACCCCACTCCACCCCCATGCAGGAAAAGACCTGGGACAGCAGGCGCAACAATGGGGCAAATACAGCCTCTCTCTCAGGAGGCCCTGATGCTTCCGGACGAGAATGTCCATGGACACCCTAGCTCCCCCAGCCCCCTGCCTCCCCCCATCAGCCTCGCTCTCTAACCCAGGAGCCGAGCGTGTCCTCTCAGGGGAGCGCCCTCTGGAGGCAGCCTGGGAGGCAGCGGCAGCTCCCATCAGGCACCCAGGTCAGAGGGCTGCAAAGGAGGCATTATCGCCACCTGGGCCCAGAGAATCGAGTTCCCAACATAGGCCAACCACTTCCCCTCAAACCCTCAGCAGAGGCCGTTGGAATGAGGCAAGGAGGTCATCTTTCTCCAGCGCCTGATTCCTCCAACAGGTGGTCCTTGAGTGTTGCCATGGAGACTCCCTCCCCAGCAAGCTGCCTGGGAAAAAAGAAGCTGGGAGAAGCTGCTGTGACCTTAAGACCTTTGCAGCCAGAGCAGCCAAGTGAGGTGGGCCTCCAGGGGGGCTCCAGGCCTGGTTTCCAGGAAGAACCCCGATCCAGAGCTCCCCAGGCTCCCTGAGGTTCTTGCCGCCAGAGCCCACATCCGCCACTCCTCCCGACCAGGTACCCACTGTGTGCAGGCTCCGAGCCTAACTCCGAGCACGCTTCATCTCACTCCACCCTCACGCTCACAGGGAGTCGAGTCATGTTCTCTCTACCTTGCTGAGGAGGACACTAAGGCACAGAACTGGTGAAGCAATGGCCCAGAACCTCACAGCTAACTAGGGGTAGGGCTACCGGTATGATTCCATGTCCTTTCCCCCCATCATGATGCCTCCTGCCGATGACTCTGTCGAGGCCACCCCTCACCCCAAGTGCTCATGAGAAACAACTTGGAGACTTTGGGTAGGAAACCCTCGGGGCCTGTTCTAAGACCATGTGCTCTGCCTAAGCAACAATATCAGGGGGTCCCCAGCCGGCTGAACCATGTGTGTTCTTAGTGGCTAAGAGCTTAGCCTTTAGAGCCAAAATGTCTGGCTTCAAATTCCTGCTCCACCATCACTAGCTGTGTAACCTTGGGCATGTAGCTCAAATTCTCTGTGCCTCAGTTCCCCCATTTGTACAATGAGGATAATGATAGTACCCACCTCTTAGAGGTGTGGTGAGGTGTAAATGACTTAATATTACTTTCTTTTTTTTTTTTTTTTTAAGACTTATTTATTTTAGAGAGGGGCGGGCAGAGGGAGAGGGAGAGAGAATCTCAAGCAGCCTCCCCACTGAGCACAGAACCCAACACAGGGCTTGATCTCAAGACCCCGAGATCAGGACCAGAGCTGAAACCAAGAGTCAGATGCTTAACAACTGAGCCACCCAGGCATCCCAATGACTTAATATTTCTAAAACACCGAGAGTAAGGCCTGGCACGCTCTCTGCATCAGTATTACCTACGGAGATTAATTTACTACCACTATTGCTGTGGTTTCCCTCAAGGACATGGCTCCACAAGGAAGGTGGTGCCCCAGGCTCGGCTCAGGCTGGAGCTGGACGGGCCGGGCCCCACTGATCAGGGAGGGGCCAGCAGCTGCCCATGCCCTGCAGGCCCCGTGATGGGAAAGCCCAGGGAAGATGGCCTAAGACAGTTCTCTCTCTTCCAAAAGTGAGGAGTGTGCATCCATCCTTCTCCCCCAGGAGGAAATACACTCCAGCGGCCAATGGCCCTGGTTTCCATCAGCTCCTGTGTGGTCCTACCCTGAAAGAAAAGCCTCAGTGGTAGAAGATTTTGGAGAAAATACTCTGAAGCAAAGTTACCAAGATAAAAACAAAAACACACAAGGATTTCTTGAATCCTCTCAAAAACAAGAATCTGATCCCCAGAACCTGGGTGTTTGGTGATACACTCAAAGAACCCCTCGGACCTCTAGCGCCGTGGGAATAAACAGCCTGGGTCCCTCACAGCGTGTTCTGGGGGGTTCCGCGTGCCTCACGAGCAGTTCTTACCCTAGGGTTCTATCACCTTCTAGGGCTAGTTCCCTAAGGGACCAGAACCTTCCCACAGCGCCCCAAGCCTGCAATGACAGCGGGGAGGCTCAGGCCACCCTCCAAATCCCTTCCTGCCGGATCCCCAAAAAAATAAACACGCAGCTCTGACTGGGGCTGAGACAGGCCTCTGGGCTGGGGAACCATACACCTCGGCTCTATCCTTAGAAACACTACGCGGGCCAAATCGCTGGCAGTGAGAGCCTGCAGAGTCAGAAGGGAGAGCGGAGGGAAGGAAGAATCTCCCCACCCAGCCATGGCCCCGGACAGCAGGCTGAACACCCCAACCTGCAGGCCACCCAGCCGCACGCCCATGCCCTTGTGCCTGGAGCCCCGCAGAGCCACCTCACTGGGTGCCCCACGTTCCCTCTGGCTCCCCTCCAATCTGCTCTCCTAGCCACAGCCAGGGGGCTCCTTTCAAGATGCAGATCTGATCATGTCACTCCCCACTTAAGCCCTTCAATGAATCCCCACTGCCCTTGGAATTGAGACAAAAATCTCCTCACCGAGAGCTACAAGGCCCCCGTGGCCTGCCCCACACGCCCCCCGTTCTGATCCGCTCCTTCCTGTGAACAGCCATCCCCTCTGCCTAGAATACTCCTTCCTCTTTGCCTGATTCCAACTCTTCCTTCCAGCGGGTCAAACTCCCTATCACAGACCTGCAGAACGCCCCAGCCCTCCTGCAGCATGAGCCAGAGGCAATTTTATATGGGTAAGGGGGCTTCCTTGAATGCTCTCTCTGCCCCTACAGAAGTTTATAAGCTCCTCGAGGACACAGGCTGTGTTGGTTGCTTCTCACCATTGTATCCTCAGGGCCTAACATGGTACCTGGCACCTCAGAGATGCTGCAGGAAGTAGTTCTTGAAGGCCTGAACAGATTTGCATTAAAATGTACATATTCCAAACAGCGATGGGCTGAGGGAGTTTTCCAAGTTTCCCTGCCCCCCCAGAGCAAAGGAAAAAAAGAAAAAAAACTACACTAATTAAGAAATGTTCTCCCTTGGGGCACCTGGGTAGCTCAGTTGGTTAAACATCCGAATCTTGATCACAGCTCAGGTCTAGATCTCGGTGTCATGAGTTCAAGCCCCATGTTGGGTTCTACCTTGGGCGTGGAGCCCACAGGAAGGAAGGGAGGGAGGGAGGAAGGAAGGAAGGAAGGGAGGGAGAGAAATGCTTTCCCTTATCGAATCATTATGTTGTATGCCTGAAACTAATCTATCACTGTATGTCAATTATACTTTGACTTAAAAATAAATAAATTTGGTGGGCACCTGGCTGGCTCAGTCAGTAGGGCATGCAACTCTTGATCTCGGGGTTGTGAGTTCGAGCCCCATGCTGGGTGTAGAGATTACTTAAAAATAAAATATTTTAAAAATAATAAATAAAATTTTAAAACAAAAAAAAATCAAAAATTAAAAAGAAATGCTCCCCCAAATGGACATCCGCCAAGAAAAGCTCCACACTGAGCGTTACCAATGACTTCCCACACAGCCCACAAGTTAAAAGACAGATTCTTCCTCAGTAGCTCTCACAGGAGAATACCAGCCCCCAGGGTTTCAGCTGCTCCACTCCCCTACTTCCTTCAACACCCCAGCACTCCTGCCTCAGAGCCTTTGCCCATGCTGCTCTCTCAGCCCAGAACTGCCCAGAACAGCCCTCTCCTCCTCACCTGCCCACCAACACACACACCTGACTGACCCCTGCCATCCTTCAGGGCTTCAGTGGAAACATCTGTTCCAAACCAGCCCCCCCTGTGCGTTCACTCAGCTCCCCTCCCAGAGCTGGGATTGGAATTTAGAGTCGTGTGCAATATGAGGTCCTTTGTTAAAGGCCGGTCTCTCTCCTGCCAGGCTAGGAAGGGCAGAGGCCACCTCTGGTCCGCTCCCTGCGATCTGCCCAACACCCTCAACACAGTAAGTGTTCACTAAATAGAGGGAAAATAGGCTGCATGAGCAATCCTGCCCACCGAGCCCAGCTGCTGCTGGCATATCTCAGCCGAAGCGTGGCCCACACTCCCATCAGCGGGTGGAGCCCTGCCCACAGTCCTCAGGCATCGGCGGGTGGGTCATGATCAGGAGGCTCCCCCAACCCCCCTCAGCAGAGCGCACAAGCCTGGTGCCAACCCCAGAGCTGCTGGGACTGCCCTCCAGCATGCAATAACTCAAGAAGCCCCAGGGATGAGTAGTCGGGGGCCCCAGGCCAGGGCAGAGTTGCTACTGATCCCTCTCTTCCCCAGGCTCCTGGGGACCCGTCTTGTCGCCTTGGCTTGAATACCAGCAATATCTATACTCTCATAACCAAGCCAACTCATTTAAGCCTCATGATAACACCTGATTCAAATGTTTATTATCAGTTCTGATTCACATTATGAGGAGACTGAGGCAAAAACATTTCAGTGACTTGTTCAAGATCAGCTAGCTGATAATTAGGTTGAGGAGGCAAGCCCAAGCATGTCTGACTCCAGGGCCCAGCTCGCTCTTTTTTTTTTTAATTCCAATAAAATACACATAACAAAATTTACCACTTTAACCATTTTAAGTTCAGTAGTGTTAAGCGTATTCACATTGTTGTACAACAGATCTCCAGAGATTTTTTTCATCCTGAAAAACCAAAACTCTGTTCCCGTTAAACAATAACTCGCCATTCCTCCCTCCCCCTTGACCCTGGCAACCACCATTCTGCTTGTCTCTATGAATTTGACTGTTGTTTTTTTTTTAAGATTTTATTTATTTGAGAGAGAGAGAGAGCAAGAGCAAAAGAGAGCAAGAGAGAGAGAGCAGAGAGAGAGTGCATGAGCAGGGTGGAGGGGCAGAGGGAGAGGGAGAAGCAGACTCCCCGCTGAGCAGGGAACCCCACCTGGGTTCGATCCCAGGACCCCGGGATCATGACCTGAGCCGAAGGCAGATGCTTAACCAACTGAGCCACCCAGGTGCCCCGTGAATATGACTATTTTAGATACCTCATATAAGTGGAATCATACAGTATTTGTCTATGACTGGCTTATTTCATTCAGCATAATGTCCTCAAGGTTCATCCACGTTGTAGCATGTGACAGGACTTCCTTACTTTTTTAAGGCTGAATTATATTCCACTATATGTATGCATACACCCCATTGTGTTTATCCACTCATCTGTAGATGGACACTTGGGCTGCTTCCACCCTCTAGCTCTTGTGAATAATGCTGCAATGAACACGGGTGTACAAATATCTTCAAGACCCTGTTTTCAATCTTTTGGGTGTACGCCCAGAAGCAGACTTGCTGGATCATATGGTAATTCTATTTAATTTGTTGAGGGATCATCAGAATGTTTTCCAGGGGGGTGCACCATCTTACACTCCCAGAAACAGTACACCAGGGTGCCAATGTCCCCACATCCTCCCACCAGCTGTTATTCCCTGGTTTTTGAGAGCAGTCATCCTGATGGGTAGGAGGTGGTCAGGGCCCAGTTGTTAACCCCATTTCCATGCTGTATTCTGTTCTGAGGTCCAGACCCACCCTAGTCTCTTCGTTACCAAGGCCTGGCCTTGGTTTGCCTTTATGCTTCAATGCTAAGCCCTGACAGGGGTTTTATAGGGGCTGAATAAATGTTTGATAAATGAGTGGATGAAAGAAGCCAGGACTTACCAAGATATGTGGTACGGTAGTCCGATTTAAAACTAAACATGTACACGTCTCAGAGCCTCAAGACTCGGGGACCCTGGGCACCCCACTCACCAGCCATCTGTACCCCCAGCAGATGATGCACCTCTCCGACCTTCTCATCATCAGCAGAGTGGTGATAATACCTTCCTCCCAGGACCGTTGTGAGCAGTAAAAGGGCAGAGGAGGGTAAAGCATCGCTCAGAGCCTGGCCCGGGTGGGGGGCTTTCCATGGTGACCGCTGACACCATCCCAATTCCTCGCTGCCACTCTCCTTCTCTGACCCATCTCCCCCATCCCCAATTGGCTGGCTCTTCCTTTCCAAATCGCTGCCCTCCCCTCCGTGCTCCAGTCCACCTGCTCCCCCTCAGAGCTCCTGCGTGTTCTCTCCTCCCACAGACTTCCTCACCACCAACTCGCTCCCAGCCATCTGCCTTTGCCTCCCACTTCTCCCAGGAAACCAGCTGCCCAGCTTGGCCAGTAAGTCCCCACCACAGGTCCAGAAGCTGTCCTCGGCCCTGGTCCTCAGACAGCCTGGCTGCTCTCCCAGGTTAAGCCTCCTCCCCATCTCCAAACTCCTTCTCTGGCACGGGCCGAGTTCCGATCCACTGATGGCCAGGAGCTCCTCCGGCCTCCCCACCTCCTCCTCCTCATTGCCTGCCCTCTTTTTTTTTTTTTAATTGAGATATACAACTGACATACAACATTACACTAGTTTCAGGCATATAACGTATTGATTAGATGTCCGTATATATTGCAAAATGATCAGTGCAGTAAGTCTAGTTCACATCTGTCACTTCACACAGTTACTTTTTTTTTTTGTGATGAGGACTTTTAAGATCTACTCTCTTAGCAACTTTCAAATATACAATAATATACAATAGCGTATTATTAACCGCAGTCTCCATGCTGTACATTATCTCCCCAGGACTCACTGACTTTATAACTGGAAGTCTACCTTTTAACCACTTTCAGTCATTTTACCTCCTGCCATCTTAATGTGGGCAGAAACTGAGGGCAATCTTCATGGGTCTACAAAGGACGTACTTTCCTCATCAGGAAGCCCCAGCAAGAAGCAGTGTTTCCCACATGGTGTTTTGGGCACCTCCTGCATCTGCATCACCTGAATTGCCTTTGCAAAAACCTGCTGAATCCACATCTCTCTGGGATGGGCCTCGGAATCTGCATTTTATGCCAGCTTCCCAGGAAAGTCTTTTTTTTTTAAGATTTTATTTTTTAAAGTAATCTCTATACCCAACATGAGGCTCAAACCCACAACCCCGAGATCAAGAGTTGCATGCTCTATCAACTGAGCCAGTTAGGTGCCCCCCCCCAGGAAATTCTTATTCCCGTTGAAGTTTCTGTTCCAACTCTTTGCCATGAGGCCCTCCCAAATGTCTCTCCAGTCCACATACTCTACAGAGTAACCATCCTCTATCCCTATCCTTAGGGTCGTCTTTTTCCTGTAGCTGATTATTGGCAATGAAAACAAAAGAGATAGAAGCCAGCTTCACGGCTTCTCCTCCAGGATCAGCCGCCCTCACCATGTTCACTCCATTCACAAAATCCTTCTCCCAGGCTGGAGTCTTGGGGCCCCATGACCCTCCTATGTGCTCTCTCTGCACCTTCTGCCTCGGTCTAGATCTGTTTCCTCCTGTGCCTCGGCCTCTGTGGCCTAACTCCATGAGGACTGTGGCCACGGCCTACTGCTGATGTGACAAATTACCACACGCTCAGGGGCTTGAAACAACACAGATGTATTCTCTTACCGCTCGGGAGGCCACTTTCGGCTCATGGCCCCTCCTGTCACCACTCCCACCTCTTGCTTCCATTGTTATATCTCCTTCTCCAGGCTTGACCTTCCTGTCTCTCTCTTACAGGGACCCAGGGATGACGTCGTGCCCACCCCGATGACGCAAGATCATCTCTCATCTCGAGATCCTTAACTGCATCTGCAAAGCCCCTTGTGCCACGTAAGACAACATAGTCACAGGTTCCCAGGACTGGAACATGGACATCTTTGGGGACCATTACTCAACCCATAATGACTACATTTTCTAAAGCAAAGATCAGAAACAGAAAAATGTCTTACTAAATGTTTAAAAAAAAAAACAACTCATCAAACACACCTTTTGTGAGCACCTACCATGCACCAGACAATGGGCATACAAAGATACATGAGACACAGCCCCTGCCCTCAGGAAACTCAAAACCCAAGGTACCCATCAAACAAACCAGCTTCTTAAAAAGCAATAAAGTGCTCTTCCCTACAGAAGAATTCCAATTAATAAATGTAGAAGGAATGAGGGAAATAGAAAATCAAAATTGGATAATAATGGTTGCAGGCAAGATAAATTAATGGGTGCTAAAATTAGTAGGTAAGAATTTGAGGACAAAAAGGCAATGGCAGTCTCAACATACCTCCCCCAGATATTTATTAACTGCAGAGGCAAATTCAGGAATGTCAAGGGGAAGAAAACTGGCAGAACACCATCGTAACCAAGAGATTAAGGTTACCATCACCAGCAATGAGATGTATCAGTGTCACCGACTCCCCGATGGGATGCCCCGAGAAGAGCACACCATCCCTATTGCATTCCTGCCAAAAATCCATAACCTCAGTCCAATCAGGAGGAAACACCAGACAAAGCCAAAGTGAAGAGCACTCTACAAAGTAACTTACCAGTACTTTGCAAAAGTGTCCATGTCATGAAAAGCAAGAAAAGACTAAAGAATTGTCACAGACTAAAGGAGAATAAGGGGAAATGACAACTAAACACCATGTGGAATCCTGGACTGGATCCTAGAATAGAAAGAGGACGTTAGTGGAGAAGCTGGTAAAATCTGCATAAAGTCCGTAGCTTAGTTAATAGTCTTGTACCCATGTTAATTTCTTAATTTTGATCATTGCACTATGGATAAGAAAGACACGAACACTAGGGGAAGCTGGGTGAAGGGTATATGGCAACTCTCTCTCAGTACTATTTTTGCAACTTTTCTGCAAGTCTAAAATTATTTTAAAATGCAAGTTTTCAAAAATTTTTAAAGAATAAAAATACAGCAATGGCAGCAAAACTCTTGTCCCAGACAAGCCAGAAATCACAGTCACGGTCACCATAACCAACTGGTCTCCCCATTGCCAGCTGGTCTCCAGCTCCATTTATTCCCCCACACCAAAGCCAGGCAACAGAATGTCTTAAAACACTATTTTGCACTTGTCACCCTCCACTCAAAACCTCTGGGGGTAAGTGCTCAAAGGGTCTTTTCAAAAGGACACAGGGGCAGCTTGAAGGGGCTCCCACCAGCCAAACGTGGGACACTCTGAACAGCAAAATAAATAACGACAATAACATATTATAACCCAAAGAATAAAATAACAATCCATGAGTCCATACTGTAATAAAGACAAACAGACGGAGGAGAAGGGAAAGTTCCTTCCTGCAGTAGAATGCCAAGTAATAAACGGAGAAGAAAAGAGGAAGTCAGAAATGTCTCAGCAATGGGTGTTAACCCTAGTGAAAGTCTGGTGAAGAACAGGATATTTACATAGCCTCGAAGTAGCCCCCCCCACAAATGGCTTATTAATAATAAAGGGGGGAAATAGTAACTTTTCAGCAGAGAAGCCTGGCAGACACCCACTTACCAAGTGATCAAAATGAAAATCACCAATATTGGAACAAATTGACGTCATGTGTCTTCTGATATGACCCACTAAGAAGGGCAGAACATCACTAACTTAGCATTCCTGCCAAAAGGACATAACCTCAATATGACAATGAGGACAGAGCAGATGAGGCCAAGCTGAGGACATTCTACAAAATAACTGACCTGTATTCTTCACAAATGTAGAGGTCAAGAAAAGTGAAGAAAGGCCAAGTAACTAGGCCAAATTAAAGCAGACTAAAGAGCCGTGACAAGTCATTGTAATGTGTGATCCTACACACACCTCTGATCGCTACAAAAGACACTGTTGAGACCATCGACGAAATGCAAACATGAACAATAGAGTAGATAACGGTACTGTATCAATGTTAAATTTTCTGATTTTGATAGCCTCTCAGAAAAACACACACCAAACTATTTAGAGGAAAAAACTTACATCTTCAACCTAATCTTTTTTTTTTTTTTTAAGATTTATTTATTTGAGAAAGAGAGAGCACACACACGTCCAAGTCGGGGGAGGGACAGTGGGAGAGAATCTCCAGGAGACTCCCTGCCAAGCTCAGAGCCGGACACGGGGCTCCATCCCATGACCCATGAGATCATGACCTGAATGGAAACTAAGAGTCGAGGGGCGCCTGGGTGGCTCAGTCGTTAGGCGTCTGCCTTCGGCTCGGGTCATGATCCCAGGGTCCTGGGATCGAGCCCCGCATCGGGCTCCCTGCTCTGCGGGAAGCCTGCTTCTCCCTCTCCCACTCCCGCTGCTTGTGTTCCCTCTCTCGATGTCAAATAAATAAAATCTTTAAAAAAAAAAAAAAGAAACTAAGAGTCGAACACGTAACCAACTGAGCCACCCAGGCGCCCCTAATCTTTTAATTTTTTTTTTAAACACTATGCCAATGCCCAACATGGGGCTTGAACTCATGACCCCGAGATCAAGAGTCACAAGCTCTACCAACCAAGCCAGCCAGGCGCCCCTCCAACCTAATCTTAAATAGTTCCCCAAAAATTGTGCATGTGTATAATATATGATAAAGCAAATGGGGAAACATATAAACAATTGAATCTGGACAACAGATATATAGGAACTCCTAATACTTTTGTTGCAACTTTCTTACAAATTTGAAATTATAACAAAATAAAAAGCTACAATGGCACAAAGGATTTTTTGGGTGTGATAAAAATATTCTAAAATTGGATTATGGTGATGTTTGCACAACTCTGGAGATTTAAAAAAATCACTGAATAGTTAAAAAAAAAAGTATAAAAATACACACACTCCCTCTGATGGATCCCTATTTCCCAGCTCCATGACCTGGTACCCACCCATTACTTGAATCTCCTCTCTCAGAACTCAGCAACACAAATGTGCACCCCCCTGGCTGGATCTGCTCCTTACTCTCCTCCCCAAACGCACGGCACACACCTTCGGATGCCCCTGATTCCCCGACCCTCTCACTTCAGCTCTGCCCCTCCCGAGGTCCTGCCCAGTCCTCAAGGCCCATCAGTCCAGCCCTTTCTTCCCACCTGCATGCCCATCTCCTCGTCTCTAACACCGACAGAGTACCTTCTATGTGCCAGTGTTATTCTAACCACTCTACGCGCAGTATTTCGTTTGAACTCACAGCCCTGCGAGGTAAGTGCTATTATTATTTACAGATGAAGAAACTGAGTCACTAGTGAGCCGGCTGGGATCCCTCAGGTGGTCGTTGATGGAGGCAGGATTCAAACGAGGCCATTCTCACACGAAAGCCTCTCACATGAAAGCCTGCGCGGGCAGCCACTGTGCTCTGTGTCCCTAGAGACATCTTGACACATTTGTTCTTCTGCAGACAGACCTTTCTCGCCCACCAGCCTGCAGACTCCCTGGGGAGCGGGTTCCCACTCTGGACCTCTCTCAACACTATGCACACGGCAGGTGCCCAACAGCTGTCTGTCCGCCACAGGCTGGGTTCCAGAAAGAAGAGGAGGGGGTCGCAAACTCCATCAAAAAGAGGAGCCAGTTTTCCACCACCACCGCCCCCCTCCCCGAGCACAGCCCAGCTCCCTGGCTACTGCCCAAGGCCCGGCCGTCATCTGCTCTGGGTAATAAGTATTTGTATGGCGATAATTACAGCATTTGGGGAGAAAATCCCATTAAGCAAGAGCCCTGCCGAGCTGCTAATGCCAGCACAGAACGGGAGGCGACAAGTCCGCCAAAGCTCCCGTCTGCTTCCAATAATGCAGGAGCTGCCGGTCCCCGCCGCCCTTCACCCGGCCCCAAAGAGCACGGCCGCCCCTGCTGGCAGCCTCGGGCAGCCCGGGCCACCGAGGGCCAGCCCCCTGCCTCAGAGCCGGCTGGGAGGCAAGGGCAGGGTTCGCTGGGGATCCAGAGCACCGGGGGCTGCACGGGAAGGGAAGAGGGAGCAGGACCAGGCTGGGATCCAGCCCTGAGTGTCACCCCAGTCCCTTTCCTGTCCCTGCCATTCTGTCACCTTAATAACCATAATAATACTACCATTTCTGGGGCCCTAGCCGTGTGCCAGGCCCAGTGCAAAGTGCGGCTCCCGGCCCTGCTGTAGGCGGTCCGCACAACCAGCCTCTCCTTTCAACCAGCAGGTCCTGCCATCATCCCCACTGCAAGGCAACAGGGGTGCTGAGAAGTCCCGCGCTCCTCCGGGGCACTGACCCCAGTTTGCAATTACGTGTTTATTCTCATATTGTGCTACTCATCGCTTCCTCCCTTGCCGGACTAAAACTCAGGGAGGGACAGGCTGTTTGGGCTTCTGTCCGGCACCATTCCCTCAGCACCATGCAGCCCTTCAATAGACAGCTATCTGTTGAATGAATTAATTAAACCCCATAATCTGCCCAAGGTCCCCCCAGCTGCTGCGTGGCAGAATGGGGCTAACAACGCAGGAAGTCTGGCTCCAGAACCATGCCATCACACCATCCACCCTGCAGAGAATCCCTGCCTGCTTCCCTGCCCACCCTGCTCCTTCTTCCAAATGCAGGAGATGGAGACAAAGATGTGTGGGGGCAAGGAAGGAGCACTCTGCGCAGCCAGACTCCAGGAGAGCCGGCTTGCAGCATGGCCAACTCTCACATGCTTACCTCCCAAACTCCCTCCTGCCCCACTGAACCCTCAAACCTTTGCTTGAGCTCCTCAGATAATAAAAATAATAATAACATCATCACCTAGTTAAATCACAAAGCATTTTCACACACCAGCCCTGTGCCAAGCATTGGGTCCTCTAGGTGCATTGGGTCCCTTAACCCTCACCACCAACCTGCAACACAGTCATCCTCCCCTTTTACATATGGGGAAACTGAGTCTCACAGCAGATAGAGTGATGGCACCAGGGGCCTGCCACCAGTCATGCAGAGCCCAGCAAGAAGCCCAGGGCACCTGCTACTGGAGATGCAAGCCCCACCTAAAGGCAGCATCCTCTGCAGAGTGCAGGTCTCCGCCCCAGGAGACCATGGTACAGACATGGCTTCTGTCTGGCCCCCGACCCCTCCCCATGACCACCATCCAATCGTGATTTGGCATTCCAAACAGGCTGCCAAACAATCTGTCTGGGGTGCCCTGGGAAGTCTTCCTTGGGCCTGACCACCCAGCCCCATTGAATGGGGCCTCCAGTATCAGGGGGCCAAGCCGGGAAAAAGCAAGGGCCCTCCAGGCCTCTGCAGCAGGCAGGGAGCTAGGGCAGTGGACCAACTGGCCAGGGAGCAAGAGAGCGGGCCCCCAGAAACTGATGAACAGCAGACCACGCTGGGCTGGGCGTGCAAATGGAAGCCAGTGGGGCTTCCCCAGGGTCCTTCCTGGCCTTACCATCCTCAGGCCTCTCCCATCTCTGCACCCTGTCCCCACAAGCCTAGAATGCAAGTGCCCGCCTGGGGTGGAAGGGAGAAGCAGTGTCCCCCGACACTACACTCTCTTACCACACTCTCCTGGATGCTCTAGTCTAAAAGACTTTTTTAATTAAAAAAAATCCAACTGAAAGTCAAAGTCCTTGAGTGGGAGAAAAGACAATTAATAGTGGCCACAGCTGGGTCCCTCTGAGGCTGAGTTCTACAAAGAGATGAAGCTTCCAGGCCTCCTCCACCACACCCCTAACCCTCACTCTGTATTTGAATTGTTCCACGGCAGTGAATTATTCAGCGTCGCTTCCTCACCCAGCCCACCAGCCCCATAGTCCCTCTGGCTGAGCCAATTTCCTCCACAGCTCTGGGGCCTGCACAGCCTCTTCCCAGATGTCCCTGCAGCACACCAACTTCTTCCCACTTGGGGGGATAGGCCTGCACCCAGAGCTATGGGATATAGGATCATAAACTTGCCAGGCCTCACAGGCTGCCATAGAAACTGCCCACGAGACAAAAGGCGAATGCACAGCTGCAGTCTCTCCAAATTTCACAGCCTCGGGGGCCGCCGTTCCGGG
Organism: Neomonachus schauinslandi; assembly: GCF_002201575.2. Lineage (NCBI taxonomy): Eukaryota > Metazoa > Chordata > Mammalia > Carnivora > Phocidae > Neomonachus > Neomonachus schauinslandi. The sequence goes on from NC_058408.1 coordinate 123,855,932, forward strand.
CCCCAGTACTGCACGATGCCCATATCGATGAGAGAGAGAGTTTGCTACAGTTATTTTGAGTCTGGCTGTGTTCTCACCAAGGCCTCTTTTTGGGGTGTTCTTTTCTTCCTCAAATGGCTCTTTTGAGGCCTACCTGCTGCAAAGTCAGGCTCCCTCGGTTTTCTACATCCTTTCCCCACCCAAGAAGTTTTGCACACAGCAAAGACCAGACCTCCCCTGACTCCTCCACAATAACTCACCCGTGGATTCCATCCCCGAAGTCCCCAAAGGGAAAATCCAGGGAAAGAGGACTTCCTGACTCTTCCCAGCCTTCCCAGCCTCAAGCCCCATCACATCGGACTGGACACAGCACTCTGGGGGACAGCTGATCCATTCACCCATCAGGCTGGCTCAGGCGCACCTGCAGGCCTTTTGCTCATGCATTCCCTCTGTTTGGGCTGCCTGCCCTCTCTGCTGAGCAGGCTCCCACCAACCACTCTTGGGTCCCAAAGTGTGCTAATAAAATGGTCTATCCTCTGAGAAGCACCTTCCCCCCAAGAAAAGTGCTTCCCACCCCAATGCTCCCCACCACAGCCCCATCACACTGCTAGCCTCGCCCTCTCCCAAAAGCTTACAGTTAGGTGTCCCCTGTCTGGGCCTCTCAGCTGTATGTCCCTTGAAGGCAGGGACTTGCTCACTCCCTGCTGGAGCCTCAGCACTGAGGGCAGTTCCTGGCCCTGTAAACGTTTGCTGAATTAAAGAACAAGACGCTTCTCCTGATCCTATTGTAATAATGCCTCTCACTCAGTGAGCATCATAATGAACTAGGCACTTTCCACACATTATCTTTGGTCCTCACAAGAACCAGAGACTTTTGTATCAGCAGTCCCATTTTCTGAGTGGAAAGCAACTAAGGCTCAGAGAAGTTAAGTAACTTGCCCAAGGTCACACAGCAACCTAGGCCATTGGACCCCAACTCTTTCTTTTGCACTAGGAAATTTCACTTCCATTCCACTCTGATTGCAAGAGAGCTCATGAGTTCCTGAACATCAAAAGAGACACTGTCCTCAAAACTAAAGGTGGAGAGAAAGAGCAAGGAATGAGATGACTTCAAGATTCAGATCCAAAAGCAAAGGTAAGGGGCTACTATGTCTCAGACCTAGGCTGCTACCAGGGTAACAGCTGCAGGAGAAATGCCCTGTGGACGAGGCAGAGGAATGGAGAAGAGATCCAGAGTGAACAGGGGTAGAGAATGACCCTGCAACCTCAGGGGTCTTCTGGGCAGATTTCTGATGCCCAGTCCCTCTCCACGGCCACATAGCATAATGCACAGGAAACTTGATTCGGTCCAACCTCTCTCCACACCAGCATCTCTCCCCAGCCCCACAACACACACTGTCCTCACACACACTATCCTTCTCTCTCTCTCTCTCTCTCTCACACACACACACACACACCAATTCCCATCTAGATTGCATCTAGATTGCAAATTCTCTGAAACCTCCGTGGGAATTTTTCAGACTCAGCCAAGAAGAGTCTAGGGCAAATGTGTGCTCACTAATTGCTGACCTTGGTACGGAGTTTGATCCAGGAGACAGCTCTCCCCAGGGTCAAATTTCTGCCTCTGGCCGGCTGGGAGCCATGAAAATGTGCTCAAGTTATCGAAATCTGTACGCCTTTCCTGAGAGCCACTGCAGTTGCCCAGGAGTGTGGGAAGGAGCATGCAGGTTTCAGAGGAGCCAGCAGCCTTCTCCAAAGTCCAGTTCAAAAATCTCCTGAGGCAGTCAGCTCTGCAGGCAGCACAAAGGCCCCCGCATATGACCCAAAATCCACACACACACCCACGTTACAGGGACTCTCACAACCCCCATTACTGAGGTGACACCACAGATACTAGGAATTCACACAGAGGCACATTCTGCAGGAGAATCTAGCAAAGCAAATTATATAGGTCCATATAAACACATACACGGTAACCATACACACACACACACACACACACACACACACACACACCCTACAAAGCTCAGCGGGTCTAGAAAGGACCGAGTTTCCTCAAGAATTTAGACGTGAAAGAGAATAAGGGAAGAGAAATGATTTTTTAAATGACTTTCCATGGTCAATGTCTCCACTCCAGGCTCCTGACCGTTCAGCATGATTCACGGGGCTCCCAGTCCAGATCACACCTACCCCTTTCTGGGTGTCGATGTAACATATCCCAGGCCCCAAAACCAAATCCCTCAGGTCCCATTGTCTGCCTGGGTTGGGGATGGCTGGATGGGAGTTGGGGGACCAATGCCTGACACTTGCAAGAGAATAATTCTTAAGGCTCTGGGGCAAACAATGGGGAGGAAGGGGAAGACTGGAAACTTCAACTCCATCCCATCTTGCTGCCCATCACCTGCCTCAAAGCCCAGTCCACACACAGTGCTCAGAACACAGCCCAAGATCCATGTGCCCAAAAGGAGATATGATGCCTGGCAGTGTGAGGAGCTTCCCCCTGGGTGCCAGGAAGGCTTTCTGGCACCAATTCCCAGCACCCTGGAGGAATAAAGTGCTGGCGCAGTGGGATGGGCCTGCCAGTGCTGAGTGCAGGGTGCAGGTGTGAGGTTGGGAGCTGCCAGCCCCGCCAGGGCCCTTTGAATCCCTGGAAAAGGAAACAGTGATGCCGCTGGCTCCTGGCTCGGGAAGGACCCTGGGGGGCACTGACCCCCCTGTTGGCTGCGGAGCCCGGGGCCCCAACGGTCCTGCCCCCACCCCAGCCCCGAACTGCGTCTGGGTGGGAGGGCAACCTCGGGGCTCCCTGCGCGCTGGGGCTGGGGGCCGTACTCACAGGCGCTCCGTGTTCCGTGGGATGTTCTTCGGGATGGCCTGCAGCCCCGTGCCGTGGCAGTCCACCGTGGTGCCGGTGCAGGTGCAGAGGGCGGGGCACGCGGTGGCACCTAGGCGCCAGGCGGCTGCCCACAGCAGCAGCCAGAGCTCGGGCCGGACAAGCCCCGCCGAGGGCCCCCTCCGGGGCGTCAGCGCCATGGTGCCCTCACCGCGTCCCGCTTGTGTGCCAGACGGCGGCGGCCGCTTACCATCCCCGTCCGGGGCGGCCTCCAGGTGCAGTCCCGGGGCAGCGCCACCGAGGAGGCCGTGCGCGGCGCCCTCACGGGCCGGGAGGCACGTTGCTCCTCCAAGCGACGGCGCCTGTGTGCGGACCGAGGGAGGGCCCCTGGGCGGAGGGCGATCGGCTCCTCTCCGGTTTCTCGCTGGCTGCGTCTCCCTCTCCCCCTCCCTCCAGCTCCCAACTGACTGCTGCGAGGAGGAAAATGGGCAGGCCCCGCGCGCGCACGCACCCCGCGCACACACACACACACACACGCACAATCACACACTCACACCCGCACCGCTCGCTCCCACCCGGCAGTCATCCATCAATCGAAAAGCACACATCCAGGGCCAGACTCCTCCCCGCCCTCCCCCAGCACCCCCCTCCCCCGCCTCCCGAAGACCACTCGGCGGCGGCTGCAGCGAGCAGCGTACAGTTTCAAAGGTGGAACCTTCGAGGCGCCGCGAGCGGCAGGGGGCTGCGGGGGAGGGGATGGGAGAATGGCCACGGCCGACCTGCCCAGTCTTGGCCCTGGCCAGCTATACACACACACACACACACTGAGAGTATGTGCACACTTAGACGCACGC